>NW_027140870.1:0-734725 GCF_036365525.1 Heterodontus francisci
ACTCTGAGAGGCTCCATTCCAATGGCTCCTGATTTATGCACGGGATAACGCTCCACTGATATGGTTATACCCCTGATCATTGTTATGACTTACACTCACCTGAACAAACACATTACATCAGCAGCTTTGATTCTGATGTAAATAATGTGGTGGATAAAACACAATCATTTCACGGTCAATGACATTTTCTGAGTAAGACGTCTCTCGGGAACAAACCTGAAATCGGTACTCATTTGGGATAGATGCTACAATTGTGAGTGGTGTCAGTTACATTTTCCATACTATTGCACAGAACATAGAGCAAAGAACATGGAATAGTACAGCACATTACAGGCCCTTCGGCCCACGATGTAGTGCCGACCCTTTAACATACTCTAAGATCAAACTACATACATACCCTTCATTCTACTATCATCCATGTCCCTATCCAAGAGTCGCTTAAATGTCCCAATGTATCTGTTTCTAATATCACCGCTGGCAGTGCAGTCCACGCACCCACCACTCTCTGTGCAAAGAACCTACCTCTAACATCTCCCTGAAACCTTCCTCCAATCAACTTAAAATTATGCCCCCTTTCCTTCCTCAGAAAAAGTCTCTGGCTATCCTCTCTTATCGTCTCGTACACCTCTTAATATGCCTCTTATCGTCTCGTACACCTCTATCAAGTCACCTCTCATCCTTCTTCACTCCAATGAGAAAAGCCCTAGCTCCCTCAAACTTTCTTCATAAGACATGCCCTCCAGTCCAGGCAGCATCCTGGGAAATCTGATCTGCACACTCTCTAAAGCTTCCACATCCTTCCTATAATGAGGCGACCAGAACTGAACACAATATTCCAATTGTGGTCCAACCAGGGCTTTATAGAGCTGCAGCATAACCTCACGACTCTTAAACTCAATCCCCTTGTTAATGAAAGCCAACACCCCATATGCCTTCTTAACCACCCGATCAACTTGGGTGGCAACTTTGTGGGATCTATCGACGTGGACCGCAAAATCCCTCTTTTCCTCCACACTGCCAAGAACCCTGTCTTTAAGCCTGTATTCTGCATTCCAATTCGACCTTCCAAAATGAATCACTTCACACTTTATCACGTTGAACTCTATTTGTCACTTCTCAGCCCAGCTCTGCATACTGTCAATGTCCTGTTACAACCTACAACAGCCCTCCACACTATCCACAACTCCAGCAACCTTTGTGTCATCGGCAAACTTGCTAACCCAGTCTTCCACTTCCTCATCCAAGTCATTTATAAAAATCATAAAGAGCAGAGGTCCCAGAACAGATCCCTGTGGAACACCGCTGGTCACCGCGCTCCAGGCTGAATACATACCATCTACTACCACCCTCTGTCTTCTATGGGCCAGCCAAATTTCCCTGCATCCCATGCCTCCTTACTTTCTGAATGAGCCTACCATGGGGAACCTTATCAAACGCCTTGCTAAAATCCATTTCCACCACATCCACTGCTCTTCCTTTATCAATGTGTTTTGTCACATCCTCAAAGAATTCAATAAGGCTTGTGATGCATGACCTGCCCCTCACAGAGCCATGCTGGCTATCTCTAATCAAACTATGCTTTTCCAAATAATCATAAATCCTGTCTCAGAATCCTCTCCAATAATTTGCCCACCACTGACGTAAGACTGACTGGTCTGTAATTCCCAGGGTTATCCCTATTCCCTTTCTTGAACAAGGGAATAACATTTGCCACCCTCCAATCATCTGGTACTACTCCAGTGGACAGTGAGGACACAAAGAACATCGCCAAAGACGTCACAATCTCTTCCCTCGCTTCCCATAATATGCTTGGGTATATCCCGTCTGGCCCCAGGGACTTATCTATCCTCATGTCTTTCAAAATTTCCAGCACATCCTCCTTCTTACCATCAACCTGTTCGAGCATATCAGCCTGTTTCATGCTGTCCTCACAAACGACCAGGTCCCTCTCACGAGTGAATACTGAAGCAAATTATTCATTTAGGACCTTCCCTATCTCCTCTGACTCCAGGCACAGGTTCCCTCCACTATCCCTGATCGGCCCTACCCTCACTCTGGCCATCGTCATGTTCCTCACATAAGTGTAGAACGCCTTGGGACTTCCCTTAATCCTACCCGCCAAGACCTTTTCATGTCCCCTTCTAGCTCTCCTAAGTCCATTCTTCAGTTCCTTCCTGGCTACCTTGTAACCCTCTTGAGCACTGTCTGATCCTTGCGTCCTCAACCTTGAGTAAGCTTTCTTCTTTCTCATGACTAGCTGGTCCACATCTCTTGTCATCCCTTCCTTGCCTCATCGGGACAAATCTATCCAGCAGTTGCAGCAAGTGCTCCCTAAACAACCTCCACATTTCTGTCGTGCATTTCCCTGAGAACATCTGTTCCCAATTTAAGCTCCCCAGTTCCTGCCGAATAGCATTGCAATTCCCCCTCCCCCAATTAAATATTTTCCCATCCCGTCTGCTCCTATCCCTCTCCATGACGATAGTAAAGGTCATGGAGTTGTGATCACTATCACCATAATGCTCACCCACCGAGAGATCTGCCACCTGGCCTGGTTCGTTGCCAAGCACCAAATCCAACATAACCTCTGCTCTAGTCGGCCTGTTTACATATTGAGTCAGGAAACCTTCCTGGACACACCTGACAAAATCTGCTGCATCCAAACTATTTGCACCAAGGAGGTTGCAATCAATATTAGGGAAGTTGAAGTCACCCATGACAACAACCCTGTTAATTCTGCACCTTTCCAAAATCTGCATCACAATCTGTTCCTCCGTGTCTCTGTTGCTATTGGGGGGTCTTTCGAAAACTCCCAACAAAATGACTGCTCCTTTCCTGTTTCTGACTTCCACCCATCATGACTCAGTCGACAAACCCTCCTTGACGATCTCCCTTTCTGCAGCTGTGATACTATCCTTGATTAGCAATGCCACTCCCCCACCTCTTTTACCTCCCTCCCTATTCCTTTTGAAACATCTAAACCCCGGAACATCCAACATCCATTCCTGCCCCTATGATATCCAAGTCTCCATAATTGCCACAACATCGTGACCTTGTTGATTCTTGGTGTTTCGATTGTAAATGTAACTGATCTGTTTGCAGTGGACACTGAATCCGGGGACAAAGCAATCCCCTTTCACTCTGTTCCTGCCTTTTCCCAGTTAATATGTGAATTTTGAGGATCTGATTTGGGACCATGTTCAGGGCTACAGCCTAGAAACTACTGTGGGTCAAATTGGGGGACATGCACTGTTCACGGCCATTAGGGAGGCAGTCACACAGTGATAATATCACTGGCCAAGTAACCAGAGACCCAATCTAATGCTCTGGCGACAAGGGTTCAAATCCCAACATGACTGCTGTATAAAATAGAATGAGCTACCTCTCTGTGTATGAAGTGGAGGGAGCTCCCTCTCTGTGTATAAAGTGGAGTGAGCTCCGTCTCCGTGTCTCAAATGGAGGGAGCACTCTCTCTATGTATAAAGTGGAGGGCGCACTCCCTCTCCGTATAAAGTGGGGGAGATGAAGGAAAGAGGAGAGAGGGTTATGAAAACAAATGGGGATATGTAGAGAGGGCCAAATTGGAAGACAGTGAGATACAGAAGAGATAGCGAAATGAGACCTTGACAGAACCCCAGTAGCAACCCCCATTGTCTACCTAGTCAGGTATTAGGGGTTTCGTGTCAGTGTTTTAGCAATGAGTGTTGGATATTTTCAAACTGCATTGACATAGAGGAAGAGAGAGAGAGAAGGAGAGATAGAAGGAGAGAGAGCGACAGAGGGACAGGGATATAGAAGGAGAGATAGGAGGAGAGATAGTGGGAGAGGGAGAGAGATAGAGGGAGAGAGAGATAGAGGGAGAGAGAGATAGAGGGTGAGAGAGAGAGAGATAGAGGGAGAGGGAGATAGAGGGAGAGAGAGAGATAGGAGGAGAGAGAGAGATAGAGGGTGAGAGAGTGATAGAGGAAGAGAGAGACAGAGAGAGAGGGAGAGACAGAGTGACAGAGGGAGAGGCAGTGGCACAGAAAGAGAGGCTCAGAGAGAGAGACAGACAGAAACAGAGAGGCAGAGAGAGAGAGAGGCAGAGAGAAAGGGAGAGATGGTGAAAGAGAGACACAAACAGCCATGACAGTGGCAGAGAAAGTGAGAGGGAGAGAAAGAGATAGAGACAGAGAGAGAGAGAGGGGGGGAGAGGGATACACAGTGAAAGAGAGATAGAGGGAGAGAGACGGAAAGTCAGAGAGGAAGTTAAAGACAGAGAGAGAGAGAGAGGGAGACTCAGTGGCCGAGAGAAGAGACGCAGTGAGAGAGCGAGAGAGTAAACACAGCCACATTTCCCAGTCTCTGGCTCTGTGTCAGGGGATGTGTTTTGAAGATGGGGAGTCACTGAGAGATTGTTTCATGTCAGTGAGTGAGAGAAAGATCCCTGGCTTCTTGCTGTGTTTCATTTCTGTTCAAAAATGCTTTGCTTTGTTTGAATCAATTTTATTTCTCTTATTGCCAAGGAGAATCTTTTCGGAAGCTGCAGCTGTGATGATGCAGAGGTAGAATCTTTTGGCCACGCAGAATTTTCAGGCAACAGCTTTAACCAGAGAGGAAAATAATAATAAATATGTATGCGTCATTGTCAAATTCATTTCTCGATACAGAAGGAGATACAGTTTTCGGGGCCGAGAGAAAAACAAAGTGCTGGAAATGCTCAGTATTTCCAACACGGTTTTCATTTCAGATTTCCAGCAGCCACGGTATTTTGATTTTGTGCTTTCGGGGGTCTGTGGATTTTTTACCACAAGGGAGGGTGCTCAGAAGGGAATAGTTTGGGAAGCGCTGCTCCAGAACAGTCAATGTAACCCCCTAGATCTCCATCTCTTGCTGCAACATGTTCCCTGCACCTTACTCCTTGTTCCGAGCTCTGTTTCTTCACATCTTTACATCCATACCCCTTTATCACTCATCATCCTTCCTTTCTCTGCCTCTCTCTAGACTTTCACAAGTTTCCATTTTCACTCTAATTTCTGCAACTCTCTGCATCGTTATCTGTCTCTCTGAGTCCATTTCTTCTCTCACTCACTTCCAAATCCCTGAATATTTCCATCTGTGATCCTCCTTTCCTGCAAGATTATCTGTGCATTCACCCACATCCTCCCAACCCCCATCCCCCGTCCTGGGACACCCCTCTCTATTCTATAAACACATCTTACTTTGAATCTCTGCCCCTCCCCATCTTTCTGTCGCTACATCTCTCTCTCTCTGTCTGGGATTTTTCTCAATATCGACATCTCTTTGTGTATGTCTCCATTTCTCTCTCTCTCTCTCTCTCTCTGCCCTGATCGGTATTTCTGCCCTGTGTTCTCAGTTTCTCTCTCAGTGCTTTCGGACTCCCTGCATGTAATTCTCCATCTCCCTTTCCATTTATTTCTCTCTCTCTCTTTGTTCTGTCCTTAACCCGAGATCTGTTTTCTGTGTCTCTGTCCCTCTGTCTGGGGGGGTGGGGGGGGGGGGGGGGTGGGGGGCGGGGGATTTGAACTCGCTGCCTTGGTGTTGTACAGGGTGATTGTTAACCGGGATCCTGTTTTCCATCTCTGCCCAGTTTAGCTCCCATTGAGGTAAAAACAGGGGAGAGATGCTGAACGGGCAGTCGATTCACAATCACCCTCCTCCCCTCCATCCTGGTTTGCACCATTGGCACCAAGTCCGAGTTCAGCCCAGTATTTCTTTGCCTCTCTGTGTATCTGCTCTGCGACGGTCTCCGCCTGTCTCCTTGTGGCTCAATGGGGGAAGGGACTGATCAGCCATGATCTAACATGGGTGGGACAGGACAAAGGGATGAATAGCCTCCTCCCGTCCCTGTGCCAGTCAGAGTGTGCGTATTTGTGGTGTGTCTCCCTCTTTCATTTCCTGAAGCTGATGGGGAGAACAGGTGAAACACCTTTCTACAGAGAGCGATGTGTCTGGGGCTGGGATCTTCCTGTGCGTTAAAGGCTCAGAATGCCAGTTAGCCTCTGGAGGTCCTTGCTCTATGTCCGGCCCTGTGTTTGGCCGCACATTAGATAAAGGTGCCGAGGGTCTGGGAGCCAGTTGATGGAATTCCAGTGGCTTATCCAGTCCAGGAATTAAAGTGAATTAAAGATTGTGGGGAGACGGAGCCAAACCCAGGAAAGTGATGGAGGTTGGAATAACATAATAATAATGAGAGGTAGGTGCAGAGACAGAGATTGATACGACAGAGAGAGAGAGAGAGAGAGAGAGAGAGAGAGAGAGAGAGAGAGAGAGAGAGAGAGAGAGAGAGAGAGAGAGAGAGAGAGAGAGAGAGAGAGAGAGAGAGAGAGAGAGAGAGAGAGAGAGCAGAGAGAGAGAGAGTAACAGAAAGAGACAGAGGAGATTGGATTAGAGTCAATGTTCCCACAAATCTGTGTGCAGCAACGTTGAAGGTATGACACAGTTAGAGATTGGGATTGCGAGGGTCCAGAGGGAGATTAGAAATATAGAGAGAAGAGGAGAGAGATAAACAGAGAGTGAGTAACAGAGAGGGAAACTAGTGATTGAGCAAGAAGAGGCGAAGACGGAAATGGAAAGAGGTTACCAATAGATTAGCTCTCCACTTCTCTCTCCACGCCTCTATCTCCCTTTATCACTGTTACCCTCTCTCGATCTATAGTTCTCCCTCATTCCTGATGTTTCACACTCTATGTCTATTTCTTCTACGTCCTGTTTACACAGGATTACATAAAATTATGATTATATTTGACATTTGCCATTTCGATCTAACCTCACAACTGACTGCCTCCATAATTATCTCTGTGTGTGTGAACGACGGGATCTTGGAGTGAATGTTCACTGATTCCTGAGGCTGACAGGACAAAAGTTGTCAGGTGGATAAGATGGTTAGGGAGGGGTAAGGGAGAATTTCCTTATTGGCTGATGTACAGTGTACAATCACGGGGTGGGGTGGGGGGGGGGGGTAGGGGGTTATGCTAGAAACACTGACAATACTCAGCCAGTCTGGCAATATCTGTGCACAGAGAAATAGAGTTAATGAATAAGATTGAAGGCCCGGGAAGGGAAGGGAGGGTGAGAGGGAGGGACAGAGAGAGACGGAGAGAGCAACTGGGGGAGACAGAGAGAGAGGGAGAGACACACAGAGAGAGGGAGAGACAATGGGAGAGGAAGCTGGAGAGACAGAGGGAAGACACAAGAACACAAGAAATAGGAGCAGAAATAGGCCATATGGCCCAGCTAGCCTGCTTCGCCTTTCAATACGATCATGGCTGATCTTGGGCTTCAATTCCACTTTCTCGCCCGCACCCCATATCTGTTAATTCCCTGAGAAACCAAAAATCAGTCTATCGCAGGCTTAAATGAATTCACTGATGGAGCATGCACAACCCTCTGGGGTCGAGAATTTCAAAGATTCACAACCCTTTACGTGAACTAATTTCTCCTCATCTCAGTCCTGAGTGATTTATGCCTTATCCCGAGACTGTGATGTTTTGCACTCCATGCGTCTCTCCCGTATGTCTGTGTTTACTGCAGTGAAGGATAACATCAAATTATTATGTTTTACATTTGCTCTTTCAATCTAACCAAACAATCTCTCTGTCTAGGAACAGAGGTGTTGGGAGTGAATGTTCACTGATTCTTTGTTTATTCATTCGTGAGATGTGGGCGTCACTGGCTATGCCAACATTTATTGCCCATCCCTAATTGCCCTTGAGAAGGTGGTGGTAAGCTGCATTCTTGAACCGCTGCAGTCCATGTGAGGTAGGTACACCCACAGTGCTGTTTGGAAGGGAATTCCAGGATTTTGACCCAGCGACAGAGAAGGAACGGCGATATCGTTCCAAGTCAGGATGGTGTGTAACTTGTACTGGAACTTGCATGTGGTGATGTTCCCATGCATCTGCTGCTCTTGTCCTTCGAGGTGGTTGAATTCGCGTGTTTGAAATGTGCAGCCAACGGAGCCTTGTTGCGTTGCTGCAGTGCATCTTGTAGATGGTACACACTGTTGCCACAGTGCGTCAGTGGTGGAGGGAGTGAATGGTGTTGGATGGTGTGCTAATGAAGTGGGCTGCTATGTTGTGGATAGTGTCGAGCTTCTTGAGTGTTGTTGGAGCTGCACCCATCCAGGCAAGTGAAGAGTATTTTATCACAGTCCAGACTTGTGCCTTGTAGTTGGTGGGCAGGTTTTGGGGGAGTCAGGAGGTGTGTTACTCGCCGCAGGATTCCGACCCTCTGACCTGCTCTTACAGCCACAGTATCTATGTGACTGCTCCAGTTCAGTTTTTGGTCAATGGTAGCACCTAGCATGTGGATAGTGGGGGATTCAACGATCGAAATGCCATTGAATGTCGAGGGGAGATGGTTAGATTCTCTCGTGTTGGAGATGGTCATTGCCTGGCACTTGTGTGCTGCAAATGTTACTTGACTCTTATCAGCCCAAGCATGGATATTTTCCAGGTTGTGCTGCATTTCTACACGGACTGCTTCTATATTTGAGGAGCTGTGAATGGTGCAGAACATTGTGCAATCATCAGCGAACATCCCCACTTCTGACCTTATGATTGAAGGAAGGTCATTGAGGAAGCAGCTGAAGATGGTTCGGCCGAGGACACTACCCTGAGGAACTCCTGCAGTGATGTCCTGGAGCTCAGATGATTGACCTTCAACAACCACAGCCATCTTCCTTTGCGCTAGGTATGACTCCAACCAGCAGAAAATTTTCCCCCTGATTCCAATTTACTCCAGTTTTGCTGGAGCTCCTTGAAGCCGTACTCAGTCAAATGCTGCCTTGATGTCAAGGGCAGTCATTCTCACCTCACCTCTTGAGTTCAGTCTTTTGTCCATGTTTGAACCAAGGCTGTAATGAGGTCAGGAGCTGACTGACCCTGGCAGAAGGAAACTGAGCATCACTGAGCAGGTTCTTGTTCAGCAAGAGCCACTTGATGGCACTGCTGATGACACCTTCCATCACTTTACTGATGATTGAGAGTAGACTGATGGATTGGCAATTGGCCGGGTTGGACTTGTCCTGCTTTTTGTGCACAGGACATACCAAGGCAATTTTCCACATTGCTGGGTAGATGCCAGTGTTGCAGCTATACTGGAACAGTTTGGCTTGGGGTGCGGCACGTTCTGGAGCACAGGTCTTCAGTTCTGTTGCTGGAATATTGTCAGCGCCCTTGGCATTTGCAGTATCCAGTGCCTTCAGTCGTTTCTTGATATCACGCATAGTGAATCGAATTGGATGAAGTCTGGCATCTGTAATGCTGCGAACTTCAGGAGGGGGCCGAGATGGCTCATCAGCTCAGCACTTCTGGCTGAAGATTGTTGTAAATGCTTCTGCCTTATCTTTCGCACTGATGTGCTGGGCTCCCGCATCATTGAGGATGGGGATGTTTGTGGAGCCATCTCCTTCAGTTAGTTGTTTAATTATCCACCGCCATTCACGACTGGATGTATCAGAAGTGCAAAGCTTTGATCTGATCCGTTGGTTATGGGATCACTTAGCTCTGTTTATTGCATGCTGCTTATGCAGTTTGGCATGCATGTCGTCCTGGGTTGTAGCTTCAGCAGGTTGACAACTCATTTTGAGGTATGCCTGGTTTTGCTCCTGGCATGCCATCCTGCTCTCTTCATTGAACCAGGGTTGGTCTCCTGGCTTGATGGTAATGGTAGAGTTGGGAATATGCCTGGCCATGAGGTTACAGATTGTGGTTGAGGACAATTGTGCTGCTGCTGATGGCCTACATCGGCTCATGGATGCCCAGTTTTGCATCGCTGGATCTGCTCGAAATCTATCCCATTTAGCACGGTGATAGTGCCACACAACACGATGGACGGTATCCTCAATGTGAAGGCGGGACTTCTTCTCCACAAGTACTGTGTGGTGGTCACTCCTACCAATACTGTCATGGACAGAAGCATCTGCTGCGGGCAGATTGGTAAGAACGAGGTCAAGTATGTTTTTCCCTCGTGTTGGTTCCCCCATCACCTGCCACAGACCCTGTCTGGAAGCTAGGTCCTTTAGGATTCGGCCAGCTCGGCCAGTAGTGGTGCTACTGAGCCACTCTTGATGATGGACATTGAAGACCCCCACCCAGAGTACATTTTGTGCCCTTGCCATCCTCAGTGGTTCCTCAAATGGTGTTCAACATGGTGGAGTACTGAGTCATCAGCTGACTGAGGGAGGTAGTTAGCAATAAGTAGGAGGTCATGGCGTCCGGAGTCGATGTTGAGGATTCCCAGCGCAACCTCCTCCCTACTGTAGAGCACTGGCCTGCCACCTCCGCCTGTTCTGTCCTGCCGTTGGGGCAGGGCATACCCAGGGATAGTGATTGCTGTGTCTGGGACATTGTCTGTAATGTGTGATTCTGTGAGTATAACTATGTCAGGCTGTTGCCTAACTTATCCGAGGGACAGTTCTCCGAACTTTGGCACAAGCCCCCAGATGTTAGTACGGAGTTCTCTCCTAGGTCGACAGGGCTGGCTTTGCCGTTGTCATTTCCGGTGCCGAGGTCGATGCCCGGTGATCCGTCCAGTTTCATTCCTTTTCATTGACTTCATAGAAGTTAGGTACAACTGAGTGGCTTGCTAGGCCATTTCAGAGGGCATGGAAGAGTTAACCACATTGTGGTGGGTTTGAGTGCAACAGGACAGATGGATAATGTGGTTAAGAAGGCTTACGGAATACTTTCCGTTACTGGCCGATGTATCGAATATAAGGTCAGGGAGGTTATGCTAGAACTGTAAAAAAAACCACTGGCGAGACCACAGCTATAATTCTAAGTACAGTTCTGGTCAGTACATTACAGGAAGGATGTGATCACACTAGACAGAGTGCAGAGGAGATTTACCGAGCATGTTGTCAGGAATGGAGCATTTTAGCGATGAGGAACGATTTGATAGGCTGGAATTGTATTCTTTGGAACAGAGGAGGCTGCGAGGAGATTTAATTGAGGTGTATAAAATGATGATAGGCCTAGGTAGAGTGGATAGGAATGACCCATTTCTCTTAGCAGAGGGGTCAATAACCAGAGACATAGATTACAAGATTTCCGCACCAATATCATGAGGGTGTGATGGCTCCCACAGTGGAATAGCTTGCTGAATGCTTACAATTGAGCGTTTTACTTCTGCATCATCAGAACCGGTCGCCTGGGCTCCAATCTCATCCACATTTCTCCCTCTCTACAAATATTTCACTCTACGAACCTATCTTTCTCTGTTTGTGCACATAGGCGAGAAGGATTATGTCAAATTAATATATGTTACATTATCCCTTTCAATCCAGTCCAACAATCTATCTCCCTCCATCGTTGTCCCTCTCTGCAGCACTCGCTCTCTCAGCCTGCATAGCTAACCTTCTCTCCATATGTCTCTGATATGTCTCGTCTCAGAGATAGCAGGAGGGAGAGATAGAGAGTGGAGGACGGAGAAAGACACAAAGAACAACCCCAGCTTCTTCAATCTATCCATGCAACTGAAGACTCTCATCCCTGATCCTTTCTTGTGAATCTTTTCTGCACCATTTCTAATTCCCCCTCATCCTTCCTAAAGTGTGATGTGCATAATTGTGCAATACTCCAGTTGAGGTGTAACCAGTGATTTACAAAGGACCATCATATATCCCTTGCTTTTGTATTCGATGTCTCTATTTAAAAATTCCCAGGGCTAACCCCTTATGCCTTTTCACCATTTTCTCAACCTGACTTGAGACCTTCAGTGATTGGTGCACAGACACCCCCAGATCTGTCTGTTTCTGCAACCCCTGTTAGTATTGTATTCTTCTGTTTTTTTATTTGCCTCACCTCCTTCTTCCTGTCTGTGCAAGTGGAAGATGTGGGCATTGTTCAGAATTAATACATTGCATCTGTCTTCACAACCGAGGGGACGAGACAGACAATGTAGTCAAGGAGGAGGAGTTTGAAATATTGGATGGGATAAACATATTGAGAGGAAATATTAAGGGGTTTAGCATCTTTGAAAACTGATAATTCCCCAGGCTCAGATTGTTAAGAAGAGCAAGGGAGGAAATAGCAGAGGCTCTGACCATCATTGTCCAATCTTCTCTGGTTACAGACGTGGTGCCACAGGACTGGAGGACTGCTAACGTTGTACCATTGATTAAAAGGGAAGAACGGGATAGACTACGTAATTACAGGCCACACAGTCTGAGGTCAGGGGAGGGGAAATTATCAGGAAATATTCCGATAAACAGTCGTATTTGTCATTTAGAAAGGTGCAGATTAATCAAGCACAGTCAGAGACAGAGAGGGAGGCAGAGAGACAGTGAGAGATAGACAGAGGGGGAGAGAGAGGGTGGGAAAGAGAAAGATAGGGAGGTCGGGAGTGAAAGAGGGAGGGAGGTGGGGAGAGAGAGGGTTGGAGGGAGGTAGAGATAGTGAGAGAGGGAGCGAGAAAGGGGGAGGGAGAAAGAAAGAGGGAGGGAGGAGAGAGATGGAAGGAGGGAGAGATAGGGCAGTAGGAAAAGAGAGGGTGGGAGGGAGAGCGGGGCAATGATAGAAATTCAGAGGGAGACGAGAGGGAGAAATAGAGGGAGAGAGAGAGAGAGAGAGAGAGAGAGAGAGAGGAAGGAAGGGAGAGAGAGGACGCGCAGAGAGAGAGATCGAGGGAGAGAGGGAGACAAAGAGGGAGGGAGAGAGACAGTGGGAAAGAGGTAGAGAGTCAGAGAGAGTGAGGGAGAAAGTGAAGGTGAGAGGGAAGGAGAAAGAGAGACTGAGAGAGGAAGTGAGGGAGAGTCAGAGAGTGGGAGAGAGGAAGGGAGGGAGAGAGAGACATGGAGAGGTAGGGCGAGAGAGAAAGAGAGAGAGAGGGAAGAAGGAAAACAGAGAAGAAGGGAGTTAAAGAGAGTTAGCGAGAGATGGAGGGAGAGAATGATAGACAGGGAAAGAATGAGTGAGAGAGGAAGAAAGAAAGAGGGGGAGGGGAGGCATAAAGGGAGAAACACAGGGGGAGCTATATGGAGAGAGGTAGAGAGAATGGGAGGGAGAGAGACACAGAGGGGTGAGGGAGAGAGAGGGTGGGGGAACGAGAAGGAGGGAGCTCCATCTCCATATCTAAATTCGGGGGAGATACCCTTCGATTTATACAATTGGAGGAGATCCTTGTCTATGTAACAATTGGAGGGAGATGCCCCTTTATATATAAAATGCAGGGATTTCCACCTGGACGTATAAAATTGAGTGGGATCCCAGAGACAAATCACACAGTTTAAAACACTTTTTAACCATTTTATACCAGAGTCATTGCTAAGTATAATACAAACAGAGGGGTTTCAAAATGAAATCTTAACTGGTACAGTGGAGTGTGCGGGAGAGAGAGAGAGAAAAAGACGGGGCGAAAGGGAGAGATACACATTTAGGTGGGGCAGTATGCTGTGAGGAGGGCACAAAGAGGCTGCAAAGGGAGATGGACGGGTTAGGTGAGTGGGCTAGAAGGTGGCAGCTGGAATATCGTGGAGAAATATGAGGTCCTTCACTTTGGCAGGTAGAATAGAAACACAGAACATTTTTCACATGGTAAGAAAATATTTAATGTTGGTGTTCAGAGGGATTTGGGGGTCCCTGTACAGAAATCACAGAAAGTTAACACGCAGCTACTAACAACAATTAGGAAGGCAAATGGAATGTTGGCGTTTATTTCAAGTGCGTTAGAGTACAGGAGTGAGGAAGTCTTGCTGTAATGGTACAGGGTTTGGTGAGCCCACACCTGGAGTACTGTGTACAGTCCTGGCCTCAGTACTGAAGGAATAATTATAGCAGAGCAGGCTTGAGGGGCCGAATGGCCTAGTCCTGTTATTTCTTATGTTTTTATGACAGGAACGGAGAAAAGAACAAAGTGGTGTTGAAAGAGGGAAAGACACAGCGAGTGAGGGGGAGAGGCAGAGGGTGAGGTGGAGAGGTCATGAGATGGATCACACAGCTGAATAGCTCACTTGATGTTACACAGAATTCAGAGGCAGATCTCCAGTTTGCAGTCACTGGGATGGTGTGGCGATGGATTTAAACCCTTTATCCACTGATTCGCAACTGAAAATGTTACCACTGTGCAGAAGCATCCTTCCAGGCCATTGGTGCCAATACACTGATGGCTTTCTGTTTGAAAAAAGGTTGACCAGGCCGGGGTTCTCTCTGGACCCCCCTAAACCCTCCTGCCAGCCTTGTAACAACTCATCGATTCATGTCTCATTTAACTGGTCAATCGTTCTGGTAGAATTTCTCTCTTTGCTGACGAGTTAATGAAGCAGATGGTATCCTGGGCTTTATAAACAGGTACAGTGTATAAAAGTCAGGATGTGATTCTAAACCATTATAAAATAATAGCTTGTCTTCAGCTGGGGTATTGTGTCCAATTCTGGGACCAAACTTTAGGAGGGACATGGAGGCTTTGGTGAATGGACAGAAGAGATTGACTAGAACGGTTCCAGGGATGAGATTAGTTTAGTTTAGTTTAGTTTAGAGATACAGCACTAAAACAGGCCCTTCGGCCCACCGAGTCTGTGCCGACCATCAACCACCCATTTATACTAATCCTACACTAATCCCATATTCCTACCACATCCCCACCTGTCCCTATATATTCGGCTAAGATTATTACAGTTAAGCTGATAGACTGGAGAAGCTGGGCTTGTTCTCCTTAGAGCAGAGAAGATTACAAGGAGATTTGATCGAGGTGATTACACCATGAAAGATGGAGTGAAATAGAGTGAAACAGTTTCCAATGGCTGAAGCATCAATACACAGAGGGCACAGATTTAATGTGATTGGTTAAAGAACCAGAGGCGATATGAGGAAAAACATTTTTTTCAAATGTGACGAGTGTTTAGTGTTTGCCAAGCACTGTCTGAAAGGGCTGTGGATACAGATTCAATAGCAGCTTTTGAAAGGGAATTGAAGAAATAATTGAATGGGGAAAAATTACAGAGATGGGGGTAGGAGTGGGATGAACTGGATTGCTCTTCAAAAGAGGCAGTAGGGTCTCTATGGGCGGAATAGTCTCCTACTGTGCTGCATTATTCTATAATTTTATGTTCCTCTTCTGTTCACTGTTATTTACACCAACACTCACTTGCTCCGGTACAGTTTGAGATAAAAAAAACTAATTCCCCGCAAAACCTCTCAACCTTTTCGCTCTGCCCTCTCCAGATGGAGTTGGCTGTAAGACAGCAAGAAACAAACAGGAAACATGGATTTCAGGAGAGAAAGATTTCACCTGATGTTCATGTCGGTGGATTCTCTGTCACGGGAGAGGTCGTCGTAGATCCTACGGAAAGAAACAACTCATTAATATCAGGCAAAGAATTCGAGTAAAAAAGAGACAAGACAGATGAAAGCGATTGAACTACAGGACTATATCCATGCAAGAAGCTGTCGCATTGCAAGCCTATGCTGCACTGAAATGGCTATTGTGCGACAAGTAAATTTTGGTTTGAAAAGGCCTATTGCACTGGACGTGCTATTACATAGCTTGTGGATTGACATTGTGAATGGCAATTGCACTGAGAGAAGCTGTTCCTATGCATGTGGTTATTGCATTGCAAGGGATTACTGCATTCGGACAATCGACTAAGCTGCAAAAAGCTAGTGTCGAGTCAGGCTTCAGTGTGCTTAAGTGGCTGCTTTATTGCAAAGTGCTATTGGATTGAAAGACACCATTGCATTGCTGTGGTGTATCTTGCTGAAAGAAATATTGCAGTTCAAGACACCATCGTTTTGCAAATAGCTAGAACATTACAAGCAGATGTTGCAATCCATGTTGTTATTGCATTCTGAGGAGATATTGCATGACAACAAGCTATCGAACAGAGAATGGAAATCGGAATTGAGAGAGTAAAAGAGAGGGGAACAGAGAGACAGAGATGGAGAGAGATTCCCAGGGAAGTGTGGATGTGTTTACTCTCTCTTTCTCTCTCTCTCTCCCAGGTTTAGGCCCATCCTGTTGAGCCATTCCTCATAAGACAACCCCTTCATCCCAGGAATCAGCCGAGTGAATATCTCCCCTCCAATCTTTCTACACATCCCTTTAAGTCTGTGAACCCGCATCACTGGCCTCTCTGCTCACGTGAATAGACCCTTCACTTTCACTCTATCCTAGTCAATCACGTTCCAATCAGATCTCCCCTCAGTCTTCTCTGTTCCAAGTAGAACAACCCCAGCCTATCCAATCTTTCCCCACAGCTGCATTTTTCCAGTCCTGGCAACATCCTCGTAAATCTCCCGTGCACCCTCTCTCATGTGCAATTACATCCTTTCTGTAATGAGGTGACCAGAACTGCACACGGCTCTCAAGTTGTGGTCTAATCAATGGGTTATACAATTCCAGCATAACCTCCCTGCTCTTATATTCTGCACCTGCCTTGTTGGGAAGGTCACTGCAGTTTGAAAATATCAAACACTAATCCAACACTCACCCGTAAAACAGTCACTCTAAACTCCCAATACAGGACTGTGCAGATAATGAGGATTGTTAGTGATTGTTTCGTCTTGTCTCAACCTCTATCTGTCTCTCCCTCTCATGTCTGTCTCTTTCCATCTCTCTCTCTCTCCCTCTATCTCCTTCTCCATCTTTCTCCACCTCAGTCCATGACTGTGACTGTACCTCTCTCACACCATGTTGCCCTCTCTGTTTCCTTGGACAGAATTGTTTTAATCCATTTCTTGGTTAATTTTGAACCTGCAATTCTTGCCCTTGCTGGGAACGTCACCGCAGTTTAAAAATATCGATTAACACTGATTAACACTCGCCCCTAAACTCTCACACTAAACACCCAAAACCGGACCGGACAGATAATGGGGATTGTTACTGAGGTTCTGTTAAGGTCCCCTCACGCGCTGTCTACCCTTTCCCCTAATTCTAAAATGTTTCAGCGTTTTATAATATTTTTAAATAATATTAAATGTCACTGCAGATTGAAAATATCAATCACTGATCCAATACTTGCCCGCAAAACACTCAGACTAAACCCCGAATGTTTCTTTTCAAATGTATTTCTTGCACACAGCCAGATGTACTGTCTAATTTTACCTTTTTATTCAATATTATTCGATGTAACGTTTCTCCTATAATCTTGCCCAGTCTCTCTCTCTGTCTGTCTGTTTCCCCCTCTGTCTCTCTCTCACCCTCTCGCGCTCTCTCTCCCTCAGTGTCTCTGTGCCTTTCTACCTCTGCATCAGTCTCTCTCCCTCTACATCTGTCTCTCTCCCTCTGTATCTGTCTCCCTCGCTTTCTCCCTGTCTCTTTCCCTCTGCATCTGCCTGCCTCCCGCTCTGTCTCTCTCCCTCTGTCTCTGTTTCTCTCCTTTTCTCTCTCACTTTCGCTCTGACTCTTCCTCTGTCTCTGTCCCAATTTTTCTGTGTCTATCTCAGTCTGTGTCTCTCTCCCTCCACCTCTCCCTCCCTCTGGACAGAATTGCTTTGAGCCATTTTTTGGTTAATTTTGAACTTGTAGCTCTTGCCCATGCAGCTTGGAAATATCAAACACTCATCCAACATTCATGCATAAAACCCTCACAATAAACCCCCAATAATGGACTGGGTAGACAATGGGGGTTGTTACTGGACTGGGGTTCTGTCAAGGTCTCATTTGCTATCTCTTCTGTCTATCATTTTCTTCCACTTTGTCCATCTCTCCATTTCCCCATTTGTTTCCATTTCCCTCTCTCCTCTTTCCTTCATCGCTCTCCATTTATAAATAGAGAGTGTGCACCCTCCACGTTATAAATAGAGAGGGCGCTCCCTCCACGTTATACATAGAGGGGGCGCTCCCTCCAATTTATACAACGTGAGAGTGCTCCCTCCACTTTAGACGTAGATGGGAGCTGCCTGTACTTTATACATAGATAGGTAGCTCACTCTATTTTGTACAGCTGTCATGGTGGGATTTGTACCCCTGTCGCCAGAGCATTAGATTGGACCTCTGGATTACTTGACCAGTGATATTATCACTGTGTGACTGCCGCCCCAATGGACATGAATAGTGTCTGGCCCCCAATTTCACCCACAGTAGTTTCTGGGCTGTAACGCTGAACATGGTCCCAAATCTTTTTCTTTTTCTTTTCTTTTTTTCTTTTTTTTTCTTTTTGGGCCTCCTTATCTCGAGAGACAATGGATACGCGCCTGGAGGTGGTCAGTGGTTTGTGAAGCAGCGCCTGGAGTGGCTATAAAGGCCAATTCTGGAGTGACAGGCTCTTCCATAGGTGCTGCAGAGAAATTTGTTTGTTGGGGCTGTTGCACAGTTGGCTCTCCCCTTGCGCCTCTGTCTTTTTTCCTGCCAACTACTAAGTCTCTTCGACTCGCCACAATTTAGCCCTGTCTTTATGGCTGCCCGCCAGCTGTGGCGAATGCTGGCAACTGACTCCCACGACTTGTGATCAATGTCACACGATTTCATGTCGCGTTTGCAGACGTCTTTATAACGGAGACATGGACGGCCGGTGGGTCTGGTACCAGTGGCGAGCTCGCTGTACAATGTGTCTTTGGGGATCCTGCCATCTTCCATGCGGCTCACATGGCCAAGCCATCTCAAGCGCCGCTGACTCAGTAGTGTGTATAAGCTGGGGATGTTGGCCGCTTCAAGGACTTCTGTGTTGGAGATATAGTCCTGCCACCTGATGCCAAGTATTCTCCGAAGGCAGTGAAGATGGAATGAATTGAGACGTCGCTCTTGGCTGGCATACGTTGTCCAGGCCTCGCTGCCGTAGAGCAAGGTACTGAGGACACAGGCCTGATACACTCGGACTTTTGTGTTCCGTGTCAGTGCGCCATTTTCCCACACTCTCTTGGCCAGTCTGAACATAGCAGTGGAAGCCTTACCCATGCGCTTGTTGATTTCTGCATCTAGAGACAGGTTACTGGTGATAGCTGAGCCTAGGTAGGTGAACTCTTGAACCACTTCCAGAGCGTGGTCGCCAATATTGATGGATGGAGCATTTCTGACATCCTGCCCCATGATGTTCGTTTTCTTGAGGCTGATGGTTAGGCCAAATTCATTGCAGGCAGACGCAAACCTGTCGATGAGACTCTGCAGGCATTCTTCAGTGTGAGATGTTAAAGCAGCATCGTCAGCAAAGAGGAGTTCTCTGATGAGGACTTTCCGTACTTTGGACTTCGCTCTTAGACGGGCAAGGTTGAACAACCTGCCCCCTGATCTTGTGTGGAGGAAAATTCCTTCTTCAGAGGATTTGAACGCATGTGAAAGCAGCAGGGAGAAGAAAATCCCAAAAAGTGTGGGTGCGAGAACACAGCCCTGTTTCACACCACTCAGGATAGGAAAGGGCTCTGATGAGGAGCCACCATGTTGAATTGTGCCTTTCATATTGTCATGGAATGAGGTGATGATACTTAGTAGCTTTGGTGGACATCCGATCTTTTCTAGTAGTCTGAAGAGACCACGTCTGCTGACGAGGTCAAAGGCTTTGGTGAGATCAATGAAAGCAATGTAGAGGGGCATCTGTTGTTCACGGCATTTCTCCTGTATCTGACGAAGGGAGAACAGCATGTCAATAGTCGATCTCTCTGCACGAAAGCCACATTGTGCCTCAGGGTAGACGCGCTCGGCCAGCTTCTGGAGCCTGTTCAGAGCGACTCGAGCAAAGACTTTCCCCACTATGCTGAGCAGGGAGATTCCACGGTAGTTGTTGCAGTCACCGCGGTCACCTTTGTTTTTATAGAGGGTGATGATGTTGGTCCCAAATCAGATCCTCAAAATTCACATTTTATCTGGGAAAAGGCAGGAACAGAGTGAAACGGGATTGCTTTTGTCCCCGGATTCAGGGTCCACTGCAGACAGATCAGTTACATTTTCAACAGAAACGCCAGGAGTGAAAAAGGTCAATACAATAATATGGAAAATGTAAATGACTCCACTCATAATTGCAGCATCCATCCAGTATGAGTACAGATTTCAGATTCCCGAGAGAGGTATTACTCAGAAAATGTCATTGACAGCTAAATGATTGTGTTTTATTCACCACATTATTTACATCAGAGTCAAAGCTGATGATGTAATGTATTTGTTCAGGTGAGTGGAACAAAAACAATGATCAGGGGTAGAACAGTGTTAGTGGAGAGTTATCCCCTGTACAAATCAGGACCCATTGGAATGGATCCCCTCAGAGTGCCTGGTGGAGCTGTGGATTCCAGGCCAACAGAAGACTCTGCTTCTCACAGAAATGGGATATCCAGTAATGTATCAGATTGAAGACATTTACTATCCTGTACTTGCAGCAATTGGAGTTCCTTGTAAGCCAGTATCTCATCTGTTAATGGTGTAAATCGATGTTAACTGTGCTGCTGTACTCAGAATTAATTCTCACTGTGTGTGTTACACAGCCACCTGTTCTTTTCCAGCAATTTACTGATGGAATATCCTCATGGTCTACTCTTTCACTCTTGCAGAAGTTGTATTATGTCTTTAATGTTCACTAACCGTGGCATTGATACTGGATTATTATCATTTGAATGAGATGTTTCAGTTCGGATCAACAATCAGGCCATCAGGAGTTTTAACAGTTTCATGATGTGGATCTAATTGGTCCTGGAATAATTTTTATGATTTTTTTTCAGTGATTGATAATGAGGCATCTCACGGTCTCAATGTAACAATATCTTCCCTCCCCAATAAGATGGCTCAGGAGAACGGCGATTTCAATGTATTTATTGGTTTTCACTGTTATCAAGTATTATTTTATTATGTGTATGTCTGACACTGCTTCAGAGGACTGCCTACTGAACTGAGTTTGCTGCTGACACTTCCACATCTCCTTCTCTGCTTTACTGCGGAGCCTTCACTGTCACTGGACTACATTGTAAAATAGAAAGTATTGATGTGATGTTTTATTGGTTTACACTCTATCAGTTGGAATTAGCAGTATTTCCATTTATCTGTAGATTATCAGCTCCAGCGCTGATGTTGGTATTGTATGAATTAAACAATCCCACATTCTAATGGATTACTTTATAATTCCAGGAGAAAGAATTGCAATGATTGTGTGGAAGAAGCTTTCGAACCTGTTTATTCCATGCATTGTCGATGAAATGAAGAGAGTAGGTGACCAGGTGGAGATTTGAGTGTTCTTAAGATAGAGTAAATTGCACACAGAGGTTTCACCATTGAACAAACTGTCTCTGAGAATAGAAGCCTTGAACCTGGGGCAGGTGAACAGAGCACAGGCGCAGAATTTTAGGATAATATCATATGTGAAAAGTAGCATCGAGGAACATTTTGCAAGGTATGAGTGCTCAAGAGAGATAATGAAGGAGAAAAGGAGCAGGGAGAACGAAACCGAGGGAAAGAGATAGGCAGCAGTAAAGAGAAAGAGAAAGAAGCAGCAGTGTGAATAATTCACTATCATTGTTCGTGGGAATGAATCTGAAAGTATCACTCGAGACTCCGGTCTGCTCCAAACGTAAAACTGCTTATTGGTTTAAACCGGCGGGGAACAGGTCAATGGGCAATCCAGATTCCTCTCCACAGAACAAAGGAAAATCATCAATATTTATACAGTTTCAAACAGTTACTCAGCCCATTCTGGCTGGACACGGACCAATCATAGTGATTAGAGATTACATACATTGATTACTGGAACCAATGAAATTGGTTACTCGCCATTGGGGGACTGCGTGACCAGCATATGGACAGCTAGGGGGTTACTCATGAACTCATGATGTCTTCCAAACCCCCTTATCCACCGTCCTCGGGTCTTATGTATACATAACATCTTATCTTAACCTTGTTACAGGCTGGTATCTTTGTCAGCATTCCATAAGGGTATCTGCTGGAGGCTGTTTGATTAGAGATATTCCGCTGAATGAGTCCTTTTCTGTCTGAATCTGTGTGAATAAGCCCATACAAGGAATGTAGTCAAGTTAGTAAGCTAAGTCCCATGGTGCCTTGCAAACATTTCATTGCTGGCTAGAATTGTATGTCACTGGTTATTCGTATAATATTTATTGCAGATGCCTCTTCCCTGAGAATACACTTCAGCAATCATAAAGTGCTGGAATGTCCAGAACAATTAGTGAGAGAAAGTGGGAGTTGAAGTTGTCTGTTGTCAGATTATGTTCATTTTCCTGTTGGACTTGATCCTCTGTGTTGATTTCTGTCAGCTCCTCATTTTTTTTGTAGAAAGTTTATGTTCCTTACTTAGTGACTGAATAAACAGAATAAAATCAGTTCTTCACTGATGGGAATTTATTATTTAATGCTGAATTCAATAAGGAGCGAGTTTGAGATCAGAAATATATTTAAATTTATATTTAATTTCCTGTGCAAACTAAATATATTGACTAAATTGTATAAACAATGAACTGTTCTCCAATACCAATAACCACATGGATTATTGTTTGAATGTATTAATTGAGTTGTATTACTGGGATCTATAGATTAGATTTCATCTAACACTCTGCTGCAGTCTCTCCCTGTGAATCTCAGACTCTATCACTGTATTGAATCCTCAGTCTCCTCATCCATTGCTTCAGTTTATCCACTTTCCCAAACCATCTGCTCCTGTCTCCCCTCTTGCTCCAACATGTCCTTTTCCTTCTCTCCCTCCCAATCTCACTCACTGCCTCCACCTCCAGCTGCCTCGTCCAACCTGATAGGAATACAGGAACATAGGAGCAGAAAGAGGCCATTCAGTCCTTCGAGTCTGCTCCACCATTCTAGATCATGGCTAATACTCAAACTCAGCGCTGCAGCTTTCAGTATTTTCCCATTTGGTAACAGTCTCTTTCAGTTCCCTGCCCCCAGAGCAACAAACCAGCTACACATCCCGCTCTCCCCAAAACTTCACAATCAACAGTCTGGAGACAAATTCCCAATCAACCCATTGGATTTCATCTCTGTAAAACCCCTTGTCATTTCCCCACTGCATTGCATCCTCACTCAGTACTTCCAGTAGATCCGGTGCTGACTTTGATTCACTTTCTGTATCAATTTCCCAATTCATTCTAAATAATTGTGTTTTCAAACATTTCAATGTGGCAAAGCACTGCCCAGGTCAATGAATCAGTTTGCACTGTTCGATGCAGCGCCAAACCTGGAACTTTCAGCCCAGATCCTGTCAAACTTCTGCTTTGCTCCAGGTCTGATCAGTAATTTCTCTGCTTTCTTTTCTCTCTCTTCCAGTTAACTTGGTGGCGATTGTGATCCTGTGCCGAGGAAAGTGCGGTCTCTCCAAATGTATCACTGTCTACCTGGTGGGAATGGCAGTGTCTGATCTCCTGGTCGTTATCACTGAACCCATATTAACTTGGATAGTTTCAATTTATTTCTCATATTCATTCCTGAGAATTACCACTGTATGTTCCCTCATTGGCGTTCTGCTTTCTGCAGCCACAGTTGTTTCTGTCTGGCTCACAGTCACGTTCACCTTTGATCGATTTGTGACCATTTGTTGTGAGAAGCTGAAAACAAAATACTGCAGCGAAAAAATAGCGGCTGTGGTTGTAGGAACAGTGAGTGTGCTGGGCTGTTTAGAGTCTCTCCCCTGGTACTTTACACAAGAACAATATTACATTATTGATAATGTTCCCATGGATTGTGTTTATAAACCGAGCTTCTATACTTCCCCCATATGGGTGACATTTGAATTGTTTGACCTCATTTTAACCCCTTGTGTCCCGGTATTTCTGATGTTGCTGCTCAATGTTCTGACTGTCAGACGGATTTTATTCTCCAGTAAAGTCCGCAGAGGATTCCGGCGCCACAGCAATGGAGAGAATCTCAAGGACCCAGAGATGGCGAATCGCAGAAAATCAATAATTTTACTCTTCGGTATATCTGGCAGTTTTGTACTGTTATGGGTGACCGGGGTTGTGTATAACATTTATAGGCGAATTGCAGATATTCAGTATCATTCCTCCGACACTGACCCTCTCTATATCACAGATCAAACATCACAGATGCTACAGGTTCTCAGTTCCTGCACCAACACATGTATTTACATTGTGACCCAGACTAAATTCAGACAGGAGCTGAAGAAGGCGGCGAAATACCCTCTCCATCTCATTGTTAAATTAGTGAAATCAGAGAAAGAGCAGAAGGGTTTGAAACACTGGAACTAAATCTCATTCCGCCCTTCCGCAACCCTCCCCCACCCGACTTTGTGATAATTTGACCGGCGACATCTTTAGTCTTGGCAGCTGCCTGAACGTGGCAGACTATGACGTTTAAGTGGAACAGGCTGCATTTGCGCATGTGCCAGTACAGCGCCACCTATTGGTTGCGTTGTCAACAAAAGCAGCCCAAGGACAAAGCTGCAAATCACAGTGATTGTGAGGAGGTGAGAGGGGACAGTTACTGCAGTGAGACAGGGACACCGGCTGATGGAGATGGTGAGAGGGGGCTGAAACTGCAGTGAGGTAGGGACACCAGCAGATGGAGATGGTGAGAAGGGCAGAAACTGCAGTGAGAGAGGGAAACCAGCAGATGGAGATGGTGTGGGGGCAGAGACTGTCGTGAGACAGCAACACCAACAAATGGAGATGGTGAGAGGGGGGCAGTAACTGCAGTCAGACAGGGAAACCAGCAGATGGAGATAGTGAGCGGGAAGCCAGTAACTGCAGTGAGATACGGACACCAGCAGATGGTGATAGTGAGACGGGGCAAGTAACTGTAGTGTGACATAGACACCAGTAGATAGAGATGGTGCGACGGACAAAAATTGTAGTGAAACAGGGGCACCAGCAGATGGAGATGGTGAGAGGTGCAGTAACTGCAGTGAGACAGGGACACCAGCAGATGGAGATGGTGAGACGGGGACAGTAACTGCAGTGAGAAAGGGACACCAGCAGATGGAGATGGTGAGAGAGGGATAGGAACTGCAGTGAGACAGGGACACCAGCAGATAGATCTGGTGAGAGGGGGTCAGTAATTGCAGTGAGACAGGGACACCAGCAGATGGAGATAGTGAGCGGGAAGACATAACTGCGATGAGACAGGGAGTCCAGCAGATGGAGATGGTGAGAGGCGGAACAGTAACGGCAGTGAGACAGGGACACCAGCAGATGGAGATGGTGAGAGAGGACAGTAACTGCAGTGAGACAGGGACACCAGCACATAGATCTGGTGAGAGGGGGTCAGTAATTGCAGTGAGACAGAGACACCAGCAGATGGCGATGGTGCGACGGGCAGAAACTTTAGTGAGACAGGGACACCAGCAGATGGAGATGGTGAGAGGGAGACAGTAACTGCAATGAGACAGGGACACCAGCAGATGGAGATAGTGAGCGGGAAGACAGTAACTGCAGTGAGACAGGTACACCAGCAGACGGAGATGGTGAGAGGCGGGACAGTAACTGCAGTGAGACAGGGACACCAGCAGATGGAGATCGTGAGAGTGGACAATAACAGCAGTGAGGCAGGGACACCATCAGATGGAGATGGTGAGAGGGGGACAGTAACTGCAGTGTGACAGGGAAACCAGCAGATGGTGATGATGAGAGGGGGACAGTAACAGCAGTGAGGCAGGGTGCCAGCAGGTGGCGATGGTGAGAGGGGGCCAGTAACTGCAGTGAGACATGGACACCAGCAGATGGAGATGGTGAGAGGGGGACAGTAACTGCAGTTGGACAGGGACACCAGCAGAAGGAGATGGTGGGAGGGGGACAGTAACAGCAGTGAGACAGGGACACCGACAGTTGGAGATGGTGAGAGGGGGACAGTAACTGCATTGAGCCAGGGACACCAGCAGATAGAGATGGTGAGAGGGGGCAGAAACTGCAGTGGGGCAGGGACACCAGCTGATGGAGATGGTGAGAGGGGGATGAAACTGCAGTGAGATGGGGACACGAGCAGATGGAGATGGTGGGAAGGGCGGATTCTGCAGTGAGAGAGGGAAACCAGCAGATGGAGATGGTGCGAGGTGCAGAAACTGCAGTGAGACAGGAACACCAGCAAATGGAGATGGTGAGAGGGGCAGTAATTGCAGTGAGACAGGGACACCAGCAGATGGAGATGGTGAGAGGAGGACAGTAACTGCAGTGAGACAGGAACAGCAGCAGATGGAGATTGTGAGAGGGAGCAATAACTGCAGTGTGACTATGACACCAGCAGATGGAGCTGGTGAGCCATTGCTGATGGGAGATTCCATGTTGCTGAGAGGTTGAAAGTTTCCACAAGTTTGAGGAATTTGCTTTATGTAAACTTGAGAAGCTGATTAAAATAATTTCAGTGCCACTTATGTTGAATGGCTACTTTCCTATTATGTGAACACTTGTAACGTTAAACTCATTCCTGTATGGAAAATTATTTTGTGTGATTAATGGAAATGCATAAATAAAACAACAGGATCAAATAAAACTCAAACAATCATTTATAAACAAAAGCACTCTGGATATGTGGTGTTGTGTTCTTCATCACAAATGTTATGACATCTCTTTGTCTCACTTCTCTTTCTATGCTGATATCTTCTTTATTGTAACTATGATTAATTGAAGTTTTGGGCGCTATGGCGTTGGAAGGATGAATGAGAACGGGCAGAGACTGCTTGAGTTGTGTACCTATCATAACCTCTGCATCACCAACTCGTTCTTTCACACTAAACCCTGTCACCAGGTTTCATGGAGGCACCCAAGATCACGTCGTTGGCACCAGCTAGACCTCATTGTCACAAGGCGAGCCGCCTTAAACAGTGTTCAAATCACACGCAGCTTCCACAGTGCGGACTGCGACACCGACCACTCCCTGTTGTGCAGCAAGGTTAGACTCAGGCCAAAGAAGTTGCATCATTCCAAGCAGAAGGGCCACCCGCGCATCAACACGAGCAGAATTTCTCACCCACAGCTGTTACAAAAATTTCTAAATTCACTTGTAACAGCCCTTCAAAATACTCCCACAGGGGATGCTGAGACCAAGTGGGCCCACATCAGAGACGCCATCTATGAGTCAGCTTTGACCACCTACGGCAAAAGTGCGAAGAGAAATGCAGACTGGTTTCAATCTCATAATGAAGAGCTGGAACCTGTCATAGCCGCTAAGCGCATTGCACTTTTGAACTACAAGAAAGCCCCCAGCGATTTAACATCCGCAGCACTTAAAGCAGCCAGAAGTACTGCACAAAGAACAGCTAGGCGTTGCGCAAACGACTACTGGCAACACCTATGCAGTCATATTCAGCTGGCCTCAGACACCGGAAACATCAGAGGAATGTATGATGGCATGAAGAGAGCTCTTGGGCCAACCATCAAGAAGATCACCCCCCTCAAATCTAAATCGGGGGACATAATCACTGACCAAAGCAAACAGATGGACCGCTGGGTTGAGCACTACCTAGAACTGTACTCCAGGGAGAATGCTGTCACTGAGACTGCCCTCAATGCAGCCCAGCCTCTACCAGTCATGGATGAGCTGGACATACAGCCAACCAAATCGGAACTCAGTGATGCCATTGATTCCCTAGCCAGCGGAAAAGCCCCTGGGAAGGACAGCATTACCCCTGAAATAATCAAGAGTGCCAAGCCTGCTATACTCTCAGCACTACATGAACTGCTATGTCTGTGCTGGGACGAGGGAGCAGTACCCCAGGACATGCGCGATGCCAACATCATCACCCTCTATAAAAACAAAGGTGACCGCGGTGACTGCAACAACTACCGTGGAATCTCCCTGCTCAGCATAGTGGGGAAAGTCTTTGCTCGAGTCGCTCTGAACAGGCTCCAGAAGCTGGCCGAGCGCGTCTACCCTGAGGCACAGTGTGGCTTTCGTGCAGAGAGATCGACTATTGACATGCTGTTCTCCCTTCGTCAGTTACAGGAGAAATGCCGTGAACAACAGATGCCCCTCTACATTGCTTTCATTGATCTCACCAAAGCCTTTGACCTCGTCAGCAGACGTGGTCTCTTCAGACTACTAGAAAAGATCGGATGTCCACCAAAGCTACTAAGTATCATCACCTCATTCCATGACAATATGAAAGGCACAATTCAACATGGTGGCTCCTCATCAGAGCCCTTTCCTATCCTGAGTGGTGTGAAACAGGGCTGTGTTCTCGCACCCACACTTTTTGGGATTTTCTTCTCCCTGCTGCTTTCACATGCGTTCAAATCCTCTGAAGAAGGAATTTTCCTCCACACAAGATCAGGGGGCAGGTTGTTCAACCTTGCCCGTCTAAGAGCGAAGTCCAAAGTACGGAAAGTCCTCATCAGAGAACTCCTCTTTGCTGACGATGCTGCTTTAACATCTCACACTGAAGAATGCCTGCAGAGTCTCATCGACAGGTTTGCGTCTGCCTGCAATGAATTTGGCCTAACCATCAGCCTCAAGAAAACGAACATCATGGGGCAGGATGTCAGAAATGCTCCATCCATCAATATTGGCGACCACGCTCTGGAAGTGGTTCAAGAGTTCACCTACCTAGGCTCAACTATCACCAGTAACCTGTCTCTAGATGCAGAAATCAACAAGCGCATGGGTAAGGCTTCCACTGCTATGTCCAGACTGGCCAAGAGAGTGTGGGAAAATGGCGCACTGACACGGAACACAAAAGTCCGAGTGTATCAGGCCTGTGTCCTCAGTACCTTGCTCTACGGCAGCGAGGCCTGGACAACGTATGCCAGCCAAGAGTGACGTCTCAATTCATTCCATCTTCGCTGCCTTCGGAGAATACTTGGCATCAGGTGGCAGGACTATATCTCCAACACAGAAGTCCTTGAAGCGGCCAACACCCCCAGCTTATACACACTACTGAGTCAGCGGCGCTTGAGATGGCTTGGCCATGTGAGCCGCATGGAAGATGGCAGGATCCCCAAAGACACATTGTACAGCGAGCTCGCCACTGGTATCAGACCCACCGGCCGTCCATGTCTCCGTTATAAAGACGTCTGCAAACGCGACATGAAATCGTGTGACATTGATCACAAGTCGTGGGAGTCAGTTGCCAGCATTCGCCAGAGCTGGCGGGCAGCCATAAAGACAGGGCTAAATTGTGGCGAGTCGAAGAGACTTAGTAGTTGGCAGGAAAAAAGACAGAGGCGCAAGGGGAGAGCCAACTGTGCAACAGCCCCAACAAACAAATTTCTCTGCAGCACCTGTGGAAGAGCCTGTCACTCCAGAATTGGCCTTTATAGCCACTCCAGGCGCTGCTTCACAAACCACTGACCACCTCCAGGCGCGTATCCATTGTCTCTCGAGATAAGGAGGCCCAAAAGAAAAGAAAAAGAAAAAAAGATCCAATTTTCTTTTGAACGTTAATATTGAATCCACTTTCAGAAACCTGTCAGACAGTGAATTTTCGACCAGACCTTTCCTCTCTCATGTCTCTCTTCATGTCTCGAAACTGAGGGAAAGATTTTGAATACAATTCATTTCTCCAGGACAGCAGCGGCAGTGGAGCTGAAACCTCGTGAATTTGGACAAGTGATGAACAGAAATCCCTCCGAGCCCCCCAGGAGAGCAGAAGAATGGAACAGTCAGGAAGCAAATGGAAACAAGTGACACTTTATTTCAACAGCAAAAACTCTTTGTCAGAATGTGGAGGTCTTTATCGCTGAGCTTTATATAAACTGAAGCTGAAAGCTGGAAGATCCTTAATACAATGTGTGTTAAATGGCCGCTTTCCTGTTTGTTAAACTCTTGTTATAGTAAATGATAAATGTTAAGAAGGTTTTTTTCGAATAATTACAGGCTAGTACATAAATACAGCAGCATCAAATAAAGTACAAACAATCATTGACATATATGACTGTATATATGGGTCGGAATTGTTGTGTGAAATGTTACCAGTTGTAAATGTTCGCTTGGCTGCATCCTTCACCTGCAGGAGCTGAATTTGAAATTCTAGCATGCTATGATCACTTTACCCTGGAGCATGATAGAATTTCAAATTCATTTTGATGGCGAGAAGCTGGAGTCCCACAAGAGCGTTCTTGGTTTAAAAAAAAGGTAATTGCACGGGCATGAGGACAAATTTGACCCCAGTGGATTGGGCAGGAAGACTACAAGGTAGGACAGTTGGCAACCAGTGACAGAAGTTTCAGGAGATATGCAGTTTATCCCAACTAAAATATATTAAAGAGAGGAAGAAAGATTCAAGGAGGTGGGAAAAAAACATCCAAATCATGGCAAGGAAGTTAAGGATAACATAAAAACAAAAGCTAAAGCAAACCATATTGCAAAGGCTAGTGGCAGGCTGGAAGATTGGGAAACTTTTAAAGATCAACAAAGGGTCCCTAAAAAGGTAATACAAATTGCTTAGGTAAATTATGAAATAAAACTAGCGCAAAATATAAAATAGATAGCAAAAGCTTCTAAATGCATATAAAAGTGAGAAGTAGCTAAAGTGAATGGTGGTCCATTGGAGGATGAGACTGGGAGCTAATAGAAGGGAACAATGAAATGGCAGAGACATTAAATCAGTAGTTTGCTTCAGTTTTCACGGTGGAGGACACGAGTACCATTTCAGTTGTACCAGGTAATGCGGTGGTTATAGAACAAAGAACAGTACAGCACAGGAACAGGCCATTAGGCCCTCCAAGCCTGCAGCAGTCTTGATGACTGTCTTAATTAAAACTTTCAGCACTTCCGCAGACCTCTGTTCCCATCCTATTCATGTCTTTGTCAAGATGTATCTTAAACGTCGCTATTGTACCTGCTTCCAACACCAGCCCGGCCGCGAGTTCGAGGCACTCACCACCCTCTGTGTTAAGAACTTGCCTCGCAGATCCCCTCCAAACTTTGCCCCTCTCACCTTAAACCTATGTCCCTCGTAACTGACTCTTCCACCCTGGGAAAAAGCGTCTGACCACCCACTCTGTCCATGCCACTCATAACTTTGTAAACCTCTATCATATCGCCCCTCCACTTCCGTCGTTCCAGTAAAAACTGAGGGAGGCAAGGGAAGAAATTGCTGGTTCCGAGTTTATCCCATCTTTCCTCATAGCTAATACCCTCCAGACCTGGCAACATCCTGGAAAACCTCCTCTGTACGCTCTCCAAAGCCTCCACGTCATTCTGTATGTGTGGCGACCAGAATTGCACGCAATATTCTAAGTGTGGCAGAACCATGCTTCTATACAGCTGCAGCATGACTTGCCAATTTTTATACTCTATGCCCCGACCGATCAAGGCAAGTATGCCATATGCCTTCTTGACTACCTTATCCACCTGCGTTGCCACTTTCAGTGACCTGTGGACCTGTACGCCCAGATCTAGCTGCCTGTTAATAATCCAAAGGGTTCTGCCATTTACTGTATACCTCCCACCTGCATTAGACCTTCCAAAATGCATTACCTCACATTTGTCCGGATTAAACACCATCTGCCATTTCTCCACCCAAGTCTCCAACCGATCTATATCCTGCGGTATCTTCTGACAATCCTGATCATTATCCGCAACTCCACCAACCTTTGTGTCGTCCGCAAACTTACTAATCAGACCAGCTACATTTTCCTCCAAATTATTTATATATACTACAAACAGCAAAGGTCCCAACACTGATCCCTGCGGAACACCACTAGTCACATCCCTCCATTCAGAAAAGCACCCTTCCACTGCTATCCTCTGACGTCTATGACCGAGCCAGTGCTGTATCCATCTTTCTTGCTCCCCTCTGATCCCGTGTGACTTCACCTTTTGTATCAGTCTGCCATGAGGGACCTTGTTTCCAAATGGGAGTAAATCCTATCCCGAAAATTCCACTCTTAATAATTTCCCTACCACTGACATAAGACTCACCGGCCTATAATTTCCTGGATTGCCCTTGCTACCCTTCTTAAACAAAGGAACAACATTGGCTATTCTCCAGTCCTCTGGGACCACATCTGTAGTCAATAAGGATGCAAAGATTTCTGTCAAGGCCCCAGCAATTTCTTCCCTTGCCTCCCTCAGTATTCTGGGGTAGATCCCATCAGGCCCTGGGGACTTATCTACCTTAATGCTTTGCAAGACACCCAACACCTCCTCCTTTTTTGATAATGAGATGACTGAGACTATCTACATTCCCTTCCCTTGGCTCATCATCCACCAAGTCCTTCTCCTTGGTGAATACTGATACAAAGTACTCATTTAGTACCTCGCCCATTTCCTCTGGCTCCACACATAGATTCCCTTCTCTGTCCCTACGTCTGTTTCCTTAGCTCCTGGTTGTAACGGTAATGCCAACAGATCAGTTAAATGCTTTCGTTGATTCTTGCATAAGTATCTGAATTCATTGAGGAATAGATTTCCTTCTGTGGAAAAGGCATAGCAACTGTTAAAGACATTCCATTGGTTTAAACATTACTCTATTGCACAAGAAACCTGGTTCTTTTCTCCCTTCTCCATTTATTGTTACCCCACGTACAGTTGTATGTCATTAGCCATCCGTTTATCCCAGACCAGCCACAATTAAATATGTTACGACTGAGGTGGGAGGAGTGCACTGTTAATTCAGTCCCACTTCTCCAAATGACACAACATACTTTTTAATGTTTTTCCATTTACTGAAACAGTCAATCAGATAGACTAAATTCCCCAGAAAAGAACACACTAACACGATTTCTTTGCTGAACAGCGAAATTAGCTATATTATAAAAAGGTCTGAATTAATAATGAAATAAAGCAACATTAGAAATATAATTTTGAAAAAGAATCCAACTGAAATATTAAAAGTCCCTTTTCTTCCATAACCAAATGTTAAAGTCGTTCCTTTTTATCTTAGAACCTTCACAATCATAAAGACACACACATGTACATGCCGTTTCACTATATATATATATATATATAATATATATATATATAATCAATCAATCTTTGGCCTCCTTATCTCGAGAGAAAAAGGGTAAGCGCCTGGAGGTGGTCAGTGGTGTGTGGAGCAGCGCTTGGATTGCCAATTCTAGAGCGACAGGCTCTCCCACAAGTGTTGCAGAAAAATTTGTTTGTCGGGGCTGTTACACAGTTGGTTCTCCCCTTGCGCCTCCGTCTTTTTTCCTACCAACTGCTAAGTCTCTTCGACTCGCCAAACTTTAACCCGCCTTTATGTATATATATATATATATACATATAATAATAAGGGATTTCTGGACCAGAACAATATTACATACAACAAAACACCAGGCAGATCAGTTGTCCACCGCTGAAGAAAAATAGGAGATGGCACACGCTGCATCAAACTGGCACACAGGCCAACCTCTGAGTACATGCAGACAGGTTACTAGAATCTTCCAGAAACAGTTCTTTTTAGGAGATGTTGATAATTATTTTAGCAGGCTTTCTTCAAATACAGGAAACAAGATAAATCGACACAGTGGACTTCAAAGGGTCATTTCTTGGGATTTTCCAAAAAGCGAGCTGGGTTGTGCTCTTCTGTTCTTTTTCTTAAATTTCAACAGCACGTGACTTTATCTCCTTCACGAAGGTGAAATCTAAACACATTGAATGACAAGCAAAAAGCTTGCCAGTTATTTTCCTCTGGTCGTCCCAGGTGCTCTGCTATTACTGGACTTGTCCAATGAAAGGAGCACTTTTCACTTCTCTGCCTTTGTTACCAGGTTTCCACTCCATCTCCAACCCAAGCCATGTGATAACCAGCAACACTGTTGCCAATCCGGCTCCCTCAGTGTCCTCTAATGACTTCATAAAAAAAAGTGCTTGCTCCAACGTTGAATCAGTTTAACCATACATTCCATTGAAAATATACTTTATTAAAAAAGAAAACAGAATCACTTTCATGACAGTTGTTTTGGTGTTTCCTAATGTGATGGTTGGGGCAGGAATTTCATCATCCAGGTTGACGGTTCCCTGATGTACTGGAACGCTGGCAAAGAGGCCTGGAGGCAACGCCCAGAGAATGTACCAAGACAGTAAGGAGTAGAAGACATGCCCATTACGGTTAGCTTGCAGCTCATCATCAGTTGAGAATTGCTTCCTGAGCTTTTGAACTATTAAAATCTTTTACAAACGTGTCAGAACTTTTGAAGCGTTGAAATAATTCTATAACCTTCCGACGGCAGATAAGAAATAGTCTAAAAACCTTTTTTAAAAAAGCAGCAGTGTATTTGAAAGATAGTGTACAGATTAACGAAGTGAAATTAGCAGTTAAAAATAAAAACAATACAGACTAATTAATTAACTGTCTCGGGAAAAGCATGTATATACTTGCTGCCCAAAAAAAGGAAAATGGCAGCGCAAAAGGCAGATGGGAGGAAAAAGTGTTTTAATGTTCCCATAAAAGTCTAATTACATTTCTCAATGAGGTGGACATGAAGCATCTCTGTCTTATCGATAGCGATAACTGTAGGGCGCCCAGAAAGTTTAGCATGTTGTCAGCAGGCGGTCGCAGAGGCTTTTGACTGTTAACTGCAGTCTTCCACAGACCACAGAATGATGTCACCAAAACATTGAGGGTTTTGACACAATCTGCCAGGCTTTGTCGAGTTCTTTGAAAAGTGTACCTTTAAAGATTCTTCACGGGTTACTGAAAAATAAAAAAGCTGGTTACGGGTGGGGTGTTCGGGGTAACATTATGTGAAATAGTTGTACGATTCAGTTGGCAATGGAAACGGACCACACTGAGTGCTTGTAAAATTCTCTGTACCTCACAGTGTTGAGATGTGAAATTGCTTTCAGCGCCTTTCTCTTAACTACCTGCTGCTGGGCATGCCTTTGTGTAAAATTTGGTTTGGAAGTCACAGATGACCCAAAAACGAGAATTGAAGTCATAGGCGTATTTCTATAGTAGTTTCTGAGGAGGCAGCAGTTTTAATATGATGATACGTAAGCTAAGTACACAGAAAAGACATACGAACAGAACAGGTTGAATGGTTTACCAATCCGAGATTGTCCGATGTGAGAGAGCAGTGGTGACAGTCTTGCTGACAGGTGAGACAAGAGAGGTGTTGAAGGTCTCTTAGGTCCTCTGTCTTCTTGAGCTATCCAAAGTGTTAGGCTGTAGATTAACACTCAGCTGAAGCTCAGCTTCAGTGCGAAATGCAAGAAATGGCTGTCTAATAACCTCACAAAACCTGATGAAAATTAACCCTATGGCATGGTTGAGCTCAGCTCCCCTTCTGTGCAAAGAAGACTGAAGATTTCCCTCCGACCACTTGTTTATATACATAATTTCGAGGGGCTGATCAGAGTCTCTGGTCAATCATATTTTTAATTCCAATTGTCCAATCACCAAGGGATAGGTAAACAAAGTAAATACACCTCTGCCCATCACTCTGCCCTGAACTCACCCTTCACCTTATCTTGTGCTTGGTACAGCGTGTAAATATCTGCCAGACAGTTGTGTAGAGAGAGTTTGAGTCTCCATTTGAACAGCTTTAGCAATGTCTTGTTCCAGATGCTGTGTTGGAGTTATGCCCTTGGCAGAGATAACACTCTTACATGGTCCTGTGTCTATCCGCCCTGCTGACTGCTGTAGAATCTTTCTTCATGAGATAGATGGATAGATAGATAGACAGACAGACATGGAAAGCTATCTCCAAAATAAAAATAGTTAATTTTCATCTGGTTTTGTGAGATTATTAGACAGCCATTTCTTGCATTTCGCTCAGGAACAGGGAAGATGCAGGGGGCTGCAGGGTGCCTTTCAATGTTTCCATTCGTAGAGTGACCCTCTGGCATGGTTGAGGGGGAGCGTGATACCTATGGTACGTTGAAGTAATGTCTGTGTTGTGTTATGTATTGATAATTTTTATTATTGAATGATTGTTGTGTTTTTTGAGCCTGTCATTGCTGTAGATCAGCATTGACCTTTTATCATTCTAAACTATTCCAATTAATTTAATTAACATGAACCGTGAACTATCTTAATTTTACAACAGTTTATTCAGCATAAACTAGCTAATTAATTCAAATTGTAATAGTCTGGCACTCAGCAGTTCAGATTTTCAACGTTCAGCAGATAACTACCTCAAAAGCCATGCAATGAATATCTGCTACAATAATAAAATGTCACTTGCTTCAATTTCTATCTGTCCTGTTCTGTCATATGATTTCCGGGAAGAGGGAAAGAGATTTTGCCATAATGAATGCCCAATTGCATCAAGCTCCAGCTTCTCTCCAGCTACCCTGAACAATGTTGAAGGAGCATTAATCTGTACATAACCCCGTTTATTTTGTAATTAGTATCTTACCCAGTGCCGTACCTGCCCTGGGAGTGTATGCTGGGTCAGTGCAGAGGGAACTTTACTCTGTATCTGACCCCCATTTTTTTTACTTTGTACAGAATCACGTTTTTTTTTGGTCGAGGGGGCCTTTAACTTCCAGGCTCCCTTCATTGACATTTTAAAATTCCTTTACTAAAGAAAAGCTAAATGAAACAAAAAAACTCAAATTAAAATGCCATTCCCGGCATCGACGATGCACTCCAGCCCGTACGGTGCCCACCGGTCGCGGAAGGCCTCAAGTGTGCCGGTGGACGCCGCATGCTGCTTCTCCAGGGGCACCCGGGCGCGAACTCACCCTCAGAAGAGGGGCAGACATTTAGGGCGGACGGACCCTCCGATGGCCCGCAGCTTGGACCTGTGAGTTGCCACCTTGGCCAGACCTTGGAGCAGTCTGACGAGGAGATCCTTCTCCTGGCCCACGCCCCTCCACATCTGGTACCCAAAGATCAGGAGCGTGGGGCTGAAGTGTAGCCATAACTTGAGGAGCAGCCCTTTCAAATACTCAAAGAGGGGCTGCAACCTTGCACCTCCATATTACATGAGCAAAGGCTCGTCCAACCGCAGAAATTGCCAGCAGCCTGGGAGTCCACGAACCGACTTCAAGGTCTGGTGCACGGGACTGCCCTGTGCAGCACCCTCCGCCAGAGCCAGGTCCCTGATGTAAAAGGGGAGGGCTCTCGCTTGGAGAGTCCTCCATCGGGGTTTCCCTTCGCTGCCAGATGGCAACATGGACCGCCAGGGCGTGTCCGGCTGGCATACGGGGGGGAGGTATTGGAGAGTGTGCAGAAGCAGATCATAAAGGAAACCCCTCTGCGCTGATTGGAATGGCATGGAGGGCATTTCCAAGAGGTGGCACGGGTTGTGCCGGACCGGGTCCCGAGGAGGGTTTCAGGACCTGGGTCCGATGAACAGCTCCCGCCGAGCGAGGGTCCGCTCATCCGCAGTGAGGGGTGTCCCGGGGGCTTTGACTACTCCCCTACCCGCTGGTCCAACCCCGCAGTCGGCAGCCCAGACAGCCGAGGCGTTCTTCTTCGTCGGCGGATGAGTGCCCTGACTGGAACCAACCATGTTCAAACTCGGAATAGATCCTGGTAAAAGACAGGCAACTGTCTCAGTGAGGCACGGCTTATGGTCTCCGTCTGGAGCTGCGTGGCGTCTTGAAGGCAGTGACACTGGTGGAGAAAAACGTCACCAGTGCACACCATCTGGGAGGATGCTCAATGTTCAGGTGTCTCTGCATGGTCCGAAGGCGGATGGTAACAGCCTGCGGAGGGTAACAGCCTGGGTGCGGAGGCACACCAGCGTCTGGCCACCCTCCTCGATCAGGAGACTCAAGACCGCAGCAGAGACCCAGTGCTTCCGCTTGCCCCAGAAGAAATCGATGGGTTTCTTCTGGATCTTGTTGGCGAGTGCAGGAGGCGGGGCCAAAGTGACCAACTGGTACCACAGCATCGAGACCACGGGTTGGTTTATGACCAGCGCTCAGCCGTTGTGGGAAAGCACCCGGAGCAGTCCTGTCCAGTACCCCAGCCGAGTGGTGACGTTCGCCTCAAACTGCTGCCAGTTTGCCAGCCAGGCTTCCTCAGCGGGATTCTGTTATGTGATTAACATTAAATTGATTTATGATAATTTTATAATCACCCCAACTCTAGAACATAGTTTTACACGAAGATACTGCAGATGTCAGAGGCAGGTTCTTTACACAGAGAGTGGTGGGTGCCTGGAATGCGCTCCCAGCGATGGTAGTAGAAACAGATACATTAGGGGCATTTAAGCGACTCTTGGATCGGTACATGAATGATAGTAGAATGAAGAATAGGTAGTTAGTTTGATCTTAGAGTAGGTTAAAGGTGCGTCACAACATCGTGGGCCGAAGGGCCTGTACTGTGCTGTACTGTTCTATGTTCTATGTTCTATGGAAAGGCTGATATTCAAGGGTAGTACTTGTGGACTTTACATTTTCCGATTTGAAATGGAAATGATAAATAGGGTGGTTGAAACTTAAAAGCAGAAAGACAGGGCGACATCTGGCGAACTATCTGGTAATATGAACCTGAATTGATGAATCACATGAAGCATCATCGGATCCTGCTCTTCTTTGCAAAAATTGCTCATTAGTCAAAGATTATTCACAAAGGAAAAGATCACGCACAGCATATCTTCTCCATCACAAATCTTCCTGCTGGACAATTCCCCTGCCTCATTCACCTTCAACAGCAAAAACAACTGAGAGGAGCTCGTGAACTTTTCTGTTGCAAAGTTCAAAAACATCCATTCAGTCGCCTCCACGGCTTCCCTTTCTTCCCCAACCCACCAGGCCTAACCTCCTATAAGTGTACGCCCCCCCCATGCCATCATCCTGAATTCGCATTGCTTGTTTCTCTCCTAGAGTCCTTCACGTTCTCGCTGGACTTCTGCTGTCGATGAAATCCGCATCTTGCTGTTTACACCCTATTTCTACTAAATATGGAGCTGCATGTTTCAATTCCTCAAATCAGATTTCTCGCCACACCACAGTACCAAAACAACTCTTATCAAAGTCACAATATGCATCCAAAGTTATTATGACAAATGTAAACGACTCCTCTTCCTCCTTCTTGGCTTGTCTGCAGCTTTTGATATGGTTGATCATGGAATTCTGCTTCCAGTCCTCTCGAGTAACACCTGGCTGTGTGGAACTGCACTCAGCTGCTTCCAGTCTTATCTTATCATAGTCAGAAAGTTGCCTGCAATGGCTTCTGTTCCCGCTTCTGTAAAGTCACAAAAGGATCTATCCTTCGACACCAAATTTCTCATTTACATGCTGCCTTTCAGTGATATCCAGAAAGACAGCTTTAGTTTCCACATGTATCTCATAGAACTCAACTATACCTCAAATCCAACACTCTTGGTCCCACCGCTACCTGGAAACTGTCAGAATTCCAGTCTCACATTCGGTACTGCATTAGCAGAAAATTCCTACATTTCAGTATTGAAAAGATAGAAGTCATTGTCTTCAGTCCCCATCGCATCTGTTCCCTTGCCACCAACTCAATTTCTCCCCATGCCAACTGTCTGTGACTAAGCCAGACTGCTTGTAACCTTGGTATTATATTTAACTCCACGCACATATCCTTACCATCACGAACACTGTCTATTTTTACCTCCATAATATCACCTGACTTTACCCTTATCTATTCTTACCATTGCTTTGTTCCTCTAGACTCGATGATTCGAATGTACTCCTGGCTGTCTTCCCTAGTTACAAACTCAGCAAACTCTGCTGTCTCGACCAAGTGCCAGTCAGCCATCTGGCCTGTGCCCACTGACCTACATTGCCCAGCAATGCGCGATTTTAAAATTCTCATCCTTGTTTTCAAATCCCTTCCTGGCCTCACAGCTCCTTTCTTTGCAATCGGCTCCAGTCTGACAGCTCCCAGTTCTGGCTTCTTGAGCATTCCTGATCTTAATTGCGCACCATTGGTGGCCGTGTCTACAGCTGCGAAGGTCACATGCTCCAGAATAACTTCCTTAAATTTATCTGCCTGTCAACCTATCTTTCCTTTTTTAAGACGCTCCATAAAAACTAACTTTTTGACTTAGCTTTTGGTCATCTGACTTAATATATTCTTCGGTGCTCCGTGTCAAACTTCCTTTGATATCACTCCTGTATAGCGTCCTGGGATGTTTTGTTATTTTGATGGCGCTAGATAAATGCAAGTCACCAAGTATTCAAGATAAAGGAAATAGGAGATGGCAGTAAATGTCGGACCAAGATAATAAATAAGGGTAACATACATATACAAGGAACAGATACAGTTACATAACTTGAGCATAAATGGACGGTTAAACGTGTGAGCGATTGCCTGTACAACAACGTACACAAGGTTTGAAGCATAAAAGGTGGACTGGAGGCCAGAGCCTGTCAGGGCCAGATGTTGCAGGATATCTGAAACATTTCTGTGCTTTACATTATATGTAATAGGTATGTGTAGACAGATATTATGTTTTATAGTTTCATTTACCTATTACATGTGGATGTAGAATGTTTATTTTTAGCTGGTGATGGTACAATGAGTTGGATTGAGTGATGAGGTGAATGCCTATTGTGATTAGAATTCTCCTATATTGTTGTCCAACAGACCATTTGCAGTTAGGTTTGCCCGATGGTGGGAGCCCATGTACTGGCCGAGTGGAGATATATTACAATGAGTCATGGGGCTCAGTTTGTGATGACTCCTGGGATCTGGTGGAGGCTAACTTGGTTTGCAAGCAGCTGGGTTGTGGAAGAGCATTCGACATGGCACTTCCTGCTTCTTGTGAACCAGGCTAAGGGCCAGTTTGGTTGGATGAACTGAACTGTTTCGGTAACGAAACATTTCTCTGGGAATGTCCTCTAGCATCGTGGGGTAACAACGACTGTTCTCAGAAAGAAGATGTGAGGATCATGTGTTCAGGTAAGGGTGCTGTGAATATACTCATTTTCTTTGGTGGTTAAAAGGGTATTCACACAGAAGTATTGATATAGAATTGCATGGAATATGTCGTGGACTTGTATCTTTTCTCTCCTCCGGATTTAAAACAGTGTGCACCTTTAAGACTGTTAAAATAGAGCACCTTTAAGGGAGAGAACGTTCTGGAATTTCTAAGGCACAGTGTGCCAGAAGTTGCATTCTTGTTACCTGGGCGGCAACAGGAGAGAAAGGTCACATGGTGTAATGTTGCTACTTAACTGTGTGTAAAACTGAAAAAAAAGCGGCTGAAAGCAGACTCACCAGCGAAACGTACTGAAGAGAAAAGAGCTGTTTAATTCTGTCTCCGCAAAAATTCAATAGAGAGCTCCAGCCGAATTAATTGCCTGAAGAAGAAATGCCTTCTTTTTTCAAGAAAGTGTATTGCTGAAGGAACTGTTGTTGCCTACCGCAGCCGAAAAGTTTAACGCCTGTTTAGAATAAACCACTGCATCCAATCCTCATGAAGGCTTCGAGTGGCCTTTAACTATTTCTACATAATAATGCCTCATCCACCAGGAATGTAATCCACAGGCTTCCTTATTTCATTCCTACTTGAGAAGCAGCTGAATTTCAAACGCACTAATTTTAAAACTAGTTAACTACTGCTCGTTTAGAATGCCTTTGTGCGAATGTGGGGAGTGAGTTCAAAATAAAAATGTCTTTCGTCATAGGTTTATCTTAATAGTGTTTAAGATTTTTAAAAAATAAATAGTTAATTTGTTGGTGTCTAAAGGTATTTGGCTTGGTCTCTTTTATTCAGGGGTTACCAGGGTGTTTATTTTGGCTGTTTTCCAATTGGGTGTGAAAGCTTAATAATGGGCTGCGACCTGTGGAGTGACGGGACGAAACTGATAGTGCTGCCAGACTTGCTGATTATTTCCAGCACTTTTTGTTTTTATTTCAGGTTTCTAGCATTTAGCAGTATTTTGGTTTTATTTTGGGCGAGTATCTATACCTGAAGGGTGAACCCAATTTTGTATGGACTGCAGAAAAATCAATGAGGTAATGATGGCAGACTCCTACCCAATTCCGCGTTCAGAAGACTGTATTGAAAGGGTCGGCAGTACTAGATGTACTCCCAAGATCGACATGTTAAAAGAATACGACCAAGTTTATTTCTCTCCTCGAGACAGAGCTATCAGCTTTTCTGACACCTGACGGTCTTTATCAGGCCACTTGATGTCATTCAGGCTAAACGAACTCCTCAGCCACTTTTCAATATTTAATGATTCAGGTGTTCCCGACTATGTAGTGTATCTCAATGATGTACGAATATACAGCAACACTTGGCAACAGCACTTAAACCATCCAGAAATTATGTTTCAAAAGTTACAAGCCATGGACCAAGTGATACATCTGGTAAAAATCGAACTGGGAAAAATAAGAGTAACTTAGCTCAGACACATCGCGGGGCAAGGACAGTTATTGCCGATACGGCAAAGGTACAAGCCTTATTCGAGCTATCTATCGCGAAATCTAGGCGGGAAATAATGAGGTTTTTAGGGATGTGCCGTTTTTACAGAAAATATCCAGTCTCTTAGTACTGTGACTGCTCCATTAACAAATTTACTGCAAAAAAGGTAAAACAATGTAGTATGCTCAAATGAATGCCAGACAGCTTTTGAAAAGCTGAAGGAAATCTTGACATAGAGCCAGTGTTAGCTGCTCCGAATTCTGCTTATCCCTTTAAAATAGTAATTGTTGCCAGCGACATGGGGGCTGCTGCAGTACTATTACAGGATGACGAATCAGGCACAGAGAAGCCAGTAGGGTACTTTTCAAGAAAACTAAATTGTCATCAAAGAATGTATTCCACTGTGGAAGAAGAAACATTAAGACTTTTGCTGGCTCTCAAACATTTTGAAATATATGTCTGCTAAGACTATAAATAAATACTAATATGTAATATCTTTATATATGACCTGGAAGGGGGTGTAGAAGGGTGGGTTAGTAAATTTGCGGATGACACTAAGGTCGGTGGAGCTGTGGATAGTGCCGAAGGATGTTGTAGGGTACAGAGGGACATAGATAGGCTGCAGAGCTGGGCTGAGAGATGGCAAATGGAGTTTAATGCGGAAAAGTGCGAGGTGATTCACTTTGGAAGGAGTAACAGGAATGCAGAGTACTGGGCTAATGGGAAGATTCTTGGTAGTGTAGATGAACAGAGAGATCTTGGTGTCCAGGTGCATAAATCCCTGAAGGTTGCTACCCAGGTTAATAGGGCTGTTAAAAAGGCATATGGTGTGTTAGCTTTTATTAGTAGGGGGATCGAGTTTCGGAGCCACGAGGTCATGCTGCAGCTGTACAAAACTCTGGTGAGACTGCACCTGGAGTATTGCATGCAGTTCTGGTCACCGCATTATAGGAAGGATGTGGAAGTTATGGAAAGGGTGCAGAGGAGATTTGCTAGGATGTTGCCTGGTATGGAGGGAAGGTCTTACGAGGAAAGGCTGAGGGACTTGAGGTTGTTTTCATTGGAGAGAAGGAGGATGAGAGGTGACTTAATAGAGATATTTAAGAAAATCAGAGGGTTAGATAGGGTGGATGGTGAGAGTCTTTTTCCTCGGATGGTGATGGCAAACACGAGGGGACATAGCTTTACGTTGAGGGGTGATAGATATAGGACAGATGTCAGAGGTAGTTTCTTTACTCAGAGAGTAGTAGGGCGTGGAACGCCCTGCCTGCAGCAGTAGTAGACCCGCCAACTTTAAGGGCATTTAAGTGGTCATTGGATAGACATATGGATGAAAATGGAATAGTGTAGGTCAGATGGTTTCACAGGTCAGCGCAACATCGAGGGCCGAAGGGCCTGTACTGCGCTGTAATGTTCTAATTCTAATTCTAATTCTAATGTCCGTAACACATTAACATTCGTGTAAACAAAAACGAAATGTTAGAATATTTAGATGGAGTTTGTTATTACAGCCTAATCATCTAAACATTTTACATATATCGAGGAAAAATAATGCGATCGTTGACACCTTGTCCCCAATTTGGCCATATTAAATTATATGGATTGCGATGGTAAAAAGAGAATTCTGTAAGTTATCAGTAGAATTAATTGTGCTTCAATACGGCAGAAAATGTTACTTTTATCCCAGTTTCGAATATCTTTTAGTTTTTGCATTGTAATGAATGCATTGCAGGAATGACATTTCATTTCACCATACGGGAAGGTGTTGTTTTTACGTCGGATTAACAACAGTGTGTGCCTTTATGTCTCTGTAGAAAATAGTGCCATAGGGATAGAAAGTTCTGGAATTGTGTGCCAGCAATTGCATTTTCGTTACAAAGGCAACAGCAGGAGATAATGTTTACATGGTATGATGTTTCTAGTTAATTGTGTAAAGTTGGCAAATCTGGCTTGAAACCAAACTCTCCAGCGAGGCACTCTGACGAGAAAGAAGCTGTTTATTCTCTCTCAGCAAAGATTCAAGAGGGAACTTCGGGCCTAAAGAAGAAAAGCCTCCTTTTTCCCAATAAACCGTTTGTATTGCTGACAGAACTGTTGTTGCCTATTAAGAATGGACTACTGCATCAATTCCTTGTGAAGACTTGTAGTAGTCTTTGACTAATTCCCCATTCGAATACCTCATCCATCAGGAACGTAACCCACAAAGACTTGCTTATTTCATTTATTCTTAAGAAGCAACTAATTTTTAACAACATGACTATTAAAACCAATTAACTACAGTTATTTTTGAATGTATGCGTGTGCATGGGGAGTTAGAATGAAATTTGGAGTTATACTGTCTTTCGACACAGGTTTGTCTTCATGGTGTTTAAAATTTATTTCTTCATAAATAGTTAATTTGTTGTTGTCTAAAGATACCTGGTTTGGCCTGTTGCATTTCTGGGGTTACCAGTTTGTTTAATTTCGCTGTTATCCAATTGGGTGTTAAAGCATAATAATATGTTGCAACCTGTGGACTGAGAGGACTGAATTAAAGTGCGTGTTGTTCCGGTCGTGGCCACAATAAATGTACAGCACAGAATCAGGACATTCGGCACAACTGGCCTATGTGGTATTTGTGCTGCACACGAGTGTCACCCCAAATTACTGCATCCAACCCTCTTTGCATGTCCTCCAATTTCTTTGTCCCTCATGTCCTTCTCAACCTTCACTTTAAACACATCTGTGCTATTCGCCTCAACTATTGCATGCCGTCCAAGTTCCACATTCGATTCACACCCTCTGTATAAACCGATTCTGCAAAATTTCAGATTTAGTTTTTTGATGACTCTCTTCTAGTTATGACCTCTGGCGCTGGTCTCTGACACGTTATAAGCAATTAGTTTCTCCGTATCCCTAGATCTCTTTGCTCCTATATATCATTCTCACTCTTATTTTCCAGGTTTGTGCAGGTATCACAATAAATCTGTCAATGTGCGAGTGTCATTCCAAACATTGATGTCTGATACAGTCAGCATGTTTCTTTTCTCCACACAAGCAAAAGTAACTGTGGAGCAGACCCACAGATCAAAGGACCACATTCGAGAATATGGTTGTAAACGTGCACTTTCAACAGGTACTGCATCCTCTTTATTGTACAAACATTTTTTCTATTCATTCCTGACATGTGGACGTTGCTGGCTACTCCAGCATGTATTTCCCATCCCGAATTGCGCTTGAGAAGGTGGTAGTGAGATGCCTTCTTGAACGGCTGCAGTCCAGGTGATATAGGTACACCCGCAGTGCTTTCAGGAACTATCTGACATGTACTCCTGTCTTATACTACATCAATAATAATCATTAATTCCCTTTGACAGATTCGGAACAATGGTTGCGCCTGTTTGGAGGTAACAACAACTGCTCTGGGAGAGTGGAGATATCGTGCAATAACAGCTGAGGCGCGGTGTGTGATTACTCCTGGGATATGGCTGATGCCAATGTTGTCTGCAGACAGCTGGGTTGTGTCCACGCTCTACTAGCCCCAGGAGGTGTTACTTTTTCCAGGGTTATATGGTTGGATCAGGTGAAGTGCACCGGAAGCGAATCTTCTCTGGCCGACTGTCCTTCCTCCTCGCTGGGTCAATCTGACTGCGATCGCAAGGAAGAGGCCAGTGTGATTTGTTCCGGTGAGGGTGGCAGGATTTGGAGAGCCGGGTTAGGGTTCTTTGTTTTGTTAAATTGACTCGTTCGGGACATTAAGAACAGTATTTATCCTTTTAATGTAAAGTGCTGAAATTTCATCTTCCTGAACTTTTTGCACAATATCGTCCACAAGGTTCGATGTGCCTCCAATTGCTTTCCCGTCCACATCTGCAGGTACTTACCATTATTAGTATTCCAGCTAGCGTTAAGGTTTGTATTAATTTATTTAGTATATTTGCCATTTTCGGAAGATAATATGATACACGTTCTCACTGACTGACTGGAGAACATATTCCTCACTGCATATTTCCAAGCGTCTGGTTGGAGTTCCATTAACCCCAGTTTATGGCTGTACCTGAACTGTCCTGTAATCAGCAGAAACATGGGGGCACTGTCTCTGTAATATAGACCGGCTCACACGTTCCTCTGGTGCAATGTGCACCACACATACTAGGGACTGTTCAGCTTGACTCATTGTTCTGAAGCAGTGTATATAATTATTAAATACTTATGGCAAATATGTTATCATGCAAGACGGATTGTGTCTCTGTTAAACCTTTCTGTATTGTTTGCATTAAGAACAGGGATATAAAACTACTTCCATCCTAGTTGCGGTCTGCTTCGGAGTCCTGCTAGTCTGTGAGTTGATCTCACTGATGGTGGTTATACAGGAAAAGTCATTCAGAAGAGGTGAGCCTTATACCTTACCGCAGAACCAACACAGGATCCCAGATATTGTGGCATATCCTTGCAAGACTGCAGCTTAGCAAGGAATGTCAAGTGGCCTTATTGGAAATAAATCGTAATCGTTTTTGCTGATTTGCTCTGTTCAATGTGCTCTGGAATTCGTAAATTCCGACATTTAAAATATTATCTTCCTTCATCCATTGATTATAATTCGAGCCATTCAGATTCTATGTATGGCCATCCATTCTCGAACTGTCTAATCGGTTTCCACATTCCAAAACAAAGCTTCTGCTCATATTTCACCCATCCAACTCACTCCCGAATTACTACAAGAAATGGGACTCTTAATAATTGACACCTCTAATAATATATATATATAGCTAGGACTAGTGGCAGCACAGTGGCGCAGTGGTTAGCACCGCAGCCTCACAGCTCTAGCAACCCGGGTTGAATTCTGGGTGCTGCCTGCGTGGAGTTTGCAAGTTCTCCCTGTGTCTGCGTGGGTTTCCTCCAGGTGATGCGGTTTCATTCCACATGCCCAAGACTTGCAGGTTGATAGGTAAATTGGCCAATATAAAATTGCCCTTAGTGTAGGTGGTAGTGAAATATCGGGACAGGTGGGGATGTGGTAGGAATATGGGATGAGTACAAATGGGTGGTTGATGGTCGGCACAGACTCGGTGGGTCGCAGGGCCTGATTCAGTGCTGTAACACAAACGAACATAGGCCTTTTATCTCTGCCAACGATAGAACCAGCACAGGCTCTGAAATAATACATTCTTTAAGCTGATAAGATGGATCCTAGTATCCTCACTGGACAAATGCCTAGTGGAAGTTTACAGACGATACCAAGCACGAGATAAGGTGAAAGGTTACGTTGGGGAGCATATTCATGGACAAGGGGAGGATAAATGTGAGGATATCCACTTTGGTCGAAAAAACGGGAAGGCAGATTATTAACTAAATGGCTACAAACTGAGAGAGGTGAATATGCAACGCAACCTATACAAGTCACTGAAAATAAGTATGCAGGTGAAACAGGAGGTAAAAGGCAAATGGCATGTTGGCCTTCATAGTGAGAGGGTTCGAGTACAGGAGCAGGGATGTCTTTCTGCAAGTATACAGGGCCTTGGTGAGACCATACCTGGAATATTATGCGCAGTTTTGGTCTCTTTACCAGAGGAAGGATGTTTTTGCTTTAGAGGGGGTGCAGCGAAAATTTACCAGACTGATTCCTGGAATGGCGAGACGGGCGTATGAAAAGAGATTGGGTCGGTTAGGATTATGTTCGCTGGAGTTCAGAAGAGTGAGGGGCGATCTCATACAATTCTCACAGGACTTGCCAGGGTAGATGCAGGAAGGATGTTCCCGATGGTGGGGGAGTCTAGAACCAGGGGTCATAGTCGAAGGATACGGGGTAAACTTTTCAGGACTGAGAGGAGGAGAAATTACTTCACCCACAGAGTTATGAGTCTGTGGAATTCGCTACCGTAGAAAGCAGTTGAGGCCAAAGCATTGCATGTTTTCAAGAAGGAGATTGATATAGCGAAAGGGTTCAAAGGATATGGGGCAATAGCGGGAACAGGTTACTGAGTTGGATGATCAGCCATGTTCAGAATGAATGGCGGAACAGGGCCGAATGTCCTCCTCCTGCTCCTATTTTCTATGTGTCTATGTTTCTATGATGTCGGTATTATGCAATTTGCTCGAACGTCCTTTTCAATCTCTCCAATAACCATCCATGCTTGTGTTTAACAGTTACTGATTCCATTGAGTCCCTCAGTCAGATTGAATATTACACCAGTCACAGTTTGAGTGACACGGATCCTGGATCAGAGAATCCTGAAGGGAACTCTTCCAGTATTCAGGGTGGGTACATCTGTACTTAATACCATCACTTTTTTAATCCATCACACTGTCTGCTATCTAAAATCAGCAACTAAATATATCAGAACTTAAAATGATGCTGCTGAAAACATGGAGATTTTCAGAGTGATTTTTGCTTTTAAAAATGGAGAAATAATTAGGATTTCTAAAACATCATCCTGATTCACCCAGTACTATAACGGAATGAAATATTCAATTATTATGTTTTCTGACACTTGTCTGGGCGGTGAAATGTGAAATTTGTGTGCATGTTGGATGGGTGATACAATGGGATGCATGTGACTTTAAAACGGAGGGCAGAATGTTGTCACACCGTGGCGACAGTCTGGGAGGCAAAATGCTGGTGGATAGCAGTGTGAAGGAATCCCAACGTTTTTTGCTGCTGGGTGATATTCCCAGAGTCGCCCGAGCTGGTGGGTCAAGGCCGCACTCTAAGACGACGGGCTGGTAACTGAGCCTGTAGAACAGGAAATGCAAGGTAATTTTCCAAGCTATTCACAATTTAGTGAAATTCGCGCGAAGAAAATGGCGTTTCAGAGCCTGGTCATCTGTAAGGAGGGGGAAGCTCAGTGGAAGGTCAGTTTTCGATGTAAGAATCATCGTGGCAGCATGGGTAGGGTGAGAGATACTGAATCGCGGTATGGACTATCTGGAGGCTGTCCAATCTTGGCGAGCACATCGGAGATATTCAGGTTGAGATTCCACTCCGGCTTGCAACTTAAGTATAAAGAGTAAAAAGAATAGAGGACTTGCGAAATGAGGGCAACAATTTACAATAGGTCTCATCGACTCCAGTTTTGAGGCCTTCCATTGTGGAGGAAGATCCGAGATGGAGAGAGCTGCAGTCCCCAGGAATTCGGCTGCAGCAACCAGAGAGGGAAAATGATCTTGTGGCTGCAAGAGTGTGTGGATGACCAGGGCGCATATAGCACACAGCCAGTGTCTTGAGTGAGGAAGATGCTGCCGACCAGAGAGGGTTTACCATTAGAGGTTCTGCTTCCTGCACAAGTCAGAGCAGCAGTGTCAGTGAATGTTGTGCCTCTCCAGAGAGGCGGCCACTGAGGTGCGTCCTATGCTGGACGAGGATCTGAACCCAATGAGAAGTGGTAGGCACCCATTTCCTGCGACACTGATACTCACAGTGGCACTGAATTATTACACCTCAGGATCATCACAGAGATCCTCGAGAAACATTTGCGGGATTTCCCTGTCTGTGGCACATCAGTGCATCAAGATGGCCACAAATGCCATGTTCAAGAAGGCGAGCCAATACATGCACTTTCACACTAATCTGGACAGCCAGAGTGAAATTGTTGTGGTATTTGGGGAAATCGTTACATGCAGGGTGCCATCGATTCATGCATGTGGCCATCAAGACTTCCATAGTCCAGGCAGCAATAGGATGAGCTTCTACCCTCTGTGCGCACGGTTTGGGAACATTGTAAGCTCTTCTTATGTGTCTGTGTAAAGTTCCCTGGAAGCTGTCACGATGCATTCATTCTAAGGCAGTCTGAGGTGCACGAGAATTTCAGCCCTCCCATGAGAATTCAAGGTTGGTTAATGGGTGTGAAGGGCTACCCACTGAAGACATGCCTCATATGCCTGCGCAAAGTCCCAGCGCAAATGCAAAGGAGAGTTGCAACAGCTGTCATGCAACAATTCCAATGATATTTGAGCAGTCCATAAGGCTGCCTCTGCTTCGATTTGATCTGTGAGAGAGAGAGGGCGAGAGGAATGGTGAGAGGGTGCTGCATACATTCTTTGACTACTCATTCTCTGGAGCTGCTGGAGGCCAATGATGACCACATCAACGCTATGCTTATTGCTCACCAGCATTTGTTTTTCCCTCATCCATTAGGGCACACACTACCTGGTGTTTCCGCATACAGCTCAACATCTGTGCCATAGGCTGCTCTGCCTCCAGGCCTCGTCGCTCCACAGCCTCTTCCTCCATTGGCATCAGGACGATGAGGTATGGAACGCCACCTCCAGTCCTTCTTCTTTCGTGCACATTACGAACTCAGTTCCCCTCCAAGCACACAGATTAACATTGGCATTTACTCGTCATAGACATGCACCATACCTTTGTTAGTGGAAGCCTCGCTGTCCATCATGGCACAACAACGATGCCTGCTGCATGCAGCCATTCAGTGTTGGAGGTGCAGGGCTCAGCTGTGACTGTCCAGTGTCCTGCACATAGAGGTTAATATACCTCTGGCAGCCAATGCTGCTGCCTGGTTATTGTTGCAGACTCAGTGGGGAGACCCCTTCTCCAGTTTCATTTTCATTTTTCTCTGGCATTTAAGGCTGCCAGCTAATGTTGAATACCTCACTCACCTTGCCTAAGTACATCATGGCATTGATCCTGTTCCTGCACTGAAGCCTCTTACATGGGACCACCTCACGGCTGCTCACCTCCTGCTCAATCTCCTGCCATGCCCTCCCTGCCTGCCTAGCTGGTCTCCTCCACCTGTCCCAAGCGCAAAGCGCTTCCCTCCTTGCCTTTCCTGCCTGGATGAGCAGTTGCAGCGTGGCAGGAGAAAACCTGGGCGCCACCCTTGATCTGGCTGCTGCCATCTGCCAAGCACACCAGTTGTCAGTCCTCCCACACAATGTCCTTCAGAGCTCCTGCCGTTCAATCGATTGCTGGCTGTCTTTTAAACACGTCAATGGCCTAGGAAGACTCAACTACCGCCACATGACATGGTCCTACCATTCGCTCTCATCTAATCTTGCTGCAGCTGAAGATCACAATCTACCCAGGCCGGCCCAAATAGATTAACATTTAATAATAGCATTCTAAGTATTCAGTGTTACCATTTGATTTCTGTGAAAATCATTATTTCCTCTCAGGTCTGGTTCCGGGTGATTATGATGATATTGAGACTGGAGCCACTGACACTCCGGATGGTCACTTGTTGCTGGACAGTGGTCCTGATGATCTCTTCACACTGACAAGTGCCGGCAGTGATCTCTCCACGCTCGGTGAGTTAAACTCCCACAGTCACCAGCTCTCTGTCACTACTTTGAATTTCATTCCAATCGGCGATCTCACTGACCGCTGCTTGATTTAAATTCATGTTGTGATTAAAGGAAATTAGAATAAACAAAGCTTGACTTATTTTAGAAAATACATTCTGATGCTATTCTGTGTGTGACATCTCTCTTCTTAACACTCCCACTGCAAATCCTTCAAGTGCTCACACTGAACACCCTGATTCAATCAAAGCAGATCCACTTCATCTGCTATCACCCAGTGGAAATATAACAACACGGTGAATGAAGCTTGAAAACATTCAAAGGCCAACAAATTCCAGTCCCCTTTATGTGACTGACACATATATCGAAGACCCGCGCTGAACCCGCTTTCAGTCCAATCATTAATCCATATTTTGTTCTCTCCACAGTACACAGCTCTCAGACACGCAACTAATCCGCTTTCAGTCCAATCATTAATTCTTATTTTTTCTCTCTCCACAATACACAGCTCTCAGACCTGCACTGAACCCACTTTCAGTCCAATCATTAATCCATAAACTTTCTCTCCACAGTATACAGCTCTCAGACCCGCACTGATCCCGGTAAACACTGGTTCCCTCCATTCCTGAAAACAATGAGGAAGTTCACTGTGACACGTTCACAACAGCAGACATTCCACCAACGATGGACAGTGACTGTATCGGTCAATATCTTACATCTCCATCAGCCAGGTAAGACCAATGCTTCATTATTTGTTACATGTATTTGTGCTGACAATGTGCAGTCCCGGCTGTGACCGATATTAGTATGATAATTAATGGTGTTTTCAACGGTCATTGATTCCAAAATATCAGAGAGAACATTTGCTGTATTTATTGAGGAAATAGGAGGCTGATTGAAGCAGGAATATTCTGAGGAAATCATACACTGCATTTGATGTGTTTGTTTGATGGTTAGCATTGCTGTAAAACTTTCAAGTAATTTTCTTTTTCTTTTAAGTTAAAATTCAGTCTCAAATCCTGCATATGATGTTTGCAGGCGGTGGATCACAGACTGGTGGAAAATATTCCGTGTTAAACCTGAGAGAATGGCATGAACTTTCCCAACAGTGTGAACATGATGATTGTGCTTTGATTTACTATATAAACATCACTTTGTTTTAATCAACCGTCACTTTACTTTGCGTTGAAATAACTAGATTTGTTTTTTCTCTATATTTTGTCTGACAGTGTGTGTTTTCTGTTTAATTAAAATTCCAAACAGAATTGATTTCGGACCATTTCTATGTCGATACAAATACTGAGATATATTACTCCACATGCAATTACCAACACTGTTACAGAGATTAAAACCATTGTTTATTAATGAAGAGTTTATGCAAAGGTCCTTTTGTAACCGCCTCACATTTTCATCTCCTATTAAAGAAGGTTTAGAATACATCGGGTGACCAATAACAAATCTGTCTCTTTAATCTGCATTTCTTGTAACTGCTTCCGCCACTGCCATATAGTTAATGTGGACAAATCGCTGCAGTATATAATGTATGTGTTGTTGTACAATGGAAATAACGTAAAATAATAATAACACATTTATTCAATGTTTGAGCTGGAATTTGTGCCTTTGTCAATATTAATGCCTATATTGTATTTCAAGTACTAAATATGCACCAATTCCTCGATACAATATATTGTTGTTTTGCTGTGCCAGACTTTCCCTGTGGATTCCGGAGTATGTTGGGAGAGCAGGAGAATCTGATCAGAAATTAAAGTGTTTTTGCACTTTAATTCTAAATATTTCAGTTATTCATCAGCACAGCATAATCATTACTCAGTCGGGAGAACGACATGGAGAGCGGACCTGCGTGAGAAGGGCAGCGGCGGTGGGAGATAAAAAGCGGCGGCAGAGAATCCCTTCTACCTCTCTCCACCTGTCAGAGCCGAGGTGTGACATCTCAGGAAAACATGTAGGTGATTGGTGGGTATCTTGACGGTGTCTCTTTTGATTAGTCAAGTGGTTTAAATCAAGAAATTATTACAGCTGAAGAGTACAGGTAAGAAATTCACTTTTATAATATTTAACATCCAAGTTAATTAATTAAATAGAATAGAAAAGGCTGGGAAGGCAATGTGTTGCTGTTGCAGCTGTAGTATGTGGGAGTTGGTGGACGCTGGTGCGATCCACGGTGACCATATCTGCAGCAAGTGTTGGCTGCTCGAGGTACTTCCGACTCAGATCTGATGAGCTGGAGTCCGAGCTGCGGACAGTGCGACCCATCAGGGAGGGACAGAGTTACCTGGACACAGTATTTCAGGAGACAGTCACACTCTTAGATTAATTAAATCCAACTTGGACCGTGGTCAGGGACATGAGGGTGTGACTGCGATTGAGGAAGGTATGGTGATCCCGAGTTTAGCTTTGGAGGAGACTTCGCCAGTCCGCTGAGTCAATAGGTACGAGGTTCTTGTTCCCAGTGTGGACGAGGGCACAGACTGCAGGGAGGATGAATGAACTGAGCACATCACAGTTGTTCAGAGCGCCATTCAAGTGAGGGGTGAGAAGAGAAATATAGTAGTAATAGGGGGTAGCATTGTTAGGGTAATAGATATGGTTCTCTGCAGCAAAGACAATGAGTCCTGAAGGCGGTGTTGTCTACCTGGTTCCAATGTTAAGGACATCTCTTCTGGGCCAGAGAGGAACTTAGAGTGGGAGGGGAAGGATCCAGTTGTTGTAATCCATTTAGGTACCGACGACATATGTAGGCCGAGGAAAGAGGTTCTGCTAATGAACTATGTGCAGCTCGGGGCTAAATTAAGAAACAGAACCACAAAGGTACCCGGATTACTACCTGAGCCACATGCACATTGGTATTTTGAAAATAAGATTAAAGAGGTAAACACGTGGCTCCAAGATTGCTGTGGGAGAAATAGGTTCTGATTCATGTGACAATGGCACCAGTACTGGTAAGGTGAGAGGTGTTCCGTTAGGATAGGCTTAATTTGAACCAATCTGGGACCAGTGTCCTGGCGAATCGTATAACTCGGATTGTAGATCCGACTTTAAAATTATTAGTTGGGGGGCGGAGGGGGGGTGGAGGTGGAGGGCGGGGAGGGTCGTGGTAGGGTTCAATTGAAGGGAAGTTTAAATAAGTCAAGGAAGAAGCGAGAGAGAAGAGCTGCAGGGTCATGAGGAAGCGATAAGTAATCAAAGTGTGACAGGAAGGGGCAGAAAATATAAGCTGAAGCGTTAAGCTAAAATTAGAACCAGGATGAATAATAATGGTAAAAAGTCAAAGCTTAAGGCTTTTTATCTCAATGCAAACAGCATTTATATAAAGATAGATGATTTTATGGCACATATAGAAATAAATGAATATGACTTGATAGCTATTATAGAGACGTGGTTGTAGGGTGACCAAGACTAGGAGCTCAATATTCAAGAGTATTTGACGTTCTGGAAAAATCGGCAAAATGGAAAAGGAGGTGGAGTAGCTTTGTTAAAAAAAGAAGCTAATAGTACGGTGGTGAGCAGTGATATAGATGCAATTTTGGGTGGAAATAAGGAATAGCAAGGGTAAGACGTCACGCGTGGGGGGTCGTCTGTAGGCCCCTGAAGAGATGCCTCACTGGAGGACAAATTTTAAATCGGACACAATGGAGGCGTGTAAGAAGGGCGCTACAATTGTCATAGGTGATTTTAATCTGCAGACTGACTGGACAAATCAGATTGGCAGAGGTAAGATGGAGGACGAATTTATAGAGTGCATCAGGGATTGCTACTGAGAGCAATACGTTGCAGAACTTACCTGGGAATAGGCTATTTAAATCTAATAATGTGTAATGAGGTAGCATTAATAAGAGATATCATAGTTAAGGATCATCCGGGGGGAATGAGCACAACATGGAAGAATCTCAAAATCAGTTTGAGAGAGAGCAACTCGGGTTTCAAACTAGTGACCTCAACTTAAACAAAGACAATTATGGAGGTATGAAGAAAGAGTTGTCTAAAGAGGGCTGGAAAAAAAAAGACTAAGGGGAAGGTCAGTGGATGTGCAGTGGCAGACATTTAAACAGATATTTCATAATGCTCAGCATAAAAAAATATCCAGGTCAAAAAGAAGGACTTGATGAGAAGGATGAACGGCCGGTGGTCAACAAAGGTGGTCAAGGAGAGCAGCCAATCAAAAACGAAGGCATACAAAGCAGCAAAAACTAATGATAGGCCGGAGGATTTGGAATATTTTAGCAACAAGCAGTGGATGACTAAGAATCTGATAAAGAAGCAGAAAATCCATTATGAAAACAAATTGGCAGGAAATATAAAAACAAACAGCAAGAGCTTCCACGGTTATATAAAAAGAAAGAGAGTAGCTAAAGTGTGTGTGGGACACTTGGAGGATGCGACTGGAGAGTTGATAACAGAGAACAGGGAAATGGCAGATAATTTAAACCAATATTTTGCATCGGTCTTCACGTTGGAGGACACTATAAGAATCCCACAGATATCGGATAAGCAAGGAGCTAATGGGAAGAAAGAATCACAAGGGCCCAGAAATGGAGAATCGCAGAAAAACAATTATTTTACTCTTCAGTAGACCTGGCAGTTTTATAATGCTTTGAATCACACTGGTTGTGTTTATCATTTACAGCCGAATTGCAGATATTCAGTACTTTTTCTCCAATATTGACCCTCACTTTATCACAAATAAAACATCAATGATGCTGCAGATTGTCAGTTCCTGAACCAACACATGTATTTACGCAGCAACCCAGATTAAATTCAGACAGGGGCTGAAGAACGCAGTGAATTACATTCTCAATCTCATTGTTAAATTAGTGAAATCATAGAAAGAGCTGAAGGTTTCGAAGATTGGAACTAAATCCCATTCATATTCCATTCCCTACCCTCCACACATGACCAAAAGCATATTTTATATTCACAGCAATGAGCCCTGAAATGATTTAAATATGATTCTGAGATTATATTTTATCAATAAACTGACATATTTAGGTGGGACTTCACACAAAGGCATCACTGAAAATCTCAGCTGGATTCAACCAAAGCCAGCCTGGACGAAGAGCAAAATGGACATAGCGACAAATCACAGTGATTGTGAGATGATGAAAGGAACAGAAGTTGCAGTGAGACAGGGACACCAGTAGATGGAGATGGTGAGAGTGGGACAGAAACTGCAGTGAGGCAGGTACTCCAGCAGACGTGGATGGTGAGAAAGACAGTAAGTGCACTGAGGCAGGGTCGCCAGCGGATGGAGATGCTGAGCAATTGCTGATGGGAAATTCTGTGTTCATGAGTTTGGAAGTTTCCACTTGTTTGAGGTATTTACTTCATTTAAACCTGAGATGCTGAATAAAAGAATTGCAATACAATTTACGTTAAATGGCTATTTTCCCACTATGTAAACACTTGTAACATTAAACTGGCTGATGTTTGTAAAATTATTTTGATTGATTAAAGGTAATGTATAAATAAAGCAACATCATTAAATAAAACTCATGCAATCATTCACACATAAACACTCTCTAAATAGGTTGTGTTGAGTTCTTCATCGCTAAAGTTATGCCATCGATCTCTCTCACCTATCTTTCCATGCTGGTATCTTTTCTACTATATCTAAAAGTAATTGAAGTTTTTATCCTGTTGGCTTTTGAAAATTAATATTGAATCTGCTTTGAGAAACCCATCAGATAGTGAATTCCAGAACATAACAACGCCCTGCCTATTAGTTTCTCCCCTCTGTTGTGTAAACAGTTTTTCCTCATCTCTCCAAACAGAGTGAAACATTTTAAATACAGTTGATTTCTCCAGGACAGCAGCTGCAGAGGAGCTGGAACCTCCTGAATTTGGACAAGCGATGAACAAAAATCCCTCTGAATCCCCCAGGAGAGCTGAGGAAAGAAACAGTCAGGAAGCAAATGGAAACTAGTGACACTTTCTTGCAGCAGTAAAAACTCTTTGCCCCAATGTGAAGGTCGTTATCGCTGAGCTTAAAAAGTGAGGAGAAAAGTGGAAGATTGTGAATAAAATTTGTGTTAAATGTCCATTTTCCAGCTTGATAAACCCTTGTAACATTAAAGTGGTAAATGAGAAGGAAGTTTTTCTTTTCCAATGATTACAGGCTAATGTTTAAATTCAGAGACCCGATAAGCAAGACCAGAGCGGCGTCAGCGAGAGCGGCAACAGGGGCGAGGACACGGGGATAAAAAAAAAGAAACAGTGGCTCTGTACTGTGGACCTGCTTGACCAAAAGAATCGAATGGGACGCCACAGGAGAGCTGGTAATTGACGGGTGGGTATTTCCTCCGTGTCTCTATTTTTGTTTTAAATCATTACACGTTGAGTGTTCACTTAAATAATTATTTTTTTAAATACTATGATCCAAATAAATTAATTAAATAGAATAGAGATGGCTGGGCAGATTATGTGTTGCAGCTGCAGTATGTGGGATCTGGTGGACGCCGGTGCGATCCACGGTGATCACATCTGCAGCAAGTGTTGGCCGCTCGAGGGCCTTCGGCTCAGAGCTGATAAGCTGGAGTCCCAGCTGCGGACACTGCGACACATCAGAAATGGGGGGGAGTTACCTGGACACTGTTTTCAGGAGACAGTCACACCAATTAGATTAATTACATCAAAATTAGACCGTCGGCAGGGACAGGAGTGTGTGACTGCGAGTGACGCAGGTATGGAGATCCACAACTTATCTTTGGAGGAGCCTCAGCCAGTCTTTTTTTTATTCATTCATGGGATGTGGGCGACGCTGGTCACGCCAGCATTTATTGCCCATCCCCAATTTCCCTTGAGAAGGTGGTGGTGAGCTGCCTTCTTGAACCGCTGCAGTCCATTTGGTGCAGGTAGACCCACAGTGCTGTTAGGAATGGAGTTCCAGGATTTTGACTGCGTGAATGAAGGAACGGCGATATAGTTCCAATCAAGATAGTGTGTGACTTGGAGGGGGACTTGCAGGTGGTGGTGTTCCCATGTATTTGCTGCCCTTGTCCTTCTAGTTGGTAGAGGTCGTGTGCTTGGAAGGTGCTGTCGAAGGAGCCTTGGTGCATTGCTGCAGTGCATTTTGAAGATGGTACGCACTGCTGCCAGTTTGCGTCGGTAGTGGAGGGAGTGAATGTTTGTCGATGGGGTGCCTATCAAGCGGACTGCTTCGTCCTGGATGGTGTTGAGCTTCTTGAGTGTTGTTGGAGCTGCACCCATCCAGGCAAGTGGAGAGTATTCCATCACACTCCTGACTTGTGCATTGTCGATGGTGGAAAGGCTTTGGGGAGTCAGGAGGTGAGTTACTCGCATGATGATTCCAAGCCTCTGACCTGCTCTTGTAGCCACGGAGTATGGCTAGTCCAGTTCAGTTTCTGGTCAATGATAGCCCCTTGGAGGTTGATAGTGGGGGATTCAGCGATGGTAATGCCATTGAATGTCAAGGGGAGATGGTTATATTCTCTCTTGTTGGAGATGGTCCTTGCCTGGCACTTGTGTGGCGCGAATGTTACTTGCTACTTATCAGCCCAAGACTGGATATTGTCCCGGTCTTGCTGCATTTCTACACGGACTGCTTCAGTATCTGAGGAGTCACGAATGGTGCTGAACATTGTGCAATCATCAGCGAACATCCCCACTTCTGATCTTATGATTGAAGGAAGGTCATTGATGAAGCAGCTGAAGATGGTTGGGCCGAGGCCACTACCCTGAGGAACTTTGCAGTGAGCTGAGCAGAGGGAGCTGAGATGATTGACCTCCAACAATCACAACCATCTTCCTTTGCACTCGGTATGACTCCAGCCACCGGAGGGATTTCCCCCTGATTCCCAATTGACCGCAGTTTTGCCAGGGATCCTTGATGCCATACTCGCTCAAATGCTGTCTTGATGTCAATGGCAGTCACTCCCACCTCACCTCTTGAGTTCAGCTCTTTTGTCTATGTCTGAACAAAGGCTGTAATGAGGTAAGGAGCTGAGTGACCTTGGCGGAACCCAAACTGAGCGTCACTGAGCAGGTTATTGCCTAGCACGTGCTGTTGATGACACCTTCCATCACTTTACTGATGATTGAGAGTAGGCTGATGGGGCGGTAATTGGCCGGGTTGGACTTGTCATGCTGTTTGTGTACAGGGCAGACCAGGGCAGTTTTCCACATTGCAGGGTCGATGCCTGTGTTGTAGCTGCACTGGAACAGCTTGGCTAGGTGTGCAGCAAGTTCTGAAGCACAGGTTTTCCGTCCTGTTGCCGGAATATTCTCAGGGCCCATAGCTTTTGCAATATCCAGTGCCTTCAGTCATTTCTTGATATCACGAAGAGTGAATCGAATAGGCTGAAGTATGGAATCTGTGATGTTGGGGACTTCAGGAGGAGGCCGAAATCGATCATCAGCTCGGCACTTCTGGCTGAAGATTGTTGCAAATGCTTCAGCCTTATCTTCCACACTGATGTACTGGGCTCCCCCATCATTGAGGATGGGGATATTTGTGGAGCCACCTCCTCAAGTTAGTTGTTTAATTGTCCAACTCCATTCAAGGCTGGATGTGACAGGACTGCAGAGCTTAGATCTAATCCGTTGGTTATGGGATCGCTTAGCTCTGTCTATCACATGCTGCGTATGCAGTTTGACATGCAGATATTCCTGTGTTGTAACTTCACCAGTTTGACACCTCATTTTGAAGTATGCCTGGTGCTGCTCCTGCCATGCCCTCCTGCACGCTTCATTGATTCAGGGTTGGTCTCCTGGCTTGATGGTAATGGTAGAGTGGGGGCTATGCCGGGCCATGAGGTTACAGATTGTGCTGCTGCTGATGGCCCACAGCGCCTCATTGATGCCCAGTTTTGCATTGTTAGATCTATTGGAAATCTATCCCATTTAGCACGGTGATAGTGCCACACAACACGATGGACGGTCTCCTCAATGTGAAGGCGTGACTTCGTCTCCATCAGGACTGTGCTGTGGTCACTCCGACCAATACAAACATGGACAGAAGCATCTGCCGCAGGCAGATTGGTGAGGACAAGGTCAAGCATGTGTTTCCCTCGTGTTGGTTCCCCCACCACCTGCCGCAGATCCAGTCTAGCAGTTATGTCCTTAACGACTCATCCAGATCTGTCAGCAGTGGTGCTGCCGAGCCACGCTTGGTGATGGACATTGAAATCCCCCACCCAGAGTACATTTTTCGCCCTTGCCACCTTAAGTGCTACCTCCAACTGGTGTCCAACATGGTGGAGTGCTGAGCCATCAGCTGAGGGAGGGCAGTAGGTGGTAATCAGTTGGAGGTTACCTTGCCCATGTTTGATCTGATGCCATGAGAATTCATGGGGTCCGCAGTCGATGTTGAGGACTCCCAGGGAAACTCCCTCCCTACTGTGTACCACTGTCCGCCACCTCTGGTTCAGTGCGCCATTCAAGCAGGAGGAGAACAAAGAAATGTAGCTGTAATAGGGGATAGCATAGTTAGGGGAATAGTTGCAATTCTCTGCAGCAAAATAGAAAATTCCAAAGGCTGTGTTACCTGCCTGGTGCCAAGGTTAAGGACATCTCTTCTGGGCTAGAGAAGAACGTGGAGTGCAAGTGAAGGATCCAGGTGTCATGGTCCACATAGCTATCAACAACATAGGAAGGAGGTTCTCCTGAGGGACTATGAGCAGCTCAGGGCTAAATTAGAAAGCAGAACCACAAAGGTTCCAGATTGCTACTTGAGCCACGTGCAAGTTGGCATTGGGGAAATAAGATTAGAGAGGTAGATGTATGGCTCAAAGAATGGTGTGGGAGAAATGGGCCCCGATTATGGGACACTGGCACCATTACTGGGGAAAGAGAGAGCTGTTCCATTGGGATGGGCTTCACTTGAACCATGCTGGGACCAGTATCCTGGAGAATCGTACAAGTAGGTTTCTAGAAAAGACTTCAAAGTAAATAGTGGGGGGAGGGTCCAATAGAAGGGAAATTTAAAACGTCGAAACGTAACGAGACAGCAGAGGTGCAGGGTAGTGAAAGGGCATACATTAATCGGAATGTGACAGGAAGGGACACAGAATACAAGCATAAGAGTACAGCAGAAATTAGAACCAGAGTACGTAAAAATGGTTTTTTAAAAAATTCAAAGCTTCAGGCTCTTTATCTGAATGCATGTAACATTTGTGACAAGATGGATGAGCTGATGGCACAAATAGAAATTAAATGAATATGATTTGATAGCTATCACAGAGATGTGGTGGCAGGATAACCAAGACCGAAACCTCAATGTTCAAGGATATTCGGCATTCTGGAAGAATACGTAGAAAGTAAAAGTAGGTGGGGTAGCTTTGCTATTAAAGGAAGTGATCAGTGCAGTTTTGAGTAAGGATATAGGTGCAGTAGATCGTGATGTAGAAACAGTTTGGGTAGAAATAAGGAACAGCAAGGAAAGAAATCACGGGTGGCAGTCGTTTGTAGGTCTCCAATGATTTGCCTCTCTGTCGGACAAAGTATTAATCAGGAAATGATGGAGGCGTGTGGGAAAAGCACTCCAATTATCATGGGTGATTTTAATCTGCATTTCGACTGGACAAATCAAATTGGCAAGGAAGACGAATTTGTAGAATGCATCAGGGATTGTTTCTGAGAACTACACATTGCAGAATCTACCAGGGAACAGACTATTTTAGATTAGTAATGTGCAATGAGGTAGGATAAAGAAGATATCTCGTAGCTAAAATTCGTCTCGGGGGATGTGTTCATAACATGGTACAATTTCAAATGCAGTTGGAGGGTGAGCAACTCGGGTCTCAAACCAGTGTCTTCAACTTAAGCAAGGACATTTACAGAGGTATGAAGAAAGAGTTGTCTAATGCGGACTGGTAACATAGACTAAAAGGAAAGACAGCAGATGAACAGTGGCAGACTTTTAAGCAGATATTTCATAACACGCAGCAAACATTTATTCTGGTCAGGAGGAAGGACACAATGAAAACGATGGACCACCCGTGGATAACTAAAAGGACGTTAAGGAGAGTATCAATTCAAAAACAAAGGCGTACAAAGTGGCGAAAGTTAGTGGCAGGGCAGAGGATTGGGATTTTTTTTTTATAAATCAGCAGATGACTTAAAGACTAATGAAGAGGGGGAACATTGAGTAAGAGTAAATTGGCAAGAAATATGAAAACAAGCACAAAGAGCTTCTCCGGTTGTCTAAAAAGGAAAGAGAGTAGCTAAAGTAAGTGTGGGACCCTTTGTGGATGAAACTGGGGAATTAATAACAGGGAACAGGGAAATGGCAGCTAAGTTAAATCAATATTTTGTATTGGCCTTTACGGTGGAGGACACTGTGAACATCCCAACAATAATAGATGAGCAACGTGTAAATGGGAGGGAGGAACTTGTAACAATCTCTATCACGAGGGAAAAGGTTCTTGACAAACTTATGGGAATAAAGGCAGTCACGTCGCCAGCACTTGATGGACTGCATCCAAAGGTTTTTAAAGAAGTGGCTGCAGAGATAGTAAATGCATTGGTCATAACATACCAAAACTCACTGGATTGTGTAAGGTACCAGCGATTTGGAAAACCGCTAATGTGACGCCCCGATTCAATAAAGGAGGGACACAGAAAGCACAAATATATCGACCAGTTAGCTTAACATGGGAAAATATTCGAGTCCATTATTAAGGAAGAAATAGCAGGTCATTTAGAAATACATAATGCAAACACACATAGTCAAAATAGTTTTATGAAAGGCAAATCATGTTCGACTAATTTGTTAAAGTTCTTTGAGGATATAACCAGCAGAGTGGATAAAGGGGAACCGGTAGATGTTGTGTATTTGGATTTTCAGAAGGCTTTCAAAAAGGTGCCGCATAAAAGGTTATTGCTGAGGGTATTGGGGGTAATGTGTTAGCATGGATCGAGGATTGTCTAGCACATGGAATGCAGAGAGTCAGGATTAATGTGTCTTCTTCTGGTTGGAAAGCCATAACTAGTGGGATGCCCCAAGCATCGGTCCTGGGGCCTCAACTATTTACTATCTATATTAATAACTTGGAGGAAGGGACAGAGTGTAGTGCAGCCAAATTTGCTGACGATACAAATTTAGGTGAGAAGGCATGCTGTGATGATGACTGAAATAAGCTGCAAAGGGATATAGATATGTTCAGTTAGTGGACAAAAAATTGGCAGATGGTGTTCATTGTGGGAAAGTGTGAGGTCATCCAATTTGGTAGGAACAGTAAAAAGGCAGATTATTATTTAGATGGAGAAAGACTACAAAATACTGCAGTACAGAGGGATCTGGGTGTTCTTGTACATTAAACACAAAACTGTTATCATGCAGGTTATCAGCGTGTAATTAGGAAGGTAAGTGGAATTTTGGCCTTTAGTGCTAGGGGGTCAGAGTTTAAAAGTATGGAAGTCTTGTCACAACTGTGCAGGAGGTTGGTAATGCCACACCTGGAGTACTGCACACAGTGTTGGTTCTCATATTTCAGGAATGATATGCCAGCATTAGAGGCAGCTCATAAAATAATTACTAGGCTGTTTCCTGGGATGAAGCCTTGTCTTTATCAAGAACAGCTAAATAGATTAGCCCTTTTTTCATTGGAATTAGAATAATTCTTCACCTCCAGGGTTCTGTTCATTTGCCTTCCAATTGATTCAAGGCCACGTTATAAATGAGTTTTTATGATAAAGGAGGAACAGTTTGGATCTTGTTGCGCTGAACCAACTTGCCAAAACGGTACATTTCAATCTTCATTCGCAACTCTGTCCTCCGTCACTCATACACATCAAAATATTATACAGAAGCGCCAATTATCAGCAATTCATCTGTGGCAGAAGGTTCCTCAGGAACATTTCGTGAACAATCCATTCGCTGTCATTTCGCACGTAGGCCTAGCTTTGCTTGTGTGTCACACAGCACAGAAGGCAGTGCATTGTGATCAATGGGTCTTTTTCAGATTGGAAAGCCGTAACTAATCGGGTGCCACAAGGAGCGGTCCGAGGGCATCAACTATTTACTACCTATATCAATGACTTGGAGGAAGGGACAGAGTGTTGTGTATCTAAATTTGCTGATGATTCAAAAATAGGTGGGAAGGCATGTTGTGATGAGGACACAGAATCTGCAAAGGGATATAGATAGGTCAAGTGAGTGGGGGGAGAAAAGAAAACTTGGCAGATGGAATTCAATGTGGGAAAGTGTGAGGTGTTCCACTTTGGTGGGATGAAAATAAGACAGATTATTATTTAGATGGTGAAGGCTACAAAATACTGCAGTACAGAGGGATCTGGGTCCTCTTGTACATTAAACACAAAATGTTTGCATGCAGCTGCAGCAAGTAATTCGAAAGGCAAATGGAATGTTGGCCTTTATTGCCAGGGGCTTAGAGTTTAAAATAGGGAAGTCTTGTTCCAGGGTATTGGTGTGGCCACATCTGGAGTACTGTGTACTATTTTGGTCCCCATATTTAATGAAGGATATACTAGCATTGGAGACTGTTCAGAAAAGGTTCACCAGGCTCATTCCTGGGATGAAGTGATTGTCTTATCATGAACGGCTAAACATGTTCGGGCTTCATTTATTGGAGTTTAGAAGAATAAAAGGTGACCTTTTTGAAACATATAAGATTTTGAGGGGGCTTTACAGGATAGACGTTCAGACTATATCTCCACTTGTGGGGGAATCTCGAACTCGGGGTCATAATTACAGAATAAGGGGGCACAAATTAAAAACAGAGATGCAAAGGAATTTCTTCTCTTAGAGGGTTGTGATTTTCTGGGATTCTGCACCTCAGAGAGTTGTGGAGGCTAGGCCACTAAATATATTTAAGGAGGACGTAGATAGATTTTTGAAATCTCGTGGAGTGGAGGGGTATGCGGAGCTGACTGAAAAGAAGAGTTGGGACCTGGGGAAGCTCATCCATGATCTTATTGAATGGCGTGCAGGCTTTAGGTGATGAATGGCCTGATACTGCTCCTTTTTCTTATGTTCTTATGTAAACCGTCTGGCAGATTTAAATTTCTCAACTGAAATCACAGCAAAAATGTGTATTGGTGTGAATGGGAGGTATGCTCCATCACCCCCCCGGAACAGCGGGCAAGCAGAGTAAATTTAATGGAGTATGTGTTGCAAATGAATATAAGATAAGGCAATGTTGCAGGCAAGAAATGGAATGAGGAATGCAAAAGGTGAACATTGATTGTGGAAGGAAGAGCAAAACCGACATACCACGAAACACAATACGCCTACCAATAGCAGCAAGAACGAGAACACGTAATATCCGATTAGCAATATCGTCCTGCGCACATTTCCATGCTCCTTCAGATATAAAGCTATTTCTTCTTTCTGGACGAGTCATTTCTCTTGACGACGGGCAGTGTACGCTGCCTGAAACGTTAAGGCTACCCATTCATCTCAGAAGTTCTCTCTTTTAAAGTCACACATGTTCCTTTCCGAATCCAAAATGCGCATTGAGGAGCTTCATGGGGAAACAATTTTTATCAGCGTGTTGTTGTGGGTTGATGGCACCAGATAAAGGCTGTTAATTTCAGATTGAATATTAACATTCAAAAGAGAATTGCATAAATACCGTAAGGGAAATAAATTTCAGGGTAACAGTAAGGAACGGAGCATGGATATTAATTGAGTTCATTTTCCAAAGAGTCGGAACAGGATCCAAGTATTCAATACGTATTGTGCTCAATACTTCTTTGAGTCCCTCCCATCGTTTTTGACTAGTTCATGCATAGCTAATTTTTCTCACTGCTTGGTGGCGGAGTAGTGATGGCACTGAGCTAGTAATCGAGATTTCCAGGATAATACCTTGGGGACACAAGTTCAAAATCCACCACGACAGCTGGTGGAATTTACATTCAATTAATCAATACAAAAATCCAAACTAAAAGTAAAATCTGGAATTGAAAGCTGGTGTCAGTAATGGTGCCATGAAACTATCATTAACTGTAGTAATAACCCATCTAATGTCCTTTAGGGAAGGAAATCTGCCGTCCTTACAAGGTCTGGCATGCATGTCACTCCAGACCCACAGAAACGTGGTTGACTCTTATCTTCCCTGTGGAACGGCCTAGTAAACCCTTGGTTGTTCAGGGAAATTATGCTTGGGCAACAAATGCTGGCCCTACCAGTGATGCCCAAATCCCATGAAAGAATAATCTCGGCTTTAAATACCCAACTTTAAACTCATTCAAACATGCCCACCTCAATTAAGTATTTAATTAAATTGCTAGATGAGGTAAAAGGGAATGTTGATGATGAGAATGCAATGGAGGTTGCTGCTGTGGATTTCAAGAAAGTGTTTAGCAAAGACTTAGGCAGTCTCTCGGGAATGAGGATGACTTTCTTCCACTCCAGCTGGGACAGGTTGTGTTTGGTGAGGTGAGTGAATGAGATGCTCGAATTTCCAAATGTTCCTTCCGCTGTTTGCACCTGGTCACTGTCTGAGTATGTCAACGTTTTTCGAACTGGCTGGCACCTTCACGGATGCTTCCTCTCCATTTTGGGCAGGCTGGGGCAAGATATTTCCACGTAACAGTGCAGAGTTAATATTTTGTCACGGAGGCTTTAAAGTCATTGTTGCATTTCCTCTGCTCTCCTGATAGCCTCTTGCTGTGCCAAAGCGCAGAGTAGAAAGCTTGTTTTGGGAGTCCTGTGTCAGGCCTGTTATATTTGTGGCCCGCCCAACATAACTGAGTGACTATGAACAGTGTCTGGACACTGGGGACGTTGGCCTGAGAGAGGGCACTGATATTGGAGCGGCTGTCCTGCCACTGAATTTGCAGGAGCTTGTGCCAGCACACTGGTGATATCTCTCCCAAGCTGACTCCTGACAACGCAGGAATCTGCAAAGGTCATCAGATGCTCCAAGCCTCGCAAATGCACAACAAACGTCTTGCAAGGGCCAGGACCAAGTGGTGCAAATGATGTCATTTCGGATCCACTGATGAAGGGTCACTTACCTGAGACGTTAACTGTGCTGCTTGCTCCAGAGATACTGCCAGACCGACTGAGCACTTCCAGCATTTATTGGTTTATATCATATTTCAAGTATCTGCAGTATTTTTCTATTATTTAATTTATTATAATCAGATATCGGCACCTGGGCTATTCTCGAGCATGCGCCTGGCCGTCGCGCATGCGTAGTAACGTGTCATTGGTTCTCCAGTCCCCCAATTCGGCTGGAGGGAGCGGCTGAATTGGAGACTTTGAGGCTGGACTTCGATCCCCGTCACTCGTTCCATCCCCACTAGCCGCTCTCCTCCCTCCCTGGCAAGTCCCTTCTGGCCTCAACACTTCCTCCTCTCGGCCGCTCGCTCCTAATTCGCCCCGTATCACTTCACGGCCTGCTTTTCTTCTTCGGGTGGCGTGTGGTGAACCAGCAAACCTGAGGCCTAGTGGCCGAGAAGAAAGAAGCTGTGTGGCCTACAGCTAGCGGCAGTAACGGGGGTCATGGGAAGCGGGGTGGCGAGAAGCGAGGAGCAATCGGGCAGGGGAGTGAAGGAGCGAACGGCTGAGGGCGTGGGGGATGGAAGAGGCTTGTATGCAGGAGGGGAGAAAGCGAGTTGCAGAGGAGGAGAGCGGCTAACTATTCGCTGCAATTGGGTGAAATCAAATCCTGGTCAGTCATAAAATCGAATCACAATAACGAATTGGCAGCAGAGTTTATACTCGGTCCGATTTTCTTCTCCATCGATCGGGGTGCCAATTCACTATCTCCCTAAAGTATCAGAACATGTAAATTCAATCATGATATTTTTTGCTTAATAGGGTTACTGGAATATTATATGTATCTGAGGTTTATACTTAGTATCCTATAACTACATAGTAACATATTACTGGGCTTCCATCCAACTTAATGTAAGGTTAGTTTGTTAGAACTATCTAGCTATAAGCATTTTCTGTGATAAATTGAGCAGCACCATCTTTCATCCGGGCAACTGCCTGAACGTCTCAGAAGCAGACGTTCCAGCTGAAGAGACAGAATTTGCCCATGTGCAAGTACTGCGTCACCTAGTCTTTACGTTTTCAGCAAACGCAGCCGACCTCTCCAGGGTTTTGAGATTTCTGCTGCACACCATGGATCCGAGGGAATCCGTGTCACAGCAGCCCTCGTTTAACAGGGTGCCCACGGCTGTTTGAGGGTAAACCAACATCTGACATGTGGGAGTCTTTCAAATGTCAGTTGATTAGAATTCAGGACCAGCATGTTCCAGTGAGGAAGAAGGATAAGTTTGGCAAGTTTCGGGAACCTTGGATAACGCGGGATATTGTGAGCCTGGTCAAAAAGAAAAAGGAAGCATTCATAAGGGCTGGAAGGCTAGAAACAGAAGAATCCCTTGAGAAATATAAAGACAGTAGGAAGGAGCTTAAGCAAAGAGTGAGATGGGCTAATAGAGGTCATGAAAATTCATTGGCAAACAGGATTAAGGAAAATCCCAAGGATTTTTATTCGGATATAAAGAGCAAGAGGGTAACTAGGAAAAGGGTTGGCACACTCAAGGACAGAGAAGGGAATCTAAGTGAGGAGCCAGAGGTAATGGGTGAAGTACTAAATGAGTACTTTGCATCAGTATTCACCAAAGAGAAGGACTTGGTGAATGATGAGCGTGGGGAGGGGAGTGTAGATAGTCTCAGTCATCTCATTATCGAAAAGGAGGAGGTGTTGGGTGTATTGAAAAGCATTAAGGTTGATAACTCCCCAGAGCCTGATGGGATTTACCCCAGAATACTGAGGGAGGCAAGGGAAGAAATTGCTAGGGCCTTGACAGAAGTCTTTGCATCCTCATTGGCGACAGGTGAGGTCCCAGAGGACTGGAGAATAGCCAATGTTATTCCTTTGTTTAAGAAGGGTAGCAAGGATAATCCAGGAAATTATAGGCCGGTGAGCCTTACGTCAGTGGTAGGGAAATTATTAGAGAGGATTCTTCGGGACAGGATTTACTCCCATTTGGAAACAAACGAACTTATTAGCGAGAGACAGCATGGTTTTGTGAAGGGGAGGTCGTATCTCACTAATTTGATTGCGTTTTATGAGGAAGTGACAAAGATGGTTGATGAAGAAAGGGCAGTAGATGTTACCTATATGGACTTCAGTAAAGCCTTTGACAAGGTCCCTCGTGGCAGACTGATACAAAACGTGAAGTCACACGGGATCAGAGGTGAGCTGGCAAGATGGATACAGAACTGGCTCGGTCATAGAAGACAGAGGGTCGCAGTGGAAGGGTGCTTTTCTGAATGGAGGGATGTGACTAGTAGGGTCAGGAATCCGTGCTGGGACCTTTGCTCTTTGTAGTATGTAGAAATGATTTGGAGGACAATGTAGCAGGACTGATTAGTAAGATTGCGGACGCCACAAAGGTTGGTGGAGTTGTAGACGGTGATGAGGATTCTCAGAGGATACAGCAGGATATAGATCGGTTGGAGACTTGGGCGGAGCATTGGCAGATGAAGCATAATCCGGACAAATGTGAGGTAATGCATTTTGGACGGTCTAATTCAGGTGGGAAGTATACAGTAAATGGCAGTATCCTTAGGAGTATTGACAAGCAGAGAGATCTGGGCGTACAGGTCCACAGGTGTGGCAACGCAGATGGATAAGGTAGTCAAGAAGGCACATGGCAAGCTTGCCTTCATCGGTCGGGGCATAGAGTATAAAAATTGGCAAGGCATGCTGCGGCTGTACATAACTTTTTTTAGGCTACACTTAGAATATTGCGTGCAATTCTGGTCGCCACACTACCAGAAGGACGTGGAGGCTTTGCAGAGGGTACAGAAGAGGTTTACCAGGATGTAGCCTGGTCTGGAGGGCATTAGCTATGAGCAGAGGTTGGATAAACTCGGATTGTTTTCAGTGGAACGACGGGGGTGGAGGGGCGACATGATTGAGGTTTACAAAGTTATGAGCGGCATGGACAGAGTGGATAGTCAGAAGCTTTTTCCCAGGGTGGAAGAGTCAGTTATTAGAGGACATATTCTTAACGTGAGAGGGGCAAAGTTTAGAGGGGATGTGCGAGGCAAGTTCTTTACACAGAGGGTGGTGAGTGCCTGGAACTTGCTGCCAGGGGAGGTGGTGGAGGCAGCTACGATAGCGACGTTTAAGAGGCATCTTGACAAATACATGAATAGGATGGGAGTAGAGAGATATGGTCCCCGGAAGTTCAGAAAGTTTTAGTTTAGGCAAACATCAATATCGGCGCAGGCTTGGGAGTCCGAATGGCCTGTTGCTGTGCTGTATTATTCATTGTTCTTTGTTGTTCTCTGAAAAGGCTGGTTGACAACGTTGAGATTCACATTATCGGAGGCTCAGTATCCAATTGTATTAGTAGGGTTAGAGGAGGTCGTGCGCGTTTTGAAATGCATTGTGAAGAAAAATAAACTCGAGGCTTCGGGGTCCTCCATCAAATGTAGATCAGTAAAGAGAGCAATGATTGGTGAGGCAACCTGTTGGCTGGGCTGGGAAATTGGCTTGGAGTAAGGCAACAGATTAGTGTCAAAGGCTATGTGCTGAAATTGTCAGGATATTATTATTGTTGTCTCCCAGTGATCTGAAACTTAGTATGGCATAGGAAAAAGGCAACAATGTTTTGGATCAATAAGTGAAAGGAAGGTGGAGCATGGGAGGTCAGTCTGGTGTCCATTCGCACAGTCGAGTCTGAATGTGACAAAGACATAGACGAGTGTTTCAATATCTGTCGGGCTGAGACAAAAGTGGAGCCGCAGGTGCTGCTGAGTTGGAAGGAAGTGATCTCTTTAACGGAGGGACACATGTGTATGGAGCATAATTTGGGGACAATTCGTGCACTGAGTGGAACTCGGAGCCAGAAGCCATCATGTATATTGAAATTTGTGACTGGGATGGACAGTTTGTGACTGGGATGAAAGGTGATGGATTTAGTCCTGTCGATGTTTGATAGAAGAAAATTGTGATCATCCAAAACAGTATGTCGCATAAATAGTCTGATAACACAGAGACAGTAGGGGCAGCTTTGAGCGAGAGAGATGGATGTCATCAGTGCAGAAGTAATATCATGGCCCACACCTGCTGGTAAATGCTCACTGGAAATTTATCATTGAGGATGAATTGAAACATCAAAGGTAATGCTGATGTGGGATGAGGGGAGGTTCCACTACTGGAGATTCTGTATCTGATCAGATAGATAACTGTGAAAATAAGGAAAGAAGTCCCACAGAGAGGCGAGTTTCAGAGGAATGAGGAGCTGGCAGATTGTCTGAGAGGAGGTAGAGTTGACCAATATATGTTTTATCAGTGGCTGATGGGCTCAGACAGGGCTCGAGACCGTCATTTTAGGGAGGCAGATGTAGGCATCCTTTATTTTTGAAGAGATCTGAGATCGGAAGCTCAGCTCGGAAGGACGAATAGGGTAAATGTTACAAAACATCATTTGCTGCCTGATACAACAACTACGAAGGGGATGAGGTCGGTGGAGTTTGTGGGAGGGCAAAAGATGATTGATTTGGTGTTATGTACGTTGGGCGGTGCAGTGGCGCAGTGGTTAGCACCGCAGCCTCAGAACTCCAGCGACCCGGGTTCAATTCCGGATAATGCCTGTGTGGAGTTTGCAAGTTCTCCCTGTGTCTGCGTGGGTTTCCTCCGGGTGCTTCGGTTTCGTCCCACATGCTAAAGACTTGCAGGTAAATTGGCCATTAGAAAATGCCCCTAGTATAGGTAGGTGGTAGGGGAATATAGGGACAGGTAGGGATGTGGTAGGAATATGGAATTAGTGTAGGATTAGTCTTAATGGGTGGTTGATGGTCGGCACAGACTCGGTGGGCTGAAGGGCCTGTTTCAGTTCTGTATCTGTAAACTAAACTAAACCAAACTGGAGAAAATTGCAGCTCACACAAAACTGACAGTTGTTGTCTGATCACACAAAGGGAGTGGAGGGTCGAGAATGATGGTGGAGAGCTGGAGCTGTGTGTTGTCAGCACACATGCAAAAGATGACCCCATGTCTGTCGTTGTTTTTGCCGTCCCCATGTCTGTCGTTGTTGTTGCCGTTGGAAAGAGTGCAGAAGTGGAAGAGGAGGATGCAAAAACCGTAAGTTCAGGGGCTGGTGATTGAACAGTTTTGGTCGTGGGAGGAATAGCCATTGCTGGAGATTCTCTGGCTATGATCAGGCCAGTGAGTTACGAACCAAGCAAGGGCAGTCCTTCCATAAGCGGCCAACGTCGGAGGTATGGAGCGATCACGGGTGAGTTTTGATGCAGTTTTACAGGAGTAGAGATGATGATGGCTTAGGTCATGACGGGATCTTAATTGGGAATAATAATTTCAAATGTAAGTTGTTGGGCGGATTGAGATCTAATCAGGGTCAGTGAATGCGACAGTGTTGGGCGAGCTGGACTTGTTGAGGGATGGAGTTGTACAGCACAGTGTTGGAAGGAAGGAAGTTTTAGATCCTGTTGCCAGTCAGGAGTGAACCAGAGGGATATTGTCCGGCAGTGGCACAGTTCTATTTTTACAGAAGCCACAGTAGAACAAACCGCTAAATATGTGCAATACAAATAACAGAGAGAGGAGTATCATTCTCCCAATGACATCTGCACTAAGTTATCAGCTGCAATCTCACACATGGATTAAACTGTTTTCTTGTAAAGTTTCTCATTTTATCTGCTTATGTCCTTGGATTCAGTGTGTACTGAGGAGAAATCGGTGACATTTATAAATGAATCGTTACAAATGAATATTATCATTGCAATTATTGTAAACCAGCAAACTCTGCTGTGCATTATTGTGGAATCAATCTTGTATGATTACCGTTTTCAGTCTTATCCCCGGAAGACGTCTGGTGAGGATAATTTGCTGGATTTTGAGATGTTTGTTTGTATGCACCATTTTATTTACAATGCTGTCAAAGTTGCTGATGCAATATGTTTGTTCAATTGACTGCCACTAATAGCAATGATCAGGGGTCTAGCCCATGTCATTGGAGACTTATCCCCTGTATAAATCACTGTCTGTTCGAAAGGACCAGTTCATAGTGACTGCCAGAGCTCTGATTCTCAGACCAACACAGGTCAATGCTTCGCAAATAAGCTAAATATCCAGTAATGCATAAGATAAGACATATTTACTATCCCATTCTTTCAGCCTTTGGAGTTTCCGGTAAGCCACTTTTTCTCCAGTTGTTAATGGCGTAAATTAGCATTATTTGATTGCTGTATCTGAAAGTGCTTTTCTCGCTGTATGTTTGACACAGCCGTCTTTTCACTTTGATCATTTGAATGACGGATTGTCATAAGTCTCTGTTCATTTGGTCCTGTAGCAGCTGCATAATAACTTTGATCACTGTTAGTCAATTCCTTGCATTATTACTGGTTTATTCTCTTTACTGGATGTGTTGTTGGATGATGGAATATCCTCAGATTTTAGATGTTCGGGCTTGTATGAGTTTCTTTATGTCTGTCATGATTTTGTTAATCAAACCCGAGAGTTTTATTTGGTTAATGTCAAAACTAATTGTACTGGAATCAGATGCAAGGATTATGTATGCAAGAATATAAGCAATAGGAGAAGGCGTAGGCCATTCGGCCCCTCGAGTTTCTTCGCCTTTCTATAGGATCATTCCTGATCTGATCTTGGCCTCAAATTCTATTTCCTGTTTCTTCGTCATCACCACAGAATCCACGAGAGTTCAAATTCTCTCCATCATAGCCTGAATGGAATCAATGGCTCAGCCTCCACCGCTCTCTGGGCTCGAGAATTCCAACGATTCATCACCCTTTTAGAAAACAAATTCCTCCTCATCTCCTTCTGAAATGCTCGACTTATTTCGCCTAGTTCTGGATTCCCCCTCGAGGGAAATGTTCCTCTTACCATCCCCCAGTCAAATTCCCTCACACTTTAGCATGTTTCAATACTTCTCTCATACTTCTAAACTCAAAAGAGCATCGGCCTAACCTGTTCAACCTTTCCCAACAAGAGAGCCCCTTAACCCCAGGAGTCGAATCGTGATCCTTCTCTGAACTGCCCTCAATGCATGCGTACTCTCCTTAAGGAGACCAAAACTAGACACAGTAATATAGATGTAGTCCAAACAATGTTTAAGAACAATTACCAGACTATCAGGAGTTGTTAAAAGTTTCACTTTGTGGAACAAACCTGTCTTGGAATATTACTTCATAAACATAATTTTGGTGATTTATAATAACACAGTTCGCAGTCTCAGTGTTACAAGGAGGCAGTAGTTTCTGCCTTCCCCAACATCATGTCTCACTTGGATTTCAGTATTTCTATTGGTCATCACTGTTGTTGTATTATTTCTTTGTGTGAACCGAATGCTGCTGCAAAGTTCTGGCAGGTGAACAGAGTTTGCTGCTGACACTTTATCATCTCCTTCTCTGATTCACTGCGGATGAATTTATGTACTTCACCTGACTTCAATTTAATAGTAAAAATGTTCATTTTCTGTTGTGCATTGTATTTGTTGGGATCCAGAGCCCCTCTCGTTATTTGCAGATTATGAAACGCAGCGTTGTTGCGTTTCTTTGTTGACCCAGCCCACAGACTAACTCTGAACTTCAAAGTTACAACAGAAAGCATTTCAATTACTATGAAATAAAAACAGAAGTGCTGGGAAATACTCAACAGGTCAGGCAGCATCTGCAGACATCGAAGCAGAATTAACGTTTCAGGTCTGTGACCCTTCATGAGAACTGGCAAGCCTTGGAAAGGAATTAGGTTTTATAGCAAGAGAAGGAGCAGGGGTGGCTTGGTGCGGAAGCGATAAAAAGGGAATGTGTGTGATACGGCAGAGGTCAGGAGAGATAAAATAAGAAGTCGTCCTGAGGCAACAGTGAAGAGGGTGTTAATGCTTCCATTGAAAGACAAAGCATTCGTCCAGAGACAGTGTTGATAGCAAAGTTATGAGCAACTCTGTCCGCACGACGAACAGGCACATGGTTAAAAAATACAATACAATAAAAAAATATTTAAAAAATATAAAGGCAACAAAGGCCAGACATGCTCTAAAATTATTTAACTCAGTGTTCAGCCCGCAAAGCTGTAGAGTGCCTAACTAAAAGATCAGTTGCTGCTCCTCGAGCTTGCATTGATGTTAACTGGAACACTGCAGCAGGCCAAGGACCTAAATGTGGGTATGAGAGCCGGTGTGGGGTGCTGAAATGGCAAGCGACCAGAACCTCAGCATCATGTTTTTGGAATGAGCGGAAGTGCTCCATAAAGCAATCAACCAATCGGTCACCCAATATAGAGACAGCACCACAGCGTAGGGCAGGCGATGGTGGAGTGCTTTTGTCGATAAACTAGTAACCCACGCACCCAGGAGCTGCTGCTTTGGGGACGTAGGTTCAAATCTCCCCTCAGGAGGAAGTGGAATTTGATTTCACAGAGTAAATTTGGAATGGAAAGCTGATTTAATAATGGCCATGAAACCATCATCGATTGCTATAAATGCCCATTTGGTTCATTTGTTGCCTTCAGGGATTGAAATCTGCTGACATGTGACTCCAGACACACGGCAGTATAGTTGACTCTGAAATAGCCTGGCAAGTCACTAAGTAGTATAAAACCGCTAAGAAGTTAACAAGAATAATACTGGATGGAGGCAATGACCATCTCCAACAAGAGAGAATCTAGCAATCTACGCTTGACGTTCAATGGCATTACCAGTGCTGAATCCCCCATGATCAACATCCTGGTGGTTACCATTGACCAGGAACTGAACTGGAGTAGTCATAATGTGATATGTTTCAATACATCTTACCTTTAAAGTATCCTAGCTCAACCAGTCCATACAAAGCTGCCCCTTTACCCTGGAAATCTGCCCAATAAACCTTCTCCTAACTGCCTTCAATGCGTGTATATTGCTCCTGAAGTAAGAGGACTACAATTGGAAACAGTACTCAAGGTGTCTCGCCACCAACGTTCCAAGAACATTTTCACCCTGTGGAACTAGCCTGTTCGGTAGTCGTACTTTATAAATCTAATTTTAGTGACTCAGAATGACACAGCTCTCAGTCTGGCAGGCACGGATGATGGGGAAGGAGGGTGGGTAATGAATGTAGGAAGGCGGGCTTTTCGAAGGGGTGGGCTGTTCTCTGATGGGGCACTTTGTGTGCCACAGATTGCCCACGGAGGAAGACAGCCGCGCCTATAGGGAGGACACTCATTTTACTGATCTTAATTCCACCAGCGGCAGGAATAGGCCCTTAAGCAGGTAATAATCGGCCTCTTAGGGCCCTCAATCGGCCTCTGGCCGTGGAAGCATTTTTCCACTCCCAATTTGTAGCAGTGCAATTGAAAGATGACGGTCCCTTCCTCCCCTTCCAGACATCGCACATCTATGGGACACACACTTCCTATTCTATCTCTAAGAGTGGGGTGGCATTACATCCAGGCCTAGTAGTCATCACACTTCCGCATTGGGAAAAGGAATGCCTTACTGCAGTAAGGGCTTCGTTGAAACGGTTAGAAAATACAATACGATCTTGATACTGTGAACATTTTTTTTTACAAGTAAATTATTGTGTACTGCAGAGGTGACATGCAATCATAAAACACATACTATATTTTACTAATACTATATACTATTTAGCTGACAGCAGCTGCTCGCCTCATCAAAGTTCAACTGCACTCTGGTGGGGGCTTCAAATTTGGCCTAGATGGAAAACTCTTTCGCCTCAGTCACCTCTGTGCCAAACTTAAACTTAGACATACATGGTCTACAGTTTGTGGATGACTGCAGTGTCATTGCCCATACTGCTCCAGATTTCAAAGTCACTCTCGATCTCTTCAATTCTACACGGAAGGGACTTGAATGTCCTGTAATGTTGCCAAAAAAACTGTTATATCAATCTATTTGTGGTTATCCAAATATTCCATATCCGATATATGTTGAAAGAGAGACCCTGGAATGCGTTGAAAACTTCCCATAGCTTGGCAGCCACCTCTCTCAAAAGGCAGCCATTGATGGGGAGATCCAACACTAGATCAGCTATGCCAGCTCAGCCATCTGCAAACTACAGCAGAGAGTGTTTGCCGGTAGAGACTTCTGCAAGTTAGAAAAAGTGCTATTGTACAAACAGTTGTCATCACCGTACTCCTGTTCTGCAGTGAGACCTGAACTGTGTATCAGCGACACATAAAAGCGCCCGAGAAATTTCATCAGCTATGACTCTTTTCTGCATCCTCCAGATTAACGGGAAGAACCATCGAAAACACGCTAGTTTCATTTTTTAAACCAGCTCCACAAGCATTCACGCAAATTTCCTTGAGAAAAACAAGATACTCCATTTGGATGCTCAAAAATCGTATCCCCCGCCAGGTCCTGTTTTCCCAATTCTCAAATGTCCTCCAGGGAGGACAAAGGAAATGCTTCAAAGAAACTCAGAAGCTCTCTCTGAAGCGTGGCAGCTTTGATATTGATGACTGGGAGGAATTTGCTACCAACCGTTCAAAATGGTGACAACTTGTCAATCATGCTTTGAATCCAATCGCCTTAATGATGAGGCAGAGTGGCGACAGAGCAGGAAAGAAAAGGAATCAAATCCCACACTCGGGATCCCACTACCTCGTGTGAAGTCCTGTCCCACGTGCCCAAAAATCTGTGGGTCGAGAATTGGTCCATTCAGTCACATGATTACCCATGGCAGCCAATTGTGAACCTGTGTAGACGTCGTCCTCGAATCAAGGGGCAGCCGACAATTTTACTAAATTTACCAATAACAAATGTAAGATTAATAGAATTCAGACAAGTCAAAATTCTCACAATTCAGACCTTTCCTTCAGACTTGCCTCTCTTCGAACTCTGGTCAGAGCATTAGCTTTTCTCTGCAAGATGTACAATTTCATGTGCAACTGCCTGTAACAAAATTCTTCTTGAAACAACCTGGCTTTCTCTGTTCTGCTTTTTCTGCAGCGAAGCGAGTGGTTTGTGATCGGTGTAAAGCAATATTTACCAGTGACTAGTGGTCATATCTGCATTAAGAGTGTTGTAAAGCCCGTACAAGATGACAACACTGGTTCAAATCTCAAAACCGGAGCTGGTGCAAATTTATTTCAATTCAATTAATTAATAAAATTACTTAACTAATAAAAGACAATTTGTAATTGAAGGCTATTTTCAGTAATGGTGCCATGAAAACTGACATTGGGTGTCGCAAACACCCGCCTAGTTGACCTTCAGGGAAGGAAATATGCATGTCTGCTTTGCATGTGACTCCAGACCCACATCCATATTGTTAACTCGTAACTGGCTTCTGAAATGGCCCAGCAAGCCATTCAGCTGTCAAGGGCAATTAGGGATGGGCAGTAAATGTTAGTTGTGCCAGGGTCACCCACTTCCCATTACGGCAACATCAATTATTATGCATTGGGAAAAGTCTACTTTGTTATAGTCACGTCAGTGACAATCTGAAGGAGATGAATACACTTCCAAAGATTTTCCTTTAAAAAGGGTCTCCAGGAGCTTGTCGAAGATGATTTCGGCCACTCCATATTGTGGCAATAGCTCAAATTGCACAATGTAAACTTCTACTCCCTCTTCACTAATTTTACATTTTCAGGTTCGCCATACTTCGCCAAGTCAGAGCTACGAGGAATTTCCCCTTGGTCAATCTCATCTTTCATCTCCAAATCACGTCCTCCAGCGTGGAGTCTTCTATTCTCAATTCAAGATTTAATGCAAATTAAACATGAACAACAATTAAATCACATTCTATGTTTGTATATCTAAAAGATTACAGGTCAATTAGTTTATATTATAACAATATTCCGTACTAATCCTCTGAAGAGGATTATCAACACGATGGTGCCAAACAGTTCCACAGTGTAAGAAAATCACAAATTTTCTCCAATAGTTTTCCACGTCCTCACCTCCAAGATGCAGATTTGGAAGCAGTGATTGAGTGTTTCAGTGCCAGATGGACTAAGACAGTGCGAGTGGCTAGCGATGTTAGGGAGGTGCAAATGGGTATAGTTTATGATCGAAGGCTTATGAGATCTGAGGTTCAGATCAGGGACCAACAGAATAAACGTTAGAAAACATCGTACTGAGCCTGGCACAATAGCTAGGATGGGGAATGGTGTCAGTGAAATGAGTATGGACTCTGTGGTAGAGAGAAATTTGATTGCTCTGGTATTTCATATATTTAGTTGGAGAAAACTGAAGCTGCAGCGAAACAGACATTTGTAGTATGGTCACACAGAGGCAGTGGAAGGTCGAGAGAGTTGGCGGAGAGCTGGACCATGGTGTTTCCCGCACACATATGGAAGCTGACCTCATGTCTGTCGGTGCTGTTGGCATTGGATAACATGTCGATGTGGAGAAGGAGGAGGCAAACTAGGAAGGTCAGGCACAGGCTGGTGGGTGGAGGGAATTCATTGCGGGGGAAGTTGTGGCTTTTATTGTATCGGTAAGACATGAACCAAGAAATGGCAGTCCCACCAAAATTGCCCAATGTAAGAGATATGGAGAGATCACGGGCGAGGTCTAATGCCGGTTTGGAAGAGAGGGTGGAGATAGTGAATTTCGAGACCGCGACCAGGTTTTAAGGTGAGGACCAGAATTTTAAATGTAAGCTGTTGAGCAATTTGAGATGTAATGTAGGTCAGTGAAAATCATTGCGTTGTGTGAGCTGCTGGACCTTTTGGGGGATGGAGATGTATGGTAGAGTTTTGGATAGAAGGAAGGTGGATGTTGGGGCCCCAGTGAGGAGTGAACTGGAGGAATAGTCTCAGGAGATGGCCCACTTCTAATTTTACTCGTCTTTAGCTACTGTTTTATTTACAATTATTTTATTTGCATAAAATAGCAGCGAGAGGGTTGTCAATGGAGCACACTCAGAGTCTGCCCCTACTATCACCCATAGTAAGTTCTCAGCTGCAACCCTGAGCATGTATCTAACTGCCGTCGTGTCAAAGTTCACATTGAACTGCTTGTGTCCCTGGATTCAGTATATACTCTGGAAAACTCTGTAGCATTTATTCATGAATCATTAGGAGTGAACATTGTCATTACAATTGCATGAAGCCTGCATGTGAAGCCGCTCATTATTGTGGGATCTGTCTTGTATGCTTACATGTATCGGCCTTATCCCCAAGAGAGGTCTGATTAAGATATTTTGCTGGACTTTAAGATATTCATGTTCTATGTACCATTTTATTAACATCGCAGACAAAGCTGCCGATGTAATGTGTTTGTTCCAGTGTCTGTCACTAATAGCAATGATCAGGGGAATAACCATGTCAGTCGAGACTTATCCCCTATATAAAACAGGGACTGTGAATATGTATCAGCTCAGAATGACGACCAGAGCTCCGTATTTCAGAACAACATCAGTTGGTGCTTCTCGCAGAAATGGGATATCCAGTAATATACCAGATTGTAGATATTTACTATCCAGTTCTTGCAACCATTGGAGTTCCCGGTAAGCTGCTATCTCCAGCTGTTATTGTAGCAAATCAATGTTAAATCGACTGTTGTATTTGATAATGTCTTACTTGCTGAATGTTTTACGCAATTGTCTGCTCTGTTGAATGATGGGCTGTCCGATGGCTCTGAACATTTGGTGTTGTAGCAGAAGCATATTGACTTTGATGATCTATGTTCAACAAATCCTTGCATTAGTATTGGACTATTCACTGTGATAAATGTTTTGCCCGTTGATAGAATTCCTCATATTCTAAATGCTCGGGCTTGTATGACATCCTTTAAGTGTAATGATTTATGTTGTTCCATCCCTGAGAATGGGCTCAGATTAATATCTCAAATTAATGTATTGGAATCAGGTGCCCGGGATAAGTGTGTAAGAATATAAGCAATAGGAACCAGCGTAGGCCATTTGGCCCCTCGATCCTGCTCCACAATACATTAAGATCATTTGTCATTTGATCTCTGCCTGAAAACTATTTTCTCCCTTATTCTCCACAATTCTTGAATAGCCTGTAGTTCAAAAATCTCTCGACCTTCTCCTTGAATATAATCAATGACTCAGCCTCTGCAGCTCTCTGGGGTCCAGAATTCCAAAGATTCATGACTCTCACAGAAAATGAATTCCTCCTCAGCTCCACCTGAAATGTGCACCTTTTGCGCCCACCCCCCCCCCCCTCCCAAGTTCTTGATTACCCCTCAAGGGGCAACATCGTCTCACCATTCTTCCTCAGAATTTCGTATTTCAATATGTCTCCCATACTTCTAAACTCTGAAGTATATAGGCTGAAACGCTTCAACCTTTCCTCGCAAGACAGCCCCTTTTAACACACATCAGAGTCATCGGAGTGAGGCTGCTCTGAACCTCCCTCAATTTATGTGTATTCGTCCTTAAATAAGGGGAACAAAACTGTACACAGTAGTCTAGGTGTGTTCCCATCAAGGTTGTACGAGCAGTTATCAGACCATCAGGAGTTGTGGAACTAACCTGGCCTGAGATATTATTTTACGATTCTAATTTCGGTAATTTACAATGAGGCGGCTTCGTGTCCTCTTTCCCCAACATCAACGGCTGGATTGTAAAGGTTCACCAACGCTGGTACCGGTGGCGGGGGTGGAGGGAGGGGAGGGGAGGGGGGATGGGGACATGAAAGACACAGCGGGGTTAGGCCCGTAACCGACCCAGCTGCTGGTCCCGTCCTGAACTCAGCGGCGGATGAGACCTCGTGGCAGTCTCCCCGCTGCTTGGCGACAGGAACTGCATTAGAATATGCAAATGGATACTTCCCTTTTATTAATATGCAGGCCACAGTGATTCTGCCAGCAGGTTTGGATTTTCATCCGGCGGCGGGAATGCCGTACCTTCGAATCAGGAGGCGCCACAGCTGTGGGGAGGGGTGGAGGTGATTTTCCTAGTGTGGGAAGGGGAAGCGGGATTTCAATGCTACGGATTGGTCGAAGGGGTAATGGGAAGGGGGAAAGGACAAAGTTGCCGAAATGTAAGGGGGTGGGGGCGGTGGGAAGTTAGCAAATTAACGGTAGGTATTCCGGGGGCGGGTTGGGGGTGGGGCGGGGGCGGGTTGTAAAGGGCAGGAATAATGTGTAATGCCATTGGGGGTGGTGGGAGAGGGCATTTATTTTTTTTTAACTAAATTTTATAAACGTTGAAATAAGCGTGTCTCTAAACATTTGAACAATCATTTAGGGCTATAATCCCATTAAAAAAGACGTCGGCAACTGAGCATTGGTGCTGAAAGCCCTTGCCAGGGACGGAGGGATGGCTTGCCTCTCCCTCCACGTTATCATTAGTTCGGGAACAGCCGCCTGGGCCATGTTAATAAGCCACGAATTTAGAATCACAGGTGCTCTGCGACTTAGTGACGTGTGTGAGGGTCACAACATTTTCCACTCGTCACCTATTTTGGCCCCATGAGTGGGATTCACTGGAATTTCAATATTTTATTGGTTATCACTTTGATAAAGTATTTCCTTATGGGGATCTGACGCTGCCTCAGAGGTCTCGCAACTGAACTGAATTTGCTGATCACCCTTTAACATCCCCTTCTCTGATTCACTGCAGTTCAATTTATTTACTATCAGAGGGATTCGTTGTAAATGTATTGATGTTATGTTGTATCAGTTTGGACTGGATTTCTTGGAATCACAAGCCATTCTAGTTAATTGCAGATTATAAATCGCAGTGTTGATGGTGTAGTTTTGTTGATTGAGCAAATCCACAATCTAACTCTGGACTTTAAAATTACAAGAGATGAAATTTCAAATAGCGTGGGTTCTGGTCTGGAAGAGGTACTCAATTTTATGTGTTCTATGTATTGCAGATAGATTGAACAATGCCAGCTGTGGGAATGAGTGTCCACCCTACCTGTGTATATGAATGTCCTGGGTTATTTGTGGGATGTGCTCACGATGAGATCAAACAAGTTACGGAACCTGTACATACAGTTCTATATTCACAACACTTAAACCAATAATACCTTCGATCTCTACATTATGTGCATACTATAACTAAACAATAATACATGGAAGAAACAGATACTGGAATCTTTTTATGTGATGTGCAGTTAAGGACCGAATTCTCTACCGTTACATGAGCTTCTTCTGTACTTTGGTGTTTAAAGTAAATATTTGAATTGAAGTACGAAAGCAATCCAATACAGGATGTGATTATTAGTGCCTCCCAGTGATCTGGACTGAGGGCACAGCTTTTCACTGTATTTCCACATAATTTGAATTAAGGAGCCGAGGTCCATACATCTAGGTTTGCTGACGACTGTCAGTTAAGTGACTCAGTAAATAGTGTAGATGGAAAGAAAATTGTACAAATGAGTTGTCGATAGCTTAACTGATTTGATAAACTGTGGGATATGGAGTTCAATGTGGGGAGGTTTGAGGTCATTCACTGTGCACCAAAGAATGATAAATCAGAATAGTGTTACGATCTGGTGAGAAAGGGGTCTAACTTTCCATCTCAGCCTTCACCTGATCTTAACGGAACAGGGTTTAATTATAAACACACCCTGTTTAAAGCTCCCCCCTTGTGAATCCTTGTTCACTGCTTTCCAATTATAAGGCAAGGAAACCATCCCAAAACATGTTATCTTAGGTTTAAAGAAGAAACGTTGAAATTCTATTAAACTTAACGCATAGGGATACAAGATGCACCCACGCTAGCGTGCATACGCAAGACACACATGCAGGAGAGGCATAAAAGAGCAGAAACAATGAAGTGGAAAAGTTTGAGGCAGTATCTGAACACGAGTTTTTGTTATGGTTCTTCGAGCTCGCTGCAGAGTCCCTGATTGTAGTTAGACCTTGCTTTTCCTTGTGGCCCAGTATTATTCTTAAACATTACGCTGTGCAGGAGACCTTTCTCTCTTGGGGTTCATGTGTCTTCAGTGGAGTTGGAGTTCCATGAGAAAGGGAGGGAGAGCAGGCCAGAAGAGGTATTTTCAGTCCAGGGCCATTCAATCTCTGCTGACTTCAAACCTTTTGCACAATTCAGAAAACCCAGGTCGCCAAGCAGGTTAGTCATGAGACTAGTTAGTATGGCCATGTCTGTTTGTGTATTCGGCCATCTTAGAATTCAACCTGGAATGCCTTTTCCACAACATACCTTGGTGCTCAAAGTCCATTTTCGGATAAATGGAGAAGGGAAGCAACCCTTTTGTCCCTCCAAGCACTATCTGTCAGTCTGAAAATGATTCTAAAGGCAAGCGTCTGTTTATTTACTTTAACAAGTCCTTTTTTCTTTCCAGTAACAGTTTAAAATGACAAATTTAATATGCCTCATTCTGGGCAGGTGGGGGTCTGCATGACAATTGCTTCTTAATCGTGAGAAGCTCTGAGCTGGGGACAAGCTGAGACGTTTGCAGGTCAAATACATATATCATTAGGGGACCAATAAACATTAGAGAACTGAGGTTGATAGACTTTTTGAGGTAATCATATTAAGAATTAAGGATACAACGCAATGGAATAAATTAATAGGGATAAATGGATTCTGTGTTGCTTTGAAATGCAAGGAAGGAAAAAATAAACTGGAGACGTTGGGATTCTCCATGCAATGCAAGTCAGAAAATAGAGCAATGTTTCTTGAGAGGAACCGGGCATGGGATAGGATAAAGGCAGCAGATTGCTAGATCCATAAGTGAATGGATAGTGGTGCGGGGGGTGGGGGGCCGGGTGGGGTGGCTGTGTGCCACGTGACAATTGGTGCATTCCAGTCTGGATGAGACAAAGGCATGGAAGTACGTTTCAATATCTGATGAACTAAGGCAAGAGTGGAACCAAGAGTAGTGATGCTGTGATGTGGAAGCAGGAGATAACTGTTTCGGCATGACACATGGTGCTATGAACGTGACACAGTTTTGTTAAAAAACATATATTTAAAATATATATATATAGTTAAGCTAAACAATGTGTCAGATTTTTTTTAATCAGGAGGACTTAGGGAGCCGGATTAGCAACAGTGTTGCTGTTTGTTACATGGCTTGGGTTAAAGACAAGCTGAAGCTCTGACAATAGGGGCCGAAAAGTGACAAGCACTCCTTTGAATGGACAAGCCCAGTGGGAACAGAGAAAATCTGGGAGGGCAAAAAACTGTTAAAAGTTTTGGTTGTGAGTCACTGTGTTTGTGTGTTTGTGATACCTTCTGGAAGGAGCCGAAAGTCATGTTTGCTGCAGCAGAAGGAACGTATTCCAAGCACGAACAGAAGGCCACTACCCAGCTCTTTTTCTCGCAATTCCCAAAACGACTCTGTGAAGTTTAATAAGCCAATTCCTCTTGTTTCCTGTCTTTCAAGAAGGCCTGTTAAATTCCTTTTCAACGGCGCCTGAAGGCAGCAAATTCTAGAATATTCTAAAGACCTTGCTTGTGTGTGCTCGAGGTTTGGACTTTGTGGCCGTTCGTCGGGGCGTGTCTCATCTGCTATTTACTTTTCTCAGGGGTGGGCAAGTACATATGTAAGTGTGTGCATGTGTGTGTTTCTGGGTGTGCGTATGTGTGTCTATGTGCACATGCGTGAAGCGGTAAGGTACCAAAGGGGACTTAAAAAAATAATGTTCGATTTTTAATAATTTGACCGATCTGATATTATTTTAATTTATTACTAATTATGAATTGTTCTGTAATAAACAGTTAATTTTGCTGTTCAGCAAAGAAACATGGTTAGTACATTTTATTCTGAGGAAGATAATTGACTGGATCCGTAACTGAGAAAATGTTAAGAATATGTTGTGACCTGTGGAAAGGTGGGAGTGAATGAACAGTGCACACCTCCAGCCTCGATAGTAACAATACGTATGAAGCATAACCTGGGGTCATATAGTGTTCTGACGGTCATTCAAAGACAGCAGCCATCAGGTGGATTGGAATGAATACCTGGGATACAGTTGCTGGATTGGAATAAAGGTGATGGATTCAGTCCTGCCAATGTTAGAGAAACGACAATTATGGCCGATCCATAGAAATTATGTTGGATAAGTAAATAAAAGCAAAATATTGCAGATGCTGGCAATCTGAGATAAAAGCAATAAGTGTTTCAAATACACAGTTGATCAGTCAACATCTGAGGAGTGAGAAAGAAGGTTAAAATTTCAGGTCCGTGACCTTTGATCAGAACATTCTGAGTTGTGCACATGCTGGATTGTGGAGGGTGATTTACCTGAGTTATCATGTTGAGTGAGCATGTGGACGCTTGAATAATCTGGAGAAGCGATTGGACAGGGTACGAGCTGTGGATAGAGAGAGAAGTTGAGTGAGAGAGAGAGAGCAAGCGAGAATGAATAGGGAAAATGAAATAGAGGGAGAGAGAGAAAGACAGAGGGAGAATGAAGGAAGAAGGAGAAAGAGGGAGAGAGGCCACAGTATGAATAATTCACGAATATGAACTGCTAAATTTTCTGTAACTATTATAGTGAAACTGTGAGTTGAAGGTATGATTAGGATTTTGCTAGATTGGGTGAGATTTACTGCTGGACTCACTCCCTGTGTGTTACTCCGGTCATATCCTCAACCTGTTTTAGTGAATATTCCTCTTAATTATTTCTGAACGGAGTAAATAACTTAATGGAAGCAGTTATTTACCGAATGAAATGGTGCTTCACTTTGCTCGCTTTACAAACCCTTCAGGACCTGCCTCCTCCCCAGTTCCCAAATGTCATTTTGTTTATATCACTCCAATCCACTCTCTGGCTCAGCCTCCATCGGCCTCTTCCCGACCTAAAACTGTCTAGCACTCACCACAGCGGCACTCGACATTTTCACTTTTCGGGTCAGCCCACGTTAACTCTCTTAACCAAGAAGTAAAAAACAGCTTCCCTGCTCCTCACTTACTCGGCCATTGGTCTGGAGGCTAAACTGGATTTAAACCATTGGATTCCTTCTTTGAAAAACCCTTTGCCCTTCCACCCTGGCAGCGCGCCCTCACCTAGACCTTCCACTGTATCCAATGATCATTTTATTTCACCTTTATTTTTACAAATCAATTATTGATAAATGTGTTCAAAAAATATTCTGACCGAAATGCTGGATGCTGCAACAAAGCTGTCAATTTAATACTAGATCATGTCAAACTTGAGGTCTGTTTTAACTTGAGGTCTGGCCATTAATATCTCTGCATCCTTTTCTATCTCTTTCAGTTAACCTGGTGGCGATTCTGATCCTGTCCCGAGGAAAGTGCGGTCTCTCCAAATGTGTCACTCACTACCTGGTGGGAATGGCAGTGTCTGATCTGCTTGTCATTATCACAGATCCTATTTTGAGGTGGATTCCAAGTCTTTATTTCACAGATTCATTCCTGTTCATTACTCCCATCTGCAGGTCAATTTATTTCCTGATTTTTGCAACCACAATGATTTCTGTCTGGTTGACAGTCGCTTTCACATTTGATCGATTTGTAACCATTTGTTGTGAGAAGCTAAAGACGAAATATTGCACTGAGAAAACAGCAGCTGTGGTTATCGGAACAGTAAGTGTGCTGTGCGCTTTAGAAAGTCTTCCCTGGTACTTTACAATCGAACCTTTATATATAATTGATAATGTTCCCTGGTACTGTATCTCCCAGGAAATATTCAGTACTTCCCCCGCATGGAGCGCGTTTGCGTTGTTTCATCGCGTTTTAACTCCTTGTGTCCCGTTCTTTCTGATTTTGCTGCTCAATGCTCTGATTGTGAGACGTATTTTAGTGGCCAGTAGAGGCCGCAGGCAACTCCGGGGCCTCAGCAGTGGACAGAATCACAATGACTCAGAGATGGAGAATCGAAAGAAATCTATTATTTTACTGTTTAGTATATCTGGCAGTTTTATACTGTTGTGGGTGACGCAGGTCGTATTTTACATCTATCAGCGAATTACAAAACAATATCCTTCCTCCACCAATGACCCTCTTTATATCACAGAATACACAGCAGGAATGCTGCAGCTTCTCAGTTCCTGCACCAACACGTGTATTTACGCAGTGAGCCAGACTAAATTCCGAGAAGAGCTGAAAAAGATCCTGAAATACCCACTTAATCTAATTGTTAAGTTAGTTAAATCATAGAAAAAGTGAATATTTCGTGTTTTAGCACTAAGATCCGCTCCAGACTCCACAATCTAAGCTCAATACAGGGTTATAAATTTTCTATTCACAGTCCAGAGCCCGAATATGATTGTACACTTGATTTTGTAATACTTTATGAAAAATTGGACCTACTGAGAGCGGTTATCTTTTCAGAAGGCACAAGAATGGTTTCTCAAAAATGACGGTGCTAAAGAGCACAGCTGACCATTAATTGAAGCAGCTCTCAATCAAAGGGGCTTCCGTTGGATTGATGACAGAGAGAGAACGTAGTGTACTGATAATATTACTGAGCTACTAATCCAGAGGCCCATGTTAATTATTTGGGAATACAGGCATACCTCACTGCATTGCTGCTGGAGGAATTCAGATTCAATTAATTAATAAAAATCTGGAATTGAAAGGTGGTCTGAGTAATAGTGCCATGAAATAAAAAGCTTAATTGTCGAACAATATTCTTATGGAGGATGCGCCGGCATTGGTTAGCACCGCAGCCTCACAGCTCTAGCGGCCCGGGTTCAATTCTGGGTACTATCTGTGTGGAGTTTTCAAGTTCGCCCAGTGTCTGCGTGGGTTTTCTCCGGGTGCTCCGGTTTCCTCCCACAAGCCAAAAGACTTGCAGGTTGGGAGGTAAATTGGCCATTACGAATTACCCCTAGTATAGGTAGGTGGTAGGGAAATATAGGTACAGGTGGGGATGTGGTAGGAATCTGGGATTAGTGTAGGATTAATATAAATGGTCTGCACAGACTCGGTGGGCCGAAGGGCCTGTTTCAGTGTTGTATCTCTAAACTAAATGCCTGGGTTACATGTAATTCAACTCACCCATGTTAACAGAGAGAGACAGAGGGAGTGATGGTGTGAGGGAGAGAGAGATGGAGAGAGAGACAAAAGGAGGGACAGAGTGAGATGTAGATACTGAAACGTGGAGAGCAAAAGAGAGATTGAAAGATATAGAGAGAGACAGAGGGAGCTGGATATGTACATACATGACAAAGGGAGAGACAGAGGGAGGATGACACAAGTTGCAACGATCAGTAACAATCCCCATTCTCTGCCCAGTCATGTGTTCAGGTTTAGTGTGTATGTTTTAGGGGCGAGTGTTGCAAATGTCTTCTGCAAATGCCTATTGTTGCTAAATCAGTTGTTCCATTTTAAATCTAAGATGGACCTTATTGAATGCATTTCGGAAATTGAAACATTCTTCAGTCACTTTCTGTCCCTTGGTGTGTGTGTGTGTGTGTGTGTGTGTGTGTGTGTGTGTGTGTGTGTGTGTGTGTGTGTGTGTGTGTGTGTGTGTGTCAATGCCAGTCTCTCTCTCATCTCTCGGAACCTCAGTAAAACACCACATACTTCTGTTAGTCATTTGATGTTGGCTGCTTTTGGTGAGACCACAACTGCAGTGGGTGCCCCTCTTATGCAGGCTGGTCAGAAACCCATATCCCGCTATTTAATGGCATATTCTCTATGCTTTAAACACTTTAAATGATTAATTCATAACCAGGCTTATTACAAACACTGATCTTAGCGTCGAGAGAAGTTCGATTTTACCTCAGTGTTTTGAAAATCTCAATCCCTGATTCCACACCCAGCAAAGCATATTATATGGCGCGAGGCTGCAAATGTTGTTACACTCAGTATGCACAGTACCTTCATGTTGCAATAAGTTGTTATAATGTCTGTTCAAACAAGTGCCATCCCACACGGGCAAAATTTCACTGGGTCAACATTCTTAGCAAACACTAAAGCATTCCAGAAAGAGAGTCTCACAAATTTAACAAAAGTTTCATTTTCTGAGTCTCGCTAACCTGTTTTGATTTTCTGATGGGTGGCATTAGCTAGGTTTCGTGCTCTGACCTGACCCCACAATATCATGTGTGCGGGGCAAGATTACTGCCCACTGAGTCACAGCTGGTTCCAATGATCCCAGAAAGTTTCGTTTCTATGTGCGGCCAGATTTGTTTTTGTCCCATGCGTGGTCCCTTCAACGTTTCAAGGAATCTTTGCAGACGTGTGTATTTTTCTCACGGAGCAGGACCTGTGTGGTACCTTCCAGGCTGCCGCACACAGTTTTGTGAGAACACTGACCGACACTCTCCATCCCAATCTCTTCCTTTTTCTCCCTGGTTCTCTTAACTCATTTCAGTCCTTTCCTCTCTCTGTCATTCTCGCTCCATCTCTATCCCTGCCTTTCTCAGTTACTCTCTCCATCTGGATGGAGGAGGAGAAAGCGAGGCAGATATTGAAGATGCTTTCCTCTATATCTAACCCACACTGTCCCTGCCATGGGAGTGTTTGATAGAACAGAGAAGACAGAGATTTACTCTGCAGCTAATTCTGTTCCTAAATCTCTCCATCTCACTACCTCTCTTTCCTCTTTGAAGACGCTCCCTCAATCCAACCTCTCTGTCCAGGTTTTTGGTCGTCTAGGCTAATGGTTCCTGAGGTGGGTTGGTGCCATTATTTTAGTCATTCGTGGGATGTGCGTGTCGCTGGCAATGGCAGCATTGATTGCCCATCCCTAATTTCCCTTTGAGAGGTTGGGGGTGAGTCACTTTTTTGAACAAGTGCAGTCCATGTGGGTAGGAGCACCCACTGTGCTGTTATGAAGAGATTTCCAGGACTTTGACCCAGTGACAATGAAGGGACGGAGACATAGTTCCAAGTTAGGATGGTGTGCGACTTTAGTTGCTGTCTGCAGACAATATTTTCAGTGCACAGGCTCTATAAATGTTTAATTAATATTTTTAACATGGTTAATTGTTAAGTTTCTCCTATATTCTGTCTGTCTCTCCCCGTCTCCCCTTCTTCTTTCTACCCGTCTCTTTCTCCCTCTTTCTGCCCATCTCGCCCTCGAACTCTCTCCTTGTCTCTCTGATGAAGTCCAAGATCACATATATTTTGCTAATTGCTCTCTTGAAATGTCCTGCAGAGTTGAAAGAAGACTGAAGGTGAGCCTCCAGGCCCCTCTGTACGTGTGCAGTCTTGAGAAATGTGCAATAGTAGATTCAAACTAATAACATGGTTTCACGAAAAGTAAATTGTGTATTTTGAGTATGTAACTGGGAGACCAGTTAAAGATCATCCAGTAGGTGTTTCAAACTTAGTTTTCGAAAAGGCGCCACACAAAAGATTAAAATGAAAAATAAGTACACATGGAGTTAGGGGTACTATATTAGCATGGACGAAGAACTGGTTAATGAACAGGAATCAAACAATAGGGATAAACAGAACATTTTTAATTTGGCAGACTGGGACTCCTGGAGTGCTGCTCGGGCCTCATCTATTTGTTCTGAACATATTTGTTCTGAACCCTCACTGACTCCCCCTGCCTCCCTCGGCCCCTCGGCCATTCTTTGTCACTTTATCTATCATCTTCTCTCTCTGAATGCCTGTCTAAATCCTCACTCAGAACCTCAATAACAAAACACAGTCACAACATTAGCCATTCATTCATTTAACGTTAGTTTACTAACATCCAACAGCCATTTTAGGTTTGTTCACGATGGCGCTGTTGTGTTCCCACAGGACGGGGACATTTATTTCCGAGACTGACTCCACACTAATGTATGGTTAATGCTTAAAAAAGTGATGGTCCAGACACATGGTGACGCTGGGACACACAGTAGTGGACAGGAGTGAATTATTTCTTGTACACAGCTGTACCATATGTGCACAGGAGCTGACTCTGTATTAAATTCAGTCACGGGATATGGGAATCACTGGAAAGAACGGCATTTATTGCCGAATTTCCCTTGGAAGGTGGTGATGAGCAGCTAGCCTTATCAAACCTCCTTGTTACCCCGCGAAAGAATCAATTAAGTTAGTCTGACACGATCTTCACTTAACAAATACACGCTGACTGTGCTTGTTTAATCTGCACCTTTTTAAGTGACGATTCATATTGTTCACCAGAATGTTTCCCAATACTTTGCCCTCCACTGAGTTTAGGCTGGGTGGCTTGTAATTACTCAGTCTATCCCTTGCTCATTTTAAAAATCAATTTGCAGTCTTCCAGGCCTCTGGCATCATGCCCGCAAGTAGAGAGGATTGGAAAAAGATGGTCACAGCCTTCGATATTTCCTCCCTTGCACCTCTTAACAGTCTGATGCAGTTCAATTATCAGCTTTCAAATATACAAGACCGTTTAACATTTCCTCTCTCACTGTTTATCCCATCCGAAATTTCAAACATCTCCTCCTTGACTACAATATCAGCATTGCGCCCTCTTTTGTGAAGACTGATGTAAAATATTCACGAAGAACTATGCCGACATCTTGCAGCTCCTCAGGTAAATAGAATGAGGAGAGGCATTATAAACTGGAGGATACAATTTAAAAGGAGGTGACGTGGCAAAGAGATCTGGGGGACACGTGCAAACATCATCGAAGGTGGCAAGGAAGGTTGGTGAAAGTGGTTCAAAAGTCATATGGATCATGGGTTTATAAATAGAGTGAGGCGTGGAGTAAAAAAGCAAGCAGATTGTGATGAGCCGCTGTAAAACACTGGGTCGGCCTCAACTGGAGTTCTGTGTCCAATTCTAGGAACCACAAGTTGGGATGAATGTGAAGACTGCAGAGAGTGTGCAGAAAAGATTGACGAGAATGTTTTCATAAATCGAGGATTTCAGTTAAGTGTTTAGATAGAGATGCTGGGTTTGTTTTCCTCAGAGAAGAGGTTAAGGAGTTTTCATTGAGGAGTCATCCTTCTTAGCTGAAACGATTCCATGATATGAGAAAAAAGTTGTACATCTATTATTCCCGCCAAAGTGAACACACAGACTTTTCTCCACAGTATATTCCATCAGCAACTTTCTTGCCCACTCAGTGAAACTGCCCATATCCTATCTGTGGACTCCTCACAGCTTACTGTACCACCCGAATTTGCGTTATCAGCTAGCTGGATACATTACTCTCCATCCCTTCATCCAACAAACAATTAGCCCCACGATTGTCTTCATCTGTTTAAGATCAACAACGTTTTTCAGTTATTACTGCACTATATCCTGCCTCTGTTCTTAAACACTAGACCCTACCTCCGCTGGTACTGCACCAGACTACATCTTGGCTTGTTCCACTGCGCCAGGTATTTGCTAATGCTGCGTTTCACCCTGTCTCAGTTTACACTGCACATGACCATTTCTCTGTTTATAATACAATAGGGCCTGTCTCTACTCTATATCTAACCCCATGCTGCCTCTGCCCTGGGAGTGTGAGATTAGACAGTGCAGCTGGGAATTTACTCTGTGGCTGACACGGCACTGTGCTTGGCTTGGGAGCGTTTAACGGGACTGTGTAGATGGAGGTTCAGTGTGTATCCCTGGAATTTGGGAGGTTAAGGAGTGATTTAATCAACGTTTTCAAGTTAATAATGGAAACTGATAGGGTAAACGGAGAGAAACCATTCCCATAGAATGTGGAGTCTAGGAAATGGAGGCATCGTCTAAAAATTGAAACATATTCTAAATGCTTTTCAGGAGTGAAATGGAGAAACACTTCGACATACCAGGTGTAGTATCAGTTTGAATCTCTCTTCCACAAACGGCAATTGATGCTGTGCCACATGTTTACATTTACATTAAATCTAATGTTGTTGAAAAATATCATTAACAACTGACAAACATTAGAGGCAGAGCGAAGGGGAGACAGAGTGCGAGGGGAACTTGACAGAACCTCAGTAACAATCCCCATTGTTTGCCCAGAACTGCGTTGGGGGCTTAGTGTAAGTGTTTTTAGGGGCGAGTGTTGGATCAGTGTTTGATACTTTCAAAATGTAGTGACATTTCCAGCAAGGGCAAGAGCTAAAGGTTCAAAATTAACGAATAAATGGCTGGTATGTCCTGGGAGAGACAGAGAGGGATAGAGAGATGACAAGACTGGGAGTGGGTGAGATGGTGTGAGAGAGATACAAGCAGTCATGTAAAGAGGCAGAGACAGGGAGAGAAGAAGAGACATGGAAAGAGGGAGAGGTAGAGACAGACAGAGATAGAGACAGACAGGGAGAGGGGGAGACAATGGCAGAGGGAGAAGAAACGACAGAGAGAGAGGGAGAGTCAGAGACAGACGGAGAGAGGGAGAGATATAGACAGTGATCAGGAAAGACAGTGAGAGACACAGAGATAGTGGAGAGACAGAGACAATCGAGAGACAGAGGGACGGGTTGTGTTCAAATAAATGGAGAAGGAAATGAAGTTCTGTGTAACTCTCATTCTTTGAATATCGTCAGGGGCCCCTGGGGTTACATTACGCAATAGTGAATCTGGGCACAAATAGACACACACACACATCACATGCAAACACACACACACTTTACAAGTCACACCACCTTTCACACATGCAAGTGAGAAAGCCTAACTTCACTGGTAAATGCACGTGTCTTGATTCTTACAGTTCCATGTGCCATAAGATTGACCTTATCGCCAACCTTGTAAATAAAGCCCAAGCCTTTTGCTCAACATGCAAGCTTGATGCTGAAAGAGGTTGAATCAAAGGCATCCTGCGTGACAATGGCTACCCTGATCAAATCATTTGTCGCTGTATAACGCATAAACTTAAAAACGGGCCTAAGGCCCTCATTTTCTGCCCTAAAATGTGCACAGCCTACCTCGGATTCGCCTGGAATGGTAATGTATCCCAACAATTTGAGCAAGAGGTGAAGCTAGCAGTTTCACGCTGCTACTATGCATCAGCAACTCGTGTGATATTCACAACTGACAGGATGCTGCTGTGAAGCCAAAAAAGACATTCTGCCAATCACACAATGAGTAATGTGATATATGACTTTCAATGCCAGTGTGATGCTCAATACATAGGCCGTACATCCCAAGTAATGGCAGATCGTATTACACAACATGTCCCTTCTGCTATTCGCAATGGGTAAGGTACAGGACATATCCAAACAACCCGTGCTTGCAAAACTCAAAACACGATGTCCGACTTCAGATGTGATTCCATGATTGGGTAGCACTTGTTGAATTATTCCCAGTGTGATAGGAATTATGCTGACAATTCAAGATTGTCAGTCAGGCCGCAGCGTGGCATATTTAAGCGTACTGGAAGCTGCACATAATAAATCACAGATCCTTGTGCTATTCAGACTGAAGGAACATGTGCACATATTGTGCCTGTTTCAAAATAAGTGACAGCCATTCTCTGGTTCATTCCTCAGGGCTACGCCTTGACCAATCATAGGCAAGCTGGCTGATTTAAATTTCAAAGAAAGCTTGGCAGTTGACTGTCAATCACCATAAACTTGTGCATTCTCCATGACAGCACCTCTATCAATCAGAGTCGACTAGCGAACCAATCAACAGTCTCTTCCCATACTGTATTAATTTGTTGGTTTCCCTTACAATGGTATTCTCGCGATTGGTCCTGAAGAGTGCAAGAAGAAAATGGTTGACAAAATGTCTGCATTTTCAGCAATGCTCTATTTCTGTGCTACCAACCGTTTATTATTAAATGATTCACAGGTACAGATGTGATCCAGTTTGCATTGTTATTAAATGCGTCACGTTTACCAGATTAGGTCCAGTTTGCCTTATTAGCAAATCGTTCACAAATACTCGATGTGCTTCAGTGTGCATTATTATTAAATGCTTCCCATTTACTAGATGTGGTCCAATCTTTATGAAATTCTTCACTATTACTAGATGTGCTTCAGTCTGCATGATTATTAAATGGTTCACATTTACCAGATGACGTCCGGTTTGCATTATTATTAAGTGCTTCATGTTTATCTTATGAGGACAAGAGTGAATTATTATACTGACTAAGCAGGTACCAAGTATGATCCAATATGCATGATCATGAAAATCTTCACATTTGCCGTACACAGCTCTGTGTGAAATGGGAAATGTTGGCTTTGTGGTAATGTAAATTAGTTAATTATCCAGAACCCAGGCTAATACCCTGGGATCACCGAGTCAAATATCATCATAGTTGCTGGTGAAACTTAGATTCAATTAACTACCAAAAATTTGGAATTGAAAGCTCGCCTCACAATGTTGCTGTGAAACTACCCTTACTTGTTCCGGCATACATGTGAGTCCAGACCCACTGCAATGTGGTTGACTGTTAATTGTCCTCTGAAATGGCGCAGCAAGTCAGTCAGTTGTCAAGGGAAATTAGGCATAGGCGACAAATGCTGGCCTCGACAGTGATGCCCACATTCCATGAAAGAATTAAAAAAGTCTTAACAATTCACATTTCCCAGGTATGCTCCAGTTTGCATTCTTATTGAACACAATGTGCACTATTGTATAAATGCTCATATTTACCACGTATGGTCTATTGTGCTTTATTATTAAATGCTTCATATTTCCAAGATATCGTCCAGTGTGCATTATTAAACATTGGACATTTACCAGATGTCGCACAGTGTACATTATTATTAAATCATTTACTTAACCAGATTTGGTACTGTGTGCAATATTATTTAATGCTTCACATGTACCTGATGTGGTCCAGTGTGCATTGATATTAAAAGTTTCACATTTATCAGAAGTAATCTAGTGACCATTACTTTTACATGCTTCAAATTTACAAGATGTGGTCCAATTTGCATTATTACTGATTGCTTCACATTCACCAGATTACGTCAAGTCTGCATTATTTAATGCCTCACACTTACCAGATGTGGTCCACTGTGCATTAATATTAAATGATTCACATTTACCCGATGTGGTCAATCTGCATTATGATTAAATGCTTCACATTTACCGGATGTTGTAAAATGTGCATTATTATTCAATTATATAATGTGTTACGTTTACCAGATGTGATGCAATGTGCATTATTTTTAAATGCTTCACATTTATCAGATTTGGCAACGTGCAGATTATCATTACATGCTTCCATTTTTACCAGATGTGGCCAGTGCGTATTCTAATTAAATAAATCATATTTCCCAGATGTGTCCAGTGTACATTATCATTAAATGCTTCACATTTACCAAATGTAGTCACGTTTGTTTTGGCATTAAATGCCTCACACTTACTAGATGTGGAACAGTGAGCAATATTTTCTATTGACTCGCATTTACCAGATGTGGTCAGTGTACACCATTATTGAATGCTTCATTTTTAGCAGATGCGATCGAGTGATGAATATTATTAAATGATTCACGTTTACGAGATGTGGTCCAGTGCAAAGTATTATAAATTATGTACTTCACCAGAATTGGTTCAGTGTGCAATAAAATCAAATGCTTCACATTCACCTGATTTGGTACACTGTGCAATATTATCAAATGCTTCACATTCACCTGATGTGGTCCAGTGTGCATTATTATTCCATGCTTCACATTTACAAAATGCGGTCCAGTTTGCAGTTTTATTGAGGATTAAACACTTACCACACATGACGCAATATGCATTATCATTAAACTTTTCGCATCTTCCACAGTTAGGTCTGTGTGCAATGCAAGGTGGTGGTGTAGTGCTGATGTGACTAAGTTATTTATCTCGAGACGCAGTTGGATTCTCTGCGGCTATGGTTTCAAACGGCATCAGAGCAGTTGGTGGATTTTTAGTTTCAGTTAATTCATAAGAATCCAGAATTGAAAGCGAGCTTCAATGCTGCAGCCATGAAACTTTATTTGATGATGTAATCACCCATCTTGTGCACTAATGTCCTTTTGGGAAGAAATTCTGCAGTCCTTAACTGGTCTGTCCGACTGTGAGTCCGGAGCCACAGCAATGTGTTTGGCTCTTAACTACCCTCTGAAGAGGCCCATCCAGCCACCCAGTTGTCAAGAGCTATTAAGGATGGGCAGAAAATGCTGTCCTTTCCAGCGATGCCCACACCCCATGAAATACTTAAAATTACTGAACAATTCAGATTTTCCACGTGTGTTCCAATTTCCATTATTTTTGAACAGTTGATATTTAAAACGTATGGATTATTTACCAGTGTGCATTATTTACAATTATCAAATTTTGATCCATTTGAATTATTATTAAATGATTCACATATACCAGATATGGCACAGAGTGTATGTATTATAATATTTTTTTCATAATAACTAAATGTGGTCCAGTGTGCCTTATTATTAAATGGTTCACATTTATTAGAAGTGATGCAGTGTGCATATCACTAAAGTTATCAGATTTACGAGAGGTAGTCCAGTCTGCATTACGAATATATTCATCATATTAATCACATGTGGTCCCGTGTGCAGATTATTCAATGTTTCACATTTACCAGGTATGTCCCAGACTGTATTATTATTAAATGTTTTGTAACAATTAGCTGAGGTCCAGTGTGCAATATTATTAAATGTTTCACATTTACTAGATGTCGGGCTGTCTGTATGCTAATTTATTCAACACATTTACCATGTATGGTCCAATGTGCATTGTTATTAAATGGTTCACATTTACCACTTGTGGTGCTGTGTGCATTATTATTAAATGGTTCACATTTGCCAGGTAAGTCCCAGAGTGTATTATTATTAAATGTTTTGTAACAATTAGCTGTGATCCTGTGTGCAATATTATTAAATGTTTCACATTTACTAGATGTCGTACTGTCTATATTACTAATATATTCATCACATTTACCACTCGTGGTTCTGTGTGCATTATTATTAAATGCAGACAGAAATGAAAATTGAAGACAGAAAATTCAGAAATGAAAATGGAAGGCAGCAAATTACTGGATGAGTCTGGAAGACAGAGCAAACGACAGTTAGACAATAATAAAAGAGTTTGGCAGTGCTCAAGTGTATCTATTTCAATACAGGTAGTATCGAAAATAAAGCAGATGAGCTGAGGGCACAGATAGACACGTGGCAGTATGATATCATAGCTATTATAGAAACATGGCTTAAGGAGGGACAGGAATGGCAGCTCAACGTTCCAGGTGGCAGGGATTTCAGATGCGCAGGGAGGAGGATAAGAAAGGAGGGAGAGTGGCAATTTTGGTCATGAAAACTATTGCAGCTGCGAAGAGGGATAATATTTTGGAAAGTTCATCAAATCACGCCATATGGATTTAGCTAAGGAACAAAAAATGTGCAATCCCACTGCTGGGAGTGTACTATAGTCATCCCAAACAGTCAGATGGAGATAGAAGAGCAGCTTTGCAGGAAATCTCTGAGAAGTGCAAGAGCAATAGGGCATTAATAGTAGGGGACGTTAACTGCACCAATATTAACTGGGATAGTTTTAGTGTGAAAGGCATTGAGCGAGCAGAATTATTGAGGTGCATTCAGAAGAAACTTTTTGCCCAATTTGCAGCAAGTCCATAAAGAGAGAGAGCAGTTTTAGACTTAGTTTTAGGAAATGAAGATGGGCAGGTGGAAAGCGTGGCAGTGGGAGAGCATTTTGGTGGTAATGATCACAATTCAGTCACTTTTAACCGAACTATGGAAAAGGACAGCGACAGAAAAGGAGTTAGAGTTCTCAACTGGGGCAAGGCCAATTTACGAAACTGAGAAGTGATTTAGCGAAAGTGGACTGGAAACAGCGACGTGAAGGTAAATCAGTGTCAGAACAGTGGGAGGCATTCAAAGGGGAGATTCAAGGGGTTCAGCGTAAACATGTACCCACAAATAAAAAGGGTGAGACGGCCAAACCTTCCCGCCCACCACCCCCCCCCCCCCACCCCATGGATGTCAAGGAGCCCAGAGCTAAGGTGGAAAAGAAAAGCTTATGTCCGATGCCGAGAACTCAAAACTACAGAAAGGAGAGGGGAGTATAGAAAGTGTAGAAATTAAATCAAAATGGAAATAAAAAAAGCAAAGAATGGGCATGAAAGAATATTGGCAAGCAGATTAAGATCAACCCAAATATGTTTTATCGATACATTAAGAGGAAGAAGATAATGAAGGAGAGAATAGGGCCCACAAAAGACCAAAAAGATAACCTATGTGCAGGAGCAGAAGATAGAGGTATGGTTATAAATATATACGTTGTGTCTCTCTTCACAAAAGAGGGGGACGATGCAGGTATTGTAGTTAAGGAGGAGGAGTGTGAATTATTGGATGTGATAAACATAGGGAGAGAGGAAGTATTAAAGGGATTAGTACCCTTGAAAGTTGATGAATCATCAGGGCCGGATGAAATGTACCCCAGGCTGTTAAAAGAAGCAAGATAGGAAATAGTGATGGTCTGACTATCATTCCTCAGTACTCACTGGATACAGTTGTGGTGCCAGAGGATTGGAGGATTGCTAATGTTGTACCTCTGTTTAAAAATGGAGCGAATAATTACAGGCCAGTAAGTCTAGTCTCAATAGTGGGCAAATTACTGGTATCTATTGTGAGAGACAGGATCAACTGTCATTAGAAATGCATAGGATAATCAAGGATCGTCAGCATGGATTTGTTAAGGGAAGATCTTGTTTCAACAAATTGATCGAAATTTTTGAAGATGTAACAAGAAAAGTAGATGAGGTTAGTGCAGTTCATGTGGTCTACACGGATTTTCGGCAAGGCTTTAGACAAGGTCCCACATGGCAGACAGGTTAAAAAAGTAAAATCCCATGGAATGCAGGGAAATGCAGCAATGTGTTTCCAAATTTGGCTCAGTGGCAGGAAACAAATGTTAATTGTTGACGGCTGTTTTAACGAGTGGAGGGCTGTTTCCAGTTCCAGCGCCGTTCTGCAGGACTCTGTTCAGGGTTCCATGCTTTTGTGCTATACATTAACGATTTGGACGTACATGTAAGGGGCATGATCAAAACGTTTGCGGACGCCACAATGGTTGGGAGATATCGAGAAGAACATCTGTAGGCTGCAGGAAGATATTGATGGTCTGGTCAGATGGGCAGAAAAAATTCAACTTGGAGAAGTGTGAGGTGATGCATTTGGGGAGGTCAAACAAGGCAAAGGAATACACAATGAATGAGAAAATACTGACAGGTGTAGAGGAAGTGATGGTCCTTAGGGTCAATGTCCACAGACCCCTGAAGGTCGCTGAACAGGTCGATAAGCTGGTTACGAAGGCATATGGAATCCTTTCCTTTGTTAGACGAGGTATAGAATACAAGAGCAGCAAGGTTTTTCTGGAACTGTCTGACTCATTGGTTAGGCCACGCCTTTAGTATTGTGTGCAGTTCTGGTCTCCTCATTACAGGAAGGTTGTAATTGCACTGGAGAGGGTACAGAGGAGGTTTTCGAGGGTGTTGCCAGGACTTGAGAAATGCAACTATGTGGAAATATTGGATGGGCTGGGGTTGTTCTCCTTGAAGCAGAGCAGTCTGAGGGGAGATCTGATGAAATTTAGATCTGATGAAATTTGCAAAATTGTGTGGGCCTGGATAGATTGGAGGAGAAGGATTTATTCACCTGAGCAGATCGGCCAGTGACTAGCAGGCATCGATTTAACGTGATTGGTACACAAATTAGTGGGGAGATGAGGGAAACCCTTTTTCACCCAGAGGGTGGTGTTTGTCTGGATCTCATTGCCTGAAAGGATAGTTGAGGCAGATCCACTCAACATATTCAAAAGGAGTCCGGATATTCATCTCAAGTGCCATAATCTGCAGGGCTACGGACGAATAGGTGGATCTTTTTCCCTAACACAGACATGATGTACCAAGTTGCCTCTTTCTGTCCTTGAACTTTACATGATTCTACGATTCACATATAACAGATATGATCCAGTATGCATTATTGCTCATGGTTTCATATTTAACCGATGTGGTCCAGTGTACATTACATTTGTACACTTGACATTTACAAGATCTGGTTGAATCCAGATTATTATTACCTGCTCTAAAGTGACCAGATGAATTTCCATTCTTTTTATTCCTTTTTTTCTGAATTAGACATTTTTGTTGTATTTGCCTTACCTGTCTTCTTTCTTTCTATTTTATATCAAGTGTGGGGGCAGACCCAATGCAGCTGCACTCTGTTTCTGAGCTGGTTCATTGGCCAGCTCTCACTCTCAAGAGAGTCAGCCTGTTTCCTCCCATCACCTGCTATCGTGGTGTTACGGAATATATATGAAAATGAGGTGTTATAGTCTGGATTGCAATTCACACAGCTTGGTGCAGCATTCTGATCAATTGTTTGCTTTGTTCCCAATCTCCGATTCAGTGTAAACAGATGTTTCATCCCATTCTTCAACTCTTCCGTGAACGTTCCCGGTGTCAGTCCACAGATACATGTGTTGTTACAACAGCTGACAAGCTGCAGCAGGCATCCCGTTTGCTTGGTGATGTATGTTGCGTTACTGTCGTATTGTTTGTATAATTGTGGTCCCCCACACCCACCACCTCAGGCAATGCGCAACAGATGCCACCCAGTGAATATGCCTCTGATCTCTCGCTCTCTGACGCCGAAGGTTCTGTACTCAGCAAAGTACTCCGTTTTATCACCTTACGCCCCACCTCAATGAATCTCGCACTCGACATAACGTTGAGCTGATCTTCCATCGCCTGCGCCTCGGAGCTCACTTCTTTGACCAGGAGAACCCCCACCCCGCCCCCAACCGATCAGCAGACCCATTCACCCACCTCCAGCATTCTCCCTCTACTTGGACCCCTCCCCCAACCTCTTACCCGCTCTTGATCTTTTCATTGAAATCTGTTGGCGAGGCATTGGTCATCTCAATTTCTCTGCCCCCCTGACTCACTCTAACCTGTCCTCCTCTGAACTTGAGACATTCCGTTCTCTCAGGTCTAACCTCGACATTTTCATCAAACCTGCAAGCAAGGGTGGTGCTGTTATTGTATGACATACCGACATCTGCCTTGTAGAGGCTCAGCGCCAACTTGCAGATGCTTCTACCTACCTCCACTGAACCATGACCCCATCACCGAACATCAAGCGACTGTCCACAAGACAATCACTGACATTTCCAACCTCATCATCCCACAATCCTGGACAGCCCACTTCTACCTCCTTCCCAAAATCCACAAGCAGGACATCCCTAGCAGAACCATTGTGTCAGGTTGCTCCTGCCCCAATGCACTGATTTCTTCCTATCTTGCCTCTATCCATTCTCCACTGGTCCCGACTCTTCTGACCTACATCTGAGACTCTTCTGAGGCCATATGTCATTTTTACAATTTCCAGTATCCTGGCCCCAACCGCCCCCTTTTCACTATGGACGTTCAATCTCTCTACACCTCCACCCCCACCAGGGCGATTTGAGGATTCTCCGTTTCTTCCTTGAATAGAGGCCCAACCAATCCCTATCCACCACCACCCTCCACTGCCTGACTGAATTAGCTTTCACATCGAACAACTTCTCCTTCAACTCCACTCACTTCTTTCAAGTAAAAGGTGTTGCTGTGGGGAACCGCATGGATCCTAGTTATGCCTGCCTTTTAGTGGGATATGTCGAACATATGTTGTTCCAGTCCAACTCAGGCTCCCTCTCTCAAGTATTTTTCCGGTACTTTGATGACTGTATCGGTGCCGTTCCCTCCCCGAACTGGATAACATTATCAACCTTGCTTCTCTCAGGTTTACATGGTCCATCTCTGACACTTCCCTTCCTCGACTTCTCTATCTCTATCTCTGGAGATAGGCTGTCCACTAGTGTACGTTAGAAGCCCACCGACACCCACAGCTACTTCGACTACACTTCTTCACACCCTGCCTCCTGTAAGGATTCTATTTCATTTTCCCAGTTTTTCCATCTCCGACGCATCTGCTCTGATGATGCTACCTTCCATATCAGCGCTTCTGATATGTCTTCCTTTTTCCTCAACCGAGGATTACCTCCCCACAACTGTGTTTGACAGGGTCCTCAACAGTGTCTGGTCCATTTCCCGTACCCTACCCTCGCCCCTTCCCCATCCTTCCAGAACTGCGACAGTGTTCCCCTTGTCCTCAGTTTCCACCCATCAGCCACCATATCCAAAGGATCATCCTCCGCCATTACTGCCACCTCCGATGTGATGCCACTGCCAAACGCATCTTCCCCTCCCTTCACCTTTCAGCATTCTGAAGTGATCGCTCTCTCTCTCTGCGATAGCCTGGTCCACTCCTCCATTACCCCCATCACCTCGTCCCATTCTCATGGCACTTTCCTGTGCAATCGCAGGAGGTATAATACCTGCCCATTTTCCTACTCTCTCCTCACTATCCCAGGCCGCAAATACTCCTTTCAGCTGAAGCAGCGATTTATTTGTACTTCTGTCCACGTAGTATACTGTTTTCGCTGCTCACAATGTGGTCTCCTCTACATTAAGGAAGCCAAACGCAGACTGGATGAACGCTTTGTGGAACACCTCCACTCAGTCCGAAAGCATGACCCCGGGTTTCCAGTTGCTTGTCATTGCAAAACACACCACTGCTCTCATGCTCACATCTCTGTCTTGGGATTGCTGCAGTGTTCCAGTGAGCATCAACGCAAGCTCGAGGAACAGCATCTCATTTACCGATTAGGCACACGACAGCCTGTTGGACTGAACATTGAGTTAAATAATTTCAGAGCATGACGGGCCCCCATTTTACTTTTTATTTAGTTTTTTTTTCTTCTCTCTTTTAAAAATCTTTTTTGTGTTTATATTATTTTATTTGATCTTAGTTTGTTCAGTTTGCCTACCTACTGTTTTTTTAATATTTGTGCTTGTGGCTGTTTAGTTTTCAGTCCATTAACACCCTATCTTTTAACACACCATTAACATATTTTTTGCCTTTGCTCCGTGACCTCTGGTCAGTTATTCTCTGTGACCTCGTCCTATCTACACCTTCTCTTTTGTTATCTTTTGCCCCACACCCCCTTTGACTTGCTTAAAACCTTTCACATTTCTAATATCTGCTAATTCTGAAGAAGGGTCACTGACTTGAACGGTTAACTCTGCTTCTCTTTCCGCAGATGCTGTCAAACCTGTTGAGTATTTCCATCATTTCTTGTTTTTATTGCTGCAATTTATTGACAAGTTTCATGGCGCCTATGGAACTGATGAAAAAGACATTTATCAGCAAGTAAGTACTGTTAATTCACTTCAGTTTGATTTCAATGAATGCCACCATTAGGTGCACCATGTCGTGGCCACCAAATAATGAGTGCCATATTTGGTGAGACGGCACTTCCCTCTGGACAGGATCACAATCGTCAGCAAGTTCACTCTAAGAGAGAGAAAGAGCAAATTAACAATAAACCAAACCAGGAAACAGCCGTAGTCCCTGCTGCTTGGCACGAATTCCAGGCTTGATGTTGTCTTTGCTAATTGGATCTAGTTCCGTACACAAAACTCATCTGGTGTTGCAATGAGGGCCGTTCAAATGTACAAATCACCGTTAATGAATTGCATTTTACAGAAATTGAGTTAAGGAAAAAAAGGAATTGAGGAAAAAAACGAAGAATGTGGAAAATTCTGATAGAACAACGTTAAAGGGAGCTACACCAGTGAAATATTACATGAAGGAGGCAGAGAACAACGCAAGAGTAATGTGAAAATCCAGATCGCTGCGACTGTTCTCAACCCGTTCCATTCTTACCGATCTAATCACAGCCTGAGAATTGCCTGCTGTGGTTTCTCTTCCTGCTCCAACACTTTTACCTCTGGTGTCCCCCATGGATCTATATTTTACCACTTATGTTTCTCATTTGCATGCTGCGCCTCAAAGACATCATCCAAAGTACAGCATCAACTTCCACATTTCTGTCGACTACACCCGACTCTACATTACCAAATTCATCTCTCTCAACTCCTCGACAGCCTCTAATTTCTCAGACTGCTTGTCTGAGCATCCATGATGAAGAGACATTTCCTCCAGTCACAGTTTGGGAAGAGTGACCGTTGTGTTTTTCCCTTGGCACAAACATCGTCCCCTGGCTATCAAATCCAACCCCCTCCCTGGCAACTGTCTGAGTTGAACAACACTGTGCGCAGCATCAATGTCATATTTGACCTTGAGATGAGGATCAGAGCACAGAACCGCACCATCATTAAGACCACCGATTTCAACTTCTGTCCGTTACTCAACTCGGCCCCTTGATCAACTCATCTGCTGCTGCAATCTTCATCCATGCCATTGTTACCTGCAGACTTGAATATTCCAATGCACACCTGAATGGCTTCCCACATTCTTCCTTCCATAAACTTGAATCATCCAAATCTCTGCGGCCTTTGTCTTAACTGATACCAAGTCCCGTTCTCCGATCACCGTGGTGATCGCTGGCCTACATTGGCTCCCTGACCAGCAACGCCTCGATGATAAAAATGCCATCCTTGTTTTACATTCCTTCGATTTTCTCGCCCCCACTCTAACTCGGTAACCTCCTGCAGCTCTAAAATCTTCCAAGATATACTAACTTGATTGAGTTTTTTGAGGAAGTGACGAAGATGATTGAAGAAGGAAGGGGAGTGGATGTTGTCCATACGGACTTCAGTAAAGCTTTTCATAAGGTCCCACATGGCAGACTGGTGCAAAATATGAAGTCACACGGGATCAGAGGTGAGCTGGCAAGTTGGATACAGAACTGGCTCGGTCATAGAAGACAGAGGGTAGCAATGGAATGGTACTTTTCTGAATGAAGTGCAGTGACTAGTGGTGTTCCACAGGGATCAGTGCTGCGACCTTTGCTGTTTGTAGTATATATAAATGATTTGGAGGAAAATGTAGCTGGTCTGATTGGTCAGTTTGCGGACGACACAAATGTTGGTGGAGTTGCGGATAGTGATGAGGATTGTCAGACGATACTGCAGGATATAGATCGGTTGGAAACTTGGACAGAGAAATGGCAGATGGAGTTTAATCCGGACAAATGCGAGGTAATGCATTTTGGAAGATCAAATACAGGTGGGAAATATACAGTAAATGGCAGAACCCTTCGGAGTATTGACAGGCAGAGGGACCTGGGTGTACATGTCCACAGGTCACTGAAAGTGGCAACACATGTGGATAAGTTAGTCAAGAAGGCAGACGGCATGCTTGCCTTCATCGGTCGGGGCATAGAGTATAAAAATTGGCAAGTCATGCTGCAGCTGTACAGAACTTTAGTTAAGCCACACGTGGAATATTGTGTACATTTCTGGTCACCACACTGCCAGAGGGACGTGGAGGCTTTGGAGAGGGTACAGAAGAGGTTTACCAGGATGTTGTCTGGTCTGGAGGGCATTGGCTGTGAGGAGTGGTTGGATAAACTCGGATTGTTTTCACTGGAACGACGGAGGTGGAGGGGCGACATGATGGAGGTTTACAAAGTTATGAGTGGCGTGGACAGAGTGGATAGTCAGAAGCTTTTTTCCAGAGTGGAAGAGTCAGTTACTGGGGGACATAGGTTTAAGGTGCGAGGGGCAAAGGTTAGAGGGGAAGTGCAAGGCAAGATTTTTACACAGAGGGTGGCGTGTGCCTGGAACTTGCTGCCGGCAGAGGTGGTGGAAGCAGGTGCGAAAACAACTTTTAAGAGGCACCTTGTCAAATAAATGAATAGGATGGGAATAGAGGGATACGGGCCGCGGATGTGCAGAAGCTTTTAGTTTGGACAGGCATCAAGATCGGCGCAGGCTTGGAGGGCCGAATGGCCGTTTCCTGTTCTGTACTGTTCTTTGTTCCTTGTTATTTGTACCCCAGGATCAGTATTACAGACACAGTGGGGCCGGTCCACTCTCCCCCAGGCTCAGTGATAATGATACAGATGGTCCAGGCTACTCGCCACCAGGGTCAATGAGGCAGACAAAGTGCGGTAACGCTGCTCTCCCCCAGGCTCAGTGACACAGGCATTGTAAAGCCGGTCAGCTCTCCCACAGCTCAGTGATGCAGACACAGCGGGAACAGTCTGCTCTCCCCCAGGCTCAGTAATAATGACAAAGTTGAGCCGATCTGCTCTCCCAAGGCTCACTGATGCAGAAACCGTGAAGTCGATCTGCTCCCCTTTAAGCTCACTCATAAAAACACAGTGGAGTTGGTCTGCTCTTCCCCAAGATCAGCCACACGGACACAGTTGTGTCGGTCTGCTCTCACCCCGTCTCAGTGATGTAGACATAGTGCGGCCAGTCTGCTCTCTCCCAGGCTCAGTGATACAGGCACAGGAGGGCCGGTCCTCTCTGCGTCAGTCTTAGTGATACAGACACATTGGGACGGGTCTTCCCTCGTCAGGCTCGGTTAAACAGCCACAGTGGGGCCAGTCTGCCCACTCCCAGGCTCAGTAATGCAGGCACTGGTGGGCCGGTCTGCTCCCCTCCCAGGCTCAATGACACAGACACAACAGGGTCAATCTTCTCTCCCCAGGCTCAGTAACATAGAGTAGGGCAGGTCTTCTCTCCGTCAGGCTCAGTGATACCGACACAGTGGAGCTGGTATGCTCTCCCCCAGGTTCAGTGATACAGACACAGTGGAGCCCGTCTGCTCTCCCCCATGTTCAGTGATGCAGACAAAGTGGGACTGGTCTGCTCTCCGTCAGTCTTACTGATGCAGACACATTGGGACGGGTCTTCTCTCCATCAGGCTCAGTGATACAGACACAGTGGGGCCAGTCTGTCCTCCTCCCAGGCTCAGTGATGCAGACGCTGATGGTCCGAACTGCTTTAACCAGGTTCAGTGACACAGTCACAGCAGGATCAATCTGCTCTCCCCCAGACTCAGTGACACAGAGTGGGGCGGGTCTTCTCTCCGTCAGGCTCAGTGATACAGACACAGTGGTGCTGGTCTGCTCCATCCAGGCTCAGTCATACAGAAACAGAGAGGGCCTGTATGCTCTTCCCAAAGATCCCTCATACCAGCACAATGAGCCCAGTCTGCTCTCCCCAAGACTCACTGAAACAGACACTTTGGGGCCGGTCTGGTCTCCCCCAATCTCAGTGATACAGACCCATTGGAGTTGGTCTACTCTCCCCAGGCTCAGTGATACAGACACAGTGGGGACGCTTTGCAAGGCTCAGTAATAGAGACACAGTGGAGCCCTTTCTGCTCTCCCCCATGTTCAGTGATGCAGACAAAGTGGGGTCAGTCTGGTCTCCCTCAGACTCAGTAATACAGACACAGTGGGGCGGGTCTTCTCTTCGTCAGACTCAGTGATGCAGGCACGTTGGCACGGTCTGCTCTCATCACGTCTCAGAGATATAGACACAGTGCCGACATTCTGCTCTCCCACAGGCTCAGTGATGCAGACAAATTGGGGCTAGTCTTCACTCCGTCAGGCTTACTTATACAGATACATTGGAACGGGTCTTCTCTCCATCAGGCTGAGCGGTACAGACACAATGGGGCCAGTCTGCTCTGCCCCAGGCTCGGTGATGCAGACACAGTGGGGTCGGTCTGCTTTCCCTAGGCTCTGTGATACAGACGCAGTGGAGACGCTCCGTTCTGCCCCAGGCTCAGTGATACATACACAATGGGGCCAGCCTGCTCTACCCCAGGCTCAGTGATACAGACACAGTGGAGCCAGCCTGCTCTGCCCCCGGCTCAGTGATAAAGATACAGTGGAGCCCGTCTGCTCTACCCCAGACTCACTCATGCAGACACAGTGGAGCCGGTCTGCTCTACCGCAGGCTCAGTGATACAGGCACAATGGGGCTGGTCTGCTCTACCGCAGGCTCAGTGACACTGACAGAGTGGAGCCCATCAGCTCTCTCACAGGCTCACTGATACAAACACAGAGCTTCCGATCTGCTCTCCCCCTGGCTCAGTGATACACACACATCAGGTCCGGTCTTGTCTGACCTCTATAGAGAATGTTATCTTGAAACAACAAGTATGAATTTTCCATTGACCAATTAAAGAATATGACAGCAAGATTCCATGCTTTCCGACTTTTGCGAAAACAATCAAACTGAAAATCAACATCATCTAAACAGTATTGAATTGGTAGCTACTACATCAGATTACAGATAAAGCTATTTCCCGTTAAGTTATTTACATACTCGAAAACCCCTGCACCACATTTACACATTATATAGTTTTGTCATCGAAAAGGTAATTAATATGGTTACAGAATTAACTGGCCTTGAGCAGAGCAGTGTTGCCACATCCAGTGGATTGGAAGCAACTGTTGGAAGTGTCATGGTGCGTCAAGTCACAATAGGCACTTGTGGAGGAATGACAGTCACTAAATAAATCCTTGTTAAACTTTATGTTAGTTAAAAAAATAAACCATCCCTATTTTCAACTGAAGCCCCTGTCAGTTTGTAATGAAGGTATTTTCTACTTGGTAAATGTCTTTGTCCTTTTGATGCCTTTCCCTTTCTTTGTATGTCTGTGAGCGTGCCTTGTGAACTTAACCCCCTCCCGAGTTCAAGACTGTGTGTCAATAAACCCTACTGTTTTGACTTAACTTTAAGAACAGTGTTGTTACAGTCTGTTACAAGTCAGGGTTCAAAAGCTGAGGGAGTGGAGGAATGCGTTATCAGGGTATTTTTCTTAAAGAAAAGGAAAAGATTTAAATCACAAACCGCTTGCAGACAGGTTGTTGAAAATATATAGAAATGTATTTGCAAAAGTAACTACCTGTTCGGAAGATGACAGCAATGGATATCAGTTAAAATTGTAACAATAAATGCAACACAAGAAGGACGCAGCAAATATCACGTAACATGATCCCCAAAAAAGTAAAAAATACTGAAAATGGGCACAGTTTTTGCTGTGTTAATGTTAACTGAAATTTGCTGTGATAATGTTAAGTGATATTTCTCGTGTCTAGTTTAAGTGTTATTTTCTGTTTCCAGTTTAAGTGGCATTTTCTACAGCAATTTTCAGTAATGTTTGCTGTGACCAGTTGAAGTGATATTTTCTGTGCATTGTTGAGTTTATATACTCTGCGATTAGCTCAAGTGAAATCTGCTGTATCTAATATTTGCTGTGGTTATCTTAAATGGTATTTTCTATGGCAAATGTAAGTATTTTGTTGCTGTGATTGCGTGTTTGAATGTTTATCTACCCCCTCCCAGGTCCGCCGCCGACTACTGCGGCTCCAGTTTGGGTAAACCTTGAAAATCCCTGGGTTGTAGCGATAGCTGTTGGCAGCCACGGAGCGTGTGATCGAAGCTAAACTTTAGCATTTTGATACTGTATTCACTTTAATGACCAATAAGGTCAAGGAAGCCATTTTAAGATTATCATTTGTCTTTTCAGCCATTTCGTACTCTGCATTTTGTATTATGGATTAACTATATGCATTGATTCTGCATTAAGTATTAGCCAGTCATGATTATAAAAGTAATGAAACATGATTAAGTTATAATGAGTGCATTGTTGTAGTTGATAAATATATTAGAAAGTCTGTTTATTCATTTAAAGTATTAATGAATACAAACTGTTTAAGTTTAAAGTTTCTGTAAAAATCAATTTCATATGAAATTGGAATCTTTCTAAACTCTGATAAGTTACCAAGGCCTTGTAAGAGTCTAGCTTATGAATACTGAGTTGCTCAGCATCAGATTGAAACTGGTATTGTAAAGAAAACATTGTTCTCTATGGATAACACATTGCTGCCATTTCAAACCACGTGTTATCAACCGAAAGATGCAATTAAGAACAAACTAAGTTTACCAAACAACAGCTCTTACCAATTATTTAGTCAAAAATACACTAACTGCGACATACATGATAGTTATCTAAGGGATAACAATGAGGGTTCCATCAGGTTTCTGTGTTGGACAAACTCTGAAGTTCCACAAGTATGCACCACATTTTATTTCTGCAACCGGGTTCGATATCAAGAGCAGAGAGCTGAGAGCTTGAAAGTGATCTACACTTCAGCAAACCATGAAACCGGCTAAAGCTGTAAATGCCATTACCCTACGTTTATGAATTATGTCTTTCCTTTCCTAAACTTTCATATATTTACTACCCAAAGATTCCTGTTATTGTCTTATTTCTTTAAGACTCTTCTATACAAAAGTACATTTATAGGTGTGTTAACATTGCCAGCAAATTGCAATAACTGAAACTTATCAGGCAACGTATTATGCTAAAAAAAAATCGGAGTGAATCAAAGTACATGGGATCGTAAGTCTTCATTTCTTTGTCCTTTCCTTTGCTTCAGAGATTTAAGCATTTCCCAGAATCATTGAAGCAGAAAAGGGAGAATGGGATTAGACCCAGCGACCCTTTACCCTTTTTCATACTCTGCATCCTGTAAGGACTCCACTTCATTCTCACAGTTTCTCCTTCTCCGACACATCTGCCCTGATGATGCAACCATCCACAACAGCGCCTTGAAAATATTTTCCTTGTTGCTCAACCGAGGATTCCCCCTCTCGCCCCCCCGCCCCACGTTGTGGTTGACAGGTCCTCAACCGTGACTCGCCCATTTCCTGCAGATGCGCTCTCACCCCTTCCTCTCCCTCCAAGAACCGCGACAGGGCTCCTCTTGTCCCGCCAGCCTGCACGTCCAGAGGATTATTCTCCGCCATTTCTGACACGTCCAGCGTGATGCCACCACCAAACAAATCTTCCCCTCCCCTCTCCTGTCAGCATTCCGAGGGGATCGTTCCCTCCGCAACACCCTGGACCACTCCTCCATTACCCCGACACCTCATCTCCTTCCCATGGCACCTTCACATGCAATCGCATGATGTGCAATACCTGCCCTTTTACCTCCTCTCTCTTCACTATCCATGTCCCGAAGCACTCATTTCAGATGAAGCAGCCACTTACTTGTACATCTTTCGAATTAGTATACTGTACTCGCTGCTCACAATGTGGTCTCCTCTATATTGGGGAGACCAAACGTGTATTAGGTGACCACTTTTCCGAACTCCTCCACTCAGCCCGGAAACATAACTCCGATCTTCCTGTCACTTGCCATTTCAACACACACATCCGGCTGTCATTCCCACATCTCTGACCTGGGCTTGCTGCGTTGCTCCAGTGAACATCAACGCAAACTGGAGAACAGAAACTCATTTCCTGATTAGGCCAGCGACAGGCAACTGGACTGAACATTGAGTTCAATAATTTCAGAGCATGACTAGCCCCCATTGTTTTTATATTTAGTTTTACTTTTCATTTTTACTTTATTTTATATTACTTTGTTACATCATTCAATTTATTTTCGCCATGTGCCTGCCCACTGTTTTTATTCATGTTTGTGGTTTTGGTTAGAGCTTTCATTATTCAGTCATTTATACCGTCTCTGCACGAACGTGCTGTTTTTCACCACAACTTTAACACATCTTCTTTGCCTTTGCCTTTGCCCCATGAATTTCTTGTCAGTTATTCTCTGTGACCCTCTGGCCTATCAAAACCTTCCATTTTGTTCTCTTTTGCCCTACTCCAGCTTTATTTGCTTAAAAGCTATTACATTCCTAACCTTTGCCATTTCTGATGAAAGCTCACTGACCTTAAATGTTCACTCTGCTACTGTCCCCACAGATGCTGCCAGATCTGCTGAGGATGTCCAGCACTTTTTGTTGTTAATCTATAACCCTTTCTTTAGTCGATTTACAAACTCATTTTCCACCCCAACCTCTTGCCTTTCTCTTGTTGCCTCCTTAATTTGTGCCTATCTTTTCTGGAACACCACGATTGAAGTCCTCCAATCAGACATCCGTCACTGCCACAGTACCATATCAGCTCTTATCAAAATCACAGATGTCATCCCGTGTGACTGAAATAAACATTAACTTTTCCTCCTCGAGTTCTCGACCTGTCTGCAGCAATTGACTGAGTTGATCAGTCAATCCTCCAAATCTCTCCACCATCGTCCCCGTGTCTGGAACTGCAATCATCTGTTTCCATTCTTATCTTTATAATCATTGCCAGAATATCACCATCAATAGATTCTATTGCAATTTCTGCAGCAGTGTCTCTGTTTATCTCGAAGGGTCTATTTCTCACTTGCATTCTGTCTGCCAGTGACATCACCCGGAAACAGAATGTCAGTTTGAATATTATAAATCGCTGTGAACATACCCCACACCACTCCTCCCTTATCATCTGTTGTCGAACAGTATTTGTTATGCACCACTGTTCCTGCTGCATCGTCAACAGGATTTTCCCCAATAAACTGTACCCAGGGCATCGTAAATTCCAGAACGACACCATTTCAACACTCTTCTTGCCTTCAAAACCCGTCTGGAAGTCGATATCTCTCACTACGTGCTCATCAATCTCGCACTCTCCATACGTTTGCCCTCGTGCTTGATGTCACGCTGTTTTAACCTGCTCTTTCATGCATTCTGAGATGTCTGGATGCAATGTTTGTGCTTGTGTATGTCGCTGTGTGAGTGAGCGCCGCCGCGTTAGATTTCATGGTGTGTTTTGAATGAACAGTCCACAGGTTGTGCATTCATGCAATGCAGGATATTTGAAGAGCCGTTCTGGTCTTCAAACCGGAGCTGAAATTCTCACATGTAGCTTATATATTAGGACAGGGATCACAAGAAAAATAATAATGTACAATGGACACATTGATGGACTGGTAATAAAATGCTGCTAATGAGCCAATGTTGCAAATGATTTGTCAATTGAATATAAGTAACTGCTTGCTCTAATTGTGATTAAGAGCAGCTGATACTAATTGTGGAAATATTAGGGTACTTATGGAAGAACCAGTTTCCGCCCTGGGAGGGATACAGGGAAGTTGGTCTGGAGCAGGTAAATGTAGTCTGCACTTATAATATATGGATGATTGTGAATAAACCGATGTGGAAGTAAGACTGGTTCCTGCTTTATCCTTTGACGGATGCATGTTTATCAAATTAACATAATGGTCCTACATTTTGCGCCTTCTCAGGATCAGATCTTGTAATTGGCATGTTTCATGTTCCTTTGTTGATCGCTGTCAGGGAGTGGGATTTGACTGACTTCAGGCCGTGCAGGGCAGGTGAACAAAATATTCCATGAGGTTATCAGTCCCTCCCTCAGGTTAATTCAAACCAACAAGGAACCTACTCACCACAAAGTAAAAATCTGCAATCATTGTAATTCATGTGAGGGAGAGGCAGAAGAACATGGCCATACTTTTGCTGGCAGATTTGCCTTGAAGACTTTTGGGGGGGGGGGGGTTTGTTGAATGTCAAGTTAGTAAGTGTAGAACTATTCCATCCTGATATTGTGCGAAATTGAACAGAAAATCACATAAATATTTGGGAACAACATGTACAATTAGGAGGGAAAATAGACTTTCTCGAGAAAAGAAAACGAAATTATTGAAATAGGAAGATGTTTGTACTGACAAAGGATTGAATCTGATTCACTAGTGAATCCACATCTTTCGTTTCTGTTTGTTATAAATGTGAAACCTGTGGCAGCGTTGCCTTGATAGCCAACTGAAATAGTCCTCGGGCTTAGAGGTTTCTTGCTGCTGTGTTTTGGTAACCCAGAAGATAGAATTATATCCTGGGGCCGGAATTGTATTACTTACTTTCCGTGGAACACTGCAATCCGTTGTCAATCCCTTCCAGAACTCTGAGTAAGAGCTGTGCTGCTAACAGCTTCCTCCATCACCTACCAACTGGACCCTCGAGGAACAGTTCCATCAACAAGAAGGCAAGGTTGGCCCTCCCATTAGCCCGAACCCCCGCACACCCATTCTGCATTCCCCCCTGTTACTACGATGTCTCTCCAAGCAGTGGGAAGATATGGTTCTTCTGATTTTCAAGAGTAAGCCTTGAATGCCCCAAGGTTCGTATACACAGCATCATAACTATCCATATTGTGACCTCCCCTTTAAAACATGGATGATAGTAGAGTGAAGGGTATGTCGGTAGTTTGATCTAAGAGTAGGTTAAAGGTTGGGGACAACATCGTGGGCCGAAGGGCCTGTCCTGTGCTGTACTGTTCGATGTTCTATGTTCTAAGCATTGATGGTGAATTGAATAGCCTGTATCAGATCCAATTACCCCTCTTCTTGTCCAGATATGACACAATACAGCGTTTTTTCCATGTTCTCCTGATCATTACAATGTATCTTTTCGAAATTATCACATCCAATCATGAAATTCGTGGCTTGTTTCAACAAATAGACCAACGACAGTTTATACTTCCCCCAACTACCCTGTCATTTTCCTCTTTCAATTATACGGTCAAAGATTGAGGTCAGGTTGAGAAGCAATTTACTCTGGAAAAATGACGGACAAACTGAAACTGTCTTCTTTCACTCCCACAAAAAGCACTGCATTTTTTGCATTGTTTGCATCAGATTTGGGCTGATGAAAGGCAACGAAAAATCGCATCACAAATTTACCATGAAATGGCCTTGTCCAACAAGAGAGATTCTAACCACCTCCCCTGATATTCATCGTCGTGGTCACTCCCCAATTACCACATTATTAATATCATAGTCGTTACCTTTGATCAGAAATTTAACTGGGCCAGCCAAATAAATATTGTTGCTCCAGAGAAGATCAGACTTTGGGATTTATGCAACAAATAACTCACTGACCTTTACATCTGCAATCTACAAGGTATAAGTCAGGAATAATGGAATACACCGCACTTTCCTGGATCTGTGCCGCCGCCAACAAAACTCAAGCGCCTCAGAAAAATCCAAGAAAATGGGCTTCCTTGATGGTCATATGATGCACCATACTAACGCTTAACGCTTTCCACCACCAGCACACAGTGGCTGCCGTGTGCACCATATATAACATCACACCGCAGGAAGTTACTATATTTATTTCGACAGCTCCTTTCAAGCATGAGACCGCTAACACCTAAAAGGATAAAGGCGGCAGACGCAAAGAAACATGAACACTTGAATGCTCCCTCCAAGCCACAGACATCCTGAATTGGAACGACATCGCCATTTCTTCATTATTGCTGGTCAAAATCTTGCAGCCTCCTTTCTAATTGCACTGCGGGTGCACCTAAAGCAGATGGAGTCCAGCGATTCAAGAAGGTGGCCCTCCACCACGTTTCCAAGAGATACGAAAGATACGCCAGCAATACCCACATCCAAGGAAAAAGAAGGAACAAACCTCATCTTGCTACTTCCGACTAAGCCCAGATGTGTGTTACATTGGTGCCCTGCCCCGCCCTGTGCTCAGCACATTCTCCACAGTTTATGAATAAGCAGTCTCCAAACTGATATAGTGATGAGGAGGAATTTCTTCTCTTGAAAGTTCCATCGCATTTAGAATTCACTTACCCAGAGTCAGTGGCGTCTGGGTCATTGAATATATTCAAGGCCGGTTTGGACTGACTTTTCACGACTTACTGTTGTCTCGCGGGAAATTGGAATTACGGCCATGGTCAGATCAGCCATTGTGGTATTGAATGGTAGAACATTATCCATGGGCTGAATGGCCTACTCCCGCTTTTATTTCTAATGACCTTATGATCATTGGTGAAAGGAAATCTGTTGCATATCTTGCACTTGCATAGAAAGGAGTTTCGGGCAAGCAAACCAGATCTTGGGTGTGACGGAAGAGTGCACAAAGATATTTTGTTCCACATGGTGGAAATAGAGGAGGATGATGTGTTGAAGCTGGAGGCGGTTGGACTGGAAAGTGAGAATACGTGAAGTAATATCATGGTTCTGGAAGGTAGGGAAGGAGGTGAGGACAGTTACTCGGGTGATGGAACAGATAAAGTGGAGGCCTCTGCAAAATCTATGTGAAGAATGTACGGTTAACGTGAAATTAAGAGACTGCAGAAGCTCTGGTATGGAAGATGGCATCGTTTAAACAAACAAAAGTCGATGAGGAAACTGAGAGAATGGAAGTTATTATTTCGGCAAAGTGGAGTTTGAGGAGGTGTGGTCAAGATTACTGTGGAAGTTGGTGGATCACAGTAAATATTGATGCAGAGTCTGTCCACTTAAATGGAGAGAGGGAATTCGTGGAAGAGAAGTATGAGTCACAGATGGACCGTTTTCAGGCGAGGGAGGTACAGATATTTCAATGCAAATTTAATTACATTTTCGAGCTCGATGCGAACAAGGGTTTGCCACAGCCACAATCATCGATGTATCGGATAAAGAGGTTTAAAAGGGAAACGGAGTAGCTTGGACCGTGTGAGGGAGAGAACAATATTGAAAATCCTGCCATTGTGTCCAGTTCTAGGCACCACATTTTGAGGAACAATGTATCGGCTTTAGAGCAGGTGTAGAAAATGTTCAAGAGAAAATTCCAGGGGTGACAGATGTTTTATGCCGACAGATGACAGAATCGGGGTTGTTCTCCTTCAAGAGGAAATTGAGAGAGAGTTTGATAGAGTTGTTCCAAACCTTGGGCTGTTTAAACAGAGTAGATAGAGAGAAACTGCTCTCATTGACAAACCTGGCGAAAACTAAAGGACACAGGTTAAGGGATTGGCAATAGAATCAAAACGACATGAGGGAAAACGTCTGTTTCCAAAGCACGTTTTGAGGATATGAAATGAACTGGCTGAGAGAGTGGTGAAGATAGATTTAATCAGAAGCGTATTGAATAAACAACTGAAGAGAAAAACAATGCAGGTTAGTGATGAGCAGATGTGGGAATGAGATTAGCTGAGCTGCCCGTGCAGAGAGCTGACACGGGCAAACACAAACAAAATGGCCAACTGCTGTGTTGCAACCATTCTATCCCCCGTTTTGTTTAAATATATGAATTGTTGAACGGAATTGCACAGCTAAAGAGAGCATCCAAATTATAGACGAACATCCGTTACAGGCTTCTCTGACATTTGGAATTTAATTTCTGAATTGTCATGCAGCGTGAAGGCCATCACTAAAACAACATGAAATCTACAGATGGGACTCATGAATTTTCCAGGACTTCCTTGATTTCTATTTAACACAGCTTCCAGTTATGATTAGTTGCTTATTGTGATCAGATTTGTCCAGACTTGGGGGTGGGGATGGGTCCAATCCAATTTTAGAGGAAAATATATTCCATCAACAGGGAATTAACACAGCTGCTGTAATCTGTTTGTTCAAAAATTAAGAAAAACTGTTTGAACAATTTTGCAACTTCAGTATCCCCTTGGCGATCCGAGAGGGTATAAAGTTAATGCATTGGGAATGTGTCACCTCAGAATGTATTTCAGAGATATTACCTGCAGCACGAACAGACCGATCACTCCAAGCAAAAAATGCACGGACCAATTCAATGGGTGAGGAACATATTCTATGTGATCCTTGCTGTAATTGGCGTTCCTGGTAAGTATCCCTAAACAGTGAGGATTTGTAAATCTGTGTATGAGCTGGTTTCTTCGATTACCATGAGAATAATAATATTACATGAGATCGAATGGTTACAGTTACACAGACACACACTCAATAATATAATTGCATTAATTTCCTGATTTATCTGTGCAGTTTTAATCTATTGTCTCAACTGTTTCAAGCTCGAGACACTCTGTATTGTAGAGTTATTGAATTATGAGGAATGTTGTGTTCTGTGGAATCACAGTTCAAAGCAGGAAAATCTCAGAGTGGAAGGATTACCGGAATTATGTGTTAATGTAGAAATATACAGTGTGCATGCACAAACTGGAGTGGAGCACCTGACCTCAGCGCTCATGTATAACTGGCACTCCAGAATTGCACTGATTGTGTCTGACTAAATGATGTGGACCACGTAACTCCAGGGAACACGTATTTCCTGGAGTATCTGTCATTGTATTCAATACGGTTCCCCATCTTACTCTGTCTCGAAGTAATGTTGTTGACAGCACTATCAGGTGCTGATTAATTTACTTCCCGAGCACAGTCTTGTAAGCGTTTGGTCATAAATGCACTGCAATAATAAATAATCCTCTTCAATATGACGAAAAACACTGATGACTATGACTTGTTAGCAGACAAGTTACTGATTTTTGCAGAACAGAATATGGGCATTCGGTACCACTAGATTAGGACTGTCTTCAAGCTCTGCACGAGCCTCTCTTCATTCCAGCTCATCTAATCCTATCTGTATATCCTTCCAATCCTGTCTCCCTCATGTACTAACCTCGCTTCTTCTTATTTTTTTCCATTGTAACTATTCCAAGAGGTCTGAATTCCACATTCCGAACACTCCGACGAAATAGGTCTCTCTTGAATTCCATCGTGAATTTATTGATGACCATCTTATTTTCAGGGAATGCAGAACAGGTCACCAGCAAAGGTGGAAATATCAGGTCCACGTTTTCCCTCTCTAACCCTTATATAATTTTAAAGGCCTCTATTAGTTCAACAGTCATCCTTCTCTTATCGACATAATAGAGCCACAACATATCCCAATAATTATTATCTCCCAGTTATGGTATTATTTCTGTGAAGAATACGTGCACCTGCTGGTTACCCTGGATATTATTATCATGTATAGTCCAGAAGAGTACACATTATTTATGTGTTCAATCACCACCTTTCTAATACGTTATTATGACACTTTTCTTTTAATGATATTCCTGTAGAAATTAATGTCTGTGCTTTGATCACATTTGCATTGAAATATGAAACTCCCTTTTCACTGTCACACAATTATACATCAGATGGAGTGGTCCAAGATGTATGAGTGTCACCTATCCGAGGGACTGGTTCGAGTCAGGGATGGGTTTCTTCGACCCCAGGGAGTGATTCGAGTCCGGGATGGGTTCCTACAGTGGGAGTGTTTGGAGAAGGGGTGCAGTTCTCCAGTCTACCCATTCTTTGGCTCCTCATTGCTACATTTAACTAGTTGACCAGCGTCCGGTGAGCGGGGTGCTACACCTCCTCGTCCAGGATTTGTTAAATCTGGAACTACTGGTGTTGGAGGCAGGTTGGGGTCATGGACCCGATCTGACCCGATCCCAATCAACACGGTTTTGGTGCTAAAAACCTTTTTGCCAGGGTTGAGAAGCAGAGAATGTTTTTCAGTAATTTACAGCCACTTCTCCCTTCACTCCTTTGCAGTTAATTTAGTCTCAATTGTGATCCTGTCCAAGGGAAATTGCGGACTCTCCACCTGCACCACCCGCTACCTGGTGGCCATGTCAACGGCGGATCTACTGTTCATTATCACTGAGATCATACTCCGGAGAATCAATAGGCTTTATTTCACATTAGATTTCCTGGACCTCACCTTTGTGTGTCGCTCTCGCTATGTCCTGATCCGTGCAGCCCTCGACTGTTCCGTCTGGTTCACCATCGCTTTCATATTTGATCGATTTGCTGCCATTTGTTGCCTGAAGCTGAAATCAAAATATTGCACCAGGAAAACTGCGACTGTGGTTCTATTCACAACCTGAATTCTGCTCTGTCTAAAAAATATTCCCATCTACTTTAGATTTAAACCTAGATGGGTAATCGACAATGTCGAATGGCGCTGTTATAATAAGCGAAGCTATTTTACTGACCCTCGATGGATTGGATTTAGAATGTTTGAAAAAGTTTTAACACCATTATTGCCTTTCATTTTAATTCTGTTGCTGAACGCTCTGACGTTCAGACACATATTAGTGACCAGTCGCGTTCGTCAGAGACTGAGGTGTCAGAGCAAGAAAGATAATCACAGTGACTCTGAAATGCAGAGAAGAAGGAAGTCTATGATTTTACTCTTCAGCATATCTGGCAGTTTCATATTTCTGTGGCTGGTGTATATGTTATACATTTTTCGTGTTGGTCATTTCTTAGATGATGATTCTTATTATATCTTTGAAAATGTCGCATACATGCTACGGAATTTAAGTTGCTGTACAAACACATTTATTTATGTTGCCACTCAGTCCGAGTTCAGAGAGCAGTTAAAGAGCGCCATAAAATATCCAGTTACATCAATTATTAAATTAATGAATAAACAAAGCAACTGAGACCAGCTTAAAGATCCAGTGGTTAATTGACAAGAGGAGACCGCTGGAGGTCCAGACGAAAATGGCCTGGAAGAGTAAATACAAATACTAGAGTTGTTAGGGACGGGAAGAAGGGGGTCGTGAGCCGGAAGATTGGAAGTAAATTAGCAGGAATTCAAAAAGATAATGAGCAGTGAGCAGAAGGAAAGAGATGACCTTCGTGAAGGGGTCAGGAGGAGAGTGATTGCTCGCCCTCAAGGAACTGATGTGAAAGAAGCTTGAACTGGATATGACACTTATCATTAAACAAGAACCATGCAGTTTAATAAGTATGCTAACTGACTTGATCAATTAGCAATAGCTGTAGAAGAAAACATTTATATTTAAAAAGCCTGGGAATGTTGAGGTGAATTGTTTACTGTCGTTGGTATTGTTCATAAGAAGATGAAAGGTTGATGTTTAACTGTTTTGTATCTACAAGGATGTGATATTTGTTCACACAGTGCAATATTAACTCAAGGAGCCTAGGAAATAAGAGATATACATACTTTTCGCGTACTCCACTCTAATTACAGAGGTGCAGTGACAGCATAAAATCTCACGTTAAACTAATGAAACAGTTAATTTAAAGGATATCATAATAAGGAATCGGAATCCCAAAAGATGGAAACTCAGAGTCTTTGCTGGTACACTTTACAATGGTGTTTGTGGTGTAATTATTCAGAAACACGGTTCAACGTAATGTCAATTCAGAGACAGGAGAACAAAGGGATCGCCTGTGCTGGCAACATTCAAGGAATCCTGGCCTTGAAGGGTAAGAAACTTCCATGTTGTCTTCAGTGTTTTTTTGTTATGTATTTATAACATCTTGCTTAATAAATTATACTGGATTCATAAGTAGTTGAAAATTCAGAACTGAGACTTTTTAAATAAATGTGTTTTACGCCTCAAAACCCCAAAACATACAAGGGTGCAACTTGGGGCCAGACGTTGATAAAAGCTAATACGAAATGACTGATCGTGAATTTGATTGGAATCTTGCTCTGATTAGTCTGACCAACGTTTTACATTCAGGGAAGGGAATTGCTAACGGAAACAACCAGACCGAGATCCGCAAGACCTGTGAATCAGATGTCATTTGAATTACGAGGAAAATGATTGGTAAAAAGCATAGAACAAATATCAGCGGAAAAGAGGAATAATTTATTATTTTAAGCTTCCAAGAACCATAGAATCAAAGGAACATAAAATGTTTAAGGCACAAAAAAAGGCCACTTTGAACCATCGTGTCTGTGCCAGCTGGAAAAGGATCCACCAATTCCAATCCCACCTTCCAACATTTAGTTCTTAGCCCTGCAGATAATGGTAGCTGAGGTGCATATCCAGACTCATTTTCAATAAGTCGAGAGTCTCTGCCTCAACCACCCTTTCAGGCAGTGAGGTCCAGATCCCTACCACCCTCTGGGTGAAAAGATTGTTTCCTTAATCTCCCCTCTATTTTTCTAGCAATCAGTTTAAAGGTATGCCCCCTCGTCACTGACCTCTCAGCGAAGGTGAATAAATCCTTCACCTCCACTCTATCCAGGCTCCTCAAGATTTTGTACATTTCAATCAGATCTCCTCACAGCCTTCTCTGTTCCAAGGAGAATAACCACAGCCTATCCAATCTTTCCTCCTACCTGCATTTTTCCAGTCCTGGCAAGATCCTCATAAATCTCCTCTGTACCCTGTCTCGTGCAATTACATCCTTTCTGTAATGAGGTGACTGGAGCTGCACAAAGTTCTCAAGTTGCGGCATAACCAATGAGTTACACAGTTCCAGGATAACCTCCCTGCTCTTATATTCTAAACCACTACTAATAAAGGAAGGATTTCCATATGCCTTCTGAACCACCTTATCGGTCCTGTCCTGCTACCTTCAGGGTCCTATGGACATTGACTCCAAGGTCCCTCACTTCCGCTGCACTTCTCAGTATTTTCTCTTTAATCATGTATTCCTTTGCCGTGTTTGACCTCACTAAATACACCACCTCACACTTCTTCAAGTTGAATTCCGTTTACCACTTCTTCTGCCCATCTGAGCAGACCATCAATATCTTCCTGCCGCCTGAAGTTACTCTCCTCGATATCTACCACAGGGCCAATCTTCTTGTCGTACGCAAACTTATTGATCATGATCCGTACATTAACGTCCAATCATTAATATACACCAGAAAAAGCAGGGGACCCAGTACTGAGCTCTGCGGGACGCCACTGGAAAGAGCCTTCCTGTCGCTAAAACATCCGTCAACAATTACAATTTGATTCCTGCCACTGAGCCAATTTTGTAGCCACCTTGCTGCATTTCCCTGAATCTCATGGGGATATTATTCCTTTAACCAGTGTGTCATGTGGGACCTTGTCAAAAGCCTTGCTAAATTCTATGTTGACCACATCAGCTGCCCACCCTCATCTATCTTCCTTTCTACTGCTTCAAAAAATGTGATCAAGTTGGTCCAACAAGATCTTCCCTTAACAATTCCATACTGACTATCCTAAAGTAACCTGTGCCTATCTAAGTGACAGTTTATCCTGTCTCTCAGAATAGATTCCAATAATTTGCCCACGACTGAGCTTAAGCTAACTGGCCTGTGAATATTAGGTCTATTCTTCACTCCGATTTTCATCAGAGGTACAATTTAGCAATTCTCCAATCCTTAAGCACCGCACCCCTGCATCCAGTGAGGACCATAGTGCTGAGGACGCAGTGGATAGCATGTTCAGCGAGGTGGTCACACCGCAGGTAATGGCTGCACAGGCAGAAGAGGGATGGCTGTCAACCAGGAGGAGTAGTAGACGCAGGCAGGTTGTGCAGGAGTCCCCTGTGGCCATCCCCTGTCAAATTGATATTCAGTTTTGGATACTGTCGGTGGGATGGTCTCTCAGGGATAGCAGCAGCAGCCAATTTCGTGGCATCACGGATGGCGCTGCTGTGCAGCAGGGCAGGAAAAAGAATGGGAGATCCATAGTGATAGGAGATTCAATTGTAAGGCGAACAGACAGGCGTTTCTGTAGCCGCAAACGAGGCTCCAGGATTGTGTGTTGCCTCCGTGGTGCTAGGGTCAAGGATGTCTCAGAGCGGCTTTTTCAAGGAAAAAGCATGTTGTCTCTTCAGGATTCTCCCTCGTTAAAAAGTGGTTAGAATTGGTTTGAACATGTGTTTCTTTGTCCTTTGCTTTTAGAAAGCGAGGTGTGATGTCATTACATCCAGAGAACTTTTGCTTCACCTCTTTAAAACTAGTAGGGTTAACCCTTTCCGCTCGCAACTTAACAATTTGCTGAATGGCATTTTTTGTGAGATATAAATGGGATTTTGTGATAATTGCTGTTTCTAAATTGCCACAGATATTTGGATTGAATTAAATCATCTGGCTCCAAGCCGAATGGACCTTGAGTTCTTCGTTTCTCTAAATAAGTGGAACATATGTTCACAGAGATTAATCGACTTCAGCACTTTAAGACTTTTGCAACATTTATGACAGCATGGTGATATCTTGATCTGAAGGCTTGGCCTTCTTTTTTTAAAAAAAGGTAGGAATTGTCATTAATTCATTCATACATTTGTTTCTATTTATTATTTTTCCAGGGAAAGTCTTTGCAATTATTTGCAGACAGCTTCCATAACAACTGTAGACATTATTGTCTCTGATGAATTCATCTGAAGCCACTAAACATGGAAATAATTGTTTATGACATTTAAATCAATAATAAAGAAATTATTATGAGTTACTATTCCAAGTACTCAAAAGGAAATCTATCTGAGTTTAAATGGGTATAAACATACATAATTTTCAAAATCGTTGATGGAAATACCGTCCAGGTGGTTGCTCAGTATTGAAGGTAAACTTTTTTTTAAGATAAATGAATGAAAGATATTGTCAACTAGCGACACCATTATTTGAATTTGAGAAACTTAGATTTTTTAAAAATCAGTATAACTTGGTGCATTTCCTATCAACCATAAAGGGGTATCTGAGGTAAATAATAAGCCAGCGTGCAGTTTAGGAATTAACAGCATTCCTGTGAAAGGATAATGACTGTCATCGAGTGAGGTGATGTGCAGGTGGGGTGACTGTCTTCAATCTGAGGAGTGTCAACGAAGTTTCAGCAGATAATAGCATTCTTCAACATCAGTAGTCATTTGGAGTTATGATATTTTAGAAGGTAAGAAAATGTAAAATTTGTGCAGATCGCACCATTCATGAGATAGAGAATGGAAAGAGCGCTCAACAACAAAAATGAGATTAAGGAAGTTGATTTTGTCCTTTGGGGAATTGTAGGTTCTTGGAATGGTGTCTTAAATTGACTAACTTTACTTAATCCTCAGAATAATTCATGAGTGGACTCATCATCGCGTGACGTATGCAACTTCAGGCAACCCGCCTGGTCGCACACTGCGCATGCACTTTACGTGTACAGCAATGCAACGCCAACGGATATTCACCCATGCCTCAAGCTCCACGCTCCCCCTCGCTGCACTCTCTGACTGCTCCGATGTTTCCATCGCTGCTCTGTCCCGCTGCTCCGCTCTTTCGGCTGCTCTGCTCCTCCCGCTTGCTGCACTCTCCGGCCGCTCTACTGCCCCCTGGCTGCTCTCTCTGGCCGATCAGCTCTTTCTGGCTGCTCCGCTGGCTCGCACCCTTCTCGGCCCGATTCGCTCCCACCCACCCCCGTCCCGCTCGGCTCCCGTCGAACCCCCGTCCCCGGTTTTTCTTGGAGTTATTTGCATCCTTGCCTCCAAACGTCTTTTTTCAAGAAAACCACGTTTGATAGTCGGCCCACTACCCGCGGCATTGGGATCATTCATGGGAAGATAGACAATGGTTTTAAGACAGACACACGACCCTCCAACTTTTAGATCTCTTGATAATAGCACGTGAGAGTCGAGATTCATCGAATCAAAGGGGGTTTAAGGCACAGAAAGAGGCCACTTGGCCCTTCGTGTCAGTGCCAGCTGCAGAACAATCCACTCATTCAAATCCCACCTTCCAGTATTGGGTCCGTAGCCCTGCAGATTACAACACTCGAGGTGCATATGCAGACTAATTTTGAATGCGTTGAGGGTTCCTGCCTCAACTACACTTTCAGACAGTGCATTCCAGAGCCCCACCACCCACTGAGTGAAAAGTAGTTTCCTCATCCACCCTCTAATTATTCTAACAATCACTTTAAATCTATGCCCCCTCGTCACTGACCTCTCTGCAAGGCCGAACACCTCCACTTTATCCAGGCCACTCACAACTTTATGCATTTTATCCAGATCATCCCTCAGTCTTCTCTGCTCCAAGAAGAACCAGCCCTGTCTATCCAACCATTCCTCGGAGCTACATCTTTTCCAGTACGCAACGTCCTGATGAATCTCCTCCGTATCATTTCGAGTGCAAGTGCATCCTAACTGCAACGAGGTGACCGGAAATGCACACAATATACAGGTTGTGGCCAAAGCAATGAGTAATATAGCTCCAGCATAAGCACCCTGCACATTTCTGCTATATAGAAAATAGAACATAGAACATAGAACATAGAACAGTGCAGGACAGTACAGCCCTTTCGGCCCACGATGTTGTGCCGAACCTTTAATCTTCCCTAAGATCAAACTAGCTACCTACCCTTCATTCTACGATCATCCATGTACGTATACAAGAGTCGCTAAAATGTTCCCAATGTATCTGCTTCTACTAGAACCACTGGCAGCGCATTCCACGCACCCACCACTCTCTGTGCAAAGAACCGACCTGTGACATCTCCCCAAAACCTTCCTCCAATCACCTTAAAATTATTTCCCCTGGTGATAGCCCTTCCCGCCCTGGGGAAAAGTCTCTGGCTAAGCCTCTCATCATCTTGTACACCTCTATCAAGTCCCCTTCATCCTTCTTCGCTCCAATGAGAAAAGGACTAGCTCCCTCAATCTTTCTTCGTAAGACATGCTCTCCAGTCCAGGCAGCATCCTGGTAAATCTCTTGTGCACCCTCTCTAAAGCTTCCACATCCTTCCTATAATGAGACGACCAGAACTGAACACAATGTTCCAAGTGTGGTCGAACCAGGGCCTTATAGAGCTGCAGCATAACCTCGTGGTTCTTAAACTCAATCCCCCTGTTAATGAAAGTCAACAAACCATACGCCTTCTTAACAACCCTATCAAATTGGGTGGCAACTTTGAGCGATCTATGGACATGGATACCCCGACCCCTCTGTTCCTCCACGCTACCAAGAATCCTTTCTTTTAGCTTGTATTCTGCATTCAAATTCGACCTTCCAAAATGAATCACTACACACTTTTCCAGGTTGAACTCCATCTGCCACTTCTCAGCCCAGCTCTGCATCCTGCCAATGTCCCGTTGCAACCTACAACAGCCTTCCACACTATCCACAACTCAAGAAATCTTCGTGTCATCGGCAAATTTGCTAACCCAGCCTTCCACTTCCTCATCCAAGTCATTTATAAAGATCACAAAGGGTAGAGGTGGAAGAACAGATCCCTGCGGAACACCACTGATCACCGAACTCCATGGTGAATACTTTCCATCGACTACCAGCCTCTGACTTCTATGGACCAGCCAATGCTGTATCCAGACAGTCAACTTTCCCTGTATCCCATGCCTCCTCACTTTCTGAATGAGTCTACCATGGAGAACCTTATCAAACGCCTTGCTAAATTCCATATACACCACATCCACTGCTCTTCCTTCATCAATGTGTTTTGTCACATCTTCAAAGAATTCAAGAAGGCTTGTGAGGCGTGACCTGCCCTTCACAAAGCCATGCTGACTGTCTGTAATCAAACCATGCTTTTCCAAATAATCATAAATCCTGTCTCTCAGAATCCTCTCCATTAATTTGCCCACTACCGACATAAGACTGACTGGTCTATAATTACCAGGGTTATCCCTATTCCCTTTCTGGAACAAGAGAACAACATTTGCCACCCTCCAATCATCCGGTACTACTCCAGTGGACAGTGAGGTGGCAAAGCTCGTTGCCAAAGGCGCAGTAATCTCTTCCCTCGCTTCCCGTAATATCCTTGGTTATATCCCGTCTGGCCCCGGGGACTTATCTGTCCTCATATCATCCAAACTTTCCAGCACATCCTCCCTCTTAACCTCAACCTGTTCGAGCATATCAGCCTGTTTCACGCTGTCCTCACAAACGACCTGGTCCCTCTCACTGGTGAATACTGAAGCAAAGTATTCATGGAGGATCTCCCAGACTTCCTCCGACTCCAGGCACAGGTTCCCTCCACTATCCCTGATCGGCCCTACCCTCACTCTGGCCATCCTCTTGTTCCTCACATAAGTGTAGAACGCCTTGGGATTTTCCTTAATCTTACCCGTCAAGACTTTTTCATGTCCCCTTCTAGCTCTCCTAAGTCCATTCTTCAGTTCCTTCCTGGCTACCTTGTAACCCATTAGAGCCCTGTCTTATCCTTGCTTCCTCAACCTTAAGTAAGCTTCCCTCTTCCTCTTGACTAGCTGTTCCACATCTCTTGTCATCCAAGTTTCCTTCAGCCTACCATCCCTTCCTTGCCTCATCGGGACAAACCTCTCCAACAGTCGCAGCAAGTGCGTCCTAAACAACCTCCACATTTCTGTGGTGCATTTCGCTGAGAACATCTGTTCCCAGTTTATGCTCCCCAGTTCCTGCATAATAGCATTGTAATTCACCCTCCCCCAATTAAATTTTTTCCCATTCCGTCTGCTCCTGTCCCTCTCCATGACTATAGTAAAGGTCAGGGAGTTGTGATCACTATCACCGAAATGCTCTCCCACCGAGATATCTGCCACCTGGTCTGGTTTGTTGCCAAGCACCAAGTCCAACATAGCCTCCCCCTCGTCGGCCGATCGCCATATTGAGTCAGGAAACCTTCTGGACACACCTGACAAAAACTGCTCCATCCAAACTATTTGCACTAAGGAGTTCCAATTAATATTAGGGAAGTTGAAGTCACCCATGACAACAACCCTGTTACTTCTGCACATTTCCATATATTGGCATATAAAGGAAATGATTCCACCTGCCTCATTAACCAGGTAATCCACCTGTCCTGCTACCTTCAGGCATCGGTGGACATTCACCCCATGGTCCCTCCCGTCCTGTACTATTTTCAGTATTTTCCCTTTAATCCTGTAGTCCTTTGCCTTCTTAGTACTCCTCAAATGCATCACCTCGCAATTCACCAGGTTGAGTTCCATTTCCCAATTTCAACTCATCTGAACTATCCATCAATATCTTCTTGCATCCTATAGCTATCCTGTTCGCTCTCTGCCTCCCGGCCAATCTTGGTGTCATCTGCGAACTTTTCATCATGCACCCTACATTTACATAGAACATTACAGCGCTTTACAAGCCCTTCGGCCCTCGATGTTGCGCCGACCTGTGAAACCATCTGACCTACACTATTCCATTTTCATCCATATGTCTATCCAATGACCACTTAAATGCCCTTAAAGTTGGCGAGTCTACTCCTGTTGTGGGCAGGGCGTTCCATGCCCCTACTACTCTTTGAGTAAAGAAACTACCTCTGACATCTGTCCTATATCTATCACCCCTCAACTTAAAGCTATGTCTCCTCGTGTTTGCCATCACCATCCGAGGAAAAAGACTCTCACTATCCACCCTATCTAACCCTCTGATTTACGTCCACATCGTTAATATATACCACAAAAAGCAAGGGACCCAGTACTGAGCCCTGAGGAATGTCACATGAAACAGGCCTCCAGTCATTAAAACAACCATAAACATTACCATTTGTTTCCTGCCACTGAGCTAATTTTGTATCAACCTTGCTTCATTTCCCTGGGTCCCATGGGAATTTATTGCTTTTAACCGATCTACCATGTGGCACCTTATGAAAAGCTTTGCGAAGTGCCATGTAGACCATATCAACTGCATTGCCCTAATCAATCTTCCTTGCTACTTCTTCAAAAAATTCGATCGAGTTGGTCAAACAAGATATTCCCATATCAAATCCATGCTGCCTATCCTTGCGGAACCTGTGCCTTTTCAAATGACAGTTTATCCTGTCTCTCAGAATATATTCCAATAATTTGTCCACTACTGAGCGTAGATTGACTGGCCTGTAATTATTCGGTCAATCCCTCGCTTCCTTTTTAGATAGAGGTACAACATTAGTAGTTCTCCAATCCTCTGACACCACAACCGTATCCAGAGACGACTGGAAATGATTCTCAGACCTTCCACTATTTTCCCTCTTGATTCTGTTAACAGCCTAAGGTACATTTCATCCAGCTCTGGTGATTTATCAACTTTCAAGGATGCTAAACTTATCAATACCTCCTCTCTCCCTATGTTTATCACAGTCAATACTTCATTCTCCTACTCCTTAACTACAATATCTGCATCGTCCCCCTCTTTTGTGAAGACTGACGCAAAGTATTCAATCCAAATCATACTAACATCTTTTGCCTCTTCACATCGGTTACCTTTTTGGTAATGTATTGGCCCCTACTCTCTCCTTCGTTATCCTCTTACTCTTAATATATTGATAATACATCTTTGGGTTCACCCTGATTTTGCTTGCCAATATTTTTTCATGCCCTCTCTTTGCTTTCCTAATTTCCTTTTTGATTTCACCCCTCCACTTCGTATATTCCTCATGGCTTTCTGTAATATTAAGTTGTCGGTGCCAGACATAAGCTTTTCTTTTTGCCCGTATCTTCCCCAGTCAGCTCCTTGACATCGATAGGGCTCTAGATTTCGCCATCTCATCCTTTATTCTTTGTGGGAACATGATTACTCTGAACCCCTTAAATCTCCCCTTTGAATGCCTCCCACTGCTCTAACACTGAACGACCTTCAAGTACTTATTTCCAGTATACATTCACGAAATCAATCCTCAGTTTAGTAAAATTGACCTTGCCGCAATTGAGAAATCTAACCCCTGTTCTATATCTGTCCTTTTCGATAATTATGTTAAAACTGACCGACTTTTGATCACTACCAACAATCATCCCCACTGCCACTCCTTCCACCTGTCCATCTTTATTTACTAAAACTTAGTCTACAACTGTACTCTTTCTTACTGGTCTTGTTTCATACTGGCCAGAAACGTTCTCCTGAATGCACTGAAAGAATTATCTTCCTTCAACCCCTTTCACACGTAAACTATCTCAGTTATTTGCGGGTAGTTAAAATCCCCTACACTTTACTGCCCTTCTGTTCTTACACTTCTCAGAGAGTTGCCTCCAAATCTGCTCTTCTATCTCCCTCTGACTGTTTGGGGGTCTGTTGTACATTCCCAGCACTGTGATTGCCCCTTTTTGTTTTGTCCTTAGCTCAATCCATAAGCCCTCATTTCATGAACCTTCCAACATATCACCACCCCCCCCCCCCCCCCCACACCCACAGCTGTAATAGCTTTCTTGTCCAAAATTGCCACTCCCTCTACTTTTTTATCCCTTCAGGTCCCTATCCCCCGCCAAACTGTTTTAAAGCCTTCCCAACAGCACTAGCAAAACGTGCCGCAAGGAACTCAGTCCCAGCTCTGTTCAGTTGCAACTCGTCCAGCCTTCACGGGTCCCATCTCCCGCAGAGACGGTCTCAATGTTCCAGTCACCAAGGCTGCCGAAGCGAAACAGAGCAGTGCAGACCGACCCGACCCAAGCCCGAATGCTGGACACAGAATGTAGACCCGTCCCGAACCAAACCAAACGCGACACATGTAGTCGGGTTTGATTGGGTTCTCGTCGGGTAGCTAAGCTTTACTTTGAGTCATATTTGATATAGATTGTTCAGAAGCGAGTGAACGAGGTGCGGTGAGTGGAGTAGTGCATGAGGCTGGTTGTGTAGTTGCTAGGTAGTGACATATGTCAATGCATTCTGTGAGCTTGACCACTTGTGCGAGTCTTCAAACTTCTTGTTGCACTGCATCTCGATCCTCGGTGCCACACAGGTGCATTAACTTCCATGGCCCCATGCGCCTCCAGTCCACCTCCAACACCAGCAACTCCAGTGCAACATTCTAAAACCTGGGAGTATGCCGTCCTGTCCATTGCACCATGCCAGTTCTTTCCTGCAGTCTTCAAAATGTTATCCAAAATGTTCCAGCCCCTGCTGCCGCTCGAATATATATCACCTTTAAAAAGTAAAGTTTGGCTCTAAGTAGTGCAGGTTAGCTTTACATACTGCTGGTCTGGTCCGAACTTGTTGAGGTTTGCAGTCACGAAGCAGCAAGCTCAGCCCTGGCTGCACAGCTCAATCATGCAAATGATCAAGCAGCACCAATTTTGTGCACTGCTTGCAGGGACAGGCTCATCGTTTCTCATAATCTCTGTACCGTATTTCAAGGACCATCCATTCTAGCCCTCTGATATTCCTTCTGTGACTGTATTGTGAAAGCTCCTTGCCCATAAGGACTGCAGCGGTTCCAGATTAAGGACCACCATTTACTCACGGTAACGAGGGATGTGCAAAGGTTGCAGATCCTGCCAATGTCACCCATATGTCGAGAACCAATGAACAAAAAATTAAATAGGAATAAAATCAATGATTTTGTAAATTGTTAATTAAAATGTAAGGGGCATGATTAGTAAGTTTGCAGATGACACCAAAATTGGTGGTATGATGGACAGTGAATAAGGTTGTCTAAGATTACAACAGGAGAGAGATCAACTGGGAAAGTGGGCAAGGGATCGGCAAATTGAATTTAATGCAGGCAAGTGTGAAGTGATGCATTTTGGGAAGTAAACCAGGGCAGGACATAGACAGTGAATGGCAGGACCCTGGGAAGTGTTCTTGAGCAGTGAGACCTTAGGGTGCAAGTACATAGTTCCCTGAAAGTGACAACACAGGTAGACGGGGTGGTGAAGAAGGTGGATGGCATGCTTGCCTTCAACGGCCAAGGCATTGAGTACAAGAGTTGGGACGTCATGTTACAGTTGTACAACACATTGGTTAGGCCGCATTTGGAGTATTATGTGCAGTTCTAGTCGCCGCACTCCAGGGAATATGTGATTAAGCTAGAGAGGATGCAGACTAGATTCACAAGGATGTTGCCTGGTTTGGAGAGCTTGAGTTAGAAAGAGAGATTGGATAGGCTGGGTCTGTTTTCCTTGAAGAGAAGGAGGCTGAGAGGGGATATGATAAAGATATATAAAATTATGAGAGGCATAGATAGGGTAGATAGCCAGAGTCTGTTTCCCGTGGTAGGGGTGACTAGAACTAGAGGGCATAGATTTAAGGAGAGAGGAAGGAGGTTTAAAGGTGATCAAAGGGGTAAATCTTACACCCAAAGTGTTGTGGGTATCTGGAATGATGTCCGTGAGGATGTGGTGGAGGCAGGAACAGTAGCGACATTTAAGAGGCATCTGGACAGGTACTTCAATGAGCAAGGCATAGAGGGATATGGAATTAATGTAGGCAGGTGGGATTAGTATAGATAGGCATTATGGTCGGCATGGAAGCGGTGTGCCGAAGGGCCTGTTTCTATGCTGCACGACTCTATGACTCTATAAATCAGTTGAGGCCTATGATCATAGCGGAGCATTACTCTCTGCTAAAGAAATTGTTAACAAAACGTTTCTCAAATACCCTTTATGTTTTATTTCCTGCTGTCGCATGTATCCGAGTAAAGATTAACATTTGGATCAAAAACGGCAGAATGTCAACTGTCCACATGAAATAAGGTCTCAAGGGCTGCTGTTGCAATAAAATAATAGAATCATTCGGCCCATCGTATCTGTTCTGGTTATTTGAAAGAACGTTCCAATTAGATGTATTTGCCTGTTATTTTCCATCACCCGGTAAATCAATTTCCTCCCCCGCCCACACACACACGAACATACGCACGCACGCACACACAAACACACACACACACACACACACACACACATACACACAATCACCACCGTCCCCACTGCTGTGTCAGCAATTATCCAGGCCGATTTTAAAAATTGTTATTGAATCTGCTTCTACCACCCTTTCAGCTGGTGGATTCCAGATCAGAACAACTCACTGAATAAAATAAAACTGCCTCATATCCTCTAAGGCTGTGTGTCAATCACCTTAATATCGTGTCCTGATACCATACTCGGACCCTCTGCACCCTCTTGACCTCTTTCCTGCAGTGTGGTTCCGGGAATTTGATGCAATAATTCAGCCAGGGCCTAACTGGTGATTTATTAACTTTTAGCATAAGTTTCTTGCTGTGGTACTCCATGAGTCTATTCACAAGGATAAAGATTGAGTGTGCCTTTGCAACTTCTCTTAACATTAAAAGATGTGCTTACATGCACACTCAAGTCTACAATTTGTTTTACTGTACCATCTTTAAAATTGTGCAGTTCACTTTATATTGACTTCCCTCATTATACCTGACAAAATGATTCATTCCAATATTTTATGTATTGCATTACATCTGCCATTTGCCAGGTCATTTCACCAGTTTGTCTATGTCCTACTAAAGGCTGATCCTACCCGAACATTGTTTCCGACATTTTCGACCTCCTGCCATCTCAACTACTGAAATTGTGCCCTGATACATAAGTCCATTTCATTAATATATGTATATAGCAGAACAGTGGTTCATTCCCTGGGAACATTACAGTATCGTCCCTTCCAGTTTTTAGAACTGTTCACCACTCCTCTTCTTTAGCTTTGTTCCTTGGCCAGTGTCATAGCCACAGTCACGGTTTTCATAGAAGGTCATTGAATGGACTTTTGTCACATGACTATTGTCAGCCATATAGATAACCTAACACTCATTGCTCTTAACAGCCCTGTCGGTTACTTCATCAGATAATTCGATTACATCTGTGCTGTCTTACATGTCGTAGTGATGTTTTACCAAGCCAGAAATATTTTGTGCTGGCCTATGACCTCCAGAAATTTCCGTGCCTGCGATGTTAGGCTACCTACCTGTAATTACAGGGTTTATTCATCTCTTCTTTTATTAAACAGTGTGCACCAGTTGCAACCCTCAAGTTCTCCGGGACCATTCCCATATCCATGGAGAATTGGAGCGATTGTGCTTACACTGTTTCCAACACTCCTTCCATCGGTAATTCACATATATTCCATCCAAAGTCTCTAAGTATTTTACTTTATTGTGCATAGTGCTGGATTGAAGAGGGTTAATCGATCCTGTTTGTTCAGTGTCTGTAATTAATGTTAATCTCCATGGGACCCAGTTGTATCACTGCAAGGTTTCCCTCTTCTATTAATAAGGGACAGCTTTCAATGTGTTCGGCAGCATCACCTCTGCTTCTTCAATGAAAGGGAGAAAATAGAATTGAGTGTGGAATATTGGAACAATTGTCTGGAATCTGAGAATAGTATTTGGTAGAATTACAACAATGGATCAGAATCTAAGAACAGTTGATTGGAACGTTGCAACAATGAGGAGGAGTTTCTCCTCTGAGTTTGTCTATCTTTCGGCATATTATGCGTGGATGAAATTAGATCATCGATTCTATTATGGCCTTCTGATTATTCAAAAGGTTTATTATCCCATCATCGCTGGTGTTGGTGTCAATGTATCTATGTCCAACTTTTAGTTCTAAAATCATGCTGAGCTGTTCTTGTTATTTTCTCTAATCTCCTTGCTGTTTGTGATGTCTCTGGTATGTCCCTTTATTCTGCTATTCGATCTGTATATCAAGGTTCACTGTGTTACTGATCTTTCCATTTAAAACTTGGGCAGCCCAAAGCTATCACTTTGTTTATTTATTTTACTTTTATTTAGAGATACAGCACTGAAAGAGGCCCTTTGGTCCACCGTGCCTGTGCTGACCAACAAACACCCATTTATCCGAACCCTACAGTAATCCCATATTCCCAACCACCTCCGTACACTCGGGGCAATTTACAATGACCAATTTACCTATCACCTGCAAGTCTTTTGGCTGTGGGAAGAAACCGGAGCACCCAGCAAAAACCCACGTGGTCATAGGGAGAACTTTCAATCTCCAAACAGGCAGTACCAAGAAGCGAACATCTGGAGCTGTGAGGCTGCGATGCTAACCACTGCCTCACTGTACCGCCCCTAAAAGATCACCCTTTCCGTCCTAAATCATAAATTCTGTTCACTATTCATTTACTCCATTGCAGGCACTGCCCACTGCCGGAGATTCAACCAGACTGTTGTTAAGTTCAGCATTCCATTTGGCCTTAAGATGAGTTCTGAATTGGTATAGTTCCAGAACATGAATCGTGCCTACTACCCCCTCCAGAATATTGCCCTTTCCTCCCATCAGCCTGTCTGCTTCTGAAAGGCTTATCCATGCCTTTTCTACGTCCAGAATTGTCTAAGCTAATACTATCCTGCACGGCCTACATGCAGCAGACCTCATCAAAAACTCTGCATCGATATGCCACCTTAAACCACGTCCCATTCATCCCTTACCTATGTGCTCACTGAGATACACTACTCCAGATCCACCAGAGTCTTGAGTTTAAGAGTATCATATATTTATCTCATTCCCAAATGGCCGACGCCTTATCCTGAAATTGTGACTCCCTAGATCTGGACTCTCTATCCCAGGGGAAAGGTACTCTTAGCATCTACCACACCCTAACAATTGTCTTTGTTTCAATGAGAAATCCTCTCATTGTTTTAAACCATGGGGAACATAAACCTAGACCTCTCAACTTCTGCTCATAAGATAATCCCGAAATCCCAGGAATCACTCAAATGCATACATAGCATTCCTTAAATAAGGAGACCAAAACGGTACACAGTACTCCTGGACCCTGTACAACTGCAATGTGGGAAGAATGATTCTCTGATTGTGAAGCTCTCCCCCAACACTGCTTCCCGAGAGTACATCACCCTCTCCTTACTGCACCTCCGATGGTGCTGTAATCTCCCAGTAGGGCCCAGCTCCAGTTTAATATAGCGCCCCTTTTTTCTTCTTTAGCTGAGGTTCGTTGCTGCAACCAGCAGTCAGCACATTCAATCAAGCAACAGCCAACCCCGCTTTCTCTTTCTTTTTTATGGGAACAGCGGAGAGGGAGCTTTATTCTGTAACTAACCCCGTTTGTTTTTAAAGGAAGCCTTTAACCCCAGGCCCCTTTTATATATTATTTGTCGAGGGAGCCTTTATTCCCCAGGCCCCCTTACAGCGCCCCTCACAACACTGTGTTCATTCATTATTTCTCTCCGAGAGTGATGTGTCTCTAAATACGGCCCCTGAACAGTTAACAAGGCCTGAGTTAATTGGTGACAGCAAACAAGAAGGGGTAAAAGGGCCAATTGTGTTTTGCTGATATACCTGAGGTTTTATTTACCTGGTGACTGATTGCTTCAATGAGAGGCGTTTACATGTGGTGCAAATAAACTATGGATAGTTGTTGGAAAAGTGCCAACATATTAAAGTGCAGCGCTCCCTCAGTACAGTTACACAAGAACAGACACAAACATGCATATGTACACACACACACAGACAGACACACCAACAAACATGCAGACACTATCTCGGAGGGGTGTTTGGTTGGAGGTGGTTCAGAGGTAGTGAAGGCCGAAGTCAATGAGGGATTTGAGTCTGAGGATGAGAAATCTACGCACGAGCCATCAGTGGACTGGGAGCTGCAGGGCGACCGTTTTTGTGACAATAAGAGACGGTTAGAATAAAACTCAGAAACTAAATGTTGAGACACTGGCGAAGATGCAAGGAATGCCGTCCTTCTGCATTGCAAAGCTTTCTATCTTTATATTAATGATTAACAAGGATGATAGTGGAACTGAAAGGTTGTAACTATCAGGAGAGAATATCAGCAAAAAGATTTGGATTTTATCCACTGGAACAGTGTCTTCTTTCCCTGGGATGAGGAAAGATGCAACCGTCTGGTACAGTGTTTATCAAGAACACAATAAACAGGAGGAGGCCATTCAGCCCCTCTGGACCTGGCACACCCACACATTTCTCCTATCCTCCATGCAAATGTTTCCTGCACACTCCCATAGAGTTAGGGCTGAAACGAGCTGTCCGTTTTCTAATGGCAGGGACTAGTTTTTACATTTAGTGAGGGGGAAGGGTTGCAGGAGGTAACTGCAGGACGTCATGCCTAAGAACAGACAGTTAGAGTGGCAGTGAGAGATTAGAGATGCAGGCAGTGGAGAAAGGGGAAAAGAACGATTCATAATGATGCCACCAGAACTGAGATTGTAACTATCACGAATCAATGACAATAAGATGGGTTTTTATGCACTGACCCTGTGTTTTCCTTTTCCACAGGGACCGCTAACGGACCAGAGAATGAAGAGTGGCTTCGGGAAGGATTTAGTGTGAAACCTGAAAGAGCAGGAGATCATGCAGACCTCCAGCTTGATACATATCAACAGTACAAGGACACCCACTTCGTCAGAGAGAGAAAGAGATTGTGTGTGTGTGTGTGAGAGAGAGAGATCTAGAGAGGGAGAGGACAGTGAGAGGAAAAATGACAGACAGAGTTAAAGAGACTGAGACAGAGAGAGAGAGACAGAGATACAGGCAAAGAAAGCGAGACAGGAAGAGACACGTAATGAGAGAGAGAGAGAGAGAGAGAGGGACACTGAGAGAGAGAAGGAGAGAAAGAGAGACTGAGATGAAGAGCCTGAGACAGATAGGGAGACAGAGCTAGAGAGAGACAGGGACAGAGAAAGAACTGAAGAGATAGCAAGAGTAAGAGAGAGGGAGAGTCAGAGAGAAGGAGAGAGTGGGAGATATAACCCTAAATACACGAGAAAGGGAGAGTCAGAGAGAGAAAGAGAGCGAAGATAGACTGAGATAGATAGAGAGAAGAGAGAGAGTCAGAGAGAGGGGGAGAGTGGGAGACATAACCCTAGATACATGAGGAGAGCGACAGAGACAGAGAGAGAGCAAGAGAGCGGTAGGTAAACTGAGAGAGAGAGAGAGTAGAGATAGAGAGAGAGAGAGAGAGAGAGGAAGAGAGAGAAGAGAGAGAGAGTAGAGAGAGAGAGAGAGAGAGAGAGAGAGAGAGAGAGAGAGAGAGAGAGAGAGAGAGAGAGAGAGAGAGAGAGAGAGAGAGAGAGAGAGAGAGAGAGAGAGAGAGAGAGAGAGAGAGAGAGAGAGAGAGAGAGAGAGAGAGAGAGAGAGAGAGATTGGCAACCAATTCAATTCTGATTTGTTGACCGGAGGAATGAGCGTCTCCAATATTGTACCACTTCCTAATGCTCTTCATGTTCCTCCCAATGATTTGTAGAGAGTGAAGTTGGACCCTCACAAGACTCTAAGCTCCTGCTCTCACTCCGATGTCTATTAAGAGAACAATTTGAAGTGAACGATGTATCTGCTACTGGGTCTGATAATCCTGTTTCATTGTAAGTGAGTGTGACGTACAAAAATATTGCTAATAACTTTCCTTTCCTCTCCCAATCTTCCTTTCACTCCCACAAGTTCCCTGTCAGAAACAACGAGAAAGAAAGAGAGAAAGAGAGGCATTGACAATCTTCTGCATTCTGATTTGTTGACGTGGAAAATGAACGTCACCATCTCTGCCTCACTTCCTAATGTTCTTCCTGTTCATCCCAATTACTTGTAAGGAGTGGGTTGGTTATTGACAACACTCATCATTCCTGCTCTCTCCCCTTTGCTGATTCAGAGGGCAACTGAAAGTAAAAGATGTATCTGTTACTGACTCTGATCACCCAGGTTCATCATAAGGGATTTGTTTCAACAATAGCTCCACTTAATTCTTCACTTGTTCCCTCTTTCTCTCATTCTTTCTTTAACTCTCTCCACTGGACTGAATGTCCCTGTTTACCAATCTCCTCCTCTCACTGTCTCTTTCCCAGATGTGAACTCACAGACGATCCACCAGACTACCACCGCTGTCTCCAAATTTCCTGCGGAGCAGGTGAAGCGGAAATGCACCGTGGATGGCACCAGTATCCCTCAGTTGTACTGGTACAGACAATACCCGGGGATAGATAGATAGATGGATGGATGGAGAGTAGTTGCGGTGTGGTTTTATGTCACTGTGCAGTGAGACAGGGGCACTAGCAGGTTGAGATAGTGTGAGGGGGACAGTAACTTCAGTGAGACAGGGGCACCAGCAGATGGACATGGTGAGAGGGGTCAGTAACTGCAGTGAGACAGGGACACCAGAAATGGAGATGGTGAGAGGGGCCAGTAACTGCAGGGAGACAGGGACACCAGCAGATGGAGATGGTGGGAGAGGACAGTAACTGTAAAGAGATAGGGACACCAGCAGATGGAGATGGTGAGAGGGGGACAGTAACTGCAGTGAGACAGGGACGCCAGCAGATGGAAATGGTGGGAGAGGACAGTAACTGTAAAGAGATGGGGACACCAGCAGATGGCGATAGTGATGAGGAGACAGCAACTGCAGTGAGACCGGGACGTCACATTGGGGGATGACAAAAGCACTTCTCCTCTTTGACAGATATTTTATATTTCCCTCCCACTGCCCTGTCTCAGCAGCCAGACCTGGAGCCCACACTGAGAGATGGCTCTATCGTGCCAGTCACTGCACTGTCATCGTGCAGGCAGAATTGGAGACCACACCAAAAGCTGACCATGTGGTGCCTGGCATTGCATGGTGAAGCAGCGAGTAACATGAGAAGTCTGAGAACAAGTTATTAAATGTTGGATGTATTGAAATGCTACCCATACCCTTTCCTCCCACCCCTGCACCCAGTGATCCACGAACATCATTCTTCTCTTACATTTAGCTCTGATCTCCACTGTACCTGGACAGAGAAAATCCCTGCATGAGGCATTCACATGCCCACACTGTGAAGGAACTAAAGTTATTAACAAAACAATCCGCACAAATTGACACGGATATACGTTTAACTAATATTACGTTCACAAATTGCACTCAAATTAATATTCATTCCTGTGCCACCTAATAGTGTTTTCCTGAACGCTGTGTGTTTTCTAATTCTCGAGCCGCCCCTTTGACCTCAGCGTGGTGGACGCTGACTGCAGTGATAAAAATGGCACTGCAAATATTTACAACCAGAATTTTCGGCAGTGCGACTGAGAGTGGGACTGACTTCTGGTTGGTGCATCTCGACTAACTTGGTGGTGCCTGCATGGGCATCGAACGAGGGTCTGTCAAAGGCGCAGATGCACTTCCCTCTTGAAAGAGGACACCGCCTGCAGCTCCCATAGCACGAGTCTGCTCCCATGGGGCTGTATGTTATATCTCACTGATCTGCATGAGAGAAAACTAAAGGACAGCAGGGATCCGTACAAAGCTCCTTTCCATTCGAACCACTAAATCTGTCAATGCTGCCTCTCTACTTTTCGAGGCTGGTAGGGATTGTGGAAATCAGTGCCCCAACAGCAGCAGGTTGGGCTTTAATCAAAGCTGGCCTGTGTGAGTTGGTGTATGTTTGTGTGTGTGTGTGTGTGTGTGTGTTTGTATATCTGCCTGGCTCGGTGCCTGGGTTCTGATTGGTGTGCGTGTGTGTGTGTGAGTCTGTCTCTTTCTGTTTGTGTCTATGTGTTTGTACATCTGTCTGATTCAGTGCCTGGGGTCGGATCGGTGTGTGTATGTGTGTGTGTGTCTTTGTATATCTGTCTGGCTCACAGCCTGGGTTCTGATTGGTGTGATTGTGTGTGTGTGTGTGTCTTTGTATATCTGTCTGGCTCACAGCCTGGGTTCTGATTGGTGTGATTGTGTGTGTGTGCGTGTTTATTTGTATGTCTGCTTGGCTCGGTGCCTGAGTTCTGATTGGTGTGTGTGTGGCGTGTGTCTGTGTTCGCATATCTGTCTGGCTTGCTGCCTGGGTTCTGATTGGTGTGCGTGTGTGTGTTTGTGTGTGAGTCTGTCTGTCTCTGTTTGTGTCTATGTGTTTGTATATCTGTCTGATTCAGTGCCTGGAGTCTGATTGATGTGTGTGTGTGTATGTATATGTAAATGTGTGTGTGTGTGTGTGTGTTTTTGTCTATCGATCTGGCTCTCAGCCTGGGTTCTGACTGGTGTGATTGTTTGTGTGTGTGTCTCTCTGTTTGTCTGTCTGTGTGTATGTGGTTGTATATCTGTCTGGTTCAGTGCCTGGGCTCTGATAAGTGTGTGTGTGCGATTGCGTATATGTGCGCATGTGTTCATGTGTATGTGTTTCCATATCTGTCTGGCTCAGTGCCTGTGGTTTAATTGGTGTGTGTATGGTGAGTATTTGTCTGTCTGTCTATGTTTGTGTGTGGGTGTGTGTGTGCGTTTCTATATCGGTCTGGCTTAGTGCCAGTTGTCTGATCTGTGTGTTTGTTTGTGTGTGCCTGTGTCTGTGTGTTTGAATATCTGTCTGGCTCAGTGCCTGGGGTCTGATCGGTGTGCATTTGTGTGTGTGTAGTGTGTGTCTGTGTTTGTATGTGTTTCTATATCGGTGTGGCTCAGTGCTTGGGGTCTGATGAGTGTTTGTGTGTGTGTGTGTGTGTGTTTATGTGTGTGTGCCTGTCTGTCTCTCTTGGTGAGTGTGTGTTTGTACATCTGTCCGTTTAAGTGCCTGTGTTCTGATCGGTGTGTGTGCGTTTGCGTATGTCTCTGTTTGTGTCTAAATGTTTGTATAACTGTCTGCCTCAGTGCCCCCGGTCTGTTTGGTGAGTGTCTGTGGGTGTGTAGTGTCTGTCTCTGTTTGTGTGCATTTGTATATCGCTCCAGCCCAGTGCCTGGGGTCTGATCAGTGCTTGTGTGTTTGTGTGTTTGCTTGCATACCTGCCTGGCTCAGTGCTTGTGGTCTGATCGGTGTGTGCCTGTGTGTGTGTGTGTTTGTTAATGTATGCGTGTGTGCTGTGTGTTTGTGCCTGTCTGTCTCTTTGTGAGTGTGGGTATGTATATCGCTCTAGCTCAGTGCCTGCAGTCTGATCAGTGCATGTGTGTGTGTGTATATCTGTCTGGCTCAGTGCGTGTGGTATGATCAGTGCATGTGTGTGTGTGTATATCTGTCTGGCTCAGTGCGTGTGGTATGATCGGTGTATGTATGTGTGCAGGAGCAGGAGTAGGCCATTCGGCCCTTCGAGCCAGCTCCGCCACTCATTATGATCATGGCTGATAACCCAACTCAGTAACCTGTTCCCGCTTTCGCCCCATATCCTCTGATCCCCTTAAACCCAAGAGCTATATCTAATGACTTCTTGAAAACATACAATGTTTTGGCCTCAACTGCCTTCTGTGGTAGCCAATTCCACAGGCTCACCACTCTCTGGGTGAAGAAATTTCTCCTCATCTCAGTCCTGAACGGTTAACCCCGTATCCTTAGACGATGACCCCTGGTTCTGGACTCCCCCACCATCGTTAACATCATTCCTACATCTACCCTGTCAAGCCCTGTTAGAATTTTATAGGTTTCTATGAGATCCCCCCTCACTCTTCTGAACTCCAGCGAATATAATCTTAACCCACTCAATCTCCCTCATACATCAGTCCCGCCATCCCAGGAATCAGTCTGGTAAACCTTCGCTGCACTCCCTCTATGGCAAGAACATCCTTCCACAGATAAGGAGACCAAAACTGCCCCCAATATTCCAGATGGGGCCTCACCAAGGCCCTGTATAATTGCAGCAAGACATCCCTGCTCCTGTACTCAAATCGTCTCGCTATGAAGGCCAACATACCATTTGCAGTTTTTACCACCTGTTGGACCTAAATGCTTACCTTCAGCGACTGATGTATGAGAACACACAGGACTCATTTCATATTCCCCTCTCTCAGTTCGTAGCCGTTCGGATAATAATCTGTCATCCTTCGTTTGCTGCCAAATTGGATAACCTCACATGTATCCACATTATACTGCATCTGCCATGCATTTGCCCACTCACTCAACTTGTCTAAATCACCCTGAAGCCTTTCTGCATCCTCCTCACAACTCATCCTCCCACCCAGTTTTGCGTGATCTGAAAATTTGGAGATACGACATTTAGTTCCCTCATCTAAATCATCAATATATATTGTGAATTGCTGGGGTCTAAGCACTGGTCCCTGTTGTACCCCACTAGTCACTGCCTGCCATTCAGAATAAGACCCATTTATCCCTACTCCTTTTTTCCTGTATGCCAACCAATTTTCTATCCATCGCAATCCCATGAATTTTAATTTTAAATGCTAATCTCTTATGTGGGACTTTTTCAAATGCCTTCTGAAAGTCCAAGTAAACCACATCCTCTGGCTACCTCCCCCAACCCCCGCCCCCCCCCCCCCCTCCACCCCCATCATCTCTGCTAGTTACATCCTCGAAGGATTCCAGTTGATTTGCGAAGCATGATTTCCCTTTCATAAATCCATGCTGATTCTGGCCGATTCTACCACTGTTCTCCAAGTGCTCTGCTATAAAATCTTTGATAATGGACTCTAGAAATTTCCCAACAACCGACGTCAGGCTTTTTGGTCTATAATACCCTGGTTTCTATCTACCTCCCTTTTTAAATAGTGGGGCTACATTAGCTACCCTCAAATCTGTAGGAACTGTTCCAGCGCCTATCAAATCTTGGAAGATGACCACCAATGCATCCACCATTTCTAGGGCACTTCTTTAAGTACTCTGGGATTCAGACCATCAGGCCCTGGGAATTTATCAGCCTTCAATCCCACCAATTTCCCAACACCATTTCTCTACTAATAGTGATTTCCTTCAGTTCCCATCTCTCACTAAGCCCTGTGTTCCCCAACGTTGCTTGTATGATATTTGTGTCCTCCTTTGTGAAGACAGAACCAAAGTATACAATTAGTTGGTCAGCCATCTCTGTGTTCCCCATAATAAATTACCTGTTTCTGACTGTAAGGGACTTACATTTCTCTTCACTAATCTTTTTATTTTCACATATCTATATAAACCTTTACAGTCAGTTGTTATGTTCCCCACAAGCTTGCTCTCATTCTCTATGTTCCCCTTCTTAATCAATCCCTTGGTCCTCCTTTGCTGAATTCGAAACTGCTCCCAATCCTAAGGTTTGTTGTTTTTTTCCTAGCGAATTTATATGCATCTCCCTTGGATCTAATGCTTTCTCTAATTTCCCTTGTAAGTCATGAATTGGCTACCTTTCCCGCTTTACTTTTGCGCCAGACAGAAATAAACAATTGTTTCAGTCCATCCATGCACACTTTGAATGTTTGCCATTGCTTTTCCACCGTCATCCCTTTAAGTAACGTTTCCCAGTCTATCATAGACAATTCGCGCCTTATACCTTCATAGTTTCCTTTACTAAGATTCAGGGCCCTCGTCTCAGAATCAACTATGTCACTCCCCATCTTGATGAAGAATTCTATCATATTATGGTCGTTCTTCCCCATGGGGTCTCGCACAACCAGAGGGTCAATTATTCATCTGTCATTACACAATACCCTGTCTAGGATGGCCTCTTGCCGAGTTGGTTACTCAACGTATTGGTCCAGAAAACCATCCCGTTTATACTCCAAATTTCCTCCTCTATGGTATTGTGACTAATTTGATTTGCCCACTCTATAGTTTGATTAAAGATACCCGAAAATACAAATGCTCCCATAATACATGCGTCTCCAATTTCCTGTTTAATGCCATTCCGATCATCACTACTGCAGTTTGGGGATCTATATCGAACCCCCACTCACCATTTCTGCCCATTAGAGTTTCTCAGCGCTACCCATACATATTCCACATCGTCAGAGCTCATATCCTTCCTGATTATTGCATTAAAAAGCTCTTTAACCAGCAATGCAACTCCAACGCCTTTTGTTTTTTGTCTGTCCTTCCAAAATATTGAATAGCCCTGGATGTTCATTTCCCATCCCTGATCACCTTGCAGCCATGTCTCCATAATCCCGTCTGTATCATACTCGTTTATATCTATTTGCGCGATTAATTCATCCACTTTATTGTGAATGCTCCACGTGTTAAGGCACACAGCCTTAAGGCTTGTTTTTAAAACATTAGTTGGTCCCTTCCCACTATTTTTCACTGTGGCCATGTTTGATTCTGGCCCTTGATTTCTCTGCCTTTCACTTTTCCTATTCCTCTTACTGTCTTTTGTCCTTGTCTTTGGTCGTCCCTCCTCTGACTCTTTGCAAAGGTTCCCATCCCTCCGTGTGCTTGTGTGTGTGTGTGTGTTTGTGTGTATCTCTGTTTGTGTCTGTGTGTTTGTATATCTGTCTGGCTCAGAACCTGGGGTCTGGTCGGTGTGTGTGTGTTATTCCCTTTGTCAGTCTGTGTATGTGGCCAACTGTGCAACAGCCCCAACAAACAAATTTCTCTGCAGCACCTGTGGAAGAGCCTGTCACTCCAGAATTGGCCTTTATAGCCACTCCAGGCGCTGCTTCACAAACCACTGACCACCTCCAGGCGCGTATCCATTGTCTCTCGAGATAAGGAGGCCCAAAAGAAAAGAAAAAAGAAGTATGTGGTTATATATCTGTCTCGCTCAGTGCCTGGGGTCTGATCGGTGTGTGTGTGCCTGTGTGTGTGTTTTATCAACCTCTTTGCTGGTAGATTTGCTAGTGCTGTTGGGGTTGAGGGGGGAATTGCTGTTGGGGGTTAAACTAATTTGGCAGCGCAATGATACAAGACTGGAGGTACAGTCGGGATGATGCCGTCAAATAAAGAAGAAAATCTAAATCAGTTTGGAAGGCAGAGCAAATACAGACCTGTTCAGGCACGAGCGAATAATGCAAGGATGGATTGCATCTATTTTTTTGATGCGAGGAGTCTTACTAGCAAGGCAAATGATTTGATGGCATTAATTATCACATGGGATTTTGATATTAATGCTATCACAGAAACATATTTGTGGGAATGGCTGGACTGGCAGCTCAGTATTCAAGGGTATAGAACCTTCAGTCGAGACAGACGAGGGGGTAAAAGAGGAGGTGGCATTGCACTGTTGATTAAGGAGTCAATTACTGCAGTAAGGAGGGATGATATCTTAGAGGGATCCTCAAATGAGGGCATATGGGTAGAACTTCAAAACAAAAAAAGGGGCAAACACTTGGCTGGGAGTGTACTACAGGCCTCCAAACAGTGAGGGAGAGATAGAGGAGCAGATACGCAGGCAAATCTGAGGCAGGTGTAACACTGATAGGGCTATAGTACGGGAGTTCATGTTCCCCCAAAATTAGCTGGGATATTCTTTGTGCAAAAGGCTTAATGGGGGCGGAATTCTTAAAATGCTGATCGGAGAGATTTTTGAGCCAGTAGGGAGAACGTCCAACAAGACAAAGGGCAGTCCTGGACCTAATCCGAAGGGAATGAAGCTTGACAAGTAATAAAAGTATCAGTGGGGGAGCATTTCGGGCTTAGTGGTCATAACTCTGTAAGATTTAAGGTAACTATGGAAAAGGACCAGGAGGGACCGGAAATAAAAGTACCGAATTGGGGGAAGGCCAATGTCAATATGAAAAACAGGATCTGGCTGAAGTGGACTGGGAGCACCTACTTGAAGGAAAGTCTACATCAGGCCACTGGGAGTCATTCAAGGAGGAAATAGTGAGAGTTCAGAGCCAGCATGTACCCGTAAAGGTGAAAGGGAGGTCCAACAAGCCCAGGGAACTCTGGATGTCAAAGGATCTGGAGGATTGGATCAGGAAAAAAGGGTTCTTGCGGCATATTTCGAGCGCTGAAAACAGTGGAGACCATAGAGGAGAATAGAAACAGAGAAAATAGGAGCAGGAGTAGGCTATTCTGCCCCTAGATGCTGTAGATTGTGTAGGGGGGTGGGGGGGGGGGCGGGGTACTGAAAACATGTAATTAAGAGAGCGAAGATGGGACATAAAAAACACTGGTGGGCAAGATAAAGGAAAGTCCCAAGGCGTTTTACAAGTATATTAAGAGCGAGTGGATAACTAGGGAAAGAGTAGGGCCCATCAGGGACCAAAGTGTCAATCTGTGTGTAGAGCCGGAGGATATAGGTATGGTTTTAAATGATTACTTTTCATCTGCTTTGACGATGGAGAAGGAGGATGTAGGCATAGAGATCAGGGAGGGGGATTGCGATATACTTGTACAAATTAGCATTGAAACGGAGGAAGCATTAGCTGTTTTAGTGGGATTTAACGTGGATAAATCCCCAGGCCCAGACGAGATGCATCCCAGGTTGTTATATAAGGCAAGAGAGGAGATAGCAGGGCCCCTGACACAAATTTTAAAATCCTCTCTGGAAACAGGAGAGTTACCAGAGGACTGGAGGCCACTGAATGTGGGTACCATTCTTCAAGAAGGGGAGCAGGGATCTAACAGATAATTACATCAGTGGTATGGAAACTATTGGGAAAAAAATTCTGAGGGACAGGATTAATCTTCACTTTGAGAGGCAGTGATTAATCAGCGATAGTCAGAATGGCTTTGTCAGGGGAAGATCCTGTCTAACAAACTTGATTGACATTTTTCGAGGAGGTGAATAGATGTATAGATGAGGGTAAAGTGGATTATGTAGTCTACATGAACTTCAGTAAGGCTTTTGCTAAGGTCCCGCATGGGAAATTTGTTAAGAAGGTAAGAGCCCATGGGATCCAGGGTAATTTGGTAAATTGGATCCAAATTTGGCTTAGTGGCAGGAGGTAGAAGCTGATGGCTGAGGGTTGTTTTTGGGAATGCAGACGTGTGACCAGTGTTGTACCGCAGGGATCGGTGCTGGGACCCTTGCTGTTTGTAGTGTACATTAACGATTCAGACGTGAATATAGGAAGTATGATTAGTAAGCTTGCAAATGGCACTAAAATTTATGATATTGTAAATGGTGAAGGAGGAAAGATTTAGATTACAGGACAGTATAGATGTGCTGGTAAGATTGGTGGAGCAGTGGCAAATGGAGTTTAATCCTGAAAAGGTGATGCATAGGAGGGCTAACAAGGCAAGAAAATATAAAATGGATGGTAGCACCCCAGGGAATAGAGGGTCAGAGGGACCTTAAGTACTTGTCCATAGATCATTGAAGGCAGCAGCAAAGGTAGATAAGGTGGTTCGGAAGGCACAACGGGTACTTACCTTTTTTAGCCGAAGCATAGAATATAAGAGCAGGGAGGTTGTGATGGAGCTGTATAAAATGTAAGTTAGGCCACAGTTAGAGTGCTGTGTACAGTTTTAGTCTCCAACTTATATGAAGGATGTGATAGTACTGGAGAGATTGCAAAGGGGATTCACCAGGATGTTGCCTGTGCTGGAGCATTTCAGCTTCTGAGGGGCATTTATAGGTGAGATAGGAAGAAACTTATTCCTTTAGCTGAGGGATCAATAACCAGGGGGCATGGATTTAAAGTAAGGGGCAGGGAGTTTAGAGGGGATTTGAGGAAAAGAATGTCAACCCAGAGGCGTTGTTGGAGTCTGAAACGTACTGCCTGAAGATGTGGTAGAGGCAGGAATCCTCACGACATTTAAGATTTATGTAGATCAGCATTTGAAACGCCATGGCATACAATGGTCCGGGCCAAGTGCTGGAAAATGGGATTAGAATAGTTAGGTGCTTGATGGCTGGCACAGACACGTTGGGCCGAAGGGCCTGTTTCTGTGTTGTATAACTCTATGACTCTGACTCTATGATTGACCACCGCACAGTCCCTCTGGAGACAAAGTCCTGTCATTACATTGAGGTATATCCACCATTGTGCTGTGTGGCACTGCCACCATGCTATGTGGCATAGATTGCAAACAGATGTAGCAACTCAATACTGGGTGTCCATGAGGCGCTTTGTGCCATAAGCAGCAGCAGAATTATATTCAACCACAATTTGTAACTTCATGGCACGGCATATCCCCCACTCTACTATTACCATCAAGCCGCGGGATTAACCCTGGTTCAATCAGAGCGTAGGAGGGCTTCTCAGGAGCAGCACCAAGCACACCTAAAAATGAGGCGTCAGCCTGGTGAAGTTACAACACAGAACTAATTGCATGCCCAGCAGTGGAAGCAACATGCGATAGACAGAGTTAAACAATTCCACAACACACAGATCAGCTCCCAACCTGATGCCTTCCCCACCCGTATTGCCAACCATCCTGACTCCCAGACCATCTCCCAAAGGCTTGAAAAATTCAGCCTGTTGAATCAGTCAAGGCTTCTAGCCACATGACACACCAGATAAAATAACTTGTCGAGAAAACAGGTAAGTCCTTTGGTCGATGAACTCCATTTTTCCCACAGTTCATATAAAACTCCTCCTCCCTCCCACAAGCTTTGTGCAGTCTCTTAAACCTACAAGCTAACAGATAAAAATCATTCTTGATACTGTCCCCACTCACTTGCCTGGATGAGTGCAGGTCCAATAAAACTGAAACAGATCTGCAGTCCTGCCGCATCCAGTCGCGAATGGTGGTGCACAAATGATCAACTAACAGGAGGAAGAGGTTCCACAAATATCCACATCCTCACTAATAGTGGAGCCCAGCACATCAGTGCAAAAGACAAGGCTGCAATATTTACATCCATCTTCAGCCAGAAGTGCAGAGTGGATGATAGATCTAGGCCTCCTGCTGAGGTTGCCAGCATCACAGATGTCAGTCTTCAGCCAATCATATTCACTCCACCTGATATCAAGAAATAGCTGAAGGCACCGGATACTGTAAATTCTTTGGACCCTGACAATATTGCGGCAATAGTACTAATAACTTGTGTTCCAGAGCTGGCCATACGCCAAGCCAGTCTGTTGCATTACGGCTACAACACTGACATCTACCTGGCAATGTGGAAAGTATCAGTCTACTCTCGATCATCAGCAATGTGAATGGAAGGGTGATCAACGGTGTTTTCAACAGTCACTGGCTCAGCAATAACCTGCTCACTGACGTTCAGTTTGGTTTTCGTCAGGGCCATTCACCTCCTGATCTCATTGCAGCCTTGGTCCAAACATGGGTAAAAGAGCTGAACTCTAGAGGTCAGGGGAGCGTGACTGCTCTTGACATTAAGGCAACATTTGACTGAGCTTGGCATGAAGATGCCCTAGTAAAAGTGGAATCAAAGGGCATCAGAGGGAAAGCTCTCCATTGGTGAGAGGAGTACCTAGCACAAATGAAGTTGGTTGTGGTTGTTGGAGGTCAATTATCTCAGCCTAGGACATCAGTGCAGGAGTTCCTCAGGGCAGTGTGCTCGGCTCAACCATCTTCAGCTGCTTCATCAATGACCTTCCCTCCATTATAAGGTCAGAAGTGGGGATGTTCGCTGATGATTGCACAATGTTCAATACCATTTGTGACTCATAATATACTCGAGCAACCGGTGTTCATATGCAGCAAGACATGGAGAACATCAAGCCTTGTGTTAATAAATTGCAAGTAACATTCGCACCAGATAAGTGCTAGTCAGTGGCCATCTCAAACAGGAGGTAATCTAACCATCTCCCCTTGATGTTCACTGGTATTAGAATTGCTGAATCCCCCACTATCAATATCCAGTGGGTAACTGTTGACCAGAAACTGAACTGGACCAGCCAGGTAAACACTGTGGCTACAGACACAAGTCAGATGTTAAGGAATTCTGCCACAAGTAACTCGCATCCTGTCTCCCCAGTGCCTGTCCACCACCTGCAAGGCACATGTCAGGAGTATGATGGAATACTCTTCACTTGCCTGGATGGGTGCTGTTCCAACAACACTCAACAAGCTCGACACCATCCAGGAAAGCAGTCCGCTTGATTGGCACCCTATTCACAACCTCCAACATTCACTCCCTCCACCACCGACACACAGTGGAAGCAGCGTGTATCAAGAACAAGGTACACTGCGGCAACACACCAAGCACATACCAAAGCCGCTACCCACATGACCGAGAAGAACAAGGGCAGCAGATGCATATGAATACCACCACCTTAATATTCCCCTCCAAGCCATTCACCATCCTGACTAAGAACAAGACCGTCGTTCCTTCACTGTCGCTGGATTAAAATTCTGGCACTCCCTTCCTTACAGCACTGTAGGTGTACCTACACCCCAAGGACTGCAGCAATTAAGGAAGGCAACTCACACCATCTCAAAGGCAATCAAGTATGGTCAATAAATGCTGGTCTCGCCAGGGACGCCCACTCCCCATGAATGAATAATAACAACAAAAAATCTCTCCTGCCCTCCGTCCTCTCACACATCTTAATTTTATTTCTGCTTGCCGCCTCCTATTCACTTTGGGAAAAAAAACTATTACATTTCTAACCTTTTCCAGTTCTGATGAAAGGTCACAGACCTGAAATGCTAACTCTGTCTCCACAGATGCTGTCAGATCTGCTGAGTATTTCCAGCACTTTCTGATTTAAGGTCATTGGTTATTAGGTTGCCTGCGTGTCACATTATTAACAGGGATCCCAGAAAATGACAGTGTTGGCAGAGAGATCCTCAGATCTCTACTTTCGTACTGCATCCTCTTAAGTATTTGAGAAAGTCTGAGGAGATCTTACATGTATAACATAATTTATATAGGTTCTTTGCTGAGTATCAGTGCTTACTGCAAGTTCCTTGGTTAGTGCTACCATTTCTCAGTATGTTCATGTGTAAGTGCCACTGTTGACAGGATTGATCAGCTCCTCACAGATACAAGAGATTGACCCAAATATCTTCAATCCCCACCATTCTGTGCGTGTGTTTCAAGTTTCTCTGACAACCAGTTGCTGTCAACACCCTTGGCTCATACTGAAATTGTCAGTCTGTGATATCTGCAAAACACACCTCAGGGGGACAAGTCTATCAGTTTGGGAAAGTACCGGACACATCCTCAAAAACCAATGAGTGTGTGGCAGTGTTATGGGGGATTTACGTCGTTTCAAATCATTTTTGTCTAGATTGACAATGCAGTTTGTGGAATTCTTTTATTAAATGTCCATTTCTGGGGAGTTTTTGTTTCATTCTATATGAGATCTAGAGGAATTAATCATTTGAACATTTTCCACCTGTGATAACTTTACAGTGGCTGCTCAGCTGTGTTCATTTATTGATCTGTTTTAGTTCTTCAGACTCTTTTCATTACCCAGATTTACTTTCATTCCCAGAGAAATCAGGCTGACATTAAATGTTATTTATTGAGGTACAGTGGACAATTTATTGAAGCAACTGTCTACCTTCAGATCCCCTCTTTGAATTGAATCACAGCAAGTTAACTACTGACATTGACACAGACTGCATTTCCAGTGATCGGATCACAGCGAGTTAACACTTTACATTCACACAGGCTCAATCCTCCTGATTGTATTTGATTCTTAACAGTATTCCTGCTTCATGAACCTGGACAGGCAACATCACATGGGTTCTTCTATTTTAAATTAAAACCTCAGCGAGAATTGATGCTTTGGTGCATCTGACTTTGCTGATTGAATTGGACTCAGAGTGATTTATCATGGCCTGTTGATATTGTGTGTTATACATTTGGAAATTGTACACAGATTACAGATATTCTGTGCTGTGATTCAGTTTTTGTGATAAGAGGTACGTTTACTTGCAGACACTAAGCTGTCAAATATTTCCAATGAATTAATGATATTGCCCAGAAATTCTTCCCCCGATACTTTGTCCTTCTGGATTTTAAACAACGTAATTTCAAATTCCGAGTTTTAATATGCTGCTGCAGTATCTTGACATGACAGAGCAGCAGGGAAGAAAAACGGAAGCAGACAAATCACAACAACGCCAGGTGCTTCCTCTCATTTCAACAGAACAGAAAAACACGCAGTGGCTGTTCTGAGGCTCTGCAGACTGTGAGCTGCTTTTCACATATTTCGGCAATGGAAAGCCGTTCCTGATTCCAAGTGATCAACTTCCAGAAAACAGATTCCTTTGTTTTAGAGGAAACACATCACATCCCTCCCTGTATAGTTCAATGATGGTGAATATTCACAACTTATGACGACCACTCAGTGTCTCAGTGTGTTCTGCGTCTCTCGACAGTCTCAATTAGAGATCACATTTCCTCAAATATTTGGCAGTTTTCCCAATAAAGCTGCACAGTCCTTATATGGAGTGCAGCAGTTTTGAGAGGAATGTCTCAGATACACTCTGCTGTTCTACAGTGGGCAAATACAGCAAAACTGAGCAGAAAAGCAGTGATTGCTGTATTGCTGGTAATGGTGGTAATGGTAATCGAGGTGACTGCCCTCAGCATCAAGGCAACATTTGACCAAGTGTGTGCCGAAGAGGATTACTTTCCTGATCCCATCATATTCCCATTTGCCACTCTCTCCGAAGTTATTTATCTATTGTGTGTCTGTATTTACATTCAATTGCAACCTCACCACATTTCTCTATGACATCAACTTCTTTAAAAAGTCAAAATATTGCAGATGCTGGAAATCTAAATCATGAACTGAAAATGTTGGAACTACTTAGTAGGCGAGGCAGCATTTTGAGAAAGCGAATTTTCTTCAGAACAGGAAAGGTTTGTGCTGTAACAGTGTTTCAGTAAGGACAGAGGCTGGGAAAATGGGAACAGAGGAAGGAGATAAAGAGAGAAACTGTGATGGGGTGGAAGGCAGTAGTGATTAAATGAAGAACAGAATCATTACCAGAACCTGCTGTCAAAAACAAATGGGGGGCAGTAGTTCCCACGTGTTTATTTTTGAAGTTGATGCTGAGTCAGAAAAATTGGAACAATGTAGGAGGCCGAGTACAGAGAGGTCAGCTGTGAGTGGGACAGCGAATTATAATGGCAAGTGAATGGAAGCTAAGGGACTTAATGGAAGTACTCAGCAAAGTAATTGCAGAAGGTATGCTTCATCTCCATGGTGTCGAGGACAATTGTTAAGAATTAATACATTGATTAAACAAAAACAAAAATACAAATAAATCACTGTTTGTGGTCCTGACAGTTGAAGGAGAGAAGGTGAAAGGGCAGGTCATGCATCACCAACACTTGCATGGAAAGGTGACATTGGGAGAGTAGTGGGTGCTTTGAGTGAAGGAAGACTGGGTCTAGCTGTACCTTCAGAATGCTGAAAATGGAGTAGAGGATGTCTGGTGGGAGCATTGCAGTGAAGTTGGCAGAAGTGATGGAGGATATTTCATTGAATGTAGAGTCTGGTGGAGTGAAAGTTGAGGGTAAGGGCAAATTCATTATGTGAAGGAAGGATGGAAGGAATGATAGTGGAACTGGAATGGAGAGGTTCAAAGGCCCTTTCAGCCACGGTGGCAAAGAGCTAAATGCACTTCGTTCCAAAGCACACTTCTAACTGGAGAAGAGTAAAGGAGAAGGTGGAAAACAAGGTCAACAGTTTCTTATTTATGAGGTGCCCTTACATAGTTAAACTATCCAAGTCATATTATCAAACACAATTTGATAGCGAGCAGCGTAAACAGATATTATGGCAGATGACCAAATGCTTCATCAAGGTGGTAAGTTTTAAGCAGCATCTTAAAGGAGGAAAAATATGTGGAGAGGCAGAGGTTTATGGAGAGAATTCCAGAATTTCGGATCTTGGCAGATGAAAATAAGACCACCAGCGGTGGAGCGATTAAATTTGTGAATGCTCAGGTATCCGGAATTGAAGGAGGACAAATATCTGATAGGGCTGAAATAGATTACAGAGATAGGGAGAGAAGAGCTCATGGGGAGATGATAAAATAAACGTGGGAATTTCAATATTGTTGAGGTGCATGACCAGAAGCTATTGCGAGTGCAGAGGTGATGGATGAACGTCTCCTTGCGAGAGTTGTATATAGGCAGCAGAGGTTTGGATGTCCTCAGGATGACTGAGGATGCAAACAGGGAGGTTGGCCAGGAATGCATTGGAATACTCAAGTCGAGAGGTGAAGATGGGGAATTAAATGCTGCACTCTCTGGATGAAAAATGAATTGTCAGTTAAAGGAAAAGAGAAAGGAGAGATTCATTACAAATTCCAATTCAAGAATATAATCTCAAACCAAATAGAAAGCAGAGTGCACAGGGAGAATTGGAAAAGAATACAAGAAGGACAAAGGGAAAGCATGGAAAAGATTAGCAGCTAAGAGTAAAGGGGATCAGAAATCTTGTCAAACATATACAAGTAAAAATAAAGGAACGGTGCAGCCGATTATGGAGAAGCAAATAAATATTCCTGTCGAGGCAGAGGGCGTGACTGAGGTACAGAATGAGTAATTTGCAACTGGCTTCAAAAAAGAAGAGGCTGAAATTAATGGCGCAATCGAGGAGAGGGAAGTAGAGATCCTGCATAGGATAAAATAGATGGGAACGCGTTGCTAAACAGTTTGTCAGTAAATGTCGACAACACCCCTGGTCCAGATGGGAAGCATTCTGGGAGATAAAGGAAGCTGGGTAGAGATAAGATCAGCCCTGACCACAATGTTTCAATCCTCCTTGCATATCGCACTGGGGCCAAAGGACTGGAATTTGGCAAATGTTTTCAAAACGAGAGGAGAGGGTAAATCTTGTGACTGCACGCTAATCTGTCTAACCACAGTGAAGGTTGAGAGATCTGCTAGAGGTCTTGATCAACGACAAAATTAATTCTCACTTGCAGAAGCATGGGGTAAGATGAGAAAACCATCTCGGATTTATGAAAGGCCAATTGCGTGTAACTTAGCTGATTGAGTTCTTCAATCAAGTAAGAGGCTGAAGCAGGCTTTGTGTATGTGGGCATCCAAAAAAGTCGAAGTACCTCATAACAGACTTATTCAGAAAATGGGAATGCATATTATTAAAGGGACGATGTCAGCTCGAGTAGTCGATAGGGTAAGAGACAGGAGGGAGGGAACAATGGTGAATGGATGCTCTTCTGACAGGCGAGAGTGGCTGTTGCCGGGTGTTGGTCTTAAGACTACTGTTTTTTCTTTCTACATGCAAATTACATAGACTTGGGATTAGAATGTATAATTTTTACATTTGTGGATGGTGAAAAACATGGCTCTGCATTAAATCGTGAATATTATTATAGCAGACTTCAGGGTAGACAGTCTGCTGAAATGGACAAATCAACGGTAGATGCAACTTATTGTGGTCAAGTCAGAAGTGATGTTCATTGTGAAAACATCATGTCAATATAACATAAATAGTACCATTTTCAGGAGGTGCAAGAACAGAGGGACTGGGGAATGCATGTTCATAAATCTTTAAGGATTGCAGGGCAAGTGGAGAAGCTAATTGAGAAATTGTACGAGATATTTGCTTTGAAAATGGGGTTATTGAATTCAAACATAACGGGCATCAAGCTACGACTTTATAGATCAATTGTTATGACTCAGTTGTCCTCCTGTGTGCAATTCCGGGCATGAATACCTTGGAAGAATTTCAAGGCCCAGCAAAACGTACAAGTGAGGATTATCAAGAAGGCACCACGGGTGAGGGAATTCATTTACATGGAGAGAATTCAGGAGCTTGGATTTTTCTTATTGGAGCAGGGAAAGTTCAGTGGGATAGAAACATAGCAAATAGGAGCAGGAGTAGGCCATTCGGCCCTTCGAACCTGCTCCGCCATTCATTATGATCATAGCTGATCATCCAACTCAGTAACCTGTTCCCGCTTTCGCCCCATACCCTTTGAACCCTTTAGACCCAAGAGCTGTATCTCACTCCTTCTTGAAAATCATACAATGTTTTGGCCTCAACTGCTTTCAGTGGTAACGAGTTCCACAGGCTCACCACTCTCTGGGTGAAGACATTTCTCCTTAACTCTGTCCTGAAAGGCTTACCTGTATCCTTAGACTGTGACCCCTGGTTCTGGACTCCCCCAACATCGGGAACATCCTTCCTGCATTTGCCCTGTCGAGTCCTGTTAGAATTTTGTAGGCGTCCATGAGATCCCCCCTCACTCTTCTGAACTCCAGCGAATATAATCCTAACCGACTCAATCTCTCCTCATACGTCAGTCCCGCCGTCCCAGATCTAACAGAGTTCAAAATAATGAGGGGTTATGGTCGAGTCAGAATGCGGAAATTATTTCCCATCATGACTGCGTTTTTCATCAGAGATCATGGCCAGCATTTTACTGGACCCAGAGGCGTGATTGGAAGCCAGGAGGAGTGGGCAGGGGGCACAGGGAAAAGCAGTGTGTGGCAAGGGACTTGGCAAGATGGGGATCCCAGCGCCTCCCCATCGTCCAGTGATCCCGGAGGTAGGATAGGCCGACAACAGCCTTCTCGCCCAATGGCAGATTGAGGATCTTAAGTAGCCTATTAATTGACAATTATGGGATCATTCCACCGCCGCTGGGATCTTACCAGCAGCGATGTCCTCCACCATATGGAGAGGACACCTTGTAAAACGAAGCATTCTCCCTGCGGGTGGGATGGGGCGTTGCCTTCTTCATGGCCAATGCGTGACGCACAGAGCACCCTCACCAGGAACCAGTTCATTCCCCGGGACCTCCCTCCTCCTGCACCACAAGAAAACCACCCAGGCTCTCTCACCGGGGCCATGCGTACTGGCTCTGGTGACGCTGCCTCACCTACCTCTTCTCTGCAGTTCCAGAGATGGGCCTGGGTCCGAGACCGTCTGTAGAACCGGCAGAATAACTAGAAAGGTAGTGAAGAGACATTTCTTCACACTAAGGCTTGTTTAGATCTGGAAAGCACGACCCGACGGAGTGATGAATTCAGATTCCAGAGGAATTTATGATGACAATTAAACAAGTGCGTGCAATGGAATAATTTGCAGGGTTACGAGAAAAAGCTGCATATGTGACAATAAATTAGACAGCTCTTTCAAAGGGACGACTCTGACTAAAGTAGCCGAATGGCCTTTCCTGTGCATCTATGAATCTATGATCTGGACGCCAGATCAGTGATTCATTTACTTTTCACACTGTCACACGTCATTGTCCTCGCAGGATAGGCTGGTAGTTGGAACCTGGGTTCATTTTATCCATTAATGGTCACATTTCTTCTCATTGGTTTATTTTACCATCCTGTAATTCACGGTTCACACAAGTCAAAATCTATTGGTTATTTGGAAGGAAACATTGGTTTCTGCAGAAATCTCTGTCAAAGAATTAATTTCCACAACAGCCAGAGTTTCAGAAGCTGCTGGAAGGAGCTCTTAGCGTCTGAGAACAGCGTTCGGTTAATGTTCTGTTCTCATCGCTGTACCCGGCACCAAAACGATGCTGCGGTCCTTCCTGACCCTGTCTCTACTGCAGCTTTTGAACTGTAAGTTACAGATTATTGAATGCATTATGTTATTTACTGATACACTGATTATTATTACAAGATGTATATTATTAATCTAATTATCATCTTTAATACAGAACACATTTAGGAGATGTGGAAAGTAAATAATGCTTTAGACATTTTAATTTTCTTGTGTAGTGTTTAATGAAATATCGGCACTTGTTTATTGCCTTCTACCAGCCGCTCGTACAGAGCCGACAGGCATTGAAAATCTCATGGGTCGATTTAAGCAGGGTTTGTTCGAAGAAGAGAAACTTCGCTGTTCGAATAGAATATGTCAGTGTCCGGGATCAATTTACGGAAAACGGATCTATTTTATTTACAGTTGTCATTCATTGGGATGGTATGAAATGGAACTGTGTAATATAATTTGTCGCAGTTTCATTTACTACAAATTCTGGATTGAACGTTTCAATTTTATGTTCTTTCAACTACAAATAGGAATAAACCTCCATTTATATAAACATGCCTTGCGCTTATATAGCGCAATTTACGACGTCAGGACGTCCCAAAGGGCTTTGCTGTCAATTCGATATTGTTTTGTAGTGTTGTCCATACTGTAATATAGGAAACGTGGCTCCTAATTTACACACAGCAAGCGCCGACAAACAGCAATGTGATAATGACCAGAATACTTTTTTTGTATGTGACAATCTTGATTGAGGGATCAACATTCGCCAGAGCACCGGGGATAATACCCCTGCCCTTCCTCCAAATAGTGCACCTGAAAGGGCCGACGGAGCCTCGGTTTAACTTCTCCTCCGATGGAAAGCACTTGGGCAGTGCAGCACACACTCAGTACTGCATTGGAGTGGCAGCCCAGATTCTGTGTTCAAGTCTCTGGAATTAGACTTGAACCCACCATCTCCTGACTCAGAGGCGAGAGTGCTAGCAATTGAGCTATTGCTGACAGTAATATTGTTTTGGTTACAGTAAACGAGTTTGGAATATTCTACATCTAATTAACAGGTATTTTAAATTCCCAGTTGAATTTGTATCAAACACAAAGACTGCGGGAGTTTGTTTTATATTTCCCCCTGTGTTTCTTATACTGACACAGCCAGCTGGAATTGAAATTCTAATCTGAGTATTTAAAGCGAGTCTGATAGAAGAAGAGCGCCGTCTTTGTTTGAATAGAGTGTATCAGAGTCAGGTGTAAGTTATCTCACTGAGTGTAGATCACCAGTCAAAACTACATCTACTGCCACCATGAACCGCCACACACATTTCTGAAACAGATGTTTCTCAACACAAGTGTTGTCTGCTCTCCTAGTGATACAGTTCATGAAACTAAATATTTTAAAGTAATTTGTTCAATGTTGAAGTGTTACCTTCAATCTATAATAACCACTCAACTGGAGGTGGAACCAATATTTTTCAATTCGTTTTCATGATTAGTATAATTATCAAGAGCACTCTGCAAAAAATGATGTCACTGAAAGTTCCTAAATCATTGGGGAATTTGCTCTGTATTATTGATCAGTTAGTGATGATCTTCAAAACTAGTATCTTTTATATTAAATTAATTATTCTATTGCCTCCATTTTTTTGTACAGTGCCTGAAGATAGTTAAGTTTTCCCAATCACATATTTTCACACAGTGTCATGTTGTGTGTAAAGAATTAGCGATATTGTTCTTTATGATTGTTCCAACGGCTCGATATTTGTTGTTTTATTCCATTGATGATTCCATTCTGTTTCTCACTATTTCCCGTGAGTGTTTGGTTACATTTATTAATCTCTGTCTGTTACAAACTTTATTGGTTTACTGACAGGCCAGCTTAGTCCCAGTGTTATCAGATACTTGATGTGTTTAACGAATTGTATTTCCGTGAATTTTAACTAATTGGATCGTAAAAGCCTGTTTTGTGGATTATTTAAAGAAAATTGTATTCAAGCCACAGAAAAGATAAACAATGAATTGCACATGACTCCCCGTATCCGTTTCTCCAATCGCAAGTTGCTCAGAATCATTTTTGAAAAGCAGGCATGCTTTATGACAAAAAACACTGTGATTCATTGCTGTCATATGAAGCGAATATTGAAATAGTTTATCTCATTTGTAGAATTCACGTTGAATACGAATCTTGGGCTGTTGGTTTGATTTTACATTCCATCAATATTAAATTAGAATTAAAAGTAGAACATTACAGCGCAGTACAGGCCCTTCGGCCCTCGATGTTGCGCCGACCTGTGAAACCATCTGACCTACACTATTCCATTTTCATCCATATGCCTATCCAATGACCACTTAATTGCCCTTAAAGTTGGCGAGTCTACTACTGTTGCAGGCAGGGCGTTCCACGCCCTTACTACTCTCTGAGTAAAGAAACTACCTCTGACATCTGTCCTATATCTATCACCCCTCAACTTAAAGCTATGTCCCCTCGTGTTTGCCATCACCATCCATGGAAAAAGGCTCTCACTATCCACCCTATCCAACACTCTGATTATCTTATATGTCTCTATTAAGTCACCTCTCCTCCTCCTTCTCTCCAACGAAAACAACCTCAAGTCCCTCAGCCTTTCCTCGTAAGACCTTCCCTCCATACCAGGCAACATCCTGGTAAATCTCCTCTGCACCCTTTCCATAGCTTCCACATCCTTCCTATAATGCAGTGACCAGAACTGCACGCAATACTCCAGGTGCGGTCTCACCAGAGTTTTGTACAGCTGCAGCAGGACATCGTGGCTCCGAAACTAGACCCCCCTACTAATAAAAGCTAACACACCATATGCCTTCTTAACAGCCCTATTAACCTGGGTAGCAACCTTCAGGGAACAATTATCCATTCTTTCGCCCTCAGAAAACATTGTTTTTATAATATCTTGCATCTGATTGACACGTCTTCTAAATTGCCAGGTGGGACATGTGCAAAACTTTGATTTAATTGCAAAATTGAAAACAAAAACGGTGGCAATTTGTTTTATTTGCTCCTCTGCGGCTCTCGTCCCAACACAACTGACTGAAGTTGAAATTCTAAACAAATTATTTAAACACAGCAATCCAGCAGTAGAAAGTGATCACAGTGAGAATAGAAGGTCTCGGGGTTTGGGTTCGGTGGTAATGCAGGGATTATAGAACAGCAGTCAAAGCTAAATCTACTGCTGACCGAAGCCACGCGGGCATTTCTGTCCCAGTTATTTCATAGTAGAAGTGCTGTCTGACCCTGTGTGATATACTGAGTGGAACTGAAATGATTTAAATAGTTTGTTCCACGTTCGAGTGTTGTACATGATCTATAAATATTGTATAATGTATTAACTGTAGGCAGAACCAATATTATTTCAATTAGCATTAGTTATTACTGTCATTGTGAAGTGCCGTTCCCAAAGATAATGTTAATGAATATTCCAAAATCTCCGGACGATTTTCCATTTGTTATTGTTTACTTAATGATGACCTTGAACTTTAGAACTTTGTATTATAAATTCTCAACTTATTTCACATATTCATATGAACAGCGTCAAGTAATAATTAATATGACAAAGTCTCCTTCCACATGCTCCTTTTATGTAAAGCATCGTGAAGTGTTTAATGAGATATCATGAATAGTCTCCTTCCACCTGCTCGATATTTTTGCGCAGTTTTTCGGTCAATGATTCGATTCAGTTTTTCACTGTTTCCAGTGCGGGTTTGGTTACATTTGTTAATGTCAATCGACAGCAAATGCTGATTCACGGCAGGGAAACGCTCCCTTAATGTTATTACAGACTTCCATGATTAATTATCTTTTGGTTTTGTAAAAGGGATTGTATTCTAAAATTCTGATTCTGAGGGTAATTTAAGAATATTTTCTGCAAGCCATAGAACAGAGAGAAAGTATGAAATCTATCTGACCCCCTGAATCTTTTTTATAGCTATTGGCCCCAGATCAAAATCAATTTCTAGGGAATGTGCATATTTGTTTTGATTTGTTATTTATTGAAATCGTACAAGTGAATATTGAAACAGTTTCCTTAATTTATAAATTTGTCATTGAATACATTCTGTCCTGTTTGATTTTAAGTTCATCAAATTCAAATAAGGAACTGTGATCCATTTTTGTCGCAAAAAGCAAAAACGGATCCAATATTTGTCATCTGATTAATATTTAATTGCATTTCCAGAGGAAATATGAGTTAAATTTTGTTTTATTACCAAAATCGAACAGAAATGCGGCGAGAGTTGGTGTTTTATTGTTTCCTATGGCTCTCGTACGGACGCAGCAGACTGGAGTTAAAATTCTAATCAGACGTTTAAAATGGAGTCTTCTGAAAGTAGAAAGTAGTCAGTGTTACAATCGAGTGTATGGGAGTCATAACTGTAGAATACCGGGATCTGCATCCGGTCGACTCATCCCACATTGAGATTTGTGTCCCCGGAATTTCTCAGTGAAGTGCCATGTGCTGGAGAGAATTAGATTAAATAGTTTGTACAGCATTTGGGATATTCAGAAAGGACAATAAATATTGTATAATATATTAGCTGGAGGTGGAATCCATATTGCTTCATTTGTACTGATTATTAATAGTGTTATCGATTATGCCCTCCAGAAATTATGCTGCTGTTTTCAGGGGATTTTGCGGATGAACAATTTTATTTCGTCACCGACAATCTTCAAAACTATGTCTTTTGACATTAAATCATGATTTCTATTTCATACATTTATATGCACCGTGTTGTGTAATAATTAGTGTTTCTCATTCTCTTTCTACATGATTCATACATTTGATGTAGTATTTAATTTCCAGACGTATTTCTGAATCTCTTTCCACATGTCCCATACTTTCTAGATGGTGTGATGCAGTGTTTAATGAAAGATCCGGAGTTGTTTCCCAATCTCTGGGAAAAGGTGGGAAAGTTGATCCGGGGCAGTAGATCATTCATGATCTTATTGAATGGCGGAGTAGTCTGGGTAGGCAGTATGGCCTAATCCTACTCCTATTAAATTCTTTACTGTCCTTCTACATGTGCCATACTCTGGTCACCTGTGGAACAAACCCTGAATTTGTTTGCATATTTCAATTCAATAGACAGTGCCCAGAACAATTTGTCTCGGTACTTTAAATGTTCGATGCGTCTTTGGTTATTTCGAACCGTGGTAACGTTTCTTCAGACACTAGTTGATGTGTTATGGAGATAGATGGCTAAACGTTACTGATAATGGTATTGACACACAGAATCCGGATTGTTTGATATGAGTTCCTTCTGTCCGGTGCTTTACTTGTGAGTGTAATCTAAAATAACTATAATTCTATCAATTAATTTGCTTCTGAAATCCACAAGAGCTCATTTAATTGTGGAAGTAGTTCAAATTGGACCTAAAATAGTTTGATATAATATAATTATTTAGAATTTTGACCCACCTAATAATCTGCCATTCGAAGCATTAACTCATAAACTCTCTGCATTATCTGTATTTTGTATCCCCTAAACCACCGCTGTCCCTGGTTTTGTAACTCATTCAAGAGTTTAAATTCTGGGCTTTGAATATCCCACGTTTGTCCCGTTTCAGTTCACCTCCTTTGAGTTTATTGTTATTTATTATTAATATTTCTATACTACTGTTTGTAGTAATACGGTACAATAGTACGTTAACTTATGTATAAAATGTTAAAATAACTTAACAGTTTTGCACCAAACCCATTAGTCTAAACATCAGGAAGGTAACGGTGCAAACACTGAAATCTAAGGCGTTGGGATCCAAAAGTCAGTGACAGCGGGTCTTTCCATGCCAGGATAACAGCAGCAGAGTTTTATATCAGTGGAAGTTTACCTGGGGTTGGAGGCCGACCAGAAGAGTTTTGGAATAGTGGGTATTTTCGCTGCATATATCGGAGATTTGAAAAACATACACAGAAATGCATTCAAACTTTTTCAAGAATATTAATGAGAGCAGTTAGAAACTGCGAGGAGGGATCTGAGAGCAAAGTGGAGGAATCAGCAAAAATGAGGAGTAGTGTAGATAAATGGAAAAATAGTAATGATTGAGAAAGGGAATTGACTGAACATTTCTCTGAGACAGTAAGAGATAAACTTGCCGATTAGACAAGTATGAGAATCTCGGTTATAATTATTTAGATTCATTTTTGGGATATGAGCTCGCTGGCCAGACAGAATTTACTGAACAACCCGAGTTAGCCAGACAGGATGGCGGGGTGTTTTCTTGAACCACTTTCGTCATGTTGGCGATGTTGTCCTCCACCCATGTATTGTCTATCCCTAGTTTATCTAAGAGGGTGTTCGTGGGCTTTCTCCTTGAACCACTGGATTATCTGGAGAAAAAAATCCCACGTGACATGGATGGTTACAGGCTGAAATGATAAATGCATGAAGAGTAGGGGAAATGACTGCGTGAATTGAAGAAGATTCACGGACTCTGCAGAAACACTGAGACTGGAACCGTTTTTTCAGTAAATACTGAAAGATTATTCCACCCCCCTCCCCCCCGCATCTGTCATTGGGTCACTGGAAAAGGGGAATTAGTGGGAACTGACTATTATCAGGGAAAGTTAGTAGGAATGCTAAGGCTCCAGGACTGGGAGGAAGTCACACACTCTTTACATTCCAGAATTAGGATCATTAAGAGACCAGTGAGATATAGTTGGGAAGCAGTAACACATTCAAAATTACTCGGGAAGCACAGCTGAGGACAGGAATCGGTGTCCCGTTGTCTATAATATATCACCAGAGTATGCAAAGAGACAATAATGCATGGGAGATATAATTTCACCAGTGAGTTGAGGAGCAGGTCAACACACCGTCTGCAGTATATAATGTTTAGTTTAGTTTAGAGCTACAGCCCTGAAACAGGCCCTTCGGCCCACCGAGTCTGTGCCGACCATCAACCACCCATTTATACTAATCCTACAATACTCCCATATTCCTACCACATCCTCAACTATCCCTACATTCCCCTATCACCTACTTTTCCTACGGGCAATTTATAATGGTCACTTTACCTACCAACCTGCAAGTCTTTTGGCAGGAAACCGGAGCACCCGAAGAAAACCCACACAGACACAGGGAGAACTTGCAAACGCCACACAGGTTGTACCCAGAATTGAACCCGGGTTGCTGGAGCCGTGAGGCTGCAGTGCAAAGCACTGCGCCACTGTGCCACCCCATGTTGCGAATAGAAAAACACCTGGAGATCTGTGAGACACATTGTGATCAGGGGGATTGGGATCTGGTCAACACACCGTCTGTAGTATATAATGTTGAGAATAGAAAAAACACCTGGAGATCTGTGAGACACATTGTGATCAGGGGGATTGGGATCAGGTCAACACACCGTCTGTAGTATATAATGTTGAGAATAGAAGAACACCTGGAGATCTGTGAGACACATTGTGATCAGGGGGATTGGGTTCAGGTCAACCGAGTGACTGAATTTTTGAAAAGCAGAAACGCTTAACCAGTAAACGGGAGGACCATTGATCGAACATCATTAATGGGTAAAAGAACAGGGCACGTCGGTGATGGCAGGTTACAAGAGAATCAGAACTGCAGGAGCTTAGTAAGAAACAGTCAGCACGGAGTTAGGAGTCTGACACACCGTTAATCGTGTTTTGTTTCGTTTGAGGAAGCAATATAATTTATTGAACGGCAGAATAGCCGAATTACACGTTTACAGAAACTTTGAAAGTTACAGGTGGAAGAATTTGCAGTAAGTTGAAAGGCATTGAAATCTACCACAGGATCGGAAAATCTTTAATTTGTGTTGCCATCCCTTCTCGAACTTTCGATCGGAAAGCTGAATTCACTGAGAGTGCCATCACCAGCGGGTTTTAAAGTGTGTCCATCACCACCCTCTTCTCAGGGCATCTACATACGAGTCATCAATGATCAGAGCACCATCAGCACAAATTTACAGGGCGATTGGGAATGGGAGTGGCACTAATTAGACAGCTCTTACGAAGAGGCACCATGGGCCGAATGGCTTCCCTCTGTGCTGTTTCATTGTAAGATTCTGTCATGGAGAGGACCATCACCATCGCCTTCTCAGAGCATCTTCACACTGGGAAGACATGCAGCCCACCCACCATCAGCACAAGGAGAGAGTGTATCCGGATGTCAGTGTGTGTATATGTGAAAACAATTCTGGATATATTTTATCCCATTACCAATATTAATGTGTTGCAGAAACTGTATTTTCTGTTTTAAGGAATGAAATCACAGATCCCGATATAATTTCTTCTGCAAGGCACGGGAATAATGACCCTGCAGTTAGTTGTATTTGTGTTTTTTCTTTCTGACAGTTTCATTCATTTCTTGCCCAAGTGAACTCTAATTGTTAACTTCTCATTTCAGGCAGACCTGGGAACAGTAAGGCTGACCCGTCAGGTAATCGCCCTTTATTTTCACACTATCTGCTCTCTCTCTGCTCTAATCCATCCCATTAAATATTAAGCTTGGGCAACAATCTCAGCATTTTCTTTGATCACGGATTAACCCGCTGCCCAGTTGAGAGTCAGAAAGGGAGGGTGTCCCTCATACTGTGACTAAAGATCTTTAATTTTAGCTGAGAGATGAGTGCTGCCTTCATGCAGAGGGACAACAACTGAGGGTCTCTGAAGAGCAGAGTGTGAAGGATCAGCTCCACTGACACTGTTACCTAGCTGAGAGATGACTGCTGTCTTCATGCAGAAGGACAATAACTGAGGGTCTCTAAATGCAAAGTGTGAAGGATCAGCTCCACTGACACTGCTGCCGGTCCAAAGGTCCAGCTAACCAATCTGCGTTGACATCAAGATCACATCACCATCCAGCCCTGTCTTCATTGGCTGTACTGGGTGCGGGTGAAATTTCCTCTGCTCTTTCCTGGTGCTGGTGTCTCACTGTGTTCGTCCAATGAGTTCTGAGCACGTAAACATGTGATCATTACAGCCACGCCCATCTCCCCACTTCTGCAGGTTAGAACTATTCTGAGCCTGTCCCCATCCAGTTCTCATTGGAGCCGCTGTGTTGGTGGGAATATCTGGCTGTCTCCTGGTTTCCTGCTCGTTTGCACCGTGTATTAGTATTTCCCTTTCCTTTTTTCGTGTGTAATATATACTCCGATTTTTATTAGTGTTCTGAGTGCAGACTGATATTCCTGTCAATTCATACCTGGTGAATGGGGAGGGTCTGTGCGCTGGGAACCTGTGGGTTTAACACACGGTAACTGCTTGATGATATTTCTGATATTTTACAGAGATGGCGAAGCTGAGACTGGTGAATGGGGGCAGTCGGTGCGCTGGGAGAGTGGAGATTCACTACAGGGGACAGTGGGGGACTGTGCATGACAATCTCTGGGACCTGTCGGATGCTGCTGTTGTCTGTCGGGAGCTGGGCTGCGGGACCGCGGTCTCTGCACTGCGCCGGGCTCTCTTTGGGGAAGGCTCCGGACCCATTGTGACGTATAATGTAAAGTGCAGCGGGACCGAGGCCACTCTGCGAGACTGTAAGTCAGCTCAATGGAGTCACTATTCCAACTCACACTCCAACGATGCCGGCGTCATCTGCTCAGGTAAAAATCTTTCTCAGTCTCTCATCTTCCGCCACGGTGAAGAAGTGAAAGTAAAACAAATCAGGATGGTCCGTACCCGGAAAGTCAGATGATAATAATTCCAGTAATCTGCGGTTAGAATTATTGTTAATATTAGTATCACTGTTTATAATTATATCATTAGCATTATATTTAATAAACATTCTCCACCGGGAGCAGCAAATACCTGATACTCAGCACATTTACAATACAGACTGAGCAGTTTCCATTGAGATTTTCCCTAAATCCGCAGTCAATGATCTGAACGGCTGGAAATGTCACAATCTCAATCCAACTCGCCATTCATCAACCCAACAGCCGCTACCGGGCATGCACTGTCAGCCCGGCTGTCCACCTGCAGTGAGAGCTTGGCCTCAGATCTGATCCATCACACAGATTGTGAAGCTGAGACTGGGGACAAAAGGGAGGGAGGGAAGCAGGTTTCTCAGCCTCGGGGAGCCGAAGTAATGGCAGGCAGTTATTATGGGAACCTCAAGAGGAAACTGCACAGTAAGATCCCACCGCTGCCTGCGCATTGCCATTTACATTTTGGCAAATATTGAGAAAGTGAAATGCACAGAATATTAAACAAAGGAGCTCAGATAGTTCAGGAAGCAGTTGCAACGATTAAACTCAACACAGTTGAACTATTGGAAGAAAAGCGCCGGGTTTTCCTGAAATCCTGACCAGTTACTGTCAGGAGGATAGTGATAGACTTCAAGAAGACAAAGAAAGGCGTGTGAAATGGGCGGACAGGTGGCAGATGAAATTGAATGCAGAGAAGTGGGAACTGATACATTCTGGTTGGAACAAGGAGGAGAGGCAATATCACAGAATCACTGAACTGTTACAGTACAGAAGGGGGCTATTCGGCCCATCATGCCTGCATGGGCTCTCTGAAAGAGAAATTCGCTCAGTTCCATTCCCCTGCCTTCTCTCCATAACTCTGCACATTCTTCCCTTTTATATAACTGTCTAATGCCCTTTTGAATGCTTCAATTGAACCAGCCTCCACCACGTTCTCAGACAAACATTCCCAATCTTAAATATGCGCTGCATGAAAAAAAGATTTTCCTCATATCACTTTCGCTTTTTTTACCAAATGCATTAAATCTGTACCCTCTCCTTCTCGGTCCTTTCACGAGTGTAAACAATTTCTCTCCATCTACTCTGTCCAGGACCCTCATTATTTTGAATACCTCTATCAAATCACCTCTCAGCCTTCTCTTCTCCAAGGAAAACAGTCCTAACTTTTCCAATCTATCATCATAACTGAAATTCCTCATCCCTGGAACCATTCTCATGAAACGTCTCTGTACTCTCTCCAATGCCCTCACATCTTTCATCAACTGCGGCGCCCAGAACTGGACACAATACTCCAGCTGATGCCGAACCAGTGTCTTATACAAGTTCAACTTAATTCCTTGCTTTTGTATTCTATGCATCTTTTAATAAAGCCCAGGACAGTGTATGCTTTATTAAACGCTATCTCAACCTGGCCTGCCACCGTCAATGACTTATGCACTATTAAACTCCTGTAACCCCTTTAGAATTGAACCCTTCATTTTATATTTTATCTCCATGTTCTTCCAACTAAAATGAATCACTTCGCATTTCTCTGCATTGAACTTCATCCACCAACTGCCTGCCAATTCCACCAACTTGTCAATGTCCTTTTGAAGATCTGCACTATCCTCCTCACAGTTCACAATGCTTCCAAGTTTTGTATCATCTGCAAACTTTGAAATTGTGCCTGTGAACCAAGGTCCGGGTCATTTTTATATATATAGACTGGGACCTGAATATTGAAGGATACATGGCATTTAGGAAGGACAGGAAGCCAGGAATAGGTGCAGGGCTAGCTCTGTTAATTAATGACGGTATTGGCGCAACAGAGAGGGATGACCGAAGTTCAGGAGACCAGGATGTAGAATCTGTTCGGGTAGAGATGAAAAATCATAAAGGCAAGAAGTCACTTGTAAGAAGTGATGCACAGGCCGCCTAACATTAACCACACTGTTGTCCGGGGTATAAAGTAATAAATAATGGCAGCTTATCAGAAAGGTGCAGTGATAATTATGTTGGGGGGGAGGGGGGTGGTATTTTCACCTACATATGGACTGGAAAAATCGGATGGGCAGAGGTAGCCTAGATGAGGAATGCATAGAATATTTTCGAGATACTTTCTTGGAACAATACCTTGTGGAGCCAACCAGAGAGTAGGCGATACTCGACCTGGTATTGTGCAACGAGATAGGAATAATTAATAACCTCACAGTTAAGGCGCCCCTTGGTAGCAGTGATCATGATATGATTGAATTTTACATTCAGTTTGAGGGAGAGAAGAGTGGGACCAAGTCTAACAATTTAAACTTAAATTAGGGCAATTATAAGGACATGAATGCAAAGCTAGCTAAAGTGAACTGGCAAATCAGGTTAAGGGATAGGTCCATAGAGATGCAATGGCAGACATTTAAGGGAATATTTCAGAATACACAATTTCACTTATTTCAATGAGTTAGAAACATTCCAAGAGTGGGTCCCGTAATCCGTGGTTAAGTAAAACAGCCAAAGGTCGTATCAAACTTACAGCCAATAATTGCGCAAAGATGGGAGGCTGGTCAAAAGATTGGACAAAATATTTTATAAAAAGCTAATGATGACTAAAAGATTGATAAGGCAGGTAACATTAGAGGACGAGAGAAGGCCAGATAGATATAGAAGGACAGATAGTAAGAGTTTATATATATATATATATATATTTAAAAAAAAGAAAAGAGGTAACAAAGTGAGCGTTGAACTTATAAAATGTGAATCTGGGGAATTAATAATGAAAAATAAGGAGATGACAGATTAATTGAGAAGATATTTGGCATGGGTCTTCACTATTGAGGATAAAATTAACATCTCAGCTTTAGCTGTAAGTCAGGAAATGGAAGGGAGGGGGAACTCAAGAAAATTGCAAACACCAGGACGAGTGAGGTGCTCTTACAGATAACTAGCATGGAAACAACGGGCTGAATGGCCTTCTTCTCTGCTGTAAACATTCTATGATTATATGCTGACTGCTGCATCTAGTTGATGTCAAACTGTCTGTCCAGTTTTAAACTTCAAACTGTGAATGTGGTTTCAAGGTAATTAATTGCATACGAAGGGCTTTGAAGTGTGATCATGACAGACTGTAGCAAACTGGCTACAAAACAGTCAACAAAGTGTGTTAAAGGTAGTTATTCAGACTCACAAAAGGTAAGAAGTATTGTTTGACAATTCATGTCAATGGGTTAGCGCTGTGCAAATGCGTTCCATTGTTTGGTCCATTCCGAAGATTAAGAAGCGGCTGAGCACACAGCACAAAGCAAAAGCCCGATCACACTCCAGCTGTAGTGCTGCAGATCAGTGCTCTAAAACTAGCGACAACTCCAGCCAAGCTGATCCAGTATAGTTACAGCAGTTACAGCACTAGCATTCAACGGATATGGTGTAAAGTTGCTCACTGCCCAGATAAGTAGGGAAACAGTGACCAGTTAGCACCCAATCAACCTACTCCCAATAAACACCAAATCTTTAACAAAAACAAGAAATGCTGGATTCACCCAGCAGGTCTGGCAGCATCTGTGGAAAGAGAAGCAGAGTCAACGCCTCGGGTCAGTGACCCTTCTTCGGAACACCAAATCTTTCCTTGTGCTGGGTGTGACTCTCCTTTCAACGTATCTCTCATAGATAAACCTCAATTTTTTTTGTATTTTCAAGAGCTTTGTTAACCTGTGTTGCTATTTTATTGATTTTTATATCTGTACCCCTGAGTCCCATTGCTCCTCGACACAATTTACAGTATCATTGTCCAAGGAATATGGGTTCTCAGTCTTCCAACCCAAATGTGTAAGTGTACATTTAATGTAAAGTATTTTTCTCACAATCTGCCTTTTTATTAACTATTGCTCCAAGTAGATGTCATTAGTGAATATTACAATTGTACGTCCCTTTTTTGAGTCGAAATCATTTATGTTAAATATGAACAACATTACTCCTAGCACCAGTTCTTGTCACACAATACTTCTTGCCCAGTTCTAACTGCTGATACAGTGCATGTTTCTCAGTTGCAGTGACGGAGACTGGGTAAGTTGTAAATAAATAAAGGAACATTTTAAACATTATAGTCCTGTCACATTATAAGCAGTAGTGATACAGGAAATCCAGCATAATCAGTTTTGAACAGAATCTGAGAACGACTGTTGCCAGATCTGTGATTAATCAGATGCGTATTGAAATATAAATATTTGTATTATTGTGATTATTAACGTATTATGCTAATTTTGATATAATATGCTTATTCAGATCACAGATCTCCTCGACTAACATCCGGAGACTCCCCATGCTCAGGCAGACTGGAGATCCAGTACGGTGAAACCTGGGGAACAGTGTGTGACCTTGACTGGGATTTGAAAGATGCCAATGTGGTCTGTAGTCAGCTTCAGTGTGGAGTCGCCGTGTCTGTGCCAAGATATGCCCATTTTGGAGAGGGCACTGGGCTCGTACTGACTGATATCTTTGAGTGCACTGGAAACGAGTCCAGTTTATTGGACTGCCGTCTTTTTCAAAGAACCCAGGAGTGCAGCCACAGGAACGATGCCAGTGTAATCTGTTCCGGTGAGTACAGACTTACTGAAAAGCAGTCAACATCCTGCTTAATATTTGGAAAACTGAAGAAGGTGGCATTCCCATGAATCTGTCTGAAAGGTTCATATCTAAACTAGTCATTATAGTTTACTATTACTGCTATAGGTTTGGTGGAACGTGGTACAAAATATCCGCAATTAATCGTAAACACGATGGTTCTAAATCTTAACATTTATTCTGCAAGAAGCAGAATTTTCACAAGTTTGTTTCCCACTGCACCGAATGTATATTTAGAATTGAATATTAGCTGCAACAGTTGGGAGTTGACTAAATGAATATGCACTGGCCTATTTCGATACTTTAATTTGAACACCACGAATGATCCGACATTACAATAGCCTTCTGACCCTCCCTGACCACGTTATTATTCTTATCATACAGCACTGAAACAGGTCCTTCAGCCCACCGAGTCTCTGCCGACCAACAACCACCCATTTATCCTAATCCTACATTACCTATCATTCTCCAAGCACCTACCCACAGTAGGGTTAATTTACAATGGTCAACTTACTTTCGACCTGCAAGTCTTTCACTGTGGGAGGAAACCAGAGCACGTGGCAGAATCCCACGCCGTCACAGGGAGAACGTGCAAACTCCGCACAGACAGCACCCAGATCTGAACCCAGGTCACTGGAGCTGTGATGCTAACCACTGCTCCACTGTGCCCACGTTAACACCTACTGAACGGCAGGGTATAAAATAACGGCTGTACTCTAGCACTGCTCAGTGCAATCAGGCCAGAAGTGAAAGATTACAAAGTTATTTTATAGAATGTGTGTATTTTACCCGCTAAATATGACAGGATCGGACACATATCCACATTATCAGTACACAGCTTTCAGTTGCACTAGCATGTTCGATCATTCAGTTATATCATAGATGATATTTTCTTCAAGTCTCTTTACCTCGCTTTGAACCGGATTCTTTGATACACAGAGCTAACAAAAATGTATCAATATTAGTCCTGAAAATTTAGATTAAATGTTACATCCACCGCTCTTTACTTTCGGGAATGTTCCAGATTTCCACGGTTTTTATAGAAAAATGTGTTTTCTAATTGTTCTCTGAGGCCCAAGTAACTTCTGGTGCTTGGTCAGTTACCTTCCCACCATCAAAATGTCCGAAGTTGGGCTTTTAGCTGGTAATTGCATGGACTTTAGTTCCCTTCACAATTCCTCGGATTAAGAAACAGTTCCTGCCCACTTCCATCAAGATCAGGACATTATTTAGACTTGGGCAAATGGGCAGAAAGTAACATACTCACCACCTCCATGTCAGGTAATGACTATTTCCAACAAGAGAGACAATAACATCTCCCCTAGCTATTATAATCAGTGAATTTACTACCATCATCAAGTCCTCCTGAGTGTTGTCATTGACAAGAAACTGAACTAGACCATTTACCATAATGTAGTGGCGAGTGGAGCAGGTCAGATGATCGGCATTCTGTGGCAAGTAGCTCACCTGCAGAATTGCCAAAGACTTTTCAGCAGCTGGAAGAGATAGGCTGGGAATGTGAAAACAAAGAACAAAGAGCAAAGAAAATTACAGCACAGGAACAGGCCCTTCGGCCCTCCAAGCCTGCGCCGATCCAGATCCTCTATCTAAACATGACGCCTATTTTCTAAGGGTCTGTATCTCTTTACTTCCTGCCCATTCATGTATCTGTCCAGATACATCTTGAAAGACGCTATCGTGCCGCGTCTACCACCTCCGCTGGCAACGCATTCCAGGCACCCACCACCCTCTGTGTAAAGAACATTCCACGTATATCCCCCCTTAACTTTTCCCCTTTCACTTTGAACTCGTGACCCCTTGTAATTGAATCCCCCACTCTGGGAAAAAGCTTCTTGCTATCCAACCTGTCTATGCCTCTCATGATTTTGTACACCTCAATCAGGTACCCCCTCAACCTCCGTCTTTCTAATGAAAATAATCCTAATCTGCTCAATCTCTCTTCATAGCTAGCGCCCTCCATACCAGGCAACATCCTGGTGAATCTCCTCTGCACCCTCTCCGAAGCATCCACATCCTTTTGGTAATGTGGCGACCAGAACTGCACGCAGTATTCCAAATGTGGCCGAACCAAAGTCCGATACAACGGTAACATGACCTGCTAACTCTTGTACTCAATACCCCGTCCGATGAAGGAAAGCATGCCGTATGCCTTCTTGACCACTATATTGACCTGCGTTGCCGCCTTCAGGGAACAATGGACCTGAACACCCAAATCTCTCTGTACATCAAGACAAGTCTCTTCCAAATTTCAGGGAACCCAGCCACAGTTTGTGTAATCCTACTTCATAGTGAGGTGAGGCAGTGGCGTGGTGTTAATGTCACTGGACTAGCAATCCAGAGCCCCAGGCTAATTCTGGGGACGCTGGTGCAATTCCCACCATCGCAGCCAGTGCAATTTAAAGTCAGTTAATAAATCTGGAATTGAAAACTAGTCTCAGTAATGGTGACCATGAAACCATTGTCGATTGTCATTAAAAAAAAATCTTGTTTAGTCATATCCTTAGGGGATGAATTCTGCCATTGTTACCTGGTCTGGCCTACATGTGACAAGAGACCCACAGCAATGTTGTTGACTCTTAACTGTCCTCTTACATAGCCTAACAAGTCACCCAGTTGTGAAAGGTTTCGAGGCATGAACAACGAATGCTGACCTTGCCTGCGACACCCACATCTTGTGAATGAATAAAAAACAGAAACATTTGAAGCCGATGAATCATTCTAGCATCTCTTATGCTGCACAGTCTCCCTGGTCAACATATCCTTCCCAACGCATATTGCCCATAGCTGAACATTACACCAGATGGTGCCTGGCCTGTTTTCTTTTTTTTGCTGTAGCATCATTTCTCGCCCCTTGTATTCCATTCCACTAGATAAAAAGCACAGCATTCCATTGGCTGTTTTGCTTTTCGTTCCTGTACTTGCCCATGACCCTGAAGTCTCTTTTCCCTGTGCTGCATCCGGCTTTTCACCATTTATAAAGTACTGTAATCTTTTAAAGTCCAAATTGGACACCTCACACTCACCAATATTGAAATAGTTTTACACAGTCACTGAATCTTTTTTTTTGTAAAGTTATGCTTAAAATATGCATGATTACAATATGGCTGATGGTGTCTTTTAATGGCAATATTGAGTATGTCAATTATATGTGGCTTTCTATCCAGTCATCTAAACCATTAATAAATATGGTGAATAGTTGAGGTTCCTGCGGGACGGCGCCTTCACATCCTGCCAGTTAGATGATCTGTCCATTATCCCTGCTGTCTATCTCCTGCCACTAAACTAACGTCCTAAGTAGGTCAATAATTTTCCCTAAATTCTATGAGCTTCAACTTTAGCCAACAATCAGTTACGAGGGATTTTGTTGAGTGCTTTCTGGAAGTTCATCTGAGTAACATCCATTGAAGTTCCCCTGTCCTCTACTTCAGTTACCGCCACAAAATATTTGATCAGGTTCATCAGGCATGATCTACCTTTTACAAATCCACGCTGGCTCTCTCTGATTAGCTGTAACTTTTCAAGGTGATCAGACACTCCATCTTTAAATGTATACTCTAGTAATTTCCTGACAATAGCTGTTATGCTAACCAGTCTATAATTCCCTCGGTTCACTCGATAACCTTCTTTAAATAGCAGTGTGACAATTGCAATTTTCTAATTACTGATCCAGCAGTTTGCTCTCTATCATTAACAAAGGGATGGAAGGTGTTGTTTACAGCGCTATCAAGCAGTACTTACCAATAAACTGCTCAGTGATGCTCAGTTTGGGTTTGTTCGGACCACTCAGCTTCAGACCTCATCACATCCTTTATACAAACATGTATGATATAGCTGTATTCCAGATGAGAGTGACTGCCCTCAATGTCAGGGCAGCATCTGGCCGACTGTGGCAACAAAGAACCTTAATAAAAGTTGTGTGCATGTAAATACTGATGCAAAGTAATTCTGCATAATTCCTGCCATTTCCTTATTTTCATTTATAATATCACAACTGTCATCGTAATGAGACCACATTGCTTTTAATGACAATATATTTCTGAAGTTATTGTAAAAGCTTTGGAGCTCTTGCGAACTGTTTTGTCATCCTTTGCTATTCATTGTATCTCTGCCATTCACGAAGATCTGTGCATTATTTTTTGCATTTTTGCATGTTTTTGGTCTCTTTTATACTTATGATGTTACCGTGTCTTGCAAGCCAGTCCATAATAGATGAGGTTGAGTTTGGAATTGGACCATTCAATGCTGTGGTTATTGAGTTGAGCTTCTTTGATGGCAGGCTTGTGCTTTTCACTGCGTCAGGGAAGCTATGGAGATCGATAAACACAAGACCTTCCCCCTAAAAGTGGCCTGTTCCTCAGTGAATATCAGGGTTTCCCTCCTCGAGAAACGCACAAGCACCTGTTGTGCAGCCAACATACCACGACCAGAACAGTAGCATGGATTGACTTGCCACAATGCACAATAACTGACGAATCAGCAGCAAGAATAATGACATCTACTGACCTCTCATGGAATATAATTAACTGACCAATAACAGCCAGAACAGGAACATGTAATAACCTAACAGTAGTCAGATCCTGCCCACATTCCCGTTCTGCACTACACATAAACAGACAGCTTCCACCAATTACAATTATTTCTCCAGACAATGGGCAGAGGACATGGCCCAAAAAGTCACGGTCTGTCAGTATTTCGAACAACTGCTTTTTCAAGAAAGCAACTGCTGTTTTCAGCGCAAAGGCACGTGATGTAAAACCGTAAAATGGTCTGACTCAAATGTTGCATATTTTAGTTTTCCATTTCCCTGTAGCACCTGGATATGCTACATTTACAACTGTGCTCTGCCCCCTCACCCCGGCCCCCACCAGCCTCCCCTCACCCATTTACTAGTTTAAGGTTCCTGTAACAACCCTATTCATCCTTTATTCTGGGACACTGATCCCAACCCGATTCAGGTGCTGCACATTCCAACAGAATAGTTCTTTAATATCCCGGTACAGGTGTCAGGGTCCCATGAAAGGTAAAACCTCTTTCCAACATCATAACCTTCAACCACATATTCATCTCCCTGATCGTTTATTTTTCTGATGCCAAAGTGCAAGCGGCTTGTATAATAATCCAGAGATTATAATCCTTGAGAACTTATTTTATATTTCAGCTCCTGGTACTCTCTGAAAAGAACCTCTTGCCTACTCTTTGCTATGTTGTTTATCCCTACATGGTCCACAACGACTGGATATTTCCCCTCCATTCTTGCAATCTGATTTGAGATAACCCTCACTTCGCACAAGTTGGGAAAATACTGTGTGGAACTCTTAATGCCCTAATTATTGAATCACTTAAAGGTATCACATTAGGCTCCACTCCTCCTCCTTTTGAACAGCTTCCTATTCCAAGGTATCACGGTCAACATTCTGGCTGTCCTTCTGACAGTCTTCATCCTTATCCTCACAAATAGCCAGGACTTTGTTCCTGTTCACTTCTGTATATCCTCGTTCTCCATTACATCTGGATTTCCATTACTGTGCACTATAAGCTGCAACAACCTCATTCTGATCCTGCAGCTCTCTACAAGGTGTGACTGAAATCTGCAGCAAACTGTCAAATACTCTTCTTGCTGCCATATGTGTTGGCGTTTCTCCAATTCCCACAACAGCTCTATGATCCTGAGCCAGAGAGATTCCAGGTTGAGATATCTACCACAGACAAGTTCCCTCGCGGCAGTTCCATTATCTACAAATTCCAATATCCAGAAAAAAAAACTGCTCTGCCAGAACTTAGTCTGTCTTTATTTTTGAGGTAAAATTATTTGTAGATGCATTTTAGCTTTAACGCTATTTCACTGGTTAGCTAACGCCGAAACACTAAGGACTCATCAATTAACTTAATACGTATTTACAACTTACCCACGCCCTCTCACACCCTGACCTGACAATTGCTTCACTGAGTGAGTTTTTCCCTCTATTTGCCTGGTGTCTGTCCCTCAGCCCCTTCCAATAGGCTCTGCTGCTGCTGGCTGTGATGCTCTTTTAAACCGGTGGCTCGAGTCACTGACTCCAGTTTAACAGACACAACAGAACACCGCCATCCGAACGCTCACTCTCTGCTACCTAGAAGGACGAGGACAGCAGATGCATGGGAACACCATCTGCATGTTCTCCTCCGAAGCACACACCATCCTAATTTGGAAGTATATAACTGGTCCTTCACTGTCGCTGGGTCAAATCCTGGAAGTCCCTTCCTTACAGCAATGTGAGTGCACTGAAAGCGCATGCACTGCAGTGGTGCAAGAAAGCGGCTCACCACCATCTTTGCAAGGGCAGTTCGGGATGGGTACTAAATGCTGTCCTAGCCCGAATGTCCCACCCCCTGTGAAATAATAAAAAATACCTCCTGTTCCCACTCTGAACCGAATTCTTACTCTTAGCAAACTCTAACTTCCCACTATGTTCATAATGTATTCAGTTAACATTGCAATCATTGTTTACACTCTGCCTTACTAGAAGTTGAAAATTGAAACATCGATAATTGGAGTAGGAGTAGGCCAGACAGCCCTTTGGAGCCTGCTCCACCATTCAAAAAAAGTCATGGCCTATCATCTAATTCAGTACTCTGTTCCCGTTTTTCCCCATATTGCTTGATTCCTTTGGCATTAAGAAAGATATCTATCTCCTTCTTGAATATATTTAGAGATCTGGCCTCCACTGCCTTCTGTAGTAGAGAATTCCGCAGGTTCACCACCTTCTAAGTGAAGACATTTCTCCTCATCTCGGTTCTAAATAGCATACTCCGTATCCGGAGACTGTTACCCGTGGTTTTGGACTCTCCAGCCATCGGGAACATCCTCCCTGTATCTAGCCAGTCTAGTACTGTTCCAGTCTTATAGGTTTCTCTGAGTACCTCTCTCATTCTTCTAAACTCTAGTGAATATAGTCCGAGTCGATCCGATCTCTCCTCATATGTGAATCCTGCCATCCCAGGAATTAGCCTTGTAAATCTTCTTTGCACTCTCTTCATGACAAGGGCATCATTCCTCAGATAAGGAGACCAAAACTGCACACAATACTCCAGGTGAGGTCTCACCAAAGCCCTGTATAGGTGCAGTAAGACATTGCTCCTTTACTCAAATCCTCTTGCAATGACGTCCAGTATTATATGCCTTTTGAGGCACATTCAAGATGCAACAGTTTAGACAGTTTCCAGCTGACAGTAATTACCCCAGTTCGGACAAGCACAGCTGATTGACTGCTTACTGCTAACCTGACTTGCACTGTTAACTGCTAACAATGAACTGCCTTGCAGTTTGGTTTTTAATTACAAGCGAAACGCTAAATGTTAAGGCTAGATTTCAGTCTTAGGTACTAATTACCAAATTCCAAACTTCCCACTCTGGTTGCAACACATGCACCTAAAGGTACAGTCTATGCTTGCACACTTTGCCTTAACTCTAACTACCTTACTGAATTGCAGAAGAACATTCCCCATGCAGGCAATTGCAGTTCAAGAGGACGGTCCTGACACCGGTTTCAAGGGCAAATAAAGTTGAGCAATAACTGCCACCTCTGCCAGAGATGTCCACATCCCTCATAAAGAAAAGCAGCTCCCAAATGAGCTTGTTCTGTATTTGTTCTTCAGATCTTCTATCACACATCTATCAAACCACTTAAACATTTTAAACACATCAACTAGAATAGCTGTAATCCTTCTAAACTAAAGCTACTACAAACAACGTTTATGAAACATGTCTTCATAATGTAACGCTTTAAGCATTGTTGCCATTCTCGTGACTCTGTCCTTAACCACCTCCAAAGGCAATGGTTTTATGAAGTGCAGTGCCCAAAAGTGACAACAGATACAACAGAAACATCAAATCCATCATCTTTATATTCCAAAATCCAAGAGATAAAGACCAACAATCGATTAGCATTTGCAACAAGAGTTGTTAATTTTTGAGTGTTCAGCCAACTTCATAAAGAGGTCCTTTAGTAATTATTATGATGAAAGGACACAGACCTAAAACATAACTCTCTTGATCTCTCCACAGATGCTGCGAGCCCTGCTCAGTATTTCCAGCATTTTCTGTTATATTTCAGATTTCCAACATCCGCAGTATTTTGCTTTTGTGTTGCTGTGATAATTCTAATTGTTTTTTGATAGATAATTTGTGTAAAGTATGGATAGATAATCGTGTACATAAGATTCAACTGTTATACCCATTTTCTATTTTGCTGTTTCTATGCAGAGGATGATTTATAAATTATTTGGATTTGTATTTGTTTCCAATACAGGGAAACATGGACCTCGATTGGTTGATGGGACGAACAGATGCTCAGGCCGGGTGGAGGTGCTACATGGAGACCAGTGGGGGACGGTGTGTGACGTTTACTTTGATTTGGAAGACGCCAACGTGGTCTGTGAGCAACTTCAGTGTGGGACAGTAACCTCAATACCGGGAGGAGCTCACTTTGGAAAGGGAGATGGTCCAGTGTGGATGGAAAGTTACAGGTGTCGGGGGAATGAGACGCGATTGTGGGAGTGTCCTGTTTCATCTTGGGATCAGTTTAGCTGCTCACATGAAAATGACGCCAGTGTCATCTGTACGGGTGAGTCATCTCAGTCAATTGAACTGAAATACACCAACTGTTCTGCTGTCAAGCATCATTAACTATTTCCACAGGTCGCTGATTCACTAGTTTTGCTGATCCCATGCTTCCTTTGACACTAAGATTCCGAGATGTGCTTGTGGGTTTAAGTGTCTAAATTAAATTACAAATGAATCAAAGAGCTTCACTCTAGTAAACATTGAATACATACAATGTCTCATGATTAGTACTAATCGCTCATATAATATCTCTTTTGTGGTAAATCTAGGGCATTATTCAAGGGGCATAGAATCAGCAATTTGCTCCCAGGACCACTGCCATAGCATAGAAATGTTGCTCGAGCATTGAAACTGTGATCAATGTTGGCCGTTCAAATATGAATTATCATGGAAGTCTCTGCAAAGATCAGCTGTACAATAGAAAACACTGTGAACTTGTTTCCAGCTAAATAACATGAGATAAATTTTAATTTCCATTGCATCAAGGGCATTAAAATGACAGCGAGTGAAGTAACTCGTTATTTCACCAATATGCCATGTCTTTGATTATTTCACAAACTTGATGTAAATTACAATTCTCCCAGTTATCCCTCAACCCGCGCCCTGTTATAACAGATTATCTGCTCTGTTATCTGATCGCTGTACGTGAGACATTGCTCAACGCAAATTGCTCCCACGTTTCACAATTTAAAATATAGGTAATAAAAACAGTAAGTGCTGAAAATACTCAGAAGTTCTGGCTGCATCTATGGTGAAAGAAACAGAATCAACCTTGCAGTTTGCAGATCTTTCATCATAACTTAGAGATTTAACAGTTTTTAAAGAAAGGGGAAAGCAAGGAAGGAGCGAAAGGAACAATCTGTGATATGGTGGAAGACAGGAGAGATTAAATGGTAAATGGGACAGTGCAAGGCAAAAATAGATAGGAATGGGCCAAGTAAAAAACTCATTTCTAGAAGTGTTGCAAATTGGAAGGCAAAATATCGTCCAAAAAAAGAAAAAAAGGGGAGGGAATCTGATCTGAAATTGCTGAATTCAGTGTTCATTCCATAAGCCTGTAAAGAGTCTAGTGGAAAGAGGAAGTGCTGTTTCTCAAACTTACGTTAACCTTCATTGGAACTGTGCAGGAGAAAGAGGAGAGAGAGGTCAGTGTGGGAGCGGAATAAAGAATGAAAAGGACAGGTAACTGGAAGCTAAAGTTAAAGCTTGCAGACTGAACAAAGATGTTGTGCAAAGTAAGCACTCAATTATGTTTGGTGTCCCAATGCAAAGGAGACGGTATCATGATCAGTCAATACAGTGAGTGCAGTATACTAAAGAGAAAGCAGGACAAGTAAATCGCTGTTTCACTTGGAAGCCGTATTTGGGGGCTTGGATGGTGAGAAAGGTGGAGGTAACAGGGCAGTGGTTGTACCTCCTGCGCATTCATGGGAAGGTCCTGTGGGAAGGGGTGTTGACAATGATTGAAGAGGGCATCAGGGTGCCACAGAGTGAAAGGTCCCTTCAGAACGTTAAAATTGGAGGGAAGGGGAAGATGTGCTTTGTCGTGGCATCACATTACAGGTGGTGGAAATGGTGGACGATGGTCTGTTGAATATGGAAGCTGATGGAGTGGAAGATGAGGAGAATCAGGATCCTATCATGGTTCTGGGAGGGGGGAAAGGGTGAAAGCAGAAGTATGGGGAATGGAATGGTCGTGCTTGAGGGCCCTGTCAACCATGGTGGGTGGATGAGGAGGTGAGGAGAGTCCTCGGATGAGGAAAAAGGAAGACATATCTGGAACCACTGGTATGGAAGGTTGTATCACCAGACAGATACATTGCCGTGGTGCAATTGAAAAAATGTGATAGAGTCATTCGAATAATTGGGGGGTGAGGAAGCATAGACAGGTAACTGTGAGAGTCACTGGGTTTACTCTTTATATTAGTTAATAACCTATCCCCAGAATCAGAGACAGAGATTTTGAAGAAGAGAACAGAAGAGTTGAAGATGGACCATGTGAAGATAAGGAGGATAAATTGGAAGAAAGGTTGATGATATTTTCAAGTACAGGGCGAGAGTTGGAAATATCAGTACATGTGGAGAGGAGGACGACCTTCAGTCCCTCGGGTCTCACCCCAAGTTCATTTTACCCTCTGTCCCCATTTCAGCAACCGTAAGCTGCTCGGTACGTCTCTGAAATGTATTTACTGAGAAAAGGTAATGGTGAAGAAGATCTTTCAACAAGCCTTCTGAACAATGATGACAGAAATAGCAACCATTAAAATTAATGACATTTCTGGTGGCAGTAAATTCTGAGATATTTTGCTTCAGTTTCGACATTCTCAATGTGTTTCATATTGTAGATGAAAATTGGTCACTAAGGCTGACTAACGGGGGAAGCTGGTGTGATGGGCGAGTGGAGATTTACCACAATGGCAGCTGGGGGAGATTGCAAGATAGACACTGGACCGTGAATGATGCCAACGTAGTCTGTACACAGCTGGGTTGCGGTGAAGCGACAGCCGCTTATAACTATTCAAAGGACGGAGAGAGAGAAGGACCCGTCTGGGTGAATGATGTCCAGTGTGAAGGAAACGAATTGCAGCTCCAGAACTGCAGCTTATTCACATTGAATTCGTCTCTCACTTACAGTATGGATGTTGGGGTCCTGTGTTCAGGTAAACATATTCTTCACTGCTTTTACAAAAACAAAGAAGTGAAATGTCTAATCTGCTGAGAAAAGTGATAATCTAGGTTACTTGTTCCTGGGTGTCTCAAGCCAGTCATTTCACTCGAGGAGAGTGGGTGAGGATGGTGGGCGGTCGGGGAGCTGGGGCTGGATGGGGGTGGCGTGCAGAGAGAGAGGACACGGACACAATTAAACAACAAGAACGTTTTTATTACAGAAATTTCAATTAACACATGCATCACAAGGGGTTTAACAGGAATGTAAAGGGAGAGAAAACTGACACAGAACCAAACAAAGAGATGTTACAGTTGGTGACTAAATTCTTAGTCAGATGGTTGTATTTGAAGAGCCGGAGACACGGAAATATGTCTGGTGGAAATTCAGATCTGGGGGTTAGATGGTTAAAGGCAAAACTGAAAGTTGTAGGCAATTGAAGTGGGTGAAGTACAAGAAGCTGTATTCAGAGAAAAGCAGAGTTCCTGAAATGTTTCAGGCTGGAGACGGTTATACTGATGCAGGGGGAGAGCATGAAGGTGGCTGAACATGAAGATCATAATTGGCAACACGAGGTATTGATGGCGGGGAAACCAATAGATCGTCGAGTGCCACGGTGTTCCTGAGAGGGGCTTCATGTAGGGCAGGCAACAAAACTTTGGATGAGCTGATGTTTCTGGAGGATGCAAGATGGGTGATCGCCCAGGAGAACATTAAAATATTCGATTCTGCAGGAAACAAAGCATGGGTGAGCATTTCAGCAGCAGATGGGCTGAGGCAGGAAGGGAGGTGAATGATGATAGAGGTGAAAGATAACGGCCTTATGAAAAAGTGAATACGGAATTGGAATCTCAGCTCTGGTATCAAATCCGGCGTCGAGCTTGCAATCAGTTCTACTGTACAGTATATAAGTGGAGGTAGCTGTGTGGGAGTTGTTATGGTGTAAGTTTCATTATGTTGTGTATAAAAGTAGACAGATGTTTTGGACTATACGCTTTAAAGTTTCATTGTGTAGCATGTCAATGCAGGCATGTGTTCTGGGGATGTTGCATTATGCAGAGTGTAAGTGTGGGCAGATGTTTTCGGGTTGTTCCAATGAACATTTATTTCCATACGACAGAGTGGAACTTACAACATATGAGATAGTTAATGATTCAGATTTGATACCGATTGGTTACAGTAAATAATTTCTTCGGGAACAGCGGAAATCAATACATTCCAGCGTTTCACGTCAGAAGTTTACAGTGCTGAATGGTTATTACACACTCAGTCACTGGACAGAGTAGAGTATGTCATCTTGTTCTTCAGTTAGGTAGATGTTAAGCTCCACCCAACATTTATGACCACCTTCAGAAGCCATGTGTCTTCTCCTTGTCTTCTACTTCTCTATCTGATGGGTAACATCGCTGATGTTTATTCTCCAAAGTGCCTGACGCAATTAGTCCAATCATTTTTGTCCAGTTCAGATTAAATACTGGTTTCTGTTCATCCAGGAGGTCTACACATCTGGAGTTCAATTGCCCATAGGCGCTTCCTGATCCTGTCCAACATTTTGCAGAGAGATCCTGTTTCCTGCCCTCTTTGGTCCGGTCCAACAGTCATATATTGATAGAATTAGCCGTTTAGTTCATTGACTTTTTAAAGACAATAACAATTGTTAATTTGCCTCACAAGTTTCGTTTGCTCATTGAACATAATTGCAGCAGTCTGTCTGGACAGAGAGGTCTGCATATTTTCTGTTCAGACATGCGGTTTATGTCTCTAAAATTACTCAAATATGTTCCTTGTCAAAGACAGAGTCCCATCCTTACAAAAGTAATTGATTCTCCTATGCAATTAATATTAAATTGATTTATGATAATGTTATAATCAACACAACCCTAGAACGTAGTTCTACACGAAGATACTGCACATTGCAAGGCTGATGTTTAAGGGTACTATTTTTGTAGACGTTGCATTCTCCAATATGAAGTGGAAGTAATAAATAGGGTGGATTAAACTGCTGGTCTTGCCAGTGACACCAACATCCCCTGAAATAATTAAAAAACAGAAAGGAATGGTGACATGTGGCGAACTATCTGGTAATATAATTCTGAATGGATCAATCACATAAAGCATCATCGGGTCCTCCTCATCTTCACTAAAACCACCCGTTTGACAAAGATTATCCAGGAAGGCATAGAAAACGCACAGCAAGTATTCTCCATCATAAATCTTCCTCCTGAACCACTTCCCTGCCTCGTCCACCCTGAACTGCAAAAATATGTGAGTGGAGCTCGTAGATATTTTGTCACAAAGTTCAAAAACATCCGTTCAGTCACCTCCACTACTTCCCTTTCTTCCCCAACCCACCAGGCCTAACTTCCTATCAGTTCCCATCCCCATCCCATACGATCACCCTGAATTCCCATTTCTTGTTTCTCTCCTAGAATCCTTCACGCTGTCTCGGAACCTGTACTGCTGATGGAATCCACATTTTGCTGTCTACACCTTATTTCTTTTAAACTACTGAACACAAACATTCCCTTCCTGGGTTCCATGTTAGCTGGCATTATTAACCATTATCTTTCTCTCTCTCTATCTCTACATGTTCAGGCGCCTCTCCTTCAAATCAGCAGTCATCACACCTCTCCTCAGAAAGGAACCATTGACCACCTGTCCATGCAGGTTGCGGCCCCAGCTCCAACTGTTCGTACCTCGCCAAAGTCCTTGAATGTGTTGTCGCCTCCCAAATCCATGCTCATCTTTTATGAAGCTGCATGTTTCAATTCCGCAAGTCAATTTTCTATCCACACCACAGGACGAAAACAATTGACATCCGAAGTGATTGTGACAAATATAAACGATTCCACCTCCTCTTTCTTGACTTGTCTCAAATTTTGATATGATTGATCATGAAATACTTCTCCAATTCCTCCCCATTAACACCCGGCTGGGTGGGACTGCACTCAGCTTGTTCTAGTATTATCTATACAGTCATGGTCAGAAAGTGGCCTGCAATGGCTTCTCTTCCCGCTCCTGCAAAGTCAGCTATAGTGTCACCAAAGGATCTATCCTTTGACACTTCATTACTCATTTACATGCTGCCTTTCAGTGATATCCGCAAACACAGCCTCAGTTTCCACATGTATCTCACTGTATCCAACTCTACCTCGCATTCAACACTCTTGAGCCCTCCAATGCCTGCACACTGTCAGAATTCCAGGCTGACATTCAGTACTGCATCAGCAGAAAATTCCTCCAACTCAGTATTGAAAAGATAGAAACCATCAGTCCCCATCGCATGTTTCCTTGTCTCCAACTCCATTTCTCGCCATGCCAACTGTCTGTCACTCAGCCAGACAGCCTGCAATCTTAATGTTATATTTGACCCCAGGGTGATCCTCCTATCAAATCTCCATATCCTCATTAACACTGTCTATTTTCACCTCCATGACATCACCCGCATTTGCCCTTATCTCGTCTTGTCGATAGCATTGTTCCCTCCAGACTCGATGATTCTAATGCACTCCTGGCTGGCTTCACGAGTTTCAACCTCTGCAAGCTCCGCTGTCTCGACCATTTGCCACTCAGGCATCTGCCCTCTGCTCACTGACCTACCTTTCCCAGCAATGAGCGGTTTTAAAATTCTCATCCTTGTTTTCAAATCCCTTCCTGGCCTCACAGCTCCTGTCTTTGCAATCGGCTCCAGATTGACAGCTCCCAGTTCTGGCTTCTTGAGCATTCCTGGTTTTAATTGTGCACCATTGGCGGCCGTGCCTTTATTTGCAAAGGTCACACGCTCTAGAATTACTTCCTTAAATCTCTCTGCCTGTCAACCAGTCTTTCCTGCTTTAAGACGTTCCATAAAAACTAACTCTTTGACTTAGCTTTTGGTCATCTGACCTAATATATTTTTCGGTGCTCTGTGTTAAAATTTCTTTGATATCACTCCTGTATCGCCCCTTGGGATGTTTCATTACGTTAATGGCGCTAGATAAATGCAAGTCACTTGTAATTGAAGATGAGGGAAATAGGAGATGGCAGTAAATGTCTGACCAAGATAACAAATAAGGGTAACATACATGGATAAAGAACAGATACAGTTATATAACATGAGTATAAATTAACTGCTAATCGTGTGAGTCATTGCCTGTTTAACACCGTACACAGCATTCAAAACATAAGAGGGGAACTGGAGACCAGAACTTGTCAAAGCCAGATGTAATAGCACATCTGAAACATTGCTGTTCTTTACATTCTATGCAAGAAGTAAGTGTTAACAGATATTCTGTTGTATAGTTTTATTTACCTGTCCACAGGTGCATTTAACGTTCTTTTTTTGACCTGGTGATGGTAAAATCAGTTGTATTGAGTGATGATGTGAATGTCTATTGAAAGTATAATCCTCATGTACTGTTATCCAACAGACCACGTGCAGTTAAGGCTCTCTGACGGTGGAAGCCCATGTAATGGCCGAGTGGAGATTTATTACAATGGGACTTGGGGCTCAGTTTGTGATGATTCCTGGGATCTGGCGGACGCTGACGTGGTTTGCAAACAGCTGGGTTGTGGAAAGGCATTGGACCTGGCACTTCCTGCATCTTGTGGGCCAGGTTCAGGGCCAGTTTGGTTGGATGAACTGAAGTGTTCCAGTAACGAATCATTTCTCTGGGAATGTCCCTCAGCATCGTGGGGTAGCCACGACTGTTCTCATAAAGAAGATGTGAGGATCATGTGTTCAGGTAAAGGTGCTTCCATGTGCCCATTTTCCGTAGTGTTGTGCACGTGGTTTCACAGGGAAGATATGACTTCGAATTACATACAATGGACAGCACGGAAACTGGCCATTCGGACTAACTGGTCAATGTGGTGTTTACGTTGCCCACGAGTATGGCCCCACCTCACTGCACCTAACCCTCTTTGCATATCCTCCTGCTTCTTTCTGCCTCATGTACCTGTATAGCTTTACCTGAAAGGCATCAGTGCAAATCACCTCAGCAATTGCATGTGTTCGGAATTCAAAATTCAAACCACTCCCTAGGTAAAAAAAAAAACCAAATTCTCCTGAATTTCTTATTAGATTTATTCGTGATTATTCTATATTTATGATCACTAACTTCGGTCTCTGTCACTTCAGAAGTGATTAGTGCCTCTGTATCCCGAGGTCTCTTTGCTGATCTATATCATTTTCACTCTTATTTTACAAGAGGTACGTGGCCTCTTTATTCTTCCTGTCAACACTGAGCACCTTAGACTTATCTCTATTCAACTTATTTGGCAATTGTATGCCCATTCGGCCCGTTTATTAACGTCTTCCCGTATTTTGTCTCTGTCTTTCTTAGTGTTAACTCCATCCCCAAATTGCTGTCATCTTAAATTTTGAAATTAAGTCTCCCTTGTGTAAATCCAAATCGTTCATGTAAATGTTGAGCAGCAGTGACCCCAGGCCTGTGGAACACCACTTCCCAACTTCCACCATTCTGGGTTACCACATTGTACCCGGACGGTGTGCTTTGTAGCTGGTTTCCTATCATTCTTCCACTGATCTCTTGACTTCACAGGCTCTGACCCCAGTCATGATCCTTGTCAGAGGCCTTCTGAAAAAAAAGATGCATATTACATCGACTGCATTATCCCTGTTATCTTTCTGTAACTTCTTCAAAGAATTCAATAACGTTGTTTGTCTTTCTGTTGTGAAATCCGTGTTGATTATTCTTTATTACTTTATGGGCTGTCGGTGTTTTTCTATCGCTTTTCTGAAATAATTACTGGAAATCAGTGAACACAACCGGTGCAGCATGTGTTGAGCTGTGCAGTATGAACATACAACGAGTTATCAATCTAACTATCTGGATATTTCTTGTGTCATTGACAGAGCACAAAGAGCTGCGGCTGGTGAATGGGAAGCATCGCTGTGAGGGGAGAGTGGAAGTGTTCTACAATGGCACCTGGGGAACAGTGTGCTCGGTTACACTTGATGGACCTGATGCAGAAGTGATCTGCAAACAATTACAGTGCGGTCCCCTCAGTTCTATCGATTATTATGCTCAGTCATTTGGAGAAGGATCTGGACCCATTTGGCTTGATGGGATGGAATGTATTTCACACGAATCGTTCCTTTGGCAATGTCAAAAAGAACTGTGGGGTAAACACAACTGTGAACACAGGGAGGATGCTGGTGTTGTTTGTTCAGGTAACACAACAAACCTCTAAATGTGCGAGTGTCATTTCAAACATTGGTGTCCGATACAGTCAGCATGTTTCTCTTCTGAACAGAAGCAAAAGTAACTAAGGAGCAGCACCACAGATCAAAGGACTGCATTCGAGAATATGATTGTAAACGTGGGCTTTCATCAGGTGCTACTTCCTCTTTATTATACCAACTATCTGACATGTACTCCTTTCTTATACTACATCAATAATAACCATTGATTCTCTTTGCCAGATTCTGGACATTGGTTGCGCCTGTTTGGAGGTAACACCAACTGCTCCGGGAGAGTTGAGATACTGTGCAATAACAGCTGGGGCACGGTGTGTGATGACTCCTGGGATATGGCCGATGCCAATGTTGTCTGCAGACAGCTGGATTGTGGTCACGCTCTTTTGGCCCCAGGTGGAGCTACTTTTTCCCAGGGTGACGGTGTTATCTGGCTGGATGAGGTGAAATGCACTGGAAGCGAATCTTCTCTGGCCGACTGTCCTTCTTCATCGCCGGCTCAGTCTGACTGTGAGCACAAGGAAGATGCCAGTGTGATTTGTTCCGGTGAGGGTGACAGGGTTTGGAGAGTGGGGTTAGGGTTCATTGTTTTGTTAAATTGACTCACTAGTTCCAGAAATTAAGCACAGTATTTATCGTTTAAATGGAAAGTGCTGAAATTTCATCCTCCTGAACCTTTTGTACAATATACTCCACAGGGCTCGATGTCCCTCCAATTGCTGTCCCATCCACATCTGCAGGTACTTACCATTATTAGTATCCTCGCCAGCGTTAGGGTTTGAATTAGTTGAATTGGTATTGTAGTCATTTTCTCAAGATGCTATGAGCACTTTCTCACTGACTGGAATATCTTTTCCTCACCGCATATTTCAAATGGTCTGGTTGAAATTCAGCTAATTCCAGATTCTGGCTGGACCTGAACTGTCGTGTTCTCATCAGAAACATGGGGGCACTGTCTCTGTAATTTAGACTGGCTCACACTTCCCTCTGGTGCAATGTGCACCACACATATTGTGGAATGTTCAGCCTGACTCATTGCCCGGAAGCAGTGGATATAATTATTAACTCCCTTTTGTAAATATGTTATTGTGCAAGACGGACTGTGTATGTGTTAAACCTTTCTGTATTATTGTCATTAAGAACAGGGATATAAAACTACTTCCATCCTAGTTGCGGTCTGCTTCGGAGTTCTGCTAATCTGTGTGTTGATCTCACTGATGGTGGTTATACAGAAAAAGTCAATCAGAAGAGGTGAGGTTCATATCTTACCGCGGATCCAACGAAAGATCCCAGATATTGTGTCATATGCATGCAAAACTCTCGTTCCTCACAGATTTCTATGGACTGTCAAGTGGCCTTGTTAGAAACACATTTTTTTTTTTTGCTGATTTTCTCCATTCAATGTGCTAAGGATTTGGTAAAATGTGACATTTAAAATGGAGAATGATTTGAAGTGTCCACATTCACTGTGAGAGTTCAGCACATCATACATGAAATTCTGGAAGAATTTACTTATTGTAACAAAGGATCCGGAAGTTTACTTCAACTTTTTAAGCTGTGCATTCAACTATTTACTTGTCTGGTAATCTTCCTTAATCCATTGGTTATCAGTTCCAGCCTTTCAGATTCCGGCTCTGGGCATCCAATATCGAGCTGTCTAACCGTGTCTGACTGTTATTTTGACAGGTGATACTTGTATAGGACCTTCTGTATTCACCAGCGGTGCTTCAACATTCCAAAATGACGCTTCCACTCATATTTCACCCATCCAAATCACTCCTGATTTATTATAAGAAATGGGACGCTTAATAAATGACACTTTTCATAATAATATAAAGTTCCTATAGAAATAGACCTCTCTCTCTAAAGAAAGATTCTGTATCTGGGACAGCATAGGCGCCTAGCACTGCCAAGGACCCGACCAGAACAGGCTCTGTAACAAGACAGTCCTAAAGCTGATAAGATCGAGCCTTGTAACCTCACTAGACAGGCAGTCGTTTACAAACGATCACAAGCAGGAGATCAGGTCATGGAGTCATAGATTAATCGAGTTATTCAGCACTGAAACAGTCCCTTCGGCTCAGCGTATCTCTGCCGGCCATCAGGCACCTATCTATTCTAATCTCATTTTCCAGCACTTGGCCCATGGTGTTGTATGCAATGGCATTTCAATTGTTCATCTAAATACTTCTGAAATGTTGTGAGGGTTCCTGCCTCTACCACCTCTTCAGGCAATGTGTTCTAGACTCCAACCATCCTCTGGGTGATACTTTTCCCCTCAAATCACCTCGATATATCCTTCCCCTTACCTTAAAACGATGCCCCCTGGTTGCCGACCCCTGCACTAAGGGAAAAGTTTTCTTCCTATCTATCCTATCAATACCCTTCATAATTTTGTATACCTCAATCATATTCCCTCCTCAGCCTTCTCTGTTCGAAAGAAAGCAACCCCAGCCTTTCCAGTCTCGCTTCATAACTGAAATGCTCCTACCCAGGCAACATCCTGGTGAACCTCCTCTGCACCCTCTCCAGTGCAATCACATCCTTCCTACAGTGCAGTTCCCAGAACTGTGCACAGTACTCCAGCTGTGGCCTAACTAGCGTTTTGTGCTGCTCCATCATAACCTTTCTGCTCTTGTATTATGTGCCTTGGCTAATAAAAGCAAGAATCCCATATTCTTTCCGAACCACCTTATCTTTCTATGCTGCTGCCTTCAGTGATCTATGGACAAGTACACCAAGGTCCCTCTGACTCTCCGTACTTCCTATGGTACTACCATCCATTGTATATTCCCTTGCCTTGTTACTCCACCTAAAATGCATCACCTCACCCTTCACAGGATTAAATTCAATTTGCTGCTCCCTTGCCCATCTTACCAGCCCATCTGTATCGTCCTGTAATTTCAGGCTTTCTTCCTCACTATTTACGACACCACAAGTTTTGGCATCATCTGCAAACTTACTCCTCATACCTCCTATATTCAGGTTTAGATGATTAATGTTCACTACAAACAGCAAGGGTCCCAGCACCGATCCCCGTGGTACATCACTGGTCACAGGCTTGCACTCAATAAAACAACCCTCGATCATTACTCTTTACTTCCTGCCACGCAGCCAATTTTGAATCCAATTTGTCAAATTGCCCTGGATCCCATGGGCTCTTACCTTCAAAAGGGAAATATTGAGAGTTCAGGGCTAACATGTTCCCATAGAGTTGAAGGGTTGGACGAACATTTCCAGGGATATTGTGGGTGTCAAGGGATATGGAGGATTGGATAAGGATCAAAAAGGAGGCTACTGGCAGATTCAGAGCGCTGAAAAACAGCGGACTCCCGAGAGGAGTACAGAAAGTATAGGAGGTACTTAAAAATTGAATTCGGAGAGCGAAGAGGGGGCATGCAATAACACTGGTGAGGAAGATCAAGGGAACGCCCAATGCAAGGGCAAGAGGATAACCAGGAAAAGAATGGGACTGATTAGGGATCAAAATGGCCGTCTGCAATTTGCAGGCAGAGGACGTAAATTCGGCTTTAATGGATTACTTTTCATCTGTGTTCACCATGGAGACGGCCGATGGCGGTGTCGAGATCAGGGTTTGTGAAGTACTTCAACAAATTAGCATTGAAAGGCAGCAAGTGTTTGTTGTTTTAGCGGGCTTAAAATGGAAAAATCCCGAGGCCCAGATGAGATGTGACCTAGGCTGTTAAGTGAGGTAAGGGAAGATCCAGCAGGGGCTTTGACATACATTTTCAAATCCTCGCTGGCCACAGGAGATGGACCAGAGGATTTAAGGACAGTGAATGTCGTACCATTATTCAAGAAGGGTAGCAGGGGTAAACCAGGTAATTACAGGCAGGTGAATCTAACGTCAGTGGAAGGGAAAATATTGAAACAATTTTGAGAAACCTGATTAATCTCCAATTGGAGAGGCAGGCATTAATCAGGGACAGTCAGCATGGCTTTGTTAGGGAGAGATCGCTTCTAACAAACTTGATTGAAATTTGTTCCTCAGTCAACACATTTGTCCTCAGTCTGCTGCAGGTGAACATAGGGATATGCAGTAAAATTGACACATAGACATTCACGAAAATACGCACAACAAAACTACTCCACATTCACTGTACCCGAATTTGTCCCTTTACTTTCTACGTCTCTGTGATTTGGATGTGTTCGCAGATAATTTACTGTTCAACGCTCGTGGGTTGCAACTAAACTTTCATCTTCCCACCCTCCATCTGACAGGTTCTGTCACTAGTGGCAAGGGTTCACCGGCTGGTTTATACCAAGCAATTTATGAAGAGATTGGGAATATTCCACCTGGCAAGGATTCCTATCAGATCCGGCGTTCAGGTCTGTGTTTTATATTTCATGCCGAATGTTCACAAGACAAATGTCACTTCCAAATAACTACCCCATGTTAATGGTCTGTTTACTGACTGAACACTGTCAGAAATCCGCTCGCTATCCCCAGGTGAAGGAGTCATATCACAGTGAGAATGTGTCTAGATCTGTGCGTATAGCAAGATTAGCAATGGGTTTGAGAAGATTTCCGCCCGTTGCTACTGCTTAAAGAACGTGATTTCTGTTTGTTTGTAACTATCATGTCATTTTATTCCATTTCAGCTAGACCATAAATAGTCACTGCTCTCAGGAGGAGACAGTCACATTGACTCAGAGTTTATTTCTCTAAGTGACTGGATTTCTGGATCAGAAACACGCTTCCATCAGGAACTCCTAAACTGAAGTCGGTGGTTCCTGCAAAAACATATCCTAACACTTCGTATTCTGAAGTTTAACATTAATCTACAAATTCTGTTTCACAATACTGGGGCAACAACACTAGCAAATCGATAAAAGTTTTGTCTTGCGATATATTTGGAGGGCAATTTAACCATTGAGATTAATTTCTCAGGTTGCAAAAAAAAACAGTAAAGAACAAATCCGTTATTCGTCTCCTTTCACTCTTTACACTTTTCTGCCCCATTATCCGGGGTGGGGTTCGGTTTTAAAGCCACCACCATCCATTTGAGACATTGAAATTGAAAGAAACGCGGACAGAATGGAGGGATTCTGGATTATGAAACTGTGCGAACTGATTATGTTTTACACTATTGTCTCTGCTCTGATGTCTGAAATCTGACCCACCAGCTGTTTTAACTGCTCGCTGTATGAGCCAACATTCATGGTCCATTCCTAGTTGCTCTTGAACCACTGCAGTCCCTGTGATAAATGTTTTACAACCGTGTCAGACACAAAGTCCCAGGACATTGTCACCAGATGATGACGGTATTATGTTATTTGCTGGAACGTCCCAATCGATCTCTCCAATAACCATTCATGTTTGTGTTTAACAGCTGCTGATTCCATTGAGTCCCTAAATCGGATTGAATATTACACCAGTCACAGTTTGGGTGATACGGATCCTGAATCAGAAAATCCTGAAGGGAACTCCTCCAGTATTCAGGGTGGGTACAATTTTATTTGTTACCATCACGTTTTTTTAATCCATCACGCAGTCTGTTATCTAAAATCAACAACTAAATATATCAGAACTTAATCGCTGTAAAATGATGCTGCTGAATACATGGGGATTTGCTGAGGGATTTTAGTTTTTAAAAATGGAGAAATAATTTGGATGTCTGCAAAATAATACCGATTGCAACCAATACTTTAATGGAATGAAACATTCAATTATTGTGATTTCTGACACTGTTGTGTGGGAGGTGAAATGTGACATTTGTGTGTCTGTTGAATGGGTGATTCAATGGGACAGATGTGACTTTAAAACGGAGGGCAGAATTTTGTCACACAGTGGCGACAGACTGGGAGGGAAATTGCCGCTGGATAGCAGTGCAAAGGAAGCCCGACGTATTTACTCTGTTAAGTGATATTCCTGGAAGCGGCCGAGCTGGTGGGTGGAGGCTGCACTTTAAGGCACTGGGCAGGCAATTGAGTCAATAAACAGGAAATTCATGGCAATTTTCCAAACCATTCACAATTTAATGAAAGGTGACAACAGTTTTCAGAGACTCGCCATCTATAAGGAGGGGGAAGGACAGAGGAAGGTCAGTTTTGGCTGTGAAAAGCAGTGTGGCACTGGAGGGAGGGGGAGAGATACTGTATCGCGGTATTGGCAATCTGGAGGCTGACCTATCTTGGCGATCATAACAGAGGTATTTAGGATGAGCATCCTCTCCGACTTGAAACTTACCTACACCAAGTAAAAAGAATGGAGACCTTGAGAAGTGAGTGCAGCAATTTACAATAGGTCTAAGCCACTCCGGTTTTGAGGCCTCGTATTGTGGAGGAGAATGAGAGATGGAAGCAGCTGCAGTCCCCAGGAGTTGGGCTGCAGCACCCAGACAGGGACAATAATCATGAGGCTGGAAAAGAGTGAGGATGAGCAGGGCACACAGCCGCAGGCAACCAGCTTCTTGAGTGCAGAAGATGCTACCCACCAGAGAGGGCTTACCATCAGAGGCTCTGCTTCCTGCAAATGTCGGAACAGCAGTGTCACTGAAGATTGTGCTTCTCCAAGAAGGTGGGCACTGAGCTGTGCTCCATGGTGTCGGAACATCTGAACCAATGAGTGGGGCACCCCTTCTCTAATTTAATTTTTATCATTTGTGACATTTAAGGCTGTCAAATTAATGTTAGGCACTGCACTCACCTTGTCATACTATATCAGGGCATTGATCCCGTTCCTGCACTGAAACCTCTTACATGGGACTACCTCACGGCTGCTCACTCCCTGCTCAATCTCCTGCCATGCCCTCCCCACCTGCCTCACTGGCCTCCTCCTCCGGTCCCGATGGAAAAGCGCTTCCCTCCTTGCCCTTGCTGCCTGGAGGAGCACTTCCATGGAGGCATGCGAAAACCTGGGCGCCAACCTTGCTCTGGCTGCTGCCATCTGCCAAACATACAGGTTGTCAGTCTCCCAACCAATATCCTACACTGCCCCTTCCTTTTAATCGATTACAGGCTGCATTTTAAACATCGCATGAGCTATGACTCGCCTATCGTGACACGACACGGTCCCATCATTCGCCAGCCTCTAATCTCACTGCGGCTGAAGATCACAGTTTACCCTGGCTGGCCCGTGTCGACTGATGTCCAATAATATAATTCTAAGTATTCAGTGATACCATTTAATTTCAGTGAAAATCATTATTTCCGCTCAGGTCTGGTTCCGGGTGATTATGATGATGTTGAGACTGGAGCCATTGACACTCAGGATGGTCACTTGTTGCTGGACAGTAGTCCTGATGATCTCTTCACAAGTGCTGGCGGTGATCTCTCCACTCTCGGTGAGTTAAACTCCCACAGTCACCAGCTCTCTGTCACTACTTTGAATTTCGTTCCACTCGGCGATGTCACAGACTGCTGGTTGATTTAAATACATGTTGTGATTAAAGGAAATTAGACAAAACAATGCTTGAAATATTTTAGAAAAGACACCCTTATGTTATTCGGTGTGTGATATCTCTCTTGCTAACACTTTGACTGGAAATCTTCCAGGTGCTCAATCTGAACACCCTGATTCAGTCTTAGCTGATCCATTTCATCTGCTATCACCCAGCGGTAAAAAACAACAACACGGTGAATGGAGATGGAAAACATTCCGAGGCCAACAAATTCCAGTCCCCTTTACGTTATACGTATATAGATGACCCGCATTGGACCAGCTTTCAGTCCAATCATTAAATCATAAACTTTCTCTCCACAGTCTACAGCTCTCAGACCCGCACTGAGCCCACTTTCAGTCCAGTCATTCATCCATAATCTTTCTCTCCACAGTATACAGTTCTCAGACCCACACTGATCCCGCTTTCAGTCCAATCGTTAATCCATAATCTTTCTCTCCACAGTATACAGTTCTCAGACACGCACTGATCCCGCTTTCAGTCCAATCGTTAATCCATAATCTTTCTCTCCACAGTATACAGCTCTTAAACCCGCACTGATCCCGCTTTCAGTCCAATCGTTAATCCATAATCTTTCTCTCCACAGTATACAGCTCTCAGACCCACACTGATCCCGCTTTCAGTCCAATCGTTAATCCATAATCTTTCTCTCCACAGTATACAGCTCTCAGACCCGCACTGATCCCGCTTTCAGTCCAATCATTAATCCTTAATCTTTCTCTCCACAGTATACAGCTCTCAGACCCGCACTGATCCCGCTTTCAGTCCAATCATTAATCCATAATCTTTCTCTCCACAGTATACAGCTCTCAGACCCGCACTGATCCCGCTTTCAGTCCAATCATTAATCCATAATCTTTCTCTCCACAGTATACAGCTCTCAGACCCGCACTGAACCCACTTTCAGTCCAATCATTAATCCATAATCTTTCTCTCCACAGTATACAGCTCTCAGACCCGCACTGAACCCACTTTCAGTTCAATCATTAATCCATAATCTTTCTCTCCACAGTATGGAGCTCACAGACCCACACTGAACCCACTTTCAGTTCAATCATTAATCCATAATCTTTCTCTCCACAGTATACAGCTCACAGACCCGCACTGATCCCGCTTTCAGTCCAATCATTAATCCATAATCTTTCTCTCCACAGTATATAGCTCTCAGACCCGCACTGAACCCACTTTCAGTCCAATCATTAATCCATAATCTTTCTCTCCACAGTATACAGCTCTCAGACCCGCACTGAACCCACTTTGATGCCTCCCTCCATTCCTGAAAACAATGAGGATGTTCACTATGACACGTTCACAATAGCAGACATTACACCAAAGATGGGCACTGACTGTGTGGTTCAACATCTTACATCTCCATCAGTCTGGTAAGACCAATGTTTTATAATTTGTTCCATGTATTGTGCTGACAGTGTGCAGTCCCAGCTGTTTCCGGTATTAAGAATATCGATATTGATTCCAAAGTATCAGAAAGATGATGGGCGGCACAGTGGTTAGCACCGCAGCCTCACAGCTCCAGCGATCCGGGTTCAATTCTGGGTACTGCCTCTGTTGAGTTTGCAAGTTCTCCCTGTGTCTGGGTTTTCGCTGGGTTTCCTCCCACCACCAAACGATTTGCAGTTGATTGGTAAATTGGTCATTATAAACTGCCCCTAGTAGACGTTGGTGGTAGGGAAATGTAGGAACAGGTGGGGATCTTGTACGAATATGGGATTAGAGTAGGACTAGTAAAAATGGGTGGTTGATGGTCGGCAGAGACTCGGTGGGCAGAAGGGCCTGTTTCAGTGCTGTATCTCAAAAAAAGAGAGAACATTTTCTGTACTTACTAAAGAAATAAGAGGCTTATTGAAACAGAAATATTCTGAAGAGATCATATACTGTATTTGATGTATTTGTTTGGTGGTTAACATTGCTGTAAACCTCTCAAGTCGTTTTTGTTCTTCTTTCAGGTAAAAGTCAGCCTCAAATCCAGTGTATGATGTCTGGAGGTGGATCACAGACTGATGTGTTATTCTGTCTTAAATCTGAAGGAACGGCATAAACTTTCCCAACAGTGTGAACACGATAATTGTGCTTTGTTTTACGATATAAACATCACTTTATTTTTTTATCAACCATCATTTTACATTGTTTTGAAATAACTAGATTTGGCTTTTCTCTTTATTTTGTCTGAAGGTGCGTGTTTTCTGTTTAATTAAAATACCAAACAGAATTGATTTCGGATCATTTCTCGGTCTGTACAAGTACTGAGATATATTACTCCGCATGTAATTACCAATACTGTTACAGAGATTAAAACCGGTGCTTATTAATGAAGAGTTTATGCAAAGTTCGTTTTGTAACCGATTCACTTTTCCATTTCCTGTTAAAAAAAGGTTTAGAACACGTCAGGTGACAAATAAATGGTCTGTCTCTTTAATCTGCATTTAATGTAACTTTTTCCTCCACCACCACATACTCGATATGGACAAATTACTGCAGTTTCTAATGTAAGTGTTGATGTACAATGGGAATAACCTTCAAAAATAATTAAAATGATTTATTCAATGTTGCAGTTGGCATTTGTGCCTTTGTCAATATTAACGACTGTATTGTGGTTCAAGGACTAAATATACACCAATTTCGAGATACAATATAATGTTTTCCTGCGCTACACTATCCCGGAGTATGGTGGGAGAGCAGGAGAAACTGGTCAGAAATTCATGCGTTTTTGCCGTCAATTTTAAACATTTCAGTTAGTCATCAGCAGAGCGCAATTGTTACTCTGTCGGGAGAGCAGCTACACCATGCATTACTCTCCAGAAAATTGTGATTTTTGTGATTCGTCGGCTTACTGAAATACCCGTATCCACCAGCAGATGGCGAACATCATTTGAATTGAAAACGAATTATGCTGGAAACACTTAACAGCTGAGATATCATCTGTGGCGAGAGACACGGGACCAGCTTTGAACGTTATTGCGATTTCGTCAGAAATATATATTAGTCGAGATTAATTACTTTTAGCAAATACAGAATCAGGGAAAAAGGATGGACTGGAGAGAGTAAAAGAGTGAAGGTTTGTGTTAAGATGGAGGCAAGTGTTATGAAATGAATTCCGCCCCCTTTACTCTCTCTTATCTATCTCCCTGTGATGTGCAGCACTTTATTCTCTCAACCCTCACATTGTCATTAAACCTGCTGACAATGGAATCGCTGTTGTTGTTTGTTGTAAAGACCTCTACCTTGGGGAGCCTAAACACGAAACTCTCTGACATATCGTTCCACTTCCCCCAGACCATGAGTCCATCACTGAACATCATGTCATCCTTTCCCATATTATCTTTGAACTTATTTCCTCTTGACATCTTCACCCCGTGCCTGTGACCGCGCACAGCCCCTTCGAAATCCTCCAAACATCCACAAACAAGGCTACATCGTAAGACTCAACATTTCAATATGTTCCTTTCCGATGGATCTTAACTCTTTCTATTGCACTTTCTCCCCTTGTCTTCTTCTGTCGCCATCCACGATTTTAGCTACTCTGGTTTCCGGGCCATAAATGTTTCCTTTTCACCATGGACATCCAGTCCAACACTGTAAACGAGATATGTAGATTCCTTCAACTACATCCCACCCCAGGCCGTCCAACCACTCTGCATTTACATCTCTCACCAAGATGTTCATTCCCTTTAAACTTTTCTTTCCCTCTGCAGAGCATGTAATTCTCTTAAAACTCTATCTCTCACTCGGGTGATCAATCCCTTTAAAACTCATTAAATCCATTCAGGAAATTCGGATCCCTACAAGTCCATCCCTCATCAGGACGGCCATACCCTCAATATGTCCATCTCTTACCAGGATGTTCAAACTATCTGCAACTTAGCCCATTCAAAATATTCAGGTCTGTACTTTTCCATCCCACACCGGGATGTCCAGTCGCTTTGCAGTCCATCTTTCACCAGGATGTATCTTCCACCTACACCTGTATCTCTGAATAGGACATGCAGCCTTTCTGCATCGCAATCCCTCGCCTCGCCATCCAGTTGTTTGACACCTTTACGTCCCACCAGCACACGACATCTTGTTTGGGTACATTGATGACTATTTCATTGTAGTTTCCTGACCTCATTCTCAGCTGAAAGGAATTAACTTTGCTTCCAGCTACCAGCCCTACTTTACATTTACACGACCCATCCCCAATTCGATTCCTCGAAATCTTATTTCTAAAACTGAGGATCGGCAGGTAGCTCACAATGTCTATCTGTAGCCACCGACCCAGAGACCTAGCTCGATTATGCACCCCACCTCCCCCATCCTGCTTCGTGTCAGGTCTCTATTGCCTTCTCCAGGTATCTGCATCTCTGTTACAGCAGTTCCAATGATGCCACCTTCCACATCATCATTTCCGAATTGGCTTCTGTCTTTGATTGGCTGAAGAGTTCCCTTCTTCAGGCACGTAACCTGCAATTCCGCCCTCATCCCTTCTCGTCACCACCAGAGCCATGATCCAGTTAGCCTTGTCCTCACTTGCCACAGCAACACCTACATATTCAACAGTTTTCTGCAATTTCAGCCGCCAGCGCCATGTGACGACTAAAGGCATCATTCCCTCCCTTCCCCATTCAACAATCCAAAGGCACTATTCCTTCTGTCAAGCTCTTGGTTAGTCCTCTGTCAATCCCAGAATCACTCCTCTTGCAACAAAAAACATCTCATGCAATGGTTGAATGATGCAACACCTGTTCTTTCCCCTCTTCCCTTCTCACAGAGAGCGTCCCAAACATTCTTTCTGGATGAAACAAGCATCTAATTGTACCTACTTCGAACTGAATACATGGTATTTGTTACTCACAATGTAGTCTATTCTGTTGAGAACAAACGGCGATTCGATGAAGCTTCAATGAACACATCAACTTTATATTAGCACTTTTCAGCCCTAAAATTGCTCCTGTATTTTTGAATAGCGGGTATTTGTAATGGACGAGCAAGTTGAATTGGAGGAAGTATGGGTTCGTGCTCGGTGTCCGGATCCCCTATTGACTCACGACAGTAGCAGTTACCCTGGACTCAACCTTCCTCTTTCCTATCATATTGGCAGATATGTGGTCCTCTTTGACAATTATTTCATATTTCCCTCCCACTGCCATGTATCAGCAGCCAGACCTGGAGCCCACACTGAGAGATGGCTCTGTCGTTCCAGTCACTGCACTGTCATTGTGCAGCAGAATTGGAGACCACATCGAAAGCTGACCACGTGGTGCCTGGCATTGCATGGTGAAGCAGCGAGTAACATGTGAAGTCTGAGAACAAGTGACTAAATATTGGTTGCATTGAAATGCTACTCAAACCCCTTCATCCCACCCCTGCACCAAGTGACCCACGAAGATGATTCTTCCCCTACATTTAGGTCAAATCTCGTCTGCACCTGGACAGAGAAAATCCCTGCATGAGGCATTCCCACGCCCACACACTGTGAGGGCCCGAAGTTATTACTAAAACATTTTGCACAAATTGACATGGATAAAAGTTTGACTAATATTACGTTAATAAATTGCACTCAAATTAATATTCATTCATGTCCCACGTAATAGTGTTCCCTTGAAGGCTGGTATTTTCTAATTATAGAGCTGCCCCTTTTAATTCAGCGTGGTGGACGCGTGCAGCCGTCGTAAAAATGGTACTGCAGATATTTACAACCAGCATTTTCGGCGGTGCGACCGAGAATGGGACTGGAGTCAGGTTGGTGCATCTGGACTGCATTGCTGGTGCCTCCATGGGCATGGGACGAGGGTCTGTCAAGGGCACAGATGTACTTCCCTCTTGAAAGAGGACACTACCTGCAGCTGCCGTAGCGCCAGTCTGATCCCATGGGACTGTGCATTATCGCTCACTGATCTGCATGAGAGAAAACTAAAGGACACCACTGATCCGACCAAAGCTCCTCTCCATTCGAACCACTAAATCTGTCAACGCTGCTTCACGACTTTTCGAGGCTGGAAGTCACAGTAGAAACCAAAGCCCCAATAGCAGCAGGTTGGGTTTCAATCAAAGCTGGCCTTGGTGGCTACCAGGGCTCTTGCATAGTAAGCTTCCGTAGAGGACAACACATTCTTCATAAGAGAATACAGGCAACTCGTTCCATGAACAGGAACGTCCAGGTGCCAGTCATAGACTATTGGCTCCTCCATAGTCTCATCCATGATGTTGAAAGTCTTTGACAGGTTACCCACGCAACCGTTCTCTGCTGGTACTATTCCAATTTCCTTTGCGTGAACACCCAGGCATTGAATTGGTATTCCCCACACTCTTCAGCAATGTTTGGGTCAGGGCGCACTCGCCTGCCTCCTCTGTCCTCTACTGTGCCTTTCACCACTACCCGTGCTGCTCACTTGCAATGTTAACTTCACCCTGCACAGACTGTGCTATCTCACCATCATTCCCATGCATTGTGCTAAATGCTGAACTGGTGCGTGTTGAAGTCAGAGGGGTGACTGTTCAGATTGGTATTGCTAGCTTGGTTCTCCTGCTTCTGAAGGGCCTAGTCGTGCAAAAGAATCTGTCAGCAAAGACAGTAAAAGCGAAATATGAGTACTGGGCAGGCTAAGCAACCTCATATCTGTGAGAGTGGAGAGGCACCTACAATTTGCCGCAGCTCCCTTAAAGAGATGCACATCTAGGACAAGAAGAAAAGAAGAGAACCTTTCGCAAAACAAATCAATGTCGATGGTTATGTATTTTGCTGCGATGTGTCCGCTTTAGAGACCTGTTAAGTTAGTGAGTCACGCAGCATTTTCTGAATAGTTTAGATGTGTGGTCGGGGTCAGTTTATTTGAACTTGTTCAGTTTGTCCGTAGGAGGTCAGTTTATGAAAATACTGTCCGTTTATGGTTAGTGGCCAGTTGATGTTCATTGTGCCATTCTATAGATGCCGTGCACATTTATTTTCTTGACCATGAAACAGTTATGAAATACTGGATAAACACATATTGCATCAGTTGGAGCCTTTGGTGCAGTTTATGGAAGTGGATCTACCAGTGGCGGTAAGCATTATGATATTAAACATAATGTCAAGAAAACCTGCTATAAAAAGGGGATTTTTTTAAATTCATGGATTGGCAACCGACTTTAAACGTTTAATTATTAAGTATAATAAACTCACCTCTTCCTTGGTTAAACTCAAGAAAACTTGTCCAATTGGTTCTTTTACGATCACAACAAAGGACAAAGGTAAAACACTCACTCGAGTGTTAAGTACATCCAGTGATTAGAAAGGAATAACCCCTGCTGCGGTCAAATGAGAAGAAGGACAATTGGGGTATAGTGTGACCCTCGTCACCTGATCGTAACAATAACCAATGCACTATTCTGTATTCCAAAGAGACGAGGATACCACTGTGAAAATGTAGCCAGTGCACTGTTTAGTCTTCCCCACCAGAGGTGTAAGCTGGTATTCACCAAATGAGATAGACATTACTACATCATTGTAGTCTTTGCACTCATCATTGCTATATAAATATAATACTGCACTGTCATACCTACAAAAGAATGGAGGTATTACTGTATCAATGCAACAATTGTATTGTGCAGTATTCACCAGCAGAGGGAGGCAGTACTGTTTAAATGCAAGCATGACACTGTTCAGAATCCACAGGCAGATATGGACAGTATTATACCAATGTAACTTTTGCGCTGTGCAGTTTTCACCAGTGGAACAGTCAATCAAATTATATTCTGGGCTTTGGGAAGTTTCAATTCATGTCTGTGCAATATCTGGGCAAGTACACCGTTTGACATATAAACGTGTTCAGAAGAAAGCATGTTACTGACCTTGTTTGTTTAGTGACTGTGATTCATGGCACTTTCCAAGGGACCTATTTGTGTCACTGCGAGGTTTCTCTTTGATATCAATAAGATTCTCCTTGCAATGTTACTCTACTATTGCGTCAATGACTGACAGGCACCTGTAGCTTTACAAAGAGGGAGAGAATGGATCAACATCTGAGAACAACAGGCTGGAAGAGTATGCTCTGGGAGTTTCAATGTGTATATTCAAATTGCCATATAGTATATATAGAAATTATGATACATATGGCGGTTCAGAGTGTCCACAGGTTGTGCTATCTCTGATCGTTAGTTCCTGGTGAGCCTCCATCTCCAACTATTAATTCAGTAAACTACTGTCTTTTAGTTTCATTAACCACCTCATTACTGCTGCCTGTTCCTTGTAAGGATCAATGACTCTGATGGTCTCTGAACTGGCCTGTGGTTTAGCAGAGTTTAGTAAGACATATGAGGAAAAGACTGAGGACCGAGTCAGCAAACTCTTGAACATAATGGAGTCTTCTTTACTCTGTTTTCTTTCACTTTCTCTTTCAGTGCCATCTGCTGGCTTGTGTGTGCATGGTAGCCTCAAATGAACAATATGTCCAATACAATTGTCAAAACACGACGATATCTAGTTACTAACTGTATAAAGCATGCTTTACTGTATTTTTTTATCATTTAATAACTTATATTCGCGGCTCTTGGCGGTAACTGCATCTCGCCATTTGAGCAATTACATGACATCCCTGATTGGGAGTTGTGTGTCCAGGGGATCCCTCGGGTGCGAGACTTTATTTGCAAGGGGATACTGGGACTGAGACTATGTTCCAGTTTTCGCAGAATCGTAGGGCATTCTCAGCATTTGCAAATGGACCTCTGGATTATGTCATCGACAGACGGTTCTGGGATTGCTTATCAATGAATGCAATTTGTCCATTGAAGTGGCAAATTTGAAAAGAATCTCTGGGAGTTTGGTAATATCTTCTGGGTCCATAAGATTTTCGTTTCAGGAGACCTTGCAACTGTCAGTATTTCTTGCGTCCCGTTAATGTTATCTATTGACAGAGATACTCTGAAATTACCGTGTTGACAAGGGGATCCTCGAATTTCAACGTTTATATAGGATCCTGCATGTGTGGCAAAAGTTACATCCGAATATAAGTGCTTACTGGATGTTCCTTCGTTACTTGCACCATTTTCAGAATGTCAATGGCTAATCAGGGTGGCACAGTGGTGCAGTGAATTGCACCGCAGCCTCACAGCTCCAGTGACCCGGGATTAGGTCTGGGTACTGCCAGTGCGGAGTTTGTAATTTCTCCCTGTGACCGTGTGGGTTTCTGCCGGATGTTCCGGATTCCTCCCACAGCGAATGACCTGCAGGTTGATAGGTAAATTGACCATTATAAATTGCCCCGAGTTTAGGTAGGGAATATGGGATTAATTTAGGATTAGCATAAATGGTTGGTTGTTGATCGGCACAGAGTGGGTGGGCCGAAGGGCCTGTTTCAGTGCTGTATCTCTAAATGAATAAAGTACCAGTATTTATGATTTACAGGATTGGCCGGCTTCTCACAGATACAAGAGACCCATACCAAACATCTTAAACCTCCATCATTCTGTCCGAGTAATTCAAGTTGCTGTGGCAACCAGTTGCTGTCAACACCCATAACTCATACTTACTAAATTGTCAGTCTGTTTGATACCTGCAAAACATAACTCAGGGGAACAAACCTATCAGATTGTGACGGGACCCGAAATCCCTGCAGAAACCAGTGAGTGGATGGCAAAGTTATGAGGGTCATTAGCCTGGTTCCAATACAGTTTGTGAATTCTTTGGTTAAATGTCCATTTCAGGAGAGTTGTTGTTTCACATCCGGGGAAAGAATTAATTTCAAGGTTTTCTACTTATGGTAACTTTATAGAGACACGTCAGCTGTGCTAATTTGTTGATCAGCATTAGATCTTCAGGCTCTTTTCATTTTCCAGATCTACTTTCACTCCCGGATATATCAAACTGACATTAATTATTATTTATTGAGTTACAGTGGACAGTTTATTGAAACAACATCTACCTTCAGCTCCCATCTTTGCATTGAATCATAGGGAGTTAACAAGTGACATTGATAGAGGCTGCATTCCTGGTGATTGGATCACAACGAATTAACCGTTTACAGTAACACAGCCTCACCCGCCTGACTAGATTATCAACAGTGTTACTGTTTCATTAACCTCTATATGCAGGTGGAGAAAACAGCTTGAACATTTCACAAGTTCATCTATTTTACTTTAAAACCACATGGAGAATTGATGCTCCTGCTGTACCTAACTTTGCTGATTGATTTGAACTTAGTCATTTATCGTGAACTGTTGATATTTGTGTTTTACATTTTGTAAAGTGTACACAGATTACCATATCTTTGTTCTTTGAGTCAGTCTTTGAAATAAGAGATCAGTTTATTTGCAGTCACTAAGCTCTTACATTTTTCCAATGATCAATGATATTGCACAAACATTCGTCCCCCGATACTTTGTCCTTATGGATTTTATGTAGCTAAGTTCAAAGTCCGAGGTGAAATGTCCTGCAGCAGTATGTTGATATCACAGAAATCATCACAATGTCAGGCGCTTCCTCTCAGTTCAACAGAACAACAAAACACACAGTGACTGTTCTGAGGTCCTGCAGACTGTGAGCTGCTTTTCATATATTTCGGTAATGTAAATTCTTTGTTGATTCCAAGTGATCACCTTTGATAAAGCACATTCCGTAATGCTTACAAGGAACACATCACATCCCTCCCTGCACAGTTCAACGATGGTGAATGTTTGGAATTTCTGATTACCAGTCAGTGTGTCTTTGTGTTCTGATTCTCTCGACAGTCTCACTGAGTGATCACATTTCCTCAAAGATTTGGCAAGTTACCCTCTGAAGCTTCGCAGTCCTTATATGGAGTATAATTGTGCGGCATTTCTGAGAGGAACGATTCAGAAATACATTGCCGCTCTACATGGGCTTATACAAGAAAAGTGGGCAAGAAAAACAGTGATGGCTCTATTGCTGGTAATGGTGGTAATGGTAATCGAGGTGGCTGCCCTCGACATCAAGGCAGCAAGTTACAAAATGTATTTCTAATGAGATCACTTTCCTCATCCCCTCATAGCCCTTTTTTGCCAGCCTCTCCAAAGTCATGTTTCTATTGCATTTATTTCTTTCTCTTTACATTCAATTACAACCTCACTTCTTCATTTCTCAATGATATTTTATTCTGTAAAAAGGCAAAATCCTGCGGAGGCTGGGAAGCTGAGAAATTAACAGCAAGTTCTGGTACTACCTTGTAGGCAAGGTAGAACTTTTAGAAAGAGGAACAGAATTAAAATTCCCGGCTGGAGAATTTTCTTCAGAACTATGAAGTGTTCTGTTGCAGCAGTATTTATGTAAGAACAGAGGCTGGGAAAAGGGGAACAGAGGAAAGGAATGAAGGAACTAAAGAGAATAACTGACAGGGTGGAAGGCAGTAATGATTAAATGGAGAGCGGAATCATTCCCAACGCCCGCTGTCAAAAACAAATGGAGGAGTAGTTATCATGTGAGTTTTTGAAGTTGACGCTGATTCCAGAAGATTGAAGCAGTGTGGCAGGCCGTGACAGAAACATCAGCCTAGGAATGGGGCAGGGAATTATAATGGCAAGTGACTGGAAGCTCAGCATCACGTTTGCAGACTTATTGGAAGTGCTCAACAAAGCAGTAACAGAACATGTACTTGGTTTCCTCTGTGTAAAGGACAATTATTTTCAGTACGATATTTATTTGTTTCGAGGTACAACATTGAAAGAAGCACTTCGACCCACCGAGTCTGTGCCGACCAACAATCACCCATTTATACTAATCCTACATTAACTCCATATTCCCTACCATTCTCCTACCACCTACCTACACTAGGGCAATTTACAATGGCCAATTCACCTATCAACGTGCAAGTCTTTGGTTGTGTGAGGAAACCAGAGCACCCGGCAGAAACCCACAAACTCACAGGGAGAACTTGCAAACTTCACAAGGGTAATACCCAGAACTAAACGGAGATCTCTGGAGTTATGAGGCTGCAGTGCTAACCACTGCACCCCTCTGCAAGTACAGATACACTACTGCTTCACCTGGAAAGAGTGCTTGGAGCCCTGATGGTTGAACGAGAGGACGTGAAAGGGCAGGTGATGTATCTCCAGTATTTGCATGGGAAGGTGCCATTAGAAGGGGAGTGGGTGTTTTTACTGATGGAAGAGTGAGTCAAAATGTGCATTCAGAATGCTGATAATTCCGCCCAGGAAAATCCCTTGTCACAATTTTCCCCTTGCAAATTTATTCCCCCCCGAAAATTTATTCCTCCCCCCGCAAATCATTTCTCCCCCCCGCAAATTTCCTCCTCTCCCTACTCAAAGTTTAACCACGGCAACATGTCCCCCCGGAAAATTCCCGCACAGCAAATCCTCCCCCCACCCGTGAATAGACACTCCCATCGAGTTACCGCTCGTCTGCCGACCCCGATCTGATATCTCACCTGTGAACAGACTCCCATCTAAATATCCCCAGGAACAGACTCCCATCTAAATACCCCCAGGAACAGACTCACATATAAATACCCGTCCTGTGAACAGATCCTCCATCTAAATACCCTCAGCAACAGACTTCTATCTACATACCCCCAGGAACAGACTTACATCTAAACTAAATGCCCCTCCTGTGAAAAGATCTCCCGTCTAGATACGCCCAGAACAGACTCCAACCTAAGTACCCCCAGGAACAGACTCCCATCTAAATACCCCTCCTGTAAACAGACTCCCATCTAAACACTCTCAGAGACAGACTCCCATCTAAATACCCACAGGAACAAAATCCCATCTAAAACCCCCTGTGAAAATACCCCTATCTAATGCCCCTCCTGTGAAAATTCCCCCATGTAATTAATCCCTACCCTCCCCGTCAACAGTCCCACATCAACTGGCTCCCAGACCCTCGGCACCTTTAACTCATGTACGGCCAACGGCAGGGCCGGGAACAGAGCAATGACCAACACCCCAGAGGCTCACGGCATTCTGAGCCGTTAACGCACAGAAAGATCCCAGCCCAGACACATCCCTCTCTGCAGAAAGGCTTTTCACCTGCTCTCCCCGTCACCTTCAGGGAATGAAACAGAGGAAGACACACACAGACACACACACTGACTGGCACAAGGACGGAAGGGGGCCTTTCAGCCCTTTGAGCCTGTCCCACCCATTTTAGATCATGGCTGATCTGTCCCTTCCCTCACTGAGCCACAAGAAGACAGGCAGAGACAGTCGGGGAGCAGGTACACAGAGAGACAATGAAACGCGGGGCTTGACTCAGACTTGGTGCCAATGTTGCAAACCAGGGTGGCGGGGAGGAGGGTGGTTGTGAATCGGCTGCCCGTTCAGCGACTCTCTCCTATTTTTGCATCAATGAGAGCAAAACTGGGGAGAGATGAAAAGCAAGATCCCGGTTCACAAACATCCTGTACAACACCAAGGCAACGAGTTCAATTCCACACCTAGACAGAGAGACAGAGACAAAGAAAACAGAATCCAGTGTTAGGACATACCATGGAGAGAGAAAAATAAATGGAAAGGGAGATGGAGAATGACATGCAGGGAGTCAGAAACCAGTGAGAGAGAAACTGAGAACAGAGGGTCAGAAATACCGAGAAGGACAGAGAGAGAGAGAGAGAAATTGAGATATATATATAGAGAGAGACAGAGACAGAGACAGAGAGAGAGTTGGAGGTATAGAGAGCGAATACAGCAGCGATGCAGATATTGAGAGACGCAGAGACGTAAAGATGTGGAGGTGCAGAGATACAAAGTAAGACGTGTTTACAGAATAGCGAATGGTGTCCCGGGGCGGCGGGGGAAAATGCAGAGCTAATCTTGCAAGAAAGGAGGAGCAGAGATGGAAAGATTCAGGGATTTGGAAGTGAGTGAATGAAGAAATGGACTGAGAGAGAGAGAGAGGTAAAGATGCAGAGAGTCACAGAAAGAGAATGAAAATGAAAACTTGTGAGACTCTAGAGAGGGGCAGAGATAGAAAGAATGTTGAGAGATACAGAGATAGGGATTTAAAGATGTGAAGAAACAGAGCTAGGAACAAGGAGGAAGGTGCAGGGAACAAGTTGCAGCAAGAGATGGAGAGAGGGAAATCTATGGGACTGTTCTGGAGCAGCGCTTCCCAAACTATTTGCTTCAGAGCTCCCTCCAGCCCCTCCCTTGTGGTAAAAAATCCACAGACCCCCGAAATACAAAACAAAAATCCTGCGGATGCTGGAATTCTGAAATAAAAACAGTGCTGGAAATAGTGAGCATTTCCAGCACTTGTTGTTTTTTCCATCAGCCCCGCAAACACATAATCTTTTTTTCTGTACCTAGAAATGAATTTGACAATGACACATATATATTTATTATTACTTACCTCTCTGGTTTTGCCTTGATGCGGCCATTAAAACGGTTGACTCCTTTTGAAGGCTGGAGGATGCTGCAGAGATAGATATTTTTTTGGTGGCTGCAGGAGGTTACAGAGACAGGGAGGTTTTCTGGGGCTGGACAATTTTTCAGAGCTGGGGAGACGTTGGAAGAGGTTACAGAGATTCAGAGCTGCAGGGTCTGGTGGAGGTTACAGAGTTATGGCGGTTATAGGGCTTGGAATAGGTAGAGATTTATGACGGTTTAGGGGCTGGTGGAGCCTACAGAGATAGGGAGGCTTGTAGGGGCTGGAGAAGATTTCAGAAGTAGTGAGGGTTGTCGGGGCTACTGGAGATTACAGGGATAGTAAGGTTTGTGGAATATTGAGGAGATTACAGAGACGGAGAAGCCTTGTAGGGATTAGAGGATGTTCCAGCAATAGGGAGGGTTGTGTTATCTGGAGGATGTTACCAAGATAGGGATCAGCTGTAGCAACTGGAGGAGGTCAGAGACATAGGCAGGGTTAGCGGTTTCAGACGTTATTGAAGCGATAGGGAGGGTTGTAGACGCTGGCGCAGATGACACAGGTAGGATTATTTTTTTCAGGGCTGGTGAGATTACAGAAATCTAGATGGATGTAGCGTCTGGAGGAGGTTACAGAGAGGGGAGGGCTTGAGGGGGCTGCAGGATCTTACAGAAATTGGTCGGATTGTTGGGGCTTCAGGAAGTTGGACAGATATGGAGAGTGTAGGGGCTGGAGGAATTTTCAGAGATATGGAGATGTAGGATCTGGAGGGAATTCCAGAGCTCAGGGCCTCAGCAACTTGCAAAGATAGGGAGCGTTTCAGGGTTGGAGGAGATTACAGACATAGGGAGCGCTGTGTAAGTGGAAGAGATTACAGAGATAGGGAGGGTTATAGTAGTGGAGGAAATTACAGACATAGGGAGGGTTGTAGGAGTGAAGGAGTTTACAGAGATAGGAGGGGCAGTAGCGTAGGTTTTGATTGAAGTTTTATCAGATGTGAAAGGAATTAATAAGAATTGTGTGGACATTAGCTTTTTTCCTGCTGGTGTTTACTTCAAGGGCAGACCTTTAAAGCCGAAGGCAGGCCATTGATGATGGAAGATAGGAAACAGTGCATCATATTGAGAATATTGATTGTGTGTAACTCTGTCCCATGAAAACAATTCAGGAAATGCTGGAGCTTAACGAATAATTTTAAACCTGAGATGGACAGATTTATTTCTCGCCAAGTGGATTGAGGAATATGAACTCTGAGGTGGGTTATGGAGTTCAGATTCAGATCTGCTATGATGTCACTAAATGGCAGTTCAAACTTGAGGGCTGAATGGCCTCCAGCTAATTATATGTATACCAGTAGTAAGAACACAAAACTAAGCAGATTAGATCCCGTTATTATGTGCAAGGAATGATCAACAATCATTTATTTTTGGATGTACTTGCAGCCTTACAGTAGATTTTTCTGCTACTTACGATTATCACATTAATGCCAACATCCGCTCCTCCTCAATTACCCTCATTCTCTTCCCAGCAACAGTTTTTTTAAACTAGAAGTCAGTTCCCACTGCCACAAGACTCACACTGGATTGTGTGTGTGCGCGTGTGTATATGTGAGTGTTTGTGTGTGTGAATGTGAGCGTGATTTGATTTGATTCTTTAATGGGCTGTGGACGTGGCAAGCTCGGCCAGCATTTATTGCCCGTGTCTAATTGCTCGTGAGAATGACGTGGCGAGTTTTATTTAGTGTGTATGTGTGTGCGTGTGTGTGTGTGTGTGTGCGTGTGTGTGTTTGAGATGGTGTTTATGAATGAGACTGCGCGTTTGGACTTGTGTGCATGTCACATTGAGCAGGGTTTGGGGTAAATGTGTAACCCATGTGGCTCCTAAAAATATTATTAGTTTAATCTCTCCCGAGGGAGAGAGAGAGAGAGAGCAGTGACCAGGTTGGGGGGAATGTAAGGGAGTCGGAATAAATAAAGTGTTCACAAAATATGAACAAATAATATTCATAATAATGACTGACACAAAAAGCTTTCCACCATCTGTAGCATGTTGCTGCTCTCCAACCAAGTTTTGTTTTCTGAGTAGCACTGATGAACTGAGAATGGAACTAGTGGCAGTTGAGGGGAGACTGTGATTGCGATTTCCCTTCATATTCTGCAGAGGGAACTCTGACTCTTTACCTTCCCCCTTTTCTGTCCGGTGCAACCATCGACCTCGCCAAACCCAGTCAGTGTATTTCCCGTATCCAACTGCTCGCTTCTGGCACACTGCCCAGCTGCCCGTTGGTGTGTGTGACAACGCCAACACCAGTGGTTTTTCAGTCATCGAGTTGTCTGTCATCTCTTCTCTGCTGCTGCACTGCTCTTTGGCGAGTGTCTCTTCATAACACCAACCCACCAATGTATTGTGGGTCAACCCGCTGTCATTCACATCTTTCCCATTGTGGATAAATATTATATTCATGTACTGGAACTACGTGGACCCGCCTCTGGGCTGCTCCCTGTTGTAATGTTTATTCATTTGCTGAATCATTGATGTAACTGGATATTTCACCCTGCTCTTGAACTGCTCTCTGAACTTGGACTGAGTCACCACATAAATAAATGTGTTTGTGCAGCAACTTAAAATTCGCAACATCCATGCGACTTGTCGAAATATAGATTGTGAACTGTTGTAAACCCTGGGATCAGATACTGTGATTTTATAATATAAGAAATGTACAACATGCACTAACCACAGAAGTATGAAGCTGCTTGATATGGTGAAGAGTAAAATCACAGACTTCCTTCTGCTTTCCATCTCTGGGTCATTGCGATTCTCCTCCTTGCTTTGACGCCTCAGTCCCTTACGGACTCGACTGGCCACTAAAATGTGTCTGACTGTCAGACCGTTGAGCAACAGAATTAAAGCGAATGGGAGCAATGGGGTTAAAAGCTTATTAAACCAGTCAAATCCCACCCATCCATTATCAGTATAATAGCTTGCTTTGAAAACACAAAACCACGGTACGTTGTCCATTACCCATAGAGGTTCAAGGATAAAGTAGTAGGGGATGTTTTTTGAACAGAGCAGAATGCAGGTTGCTGCTAGAAGCACAGCCGCAGTTTTCTCGGTGCAATATTTTGTTTTCAGCTTCTGGCAACAAATGGCCACAAATCGATCAAAGGTGAAAGTGACTGTGAACCAGACAGAACAGTCTGTGGCTGCACAGGCCAGGACAATGTTAACACTACACACAGGGGTAATTTGCAGGAAAGAAATTGAGAAATAATAAGTACTGATCCAAAACAGTATGACGTCAGTGATAATGACCAGTAGATCCGCCATTGCCATAGCCAACAGGTAGCGAGTGGTGCAGGTAGAGAGGCCGCATTTTCCCCGAGCCAGGATCACAATCGCCACTAAATTAACTGGAAGAGAGAAAAGTGAATAATGACTGGGAATTAATGATCAACATTTTACAGACAGTAAGGGCAGGATTTTATCACATCAGATAGGTGAGTTGCTGGCGTGTCAGAGGTTAAAATTTCAAAAATTTCAACTCCGATCACAACCCACCTCTGACCCATCCATTTCTGGTTTTAATGAAGCTGTGACAGGGGATGGGCAGACCCACGCTCCAGGGAGGCAGGTTAGCAATTGGAATATTTTACTGATGCTGGAAATTTCTCATTTTATACGTTTGACAGGTTTAACTCTGGCCGGCCTGCTTTCCCTGTTATCATCGGGAACATTTGCATGTGAAACGCCATGTACAAAGAAAGCCGGGTTTGGCCATTCTAACCATCCCCCACCAGAACTGGACCCCTAACGGCGAGATTAGACCCCACTACCGGAATTAGACCCGCTCTTCCGGGATCAGAATCCCCTCCAGGATTGGACCCCTCTCCCTTGATCAGACCATATGTTGTCTCTTGGATAACATACTCTCCAGGACACATCCTTCCCTGGCCTGAGATCACACTTCAGAATTGGAGCCCCCTCCCCTGCTTTCAGGATTGGCAACCCAGTGATCGGACATTGCAAGACTCTCTCCCGTTCCAGAGTTAGCCTTTGGAGACCCCAATGTCAGGCAACTGTTCCCATACCCCGGGGTCAGTATTTGGACAGCTCTGGTCCTAGGATCTGGTCGATCCTGCCCAATTGGAAGCAAAGCCTGTTAGTGTGACATCTAGGTGGGGTACCCGTCAAGGATTAAAAGGTTAGTGTATGAAATTAAAACTCTGGAACACCTATCCCCACCCATGTCACTCACCCGTTCATATCCAGACGAAACTAAAAACAAAATATTGACACTGCTGGAAATCTGATTGCAAATAGGACAATGCTGAAGAGGAAAAGATGTTGTAGTGTCACTAAGCTAGTAATCAAGAGGAGCAGGCTAATGACCCAGGGACACCGATTCAAATCCCACCATGGCAGTTGGTGGAATTTAAATTCAACGTAATTAATAAAGTCGGCGAATCAACGAAAAGCAAGAATTGAAAGTTAATGGTGGAATGATACCAGCATTTGTTATTGTCCAAAAAATATTTGCTTCACAAATGTCCTTCAGAGAAGGAAATCTGGCTACGTGTGACTCCAGAACAAGCGCAATGTGTTTGAATCTTAGATGCCCTCTGAACTGGTCTGGCCAGTAACTCAGTTTTCAAGGGAAATAAGGGATGGCTAATCAATGCTGGCCTTACCAGCAGCACACACATCCCGTGGAAGAATGAAAGAAAACACTCAGCAGTGCAAACAACATCTATGGATATGGCAAGGGAGTTAACAATTCAATCTGATAGCCTTTCTCCAGTACTGGGCGATATTAGAGATGAACAGTTTTAAAGCAATGATCGAGTCTGTGAAAAGTCGGGTTTGGGAGAGAAAAGAACAATGGGGAAGGTCTTTGATCAGTTGGAGGGCAGGAATGATACAAAGATAAACAAAATTATGGCGAATGGGGCAAACAAAAAGGAGGATTAGAAAGTGGGTGGTTTAAATGGTTCCAGCAGATTACAGAAGGAGGGAGGAACCTGGAGAATCTGGCAAAGACGAGCCTGGAAAAGTGACACAGTATGGTGGGAAAACCCACCAGCTGTGTATTAATATAGAATCCCTACACCACCTCCACTCTGACTGACTCGGGAGTAACCATCCCCCAGAAACAGCACGGGCTGTCCGAGAAAGTGGAAGCAATGTTTATTATCTGAATATTTTAATCTCCGTGTTGAACCCGAGATGCAATAAAACACCTATTCGAAATTGAGCTGCAATGGAAGAGGGCAGGGGTTAACGATAGAGAGGTCAGAGTGGAGGAGGGTGCAGAATTAAAGTGATAAGTGACTGGAAGGTCAGGATTACGCTTGCAGACTGAACGGAGGAGTCATGCAATGCAATCACCCAATCTGCATTTGGTCCTGTCCCAATGTCCAGCAGACTTCACCACGCGTACTAAATACTATTTCTAAATGGTAAATAGTACAGCAAATTGTTTTCACTGTGAAGGATTGCTTGGGGCCTTGGATACAGGGAAGGGAGGAGGTGAAAAGGGAGTTGTTGCCTCTCCTGCTCTTGCATGTGAAGGTGACAGGGAAAATTATCTGATATTGTGGCTAATTGTGGAGTGGACCAGGGTGCAGGGAACAGGGTGGTAGAAGAGGAGCCAAATATATGTTTAGTGCTGGACTTAACCGGATATGGTGGAAATGTTGGAGGATGGTGTGTTCATTGTGTAGGCGAGTGGGGTGGAAAGTGAGTACAAGGGGAACATTATGATGGTTTTGGCTGGGAGGGGAATGGGTGAAGGCAGTAACACGGAAAGTAGGATCGACACGATGAAAGGTCCTGTTAACCACAGTGGAGGGTAATCCTTGGATGATGAATAATGACGAGATTTCTGAAGCACTGGTATGAAAGGTAACATCGTTGGAACAGATGGAATAGAGATGGAGAAACTGGGAGAATGGCACAGAGTCTTTCTAGGGTGGGAGGAAAGATAATCAAGGCAGCTGTGGGAGTTGGTGTGTTTAGAGTAGATATTCGTGGATAGCCAATCCATGAAATAGAGGCAGTATGGTCGAGGAAGAAAAGGGAAGTATCAGAGACGGCCATGAGAAACCCAGGGAATAATGGGATTGAGGGAAAAAGTTGATGAAATTTTCCAGTTCAAGGCAAAAGAAGTAAAAAGCAGTAGCACAGTCAGCAAACTCGGGAAAAAATGTGATGGAAGGGAACAAAGAATGGTCCCCGTATTCTAAGCAAATGAAGCGCAGCTTAACTCATACAGTGTTCCAGAGACATTATTTGTGTGTTTAGTATCCAACTGTTTGCACCAGAGGTCCATGCACCTATAATTTACAACAGGGTTTCTGCACAGTTCTCAGGATCACAAAAAGTGGTTAGTTTTGATTCCCAGGCAAGAGTCACTGACAAAGAGTGGAATTCCAGTGGAAATGGTGAGCAAATGACACAAAAACAATCAATTTCAAATAGAACCCTCGGAATCTACCAGAAAAAGATGATGGAAGGAAACTAGGTGGCAAACAGACTCACTTTGCTGGAGCCTGTTCTCCTCCTGAAGTCGGGTTTTGTTGTGGGGGCTTTGAGAATCAAGGCAGAATCATTTCCCACAGAGCCTGACATCAGGATTGCAGGTTTTGATTCTCCCGGGAGCTGGATAGACCTAATGATGTTTTCACGCCCTGAGGCCAACTGAGGCTCCTGAGTGGCCTATTAACGGGGCGACAGCTTCACAGGACTGGAACGAATATCCTCACAGGGAGATTGGGCAGCGCTGCTGGGGAGGGTTTAAACAATCTTGTCAGTGGGATGGGAACCGGAGGCATAGCTCAAATTGGAAGAAACTAGAGTTAAAACAGGAGGTAGAAAAGTAGGCAGCAGCATCAGAAGGTAGGCGAAATAAAGGCAAGCCTCAAAGAACAAAGAACAGTAGAGTACAGGAACAGGCCATTCAGCCCTCCAAGCCTGCGCCGATCTTGATGCCTGCCGAAACTAAAACCTTCTGCACATCCGGGGTCCGGATCCCGCTATTCCCATTCTATTCATGTATTTGTCAAGATGCCTCTTAAACATCACTATGGTAGCTGCTTCCACCACCACCCCCGGCAACAAATTCCGGCACTCACCACCCTCTGTGTAAACCTCAACAAGGTTTAGAATGCAGAATAATATTAAGAAGACAAGGTTAAGGGCACTCTACCTGAATGCACGCAACATTCAAAACAAGGTAGGTTACTTAAAGGCACAGATAGAGGTAAATGGGTATGATCTAATTGTCATTACAGAAACATGGCTCTCGGGTGACCAAGACCGGGATCTGAAGATTCAAAGAGATTCGAGATTTGGAAAGGAAAGGAAAGCAGGAAAATTTTGTGGTTTTGTGCTGATAATCAGGGATTGGATTAGTATATTAGTAAGGGATGATCTCAGATCCTAAAAACAAAATGTGGTCTTTGGGTGGAGCTACGAAACAGCAAGGGGCAGCAAACATTGGTAGCAGTTGCTGATAGGCCAACAAGCAGTAGTGACAGTGTGGAGCACGGTGTTAATAAGGAGATTAGCAACATGTAGCATGGGTAATACAATGATTATAGGTTACTTCAATCTGCAGATAGACAGGGTAAATCTGATGAACACTAATGCTGTGGAGGACGAGAAGTTGGACTGTTCGGAATGGTTTTCTAGAGCACTATGTTGAGGAACAGACGAGAGAACAGGCTATTTTAGATCTAGTATTAGGTAACGAGAAAGGGATAATTAATAATCTTGTTAGTAAAAATGCTTTCAGGATGAGTGACTTTATATGATAGAATTTTACGTTATGTTTGAAAGTGAACTAGTTCAACCTGAAGCCAGGGTGTTAATTTCAAATAAAGGAAATTATGAAGGTATGAGGGGCAAATTGGCTGCGGTGGATTGTGCAAATACATTAAAAGGTCTGACAGTACAGACGCAATGGATAGTCTTCAAAGAATTATTTCATTGTTTACAGCAACTGTACATTCCTTCAAGGTACAAAAAACCCAAAGGTAAAGGCAGTCAACAGTGGCTAACAAAGGAAGTTAAGGGTTTTATAAGATTAAAGTAAAATGCGTATAAAGTTGACAGAATTAGTAGTAAACCAATGGAATGGGAAGATTTGAGAATACATTAAAGCAGGACCAAAAACTGATAAAGAGAGAGAGAACAGAATATGAATGTAATAATCAAAAAACAGACAAAATAACGCACTGCAAAAGCTTCGACATGTCCATAAAAAGGAAATGTTTGGCTCAGTCAAATTTGGGTCCATTACAGGCAGTGTCAGCAAAATTTATAATTGGAACATATAAATTGCGGTGAAGCTAGATGATTTCTTTGTGCATTTCTTCACTGAGGAAGATACAAGAACTCTCCCAAAATTAGAGATCCAAGGGACTCGGGAGAAAGAGGAGATGACGGAAATTAGTGTGAGGATCAAGCCTGTATTGGAGAAATGAATGGGGCTGATGGTTCCTGCAGATTTGAAGGTAGCAAATGTTATACCACCATTTTCGAAGGGAGGGAGAGAGAAAACAGGGAACGACAGACCTGTTAGCCGTACATCAGTAGTAGAGAAAATATAAAAGTCTATTCTGCAGGATGTGATAAATGGACACTTGAATAATAATGATCTGATTGGGCATAGTCAACATGGTTTCATGAATATGAAATCATGTTTGACGAACCTGTTGGAGCTTTTTGAGCATTTTACCAGCAGAATTGAGAAAGGGGAGTCGGTGGACCCGTTATATTTGGATTTTCCGAAGGCTTTTGAAAACGTCACCCACAGCAGAGTAATATCAACATTAAAGCACGTGGGATAGGAGGCAATATACTGACATGGATTAAGGATAGGTTAACAGGCTGAAAACAGAGAGTAGGAATAAACGTGTCATTGGCATTGGCAGGCTGCAAATAGTAAGGTACCACAGGAATCAGTACTCGTGCCCTGGCCGTTCACAATAAATATTAATGATTGGATGTGGGGGCTAAATGTAATATTTTCAAGTTGGTGGATGACACAAAACTCGGGATGAATGTGCTTTGTGAGGAATATGCAAATTGTAATTCAAGGGGATTTGATCAGACCCACTGAGTGGTCAAGAACAGTGGCAGATAGAATATAACGTGGAAAATCGTGAACTTATCCATTTTGGCAGGAGCAGCTGATGTGCAGATTATATCTTAAATGGCAAGAGATTAGAAAGTGTAGACGTACAAAGGGAACTGCATATCTTTGTCAATAAGTCACTGAAAGCAAACATGCAGGTGCAGCACGCAATTAAGAAGGCTAATGGTATGTTAGTCTTTATCACAAGAGGATTTGAGTGCAGGAATAGTGAAGTCTTGCTTCAATTGTATAGAAACTTGGTTAGACCGCACCAAGATTATTGTGTAAGGTTTTGGTCCCCTTACCCGAGGAAGGATCTTTTTGCCATAGAGGGAGTGCAACGAAGGTTCATCAGACTTGTTGCCAGGATGGCGGGACTGTCCTATGAAGAGTAATTGTGGAAACTGGGCGAGTATTCTCTGGAGTTTCGAAGAATTAGAGGTAATCTAATGCAAACATTAAAAAATACATAAAGGGACAGACAGGGTCGTTGCAAGTAAGATTTTCCCCCTGGGTGGGGAGTCGAGAACCAGGGAACATAATTGCAAAATAAGAAGTAAATCATTCAGGAGAGAGATGAGGAGAAATTCCTTTACTTAGAGGTTTCTGAATCTTTGGAATTACCTGCCTCAGAGGGCTGTGGAAGCTTAGTCATTGAGTATGTTCAAAGCAGAGATTGTGAGATTTCGAAATGCCAACGACATAAGGAAATATCGGGATAGTGTGGGAAAAAGGCATTAAAGTGGATGATCATCCATGATCGTATTGAATGGTGGAGAAGGCTCGAAGGGCTGAAAGGCCTACTCCTGTTCCTATGTTCCTAGTACAGGCAGTGGCCACCGCTCCCGGTGGTGCTGCCATTACTGCGAGGCTGCCGGCCCTGTGATTGTGCAACTGACAGCCCTGTAAAGTCTTTAATGGGAAAGGAAGTTCGGTCCGGGGGGCGGCGGGAGGAGGGTTGGAGGGGGAGGATGATAATATGCGGGCCTCCACCTGACATTTCAGGCCGACTCCGGGAATTCTGCCTCCTGCACAGGACCCAGCCCATCGCGTCTGTCAGGAATGATCCCATCCACTGAGCATAAGGACAGCTCGCATTTACTGGACTTTGGAGCAGAAACTGACATGGACAAACATGGAAATGGATTACTGGAACACATCTGCGAGCTCAAAAGATGGGAAGTCTCATGTGTTTTGAGACAGTCAGGGGAACATGAGCCAGGGAATGAGGAGTCAGAGCCTGAAGAAGGGGAAGAGAGGTCTCTGAGGGGAAGAAATAACTGTCCAATAATAGTGAATAAATTCCAATAAAATAAATCTCACAACATTTCAGGTAGAAAGTGGTAAATGTTTGATAATGTAACAAAGAGTGGGAAAATTCTATGGTTTGGATTCATTGTGTCTGCACACACTAAAAAGATAGGGAAGCAGGACAAGAGGCATTATTATCGGTTCATTAATAACCATCAAGTAAGGAAATAGTCTCAGAGGACTGACGGACAGTTTATGTGGTTGTTGTATTTAACACGTAAGGCAGAACATGTCCAAATAACTATATATCAGTTCGCGTCAGCGGCAGAGAAGTTACTGAAATCCCTTTTCTAAGATTTAATGGATAAATACTTGGAAACACAGAATATTATGAAGAATATTCAGCACATATTCCAAAATGAAGGTCATACTTGACCAACCTTATTGGATTTTTGAATAATGTCAGAAAACTTAGATACATGTAATACAGTTGAGGTAATGGCCATTAATTTTTCAAAGGTCTTCAATTAGTGAATTTAGGGGACAAGTAGCAGAATGGACAACAATCTGACTACAAAAACAGAAAACAGGGAATAAGGGTGAAAGGTATTTTGTCAGATTGGCAGAAGTTGGGAAGTGTTTTCTGCAAAGGTTAGCGCTGCGAATACTGTCCTTCACCACTTAAATAAACCACATGGATGTGGGAAGTAGAAGCACAATTTCACAATTTGCAGCCAAGTCCAAATTCAGAGTACAGTTGATACCGAGTAAGAATGCAACCAAATACCTGAAAACATTATTAATAAGACTTGATAAAGTTGCACAAAGGGGATTTAAATGCCAAATTATTTTGAGGAGTGCCAAGTGTGAGCTGCTGAATTTTGTTATGAAAAATGAGCATCTCAAATAATGCTTGGACGACAAGAGTCTGAATGGGGTCAAAGGGGAAAAGGGGTTCAGGGGACAGATTCTCAAATCATTTAAAATAGCAACACATGTTAACGGGCCCGTAAAATGCAAAACAATCACAGGAGTTCAATTCCAGATGATTGGAATTGAAGAAAAACAAAGAGCTGAGCTTATACTAAAATAGAACCATAGTTTTACAAAAATTGGCGTACGGTGTGTAGTTCTAGTCTCCATGTTACAAAAAGGATACTGATGCACTCGCGATGGTGCAATTATTTTTAACAGGATGATACCAGAGCTGAGAGAAGTGTCCTGTTTATTTCACCATTCATATTTTACAAAGTTATTATTTACCTCCCTTGCACTGATCTCTGTATTATGAAAACCGGATATGTATGTTCATTAGCTGTAGGTATCTCGTCACAACTCACTGAGCCAAGGACAGAGATTGGTACAGGTTACATCTGTTGAGATTCTGAACCTAAGACACGAACTGATCCGTCAAAGATGAATCTGTTACAGCAGTGGACGATTCAACAAACACAGGCCAATATTTATCCTGTGCCATTAATAGGTAATTGGTTTCAGCACACGTGACCCACAGCTTCGCAGGACGATGTTGGGTGAAGGGATTAATCAACAATAAAATAAATAGTGTTTATAGTAACTATACTCATCTTAAGAATAAGTAATTATTACAGTATTAAAATACTGTATCAGTGCTGTCCTGCGGTTTAATTGTCGGTAAATAGTTAGCATCTGTTTCAGTTGGAACAGTTCAAAAAGAAACAGAGAAATATAAATACATTTCAATTTATACATGGATTAGAAGACCTCAGTAAACATCTTCCACTTGGCAATCAATTCATAAGACCCAAAGGCATCTCAATAGAGAGATCTATCATCTGAAACAAAGATTTCAAAATAGAAATGGATTGGACAATTGCAGTCATTACAGTAAAACATGGTCACTGGGATCAGGTGACCCACTCCAGTTCATGACCAACACTCCGCGCAATACCACAATGACAGATACTCCCAATAGTACATGACCACTGGAGTCAGATGTTTCGCTCCAGTTAGTGACCCACACTCAGTACAATTCTACAGTGACTGATAGTCCCAATAATACCTTCTTTTAAAGATTTGGCTTCGGTGATATCTAAGTTAACATTACACGATTTTCCTCTGAATGCAATAACTTGACAATTCAGAGAGCCTATCAGTTACAATCAGAGCGTTATTATCCGTAAAGAGAATACAATAAAACCGCAGCGATAATGCTGGATATTTGACATAAGTAAATGATATCAGTGATCGGTTGTCCGTATATCGCTGCCCACTAAATCACCAAGTAACATTCTTTATCAGAGAAGAAATATAGACCAGCTCACACACAGTTTTACACAACTTCAATGGTTATAATCACTTACCAGGAACACCAATGCTGGCAAGGATAACGTCATATATTTTCCTGATACTGATCAATGTTTCAAGCATTTTCTGTCTGAAGTGATCTTTCCCTTTGTACTGCAGGCAATCTCTCTATATTAAACTCTGAGGTGATACATTCCCAGAGCCTATAATTTATACCCTGTGGGATCTCCACGGGGAAATTGAAATTGCAACTTTTATTTTTAATTTGAACAAACAGATTACGACATCGAGTTCAGTCCCTCTTGTAATAAAATACATATGTTTCTGAAGTTGAACTGGAAAAATGCTAAGACTGGGCTATTCTAATCACATCAATTAACTCATAGATATTAGAAGCCTTATTCTCCTAGTAATGAAGTTGTTCTTTCAAACATCATCTATCATATCTCTCATCTCATGTTGTTTCAGTGATGCCCTTCACTCCACTGTGACCATTCAGCAATTTAACTCCTCATGTGTGGATGTTTCCCTGAGGGCTGCTCTACCTCACTGTGGATTCTGGCTGTCCCCTTTAACTTTGGTCATTCAGTAATTAAATACCAAGTGTGGAATATTTCTTCAAGGCTGCTCTTCTTCATTGTGGGATATGGTTGCTTCTTTAACTGTGGACTTTCAATTAACTATACCGTTTTGGATACTGTTGAGGGAGATGGCTCACCAGGTGAAGGCAGCAGTAGCCAGGTCCATGGCACCGTGGCTGGCTCTGCTGCTCAGAAGGGCGGGAAAAAGAGTGGAAGGGCTATAGTCGTAGGGGATTCGATTGTAAGGGGAGTAGATAGGCGGTTCTGTGGTCGAAAACGAGGCTCCCGAATGGTATGTTGCCTCCCAGGTGCACGGGTCAGGGACGTCTCAGATCGGCTGCAGAACATTCTAAAGGGGGAGGGTGAACAGCCAGTTGTCATTGTGCACATAGGCACTAATGATATAGGTAAAAAACGGGATGAGATCCGACAAGCAGAGTTTAGGGAGTTAGGAGCCAAGTTAAAAAGTAGGACCTCAGAGGTAGTAATCTCAGGATTACTACCAGTGCCACGTGATAGTCAGAGTAAAAATGAAAGAATAGTCAGGATGAATGCGTGGCTTGAGAGATGGTGCAGGAAGGAGGGGTTCAGATTTTTGGGACATTGGGACCGGTTCTGGGGGAGGTGGGACTATTACAAATTGGACGGTCTACACCTGGGCCGGACTGGAACCAATGTCCTTGGAGGTGCTTTTGCTAACGCTGTTGGGGAGGGTTTAAACTAATGTGGCAGGGGGATGGGAACCAATTGAGGTCATTTGACAGTGAGGAGGTAGTAACGAAAGCCTGTAAGAAACTAGATAATGAAGTCAGTGTGACTAAGGGGAAGAGCAGGCAGGGAGCAGATGATGAATATAAAGGGACTGGTGGTCTGAGGTGCATTTGTTTTAATGCAAGAAGTGTAGTTGGTAAGGCAGATGAACTTAGGGCTTGGATTAGTACCTGGGAGTATGATTTTATTGCTATTACTGAGACTTGGTTGAGGGAAGGGCATGATTGGCAACTAAATATCCCAGGATATCGATGCTTCAGGCGGGATAGAGAGGGAGGTAAAAGGGGTGGAGGAGTTGCATTACTGGTCAAAGAGGATATCACAGCTGTGCTGAAGGAGGGCACTATGGAGGACTCGAGCAGTGAGGCAATATGGACAGAACTCAGAAATAGGAAGGGTGCGGTAACAATGTTGGGGCTGCACTACAGGCCTCCCAACAGCGAGCTTGAGATAGAGGTACAAATATGTAAACAGATTATGGAAAGATGTAGGAGCAACAGGGTGGTGGTGATAGGAGATTTTAATTTTCCCAACATTGACTGGGATTCGCTTAATGTTAGAGGTCCAGATGGAGCATAATTTGTAAGGAGCATCCAGGAGGGTTTTCTAGAGCAGTATGTAAATAGTCCAACTCGGGAAGGGGCCATACTGGACCTGGTGTTGGGGAATGAGCCCGGCCAGGTTGTTGAAGTTTCAGTAGGGGACTACTTTGGGAATAGTGATCACAATTCCGTAAGCTTTAAAATACTCATGCACAAAGACGAGAGTGGTCCTAAAGGAAGAGTGCTAAATTGGGGGAAGGCCAACTATACCAAAATTCGGCAGGAGCTGGGAAATGTAGATTGGGAGCAGCTGTTTGAAGGTAAATCCACATGTGATATGTGGGAGGCTTTTAAAGAGAGGTTGATTAGCGTGCAGGAGAGACATGTTCCTGTGAAAATGAGGGATAGAAATGGCAAGATTAGGGAACCATGGATGACAGGTGAAATTGTGAGACTAGCTAAGAGGAAAAAGGAAGCATACATAAGGTCTAGGCGGCTGATGAAAGACGAAGCTTTGAAAGAATATCGGGAATGTAGGACCAATCTGAAACGAGGAATTAAGAGGGCTAAAAGGGGTCATGAAATATCTTTAGCAAACAGGGTTAAGGAAAATCCCAAAGCCTTTTATTCATATATAAGGAGAAAGAGGGTATCGAGAGAAAGGATTGTCCCACTAAAGGACAATGGAGGAATGTTATGCTTGGACTCAGAGAAAATGGGTGAGATTCTAAACGAGTACTTTGCATCGGTATTCACCGAGGAGAGGGACATGACGGATGTTGAGGTTAGGAACAGATGTTTGATTACTCTGGGTCAAGTCGGCATTCGGAGGGAGGAAGTGTTGGGTATTCTAAAGGGCATTAAGGTGGACAAGTCCCCAGGTCCGGATGGGATCTATCCCAGGTTACTGAGGGAAGCGAGAGAGGAAATAGCTGGGGCCTTAACAGATATCTTTGCAGCATCCTTAAACACGGGTGAGGTCCCGGAGGACTGGAGAATTGCTAATGTTGTCCCCTTGTTTAAGAAGGGTAGCAGGGATAATCCAGGTAATTATAGACCGGTGAGCCTGACGTCAGTGGTAGGGAAGCTGCTGGAGAAGGTACTGAGGGATAGGATCTATTCCCATTTGGAAGAAAATGGGCTCATCAGTGATAGGCAACATGGTTTTGTGCAGGGAAGGTCATGTCTTACCAACTGAATAGAATTCTTTGAGGAAGTGACAAAGTTGATTGATGACGGAAGGGCTGTCGATGTCATATACATGGACTTCAGTAAGGCGTTTGATAAGGTTCCCCATGGCAGGCTGATGGAGAACGTGAAGGCGCTTGGGGTCCAAGGTGTACTAGCTAGATGGATAAAGAACTGGCTGGGCAACAGGAGACAGAGAGTAGCAGTAGAAGGGAGTTTCTCAAAATGGAGACGTGTGACCAGTGGTGTTCCACAGGGATCCGTGCTGGGACCACTATTGTTTGTGATATACATTAATGATTTGGAGGAACGTATACGTGGACTGATTAGCAAATTTGCAGACGACACTAAGATTGGTGGAGTAGCAGATAGTGAAGGGGACTGTCAGAGAATACAGCAGAATATAGATAGATTGGAGAGTTGGGCAGAGACATGGCAGATGGAGTTCAATCAGGGCAAATGCGAGGTGATGCATTTTGGAAGATCCAATTCAAGAGTGAACTATACAGTAAATGGAAAAGTCCTGGGGAAAATTGATGTCCAGAGAGATTTGGGTGTTCAGGTCCACTGTTCCCTGAAGGTGGCAACGCAGGTAAATAGAGTGGTCAAGAAGGCATACGGCATGCTTTCCTTCATCGGACGGGGCTTTGAGTACAAGAGTTGGCAGGTCATGTTACAGTTGTATAGGACTTTGGTTCGGCCACATTTGGAATACTGCGTACAGTTCTGGTCTCCACATTATCAAAAGGATGTGGATGCTTTGGAGAGGGTGCAGAGGAGGTTCTCCAGGATGTTGCCTGGTATGGAGGGCGCTAGCTATGAAGAGAGGTTGAGTAGATTAGGATTATTTTCATTAGAAAGACGGAGGTTGAGGGGGGACCTGATTGAGGTGTATAAAATCATGAGAGGCATAGACAGGGTGGATAGCAAGAAGCTTTTTCCCAGAGTGGGGGTTTCAATTACTAGAGGACACGAGTTCAAAGTGAAAGGGGAAAATGTTTAGGGGGGATATGCGTGGAAAGTTCTTTACACAGAGGGTGGTGGGCACCTGGAACGCATTGCCAGCGGAGGTGGTAGATGCGGGCACGATGGAGTCTTTTAAGATGTATCTGGACAGATACATGAATGGGCAGGAAGAAGAGATACAGAAGCTTAGAAAATAGGCGACATGTTTAGAGAGAGGATCTGGATCGGCGCAGGCTTGGAGGGCCGAAGGGCCTGTTCCTGTGCTGTAATTATCTTTGTTCTTTGTTAAGTGATTAAAAAGAGTTATTTGTGACTATGCATTGCAGAATTGAACTAATGCAGCATCCCATCCTTCATTACCAATACAGTCCCACATCATTTTCCTTTTTCCTATCCGTCCGAAATGGTGAATACCATTGAAATTACAGTTCCCAGCTTTGGTGAACTGCAGCCACGTGTCCAAAGAACAGAGAACAAAGAACAGTGCTGCACAGGAACAGGCCATTCGGCCCTCCAATCCTGCGCCGATCTTGATGCATGCCTAAACTAACACCTTCTGCACTTCTGCGGACCATATCCCTCTATTCCCATCCTATTCATGTATTTGTCAATATGCCTCTTAAACGTCTTTATCGTACCTGCTTCCACCACCTCCCCCTGGCAGCAAGTTCCAGGCACCCACCTCCCACTGTGTAAAGAACTTGCCTAGCACATCCCCTCTAAACGTTTCCCCTCTCACCTTAAACCTAGTAACTGACTCTTCCACCCTGGGAAAAAGCTTCTGATTATCCACTCTGTCCATTCCGCTCATAACTTTGTAAACCTCTATTATGTCACCCCTGCACCTCCGTCGTTCCAGTGAAAACAATCTAAGCTTATCCAACCTCTCCTCACAGCTAATGCCCTCCAGACCAGGCAACATCCTGGTAAACCTCTTCTGTACCCTCTCCAAAGCCCCAAATCCTTCTGGTAGTGTTGCGACCAGAATTGCACACAATATTCTAAGTGTGGCCTAACTAAAGTTCTATACAGCTGCAACATGACTTGCCAATTTTTATACACTATGCCCCGACCGATGAAGGCAAGTATGCCGTCTGCCTTCTTGACTACCTTCTCCACCTGCATTGCCAGTTTCAGTGACCTGTGAACCTGTACGCCCAGATCACTCTGCCTGTCAATACTCCTAAGGGTTCTGCCATTTACTGTGTACTTCCGAACTGCATTACATCTTCCAAAATGCATGAGCTCACATTTGTCCGGATTAAACACACGAACACTGGCGACCCCAATCCTTTGGAAGGATCGAGAGAGGAATCCACATTCTCATCCCTGAAAATCTGAAATCAAATGTCCCCCAGGCGATTCATTTCACTGTCAAATTCAGCCAACAGTCGAAAACACAAACATTATTTGGGAATGATAACAAGCCTTTACAAACCTTCACATTTCTGCCATTTAATTGCTGATTCACGGAAGCATTGGACAGGATCACAATTGACACTAAATTAACTGAAAAGGAGAGAAGGGATAAGTGGTTGCAAATTACTGAAAAAACTGAAAAACATTCTCCACTTCTCAACCCAGGCAGGAAGGATTTTAGCACCAAAAACCGTGTGGGTTGTGGTCGAGTCAGATCGGGTCCATGACACCAACCTGCCTCAAACACCAGCACTTCCAGATTTAACAAATCCCGGACGGGGTGAACAACTGCTCACCGGACACTGGTCAACCAGTTCATTATAGCGACGAGGAGCCAAAAGACGAGTAGATTGAAGAACTTTACCCAGTCATCAACCACTCCCACTGCAGGAACCCATCCCGGACTCGAATCACTCCCTGGCGTCGAAGACATTTATCTTTGATACGAATTAGTCCCTCGGATAGGAGGCACTCATACGTCTTGGGCCATTCCATCTGATGTATAAATGATTGAAATTGAGAAGGGAGTTTCGTGAGACAGTGCAAATATGATCAAAGCGCAGGCGTTCATTTCTGCAGGAATTACATTAACATATTAGGGCGGCACAGTGGCGCAGTGGTTAGCACCGCAGCCTCGCAGCTCCAGGGACCCGGGTTCGATTCCGGGTACTGCCTGTGTGGAGTTCTCCCTGTGTCTGCGTGGGTTTTCTCCGGGTGCTCCGGTTTCCTCCCACAAGCCAAAAGACTTGCAGGTTGATAGGTAAATTGGCCATTATAACTTGTCACTAGTATAGGTAGGTGGGAGGGAAATATAGGAACAGGTGGGGATGTTTGGTACGAATATGGGATTAGTGTAGGCTTAGTACAAATGGGTGGTTGATGTTCAGCACAGACTCGGTGGGCTGAAAGGCCTGTTTCAGTGCTGTATCTCTGATCTAAAAAATATGAGAAAGGCAGTGATTGAACACGTAAATAATAATGTACTCTCTGGGCTACACATGATAAAAGTATCCAGGGTAACCAGCAGGTGCACATATTCTTTACAAAAAATACCATAACTGACAGATTATAATTATCGGGGTATGTTGTGGCTCTAATCTGTCGATAAGTGAAGAATGTGTGTCCAACTAATAGAGGCCTTTGAAATTCTATAGGGATTAGAGAAATAAAACGTGAACCTGATGTTTCCACCTTTGCTGGCGACCAGTTCAGTATTTCCTCAAAATAAGACGGTCATCAATAAATGCACGATGGAATTCAAGAAGGACTTATTTACTTGGAGTGCTGAGAACGTGGAATTGAGACGTCTTGTAATGGAAAAAAAATAAGAAGAAGCGACAGGATTGGAAGGATATACAGATAGGATTAGTTGATCTGGGATGAAGAGAGGCTCGTGCAGAGCAGGAAGACAGTCGTGATCTAGTTGTGCCAAATGTCCTGTTTCTGTGCTGTAAAATCGGTAACTTGTCTATTAACAAGTCATAGTCATCAGTATTATTCATAATATTGAAGAGGATTATTTATTATTGCAGTGCACTCATGACCAAACGCTTCTCAGGACCGCGCTTGGGAAGGAAATTAATCAGCACCTGATAGTGCTGTCAACAACTCTACTTAGAGTAAGAGTAAGATGGGGGCCTGCATTGAATACAATGACAGATAGTCCTGAAAATACATGATCCCTAGTGTTACTTTGTCCACACCAGTTAGTCAGCCACAATCAGTGCAACTCTAGAGTGACAGAGACTCCCACTTATACATGATCACTGAGGTCAGGTGCTCCACTCCAGTTAGTGCACACACACACTGTATAATTCTACATTAACACATAATTGCAGTAATCCTCACCCTCTGAGAGTTTCCTCCTTTGAGCTGTGATTCTACCGAACACAACATTCCACATAATACAATAACTTTACAATGCAGTGTGCCTTGAGCTCGAAACAGTTGAGACAACAGATTCAAACTGCCCAGATAATTCAGGAAATTAATGCAATGATATTATTGAATGTGTGTCTGTGTAATTGTAACCATTCGATCTCATGCAATATTATTATTCCCATGATAATGGAAGAAACCAACTCATACACAGATTTGTAAACTTCATTGGTTAGAGATACTTACCAGGAACGCCAATGATAGCAAGGATCATACAGAATATTTTCCTCACCCATTGAATTGGTCGGTGAACTTTCTGCTTGGAGTGTTCGGTCTGTTCGTGCTGCAGGTAATATCTCTGAAATAAATTCTGAGGTGACACATTCCCAGTGCATTAACTTTATACCCTCCCGGAACTTCATGGGGATACTGAGGTTGCAAAATTGTTCAAACAGTTTTTCTGAATCTTTGAACAAACAGATTACGACAGTTGTGTTAATTCCCTGTTGATGGAATATATTTTGCACTAAGATTGATTTGGACCCATACCCATCCCCAGCCCCCAAGACTGGGTAAATCAGATCACAATAAGCAACTAATCATAACTGGAAGCTGTGTTAAACAGAAATCAAGGAAGTCCTACAAATATAATGAGTCCCATCTGTAGATCCCATGTTGTTTCAGTGAAGACCTTCACTCTGCATGACTATTCAGAAATTAAATTCCTAACGTCAGAGAAGTATCGAAGGGATGTTCGTCTGCACTTTGGGTGCTCTGTTTCGCTGCACAATTCTGTTTAACAATTCATAAGTTCAAAGAAAAATGAAACATAGAATGGTTGCAACACAGCATTTGGCCATTTGGTCTGTCTTCTCCGTGTCTGTTCCCTGCACGGGCAGACCAGCTAATCTCACTCCCACATCTCCTCCTCACTGACCTGCACTGTTTTTCTCTTCAGTTGTTTATTCAGTTCGCTTCTGATTGAATCTGTATTCACCACACTATCAGGCAGTTCATTTCATATCCTCAACTCGTGCTGTGGAAACATACGTTTTCCCTTCTGTCGCCACTGATTCTTTTGCCAATGCCTTAAGCATGTGTCCTTTGGTTTTCGCCACGTCTGCCAATGAGAGCAGTTTCTCTCTGTCTACTCTGTTTAAACCGCCCATGGGTTGGAACAACTATATCAACCTTTCTCTCAATTTGATCCTCTAATCTGTCGGCGTAAAACAACTGTCACACTTGGAAATTTTCTCATGATCATTTTCTACACCCACTATAAAGCCCACCCTTTGTTCCTCAGGTTCGGTGCCTAGAACTGGGCACAATGTCAGGATTTTCAATATCGTTCTATCCCTCACATACTCTTAGCTACTGTGGTTCCCTTTTCCACCTCTTTATCCGATACATTGATGACTGGATTTGTGCCAAAACCTTCTTTCACATTGAGCTCGAAAATGTAATCACAATTGTATTGAAATATCTGTCCCTCCCTCACCTGAAAACGGTCCATCTGTGACCCTTCACTTCTCTTTCACGAATTCCCTCTCTCCATTTAAATGGACAGGCTATGCATCAACATTTACTGTGATCCACCAACTCCCACAGATATGTTGACCACACTTCCTCCAACTCCACTTTGCATAAAGAGTAGCTTCCATTCTCTCAGCATCCTCATCGCCTTCTGTTTGTCCCAACGATGCCATCTTAAATACCAGAGCTTCTGCAGTCTCTTCATTTCACATTAACCGTGCATTCCTCACATTCGTTTTGCAGCGGCCTCAGCTTGATCTGTTCCATCACCCGAGTGACTGTCCTCACCTCCTTCCCTACCTTCCAGAATCATGATATTAATTCACTTATTCTCACTTTCCACTCCAATGCCTCCACCTTCAACACATCCTCCACCTCTATTTTCACCATGTCCACCGAAAAGCGCGAGCAAAATATCTTTGTTCATTCTTCCGTCACACCCATGATCTAGTTTCCTTGCCCGCAGCTTCTTTCCATTCAAGAGCAAGAGATGCAACAGCTTTCCTCTCACATTTGATGATAAGGTTTTTAGAAATAAAGGCCATTCAGCCCATGGATCATGTTCTGCCATACAATACCATAATGGCTGATCTGAACAAGGCTGTAATTCTAATTTCTTGCCAGACAACAATAAGTCTTCACTCCCTCGGAAATGAAAAGTCAGTCGAAACCGGCCTTGAATATATTCAATGACTCAGACTCCACTGCCTTCTGGGAAGGTTAATTCCAAATGCGATGGAACTTTCAAGAGAAGAAATTCCTCCTCATCTCCATTTTAATTGGGAGACCACCTATTCATAAACGGTGGAGAATGTGCACAGCGATCTATGGCTGTGGTTGATTACTGAGCTGGGCGGGGAGTGGACCACGAAATTAATGTTAGGAATTGACAAAGTTCTTCAAATTGATTCACTGGAACCACTGCAAAAATGTAGAATTTTGCAAGAAGGCAGAGTTTAAGGGTATGCGCCCTTGACCAGATTAAGATCTGAGCTGTGGCATTCAGTATGCCTGTAGGTTGCGGTGGAAGGAATTGTGTCACTTGGTAAGGAGAGCAATATGGAGATTGAGAGTCGAGGTGAAGCAGGCTGGATTACGGTTATGGAAGCAAAGTGTGAGAGCATCCAATATTTCAGGGGGGATCAACAGCAGGTTTCTGATGGCTTGGATACAAGGGGAGGTTGCTGATCTCTGAACCGGCAAGGGCGCCAATGTGGGCTTAGCCTGAGGGAGCATGTTGAAGGCTCTTCCTTCTTGATACTTGGTTGAGGGCATTTCTGGCGAGGCTGGGATTTGTTATCCATCTTTTGTTTGCCTTGAGAACGTGATGGAGAACCACCTTCTTAAAACCCCAGGCTCCATATGCTTTTGGCACACCCGCAGTGCAATTTGAAAGAAAGTTCCAGGATTTTGACCCAGCAACAGTGAAGAAATGGTGACGTCGTTCCAACTCAAGATGTGTTTGGCTTGGAGGGAACTTGCAGGTGTCCATGTTTCCATGCGTCCACTCCCTTATCCTTTTAGGTGTGAGAGGTCGCGTGCTAGAAAGGAGCTGTCGAAGTAAATTTAGTAACTTCCTGCATTGTGATATTGTGTATGGTGCACACGGCAGCCACTGTGTGCTGGTGGTGGAAGGGGTTAAGTGTTAACGTGGTGCATCAGGTGCACATCAAGTGAGCTCACTTGCTTGGATCTTACTGAGGCGCTTGAGTTTTGTTGGAAGCGGCACAGATCCAGGAAAATGGAGAGCATTCCATTAGTTCTGACTTATGCCTTGTAGATTGCGAACGTAAGAGGCAGTGGATGAGTTATTTGTTGCATAAATTCCAGCGTCTGATCTTTTCTTGGAGCAATAATATTTATTTGGCTGGCAAAGTTAAATTTCTGATCAAAGGAAATGCCCAGGATGTTGATAATGTGGTAATTAAGGAGTGACCACGAGGATGAATATCAATTGAGGTGGTTAGTTTCTCACTTGTTGCTCTTGGCAATTTCCTGGTAAATGTGTGCTGTGATTTTAATGTCCTTTTATGAGCACAATCCAGATGCAAACAATGCAAAAACTGTGGTGTTTGTAGTTGGTAGCGAACGAAGACAGGTTCAGCTTGTCTGTCATTCATCCAGAGTAAGTTTCTTCTCATCCTGGCTTCAATGTTTGACCGAATAATTGAAAGTGGCAAATTACAGATAGATGGAGGAAGTATGAACTGTCGTTGATCTATTTGCTGAATCAAGCCACAACCTTCATGATTGGCTGTGATAATATCGAAAAGATACATTGTAATGATCAGGAAAACAAGGACAATACGCAGGGTTGTATCATATTTGGACAAGAGGAGGGGTGATTGGATCTGATACAGGCTCGTTTATTCCCCGTCAATACTTAGTTACATGCTGTAAAGGGGAGGACACAATAGGGAGAGTTATGCTGCTATCCATCGAACCATGGGGCTTGCAAACCTTGCTCTGGGGAATGAGATGAACCATCTCTTCCCACTATTTGGCAGTCCATCATAGCAACATGGGAATTGCGGTGGTGAATGTCGGGGTAATGGGAGGGCTATCGTTATCTTCTTGTTGATGGATCTGTAGCTTGAGGGTCCAGTTGGTAGGTGATTGAGAATGCTGTTAACAGCACAGCTCTGGCTAAGAGTTCTGAATATGATTGACAACAGATTGAATGAGTTCCATGGAAAGTAAGTAATATAATTCCCACCTCAGGAATTCATTGTATCTTCTGGGTTACCTAAACACAGCAACAAGAAATCTCTACCCCCGATGATTATGCCAGTTGGCTGTAAAGACAAAGCTGCCGCAGATTTCACATTCATGTCAAACAGAAATCAAACACACGGACTCTCTGGTGAATCAGATTCAATCCTTTGTAAATACAAACATTTTCCTCTTTCAATAATTTCGTTTCCGTTGTCGGGATGATCTATTACCCCCCTACATCCTAGTTTTACATTTTGTTCCCAAATATTTATGTGATTGTATGTTCAATTTCGCACAATATCAGGATGGATCAGTTCCACAATTACTAACTTGACATTCAACAATCCCCCCCAAAAAAAATCTTCAAGGCAAATCTGACAACAGAAGCATGTCCACCTCCTTCTGCCTCTGCCTCACGTGAATTGCGATTATTATTGCAGATTTTTACTTTGCGGTGAGTGGGTTCCTTATTGGTTTGAACTACCCTGAGGGAGGCACACAGAGCCTCACAGAATATTTCGTTCACCTGCCCTGCACGGCCTGAGGTCAGGCAAATCCCTCGCCGTGACAGAGATCAACAAAGGAGCATGAAACGTCCCAATTACAAGATCTGATCCTGGGAAGGCACAAATTGTAGGTCCATTATTTACCAAATTTGGTAAACATTCATCTGTCAAAGGACAAAGCAGGAGCCAGTCTTACTTTCCCACAGTTTTATTCACAATAATCCATACAGCATAAGTGCAGACTACATTTTCCATCTCCAGCCCAGCTCCCCCGTACCCCTCTCCAGGTGAAAACTGGTTATTCCATATGTACCCTGATCTTTCCACAATTAGTATCAGCTGCTCTTCATCATAAGTAGACCATGTAGCTATTCATGCTCAATTAACAAATCATTTGCAACATTGGCTCATTAGTAGCATTTTATTACCAGTCCATCAATGTGTCCATTGTACTTTATCCTTTTTCTTGTGATTCTTGTTCGAATATACACGCTACATGTGAGCATTTCAGCTCCTGTTTGAAGACCAGAAATGCTCTTCACATGTCCTGCATTGCATGAATGCACACCCTTTGGACACTTCATGCAATACTCACCACGAAATCAAACACTGTAGCACTCACTCACACAGCGACATACACTAACACACTGAAGGAAAGTACAGTTGAAAAGAATCGTGCACTTTCACAATTTATAAGCAAAATAATAGTTCATAATTTACATGGCTCGTTCTCGAAAAGACACATTGCAGACCGTTTGAAAAAGACGTCTTCACTCCTGAAGTGTAGTTAAACAGCCGGTGTCACGTGCTGAAGTGGCTTTCAGGATTCTCTTGAAGGGATAGAATTTCTGCAGGCCACAAACTTGGTTGCTTTTAGTTTCGTTACCACGAGGTCACTTTGCAGTTTTGGTGGATTCGAAATGGAACAGGCTTGGAATCCTCACCATGTTAGAGTCTCCAATTATTAAGGCATAGATTTTGCTGCCCTTTCTGCTGCTGCTGTTGCATCTTTCTTCCGAATGCACTTAAATGATAAAAATGAACCAACATGGTTACCATACCATGTGCATTGTCACATTTCCCTTTCCCAAATATGGTGTTGGAATTATGGTGATTATTCATTATCTGTATTCTTGCCTGATTACAGTCTTTGTTTCAGAAATCCCCATTCAATTCAGGATTGCCTCTTGGATTGTCTCAGAACACGTGGAGTTGCCACTTCTTAGTCTGGGATGTATTATTTTGTCCTTGCGAGACAGTATAGCTGTTTAGAAATTCACTGATCAGGTCAGGTGATTTTTGGTGGCCATCATTTGCTGCTCGTATGATCCATTTTAAAAGAAAGAACAAAGAACAAAGAACAAAGAAAATTTCAGCACAGGAACAGGCCTTCGGCCCTCCAAGCCTCCGCCGATCCAGATCCTCTACCGAAACATGTCGCCTATTTTCTCAGGGCCTGTATCTCTTTGCTTCCTGCCCATTCATGTATCTGTCCAGATACATCTTAAAAAGACGTTATCGTGTTCGCATCTACCACCTCCGCTGGCAACGCGTTCCAGGCACCCACCAACCTCTGCATAAAGAACTTTCCACGCATATCCCCCCTAAACTTTTCACATCTCACTTTGAACTCGTGACCCCTTGTATTTGAATCCCCCACTCTGGGAAAAAGCTTCTTGCTATCCACCCTGTCTATACCTCTCATGATTGTGTACACCTGAATCAGGACCGCCCTCAACCTTCGCCTTTCTAAAGAAAATAATCCTAATCTACTCAACCTCTCTTCATAGCTAGCGCCCTCCATACCAGGTAACATCCTGGTGAACCTCCTCTGCACTCTCTCCAAAGCATCCACATCCTTTTGGTAATGTGGCGACCAGAATTGCACGCAGTATTAAAAATGAGGCCGAACCAAAGTCCTGTACAACTGTAACATGACCTGCCAACTCTTGTACTCAATGCCCCGTCCGATGAAGGAAAGCATGCCGTTTGCCTTCTTGACCACTCTATTTACCAGCGTTGCCACCTTCAGGGAACAATGGACCTGAACACCCAAATCTCTCTGTACATCAATTTTCCCCAGGACTTTTCCATTTACTGTATAGTTCACTCTTGAATTGGATCTTCCAAAATGCACCACCTCGCATTTACCCTGATTGAACTCCATCTGCCATTTCTCTGCCCAACTCTCCAATCTATCTATATTCTGCTGTATTCTCTGACAGTCCCCTTCAATATCTGCTACTCCACCAATCTTAGTGTCGTCTGCAAACTTGCTAATCAGACCACCTATACTTTCCTCCAAATCATTAATGTATATCACAAACAATAGTGGTCCCAGCACGGATCCCTGTGGAACACCACTGGTCACACGTCTCCATTTTGAGAAACTCCCTTCCACTGCTACTCTCTGTCTCCTGTTGCCCAGCCAGTTCTTTATCCATCTAGCTAGTAGACCCTGGATCCCATGCGACTTCACTTTCTCCATCAGCCTACCATGGGGAACCTTATCAAACGCCTTACTGAAGTCCATGTATATGACATCTGCAGCCCTTCCCTCATCAATCAACTTTGTCACTTCCTCAAAGAATTCTATTAGTTGGTAAGACATGACCTTCCCTGCACAAAACCATGTTGCCTATCACTGATAAGCCCATTTTCTTCCAAATGGGAATAGATCCTATCCCTCAGTATCTTCTCCAGCAGCTTCCCTACCACTGACGTCAGGCTCACCGGTCTATAATTACCTGGATTATCCCTGCTACCCTTCTTAAACAAGGGGACAACATTAGCAATTCTCCAGTCCTCCGGGACCTCACCCGTGTTTAAGGATGCTGCAAATATATCTGTTAAGGTCCCAGCTATTTCCTCTCTCACTTCCCTCAGTAACCTGGGATAGATCCCATCCGGACCTGGGGACTTGTCCACCTTAATGCCTTTTAGAATACTCACCACTTCCTCCCTCCTTTTGCCGACTTGACCTAGAGTAATCAAACATCTTTCCCTAACCTCAACATCCGTCATGTCCCTCTCCTAGGTAAATACCGATGCAAAGTACTCGTTTAGAATCTCACCCATTTTCTCTGACTCCACGCATAACTTTCCTCCTTTGTCCTTGAGGTCAGTTACAAAATGCTACACACTCAGTGAAGTTCTATGTTAAAATATATGAATTTGACATGGTTCTACTGGGCATGGCAATCATTGTGGAAGATGATATTAGTGCTCAAATATTTTGAAAAAAAATGACAAAAATCCCATTGCACAGGTCCTCCAAAAAAGCAGGCTCCAGCAGTTATAGGACAGCTGATCAGTATCACTCGACTTGTGATGGTTCCTCTCCTCCTTTACTTGTGCACTTTACCAACATACATTCCACTGCAATGAGGAAAGAAGTGGGTGGACCCAGACAGTAGAGGGTGGGGTGGCAAGAAACCGGTGACCTGAAGCGAAATGGTCGCCGACCAAAACCATGACAACTTACATTAACAAAGCGCTGCACACATCCAAAGAGACATCTCAGAAGACAAAATAGAGCAGGTTAAAACAACGTGACATCAAGAGCGAGTGGAAAAGTATAGAGAGTGCGAGATTGATAAGCACGTAGTAAGTGATATCGATTTCTGACGGGTTTTGAAGACAAGAAGAGAGTCGAAATGATGTAGTGCTGGAATTCACGATGCCCTGGTACAGGTTATTGGGAAACACCTGCTGACGGTACAGCAGAAACAGTGGTGCAGAGCAAATACTGTTCGACAACAGATGACAAGGGAGTAGTGGAGTCAGTTCACAGTGATTTATAGCTTGGCAGATTGTTGTGATTAACAGGGTGTTATCTACAACAGGATTGCTAAGGTCGTCCAAGTTTCTTCAAATTATTTCAGTGGAGTAATGAGGACAACGGGATTTTAGTGGAACGGTACTGGACAGGGATTGGGGTATTAATCCTGGCCAGGAATTGAGCTGTGGCACTCGGGATACCTGCCGTTTAGGCTGTGCTCCTGATTTGGTCGTGGGTAGACAAAAACTGGAGTCGGAGACAGGGATAGTGGAATTGACCAGGTGCAGAGCCCAGTCATGTGTACCTGTCTTACTGGCAGTTGGGTAACTTGTGCTGGCTGCTCTTTGATTGGCTCCATGCTTTGAGATCAGATTTCCTCCCTGGTTACCATTCATGAGCTTTAGTGAACTTGGGCAGCAGCTGTTTTGGACAATGGACACAGTGAGTATGAAACCTCCAAATAAATAGAAGAAAAAATACGAGCGCAGAATATGGGAGCTGGGTCAGGAGTGTGTTTGAACATTCAAATCAGTAGCTGACAAAGGCACGGATGAGTTATCAGCAGCATTTGAGGTGAAACGGGGGCAGCGGAATGGGTCATTGCGATGGCGCAGTCTTGTGGTTGTAAGCTCATCTCGAGGTTACTATATGACCAAGGTTGCGAAAAATAGGGTTCAGTCATCTACTGTTTCCAGGAAAAGGAATTCTGGCTAGAGAGTGAAGATTGTGGCAAGAAACAAAGGATATAGCTTCTGCCTTTCCAATATTTAATTGAAGGACATTGTTGTTCACCCAGTACCAGATTTCTGACAAGCTGTGTGACAATCCAGAGACAGCTGAGGAACGAGAGATGTGAGGGTGAGGTGGAGTTTGGTGTTATAAGCACAAATATTGAAACTGACATTATCTTTCTGGGTGATGTCACTGGAAGACAGAATGTAAGTGAGAAATAGACCTTTCGGGATAAACAGGGACACTGCTGCAGAAATTGGAATATAATCCACTGATGTCGATATTCTGGCGATGATTATAATGATAAGAATGGAAACAGGTGATTGCAGTTCCAGACACGGTGAGGATGGTGGAGAGATTTGGAGGATTGACTGATCAACTCAGTCAATTGCTGCAGACAAGTCGAGAACTGAAGGAGGAAAAGTTGATGTTTATTTCAGTCACACAGGATGCCATTTGTGATTTTTATAAGAGCTGATATGGTACTGTGGCAGTGATGGATGTCTGATTGGAGGACTTCAATCATGGAATTTTGGAAAAGATAGGCTCAAAGTACGGAGGCAACATGCAAAGGCAAGAGCTTGGGATGAAAACTGAGTTTGGAAATGGACTTAAGAAAGGGTTATAAAATAAAAACTAAAAGTGCTGGAAATACTCAGCAGGTCCGGCTGCATTTGTGCAGAGAGCAACAGAGTTAACGTTTCAGGTCAGTGAGCTTTGATCAGAAATGGCAAAGGTTTGAAATGTGATAGGGTTTAAGCAAATAAAGCGGCGGTGGGGCAAAAGAGATCAAACTGGAAGGTGTTGATAGGCTAGAGGGTCACAGAGAATAACTGAGCAGGAAGTCATGGGGCAAAGGCAAAGATAATGTGTTCATGGCGTGGTTAAAGACAACACGTCAGTGCAGAGACAGTGTTAAATGACTGAATAACAAAAGCTCCAGCCAAAAGCACAAACCTGAATAAACACAGTGGGCAGGAATATGTTGAAAAAATTGAATGATGAAACAAAGTAAAATAATACAAGTAAACATGAAAGATAAAGTTAAAAATTTAAAAAATGGGGGGCCAGTCATGCTCTGAAATTATTGAACTCAATGTTCAGCTCGCAAGGCTGTCGAGTGTCTAAAACTGGTAAATGGAGTGATGTTCTTCGATCTTGCGTTAATGTTCACTGGAACACTGCAGGAATCCGAGGATAGAGATGTGGGCATGACAGCAGGGGTGTGTGCTGAAATGGCCAGTGACAGATAGATCAGGATCACGTTTTCAGACTGAGTGGAGGTGTTCAGAAAAGCGCTTAACTAATCTGCGTTTGGTCTCCCCAATGTAGAGGAGACCACAATGTGAGCAGCGAATACAGTATACTAATTTGAAAGATGTACAAGTAAAAGGCTGTGTCATCTGAAATGAGTGTTTCGGCCCATGGATAGTGAAGAGAGAGGAGATACAAAGGGAGGTATTACACATCCTGAGATTGCATGGGAAGGTGCCGTAGGACGGGGACGAGGTGGCGGGGGTAATGGAGGAGTGGACAAGTGTGTTGCAGAGGGAACGATCCCCTTGGAAGGCTGACAGGGAGAGGAAGATGTATTTGGAGGTGGAATCACGCTGCACGTGGTGGAAATGGTGGAGGATAATCATCTGAATGTGCAGGCTGGCAGGTGGAAAATGTGGACAAGAGGATCACTGTCGCGGTTCTGGGAGGCAGAGGAAGGGCTGAGGGCTCCGGTGCAGGAATTAGGCTGGAAACGATTGAGGGCGCTGTCACCCACAGTGGCGAGGAATCCTTGGTTATGGAAAAAAGAAAACATATTAGAGGCGCTGTCGTGCACAGTGTATCGTCACAAGGTTGAACACAGCTTCCAGGGAAACCTGTGCAGTGAATAGTCACAAGTTTAAAGACATGGCCTGGGCGGAAGATGCACAGTGAATTATCATAAGATTAAACACAGGGACCAGGGGCTCCTACACAGTGATTGGACACAAGTTTAAGCACAGGGCCCGGGGGGAACCTGCACAGTGAATAGTCGCAAGTTGAAGCACAGGATTGGGGGGAACCTGCACAGTCCATAGTCACCAGACTAAACACATGGCCTGAAGGGAACTTGCACAGTCAATAGTCACAAGATTGAACACAGGGCCCGGGGAATCCTGCACATTGAAAAGTCACAACATTAAACACAGGGCCCGGGGGATCCTGCACAGTTAATGGGCACAAGTTTAAACACATGGCCTGGGGGAAACTTGCACAGTGAATAGTCACGAGATTGAATACACTGCCCGAGGAATCCTGGACAGTGATTCGTGTCAAGTTTAAACACATTGCTCTGGTGGATCCTGCACAGTGATTTGTGTCAAGGTTAAACACAGGGCCCGGGGAGATCCTGCACAGTGATTCGTAACAAATGTAAACACAGGGCCCGTGGAGAAGCCAGAGAGTGAATAGTCACAAGTTTAAACACAGGGTCCGGGGGATCCTGCACAGTGATTCGTGTCAAGTTTAAACACAGGGCCCGGGGTTCGCGGGGGGGGGGGGGGGGGGGGAGGTAGCCGCACAGTGAATAGTCACAAGATGAAACACAGGGCCCCGGGGGAAGCCACACAGTGAGTGGTCATAAGACTAAACACAGGGCCCCTGAGGGAAGCCGCACAGTGAGTATTCACAAGATTAAACAAAGAGTCCGAGGGGAAGCCACAAGGTGAATAGTCACAAGATTAAACAAAGGGCCCGGGGTGTACCGGCACAGTGCTCTTACCATTCCCTCTCGTAAAGAAAATGGCCACTGGTTAGATTCTAAGCCTGGTGGGAACTGCTGGAGCGTACCAGTTATACCAACTCTGGAAGTGAACAGTTTGCTCATATAGTAGAGTTGAATCTCCTTCTATACTTTTCAAGGCATATGATCCAAGAGGGCCAGAACTACTAGAGTGCACTACCGGTGTTGCTTCCCGAGCTCAGAAGGCCAGTACAGAACGCCACAGCACTAAGGGAGGTGAGCTGTCCATGCCTCCGTTGGGTGCCAGTTACCTCCCAAAGAAGCAGGTTGGTGACTTTAAGAGCAAAGTAAGTTGTATTGGCATTCATCACCCAACCACCACTGCTAACAGACCGAACGTCTTTCTATCCCCAACACAAGTACAGTGATCTATGGGGAGAAGTGTATGGAAGACTTGGGGTAGCTAGGTACTGGTGATATGCCTGTAATGTTGTAGACATGAACCCAAATGACATACGCTCATAATGGTCCCACAGCCTCCAGCTTGCAGATTACTCATCTTGTACACAGGGTAAACACACCATGTGATACAAGCCTTGCAGCTCAATAAGTGGTCATGTGTGGGCTTCAGATGCAAAATTAGCAGTCAATATCGACTAGTCGAATAGCCTACAACTACTCAGTTCGAAGACTCACATATGAAGAACAGATACTTGAGCAAGGTGGTGGAAAACTACTAACACCTGTCAAATTGGAATTCAGTGGAATTAGTGGCTTCAACAGAAGACGAGTCCGGAGCAGCCATTGCACAGTATACCAGCTTGTATTTATCCAGAAGCTTTAAGGCAGCAAAATGTCCCAAGGCACTTCACAGGAGCATTATCAAAGAACAATTGGCACTAAGACAGTGGATATTTAGATCAAATGACCAAAGAAGATATTAGAACAAATGACCAAAAGCTTGATCAAAGAGGGACGTTTTAAGGTGTGTATTAAAAGTAGGACAGAGAGTGAAGCACTTTAAAGATGGTATATCGGCTCATTGCGTCCATGCTGTTTATTCATGGAGCTATCCAATCATTCCCAGTCCCCCCACTCAATCCCAATAGCATTGCAGGATTATTTCCTTCACGTTGCTGTACAATTTCAATTTGAAGTCATTGATTGTCTCTGCTTTCACCACCCTTGTGGGCAGCAGGATCCAGATCATTACCACTCGCTATGTAAAAAAAGTTCCTAATCATATTTATCCTCCACCTCTTGCTTAAAGCCTTCAATCTGTGTCCTCCCGTCCTTTTACCACGAGTTGCAGGGAAAGGTTTTTCGTTCTCTAACGTATCTAAGCCTGTCATAACCGTGTACACTTCCATTAAATCTCCACTCAACTTCCTTTGTTCGAAGGAGAGCAGCCCAGCTTTTCCAACCTAACCTTATAACTGAAATCCTCCATCCTCTGGGAAATCTCCTCTGCATCATCTCAAAAACCGTCACATTCTTCCAAAAGTGTAGTGATGATAATTGGACACGATACTCCAGTTGGAGCCTAAAAAAGAGCTTAAGACATGTTCAGCATAACGTCCCTACTTTTGTACTCAATGCCTCTGTTCAGGAGGCCCAACATCCCACATGATTTGCCAATCACACTCTCAATATGTTCTGCCATCTTCAAAGATCGAAGCATATGAGACCCCGGTCTTTCTTTTCCCCCATACTCTTTAGACCTGTGTCATTAAGTATATATTGACTCTCACTATTCCATCTGCCAAAATGCATCAGCTAACACTTGTCAGTATCGCATTCCATCTGTCACCTGTCTGCCCGTTCTGCGAGCCTGTCTATATCCTTTTGGAGGCGGTACATATAATCATATATATAAAAGAACAGCATTGGCTGTTCTCCAGTCCTCTGGGACCTCACCGGTGGCAAATGAGGATGCAAAGATTTCTGGCCTGGCCCCAGCAATTTCTTCCCGTGCCTCCCACAGTATTCTGGGGTAGATCCCATCAGGTCCTGGGGACGTCTCTACCTTAAAGATTATAGTAAGCCCTTCCATTACCGCCATCCCTGCTTCCGAAAGCAGCCTGGGAACCTAGTCATACAGATCAGGTGTCTTATCGCCCCTAAGCTTAGCCAACCTTTTTAGTACCTCTCCCTCTCAATGTTTATCCTACCTAATACTTCTATTCTCCTTGCTTCTGCAGACATTTTGTCAGTTTCCACTTCCTGTGTGAACACTGATATTAAGTATTAATTATGTATACTAAATATTTATTAAGTATATGCATTGTTCATAGTAGACCACTGAAAACCTGATTCTCGCACTATAAATACACATATTCAGAATCTTAGCAAAGAATCAGAGCTCCTTGGCTGGTAATTCATGCATCCGTGATCTACTGGTGTAACTACACTATCCTTCTGTTAAAGATGGGTTAATGATCTGTTTATCCCGGAATCTTCAGTGATGATTGGGTCCAGGCTTACCTTCGAGTCACATCAGTCCTCCGTTGTACCTTCCATCGCTGTCGGTACTGTGCAACTGTGATGTGAACTTTACCTTGAACACACTCCTCTGACTCGCTATCATTCCCACGCGGGATAATAATCTCTGAGTTGGTGCGTGCTGAAGACTGAGGGGGTGATGGCACATATTGGTGTTGCTGGTGGGGCTCGCCACATTCTGAAGGGCCTAACCAGTGAAAACAGAAAAAAAGTATAAACGAATGGAAACCATTGGGCAGGTTATACAGCTTGCTCGATCTGGGAGTGGTGAGGCATCCAAAACTTGGGACGTTTCCTGAAAGAGATTCGCTAGCAGAACAAATAGAAGAGGAGAGAGCCAATCGCAATTCAGATCGGTTTGGACGGTCACGTACTTCATTGCCGATGTGTTATCTTTGGAGAGGTCTTCAGTTGATAAGTCACAGGTCATTTAATGTATAAGTTCGAGTGATGGCGTGCGTCAGTTTGTATCAACTAATTGAGTTTGTACGCAAGGAGGTCAATTTATGAAAACTATAAGTTTATGGTTAGCGGGCCATTAGTTGGTTTATGCTTCATTCACTTGCTATTATTTGCATTTCTTGTCTTGATCTTGAGGAAATGCAGAAATACTGGATGGGTGTACGGTTCAGAGATGCGAAAGCACATATTGCGTCAGTTGGAGCCAAAGGTTTCCTGAGAATAATAAAATAACTTGGTCATAATATTCTGGTCGGATATTCCCGGGTCGGTGAGGTGTCCCAGAGACCAATAGTCGGATGCAACTTGAAATCTCTCCAGGCGGGTTTAATGAACAGTCTGTGATGGTTTGGCGTTCATGGAAATTCGTCTACAGTAGGCGTCCCACATATCTTTCAGCAAAGGGTGCAGCAACAGGCCTACTTGTATTTTGAAGTAGCTGTCTAGCAATATAAGCTTTCTTGAGCTTTCTGGGTCTTTTAAAATATAAGAGGCAACAGGAATCACTCTTGAGGCAGAGAGTTTTCAGAGATTGGGCACAATATGATCCTGTTCCTTTAACAATGCAGGGCTTCCTTTCTGCAAAGTAGTTTTCCACGACAGAATGTAACAACTCCTCTTTTCCTAGGTCTTTTCTCTCTCCAGGTCTCTTTATCCCTCTCCAAGCACATCACAACCACACCGCAAAAGTAAGATTTTTTGTTCCAAGTGAGGAAAATCTTAGTTTTTCAGATAATAACTCTTTTCCCTTGTCTGCAAACATAGGTGCCTGCCAGCTCGCTGCAATGCTGCTCAGCTCATTGATCTCTCACAGTGCAAAGTGAAACTAAAACCCGAACAATATGTCATGTGACATTCATAAATCTTCCTGTCATTTCCCTGTTGAGCTGCTTGGCAACAGGTGCCGGCAATCTGAACTCAGTTCCAACACCAAGTTTCAGCATCCAATGTTCACAGAAAATCCTTTTGCTCAAACATTTAAAATCACAGAGAATTCTTAGCATTCAATACAAAGCAATCAAAGTTCCTGTGACATTATTGTCTTTGCTGTTTGACTACGAGCTTCCTATTACTTGCCATTTGAATTCCCCACCCTGCTCTCACACCCACATTTCTGTCCTTGGCCTCCTGCAGTGCTCCAGTGAAGCTCAACACAAGCTCGAAGGAAGCACCTCGTCTTCTGATTAGGCACTCGACAGCCTTCTGGGCTCAACATCGTGTTCAACAATCTCAGATCATGACTGCCATTAGTTTTTTTTATTTATTTGATTTCATTTTATTTTTAACCATGGGTCAGTTTTGCATGCTTTTGCTTTTGGATGGAGCTTATCATTACACTGCAATTAACTCCCTCTCTGGAGTAATACAATGTAATTCTACTACAACTCTTAGCACTCCATTTTCTTTTTAATCCGTGCTATCTCTGTTATTTCATACATCTGGAATTAAAAGTTAGTGTAATGATGACCGTGAACCTATTGTCGATTGTTGATACAACCCATCTGGTTCACTCAAGTCTTTTCCGAAAGGAAATCTGCTGCAGTAACCCGGTCTGGCCTACAGGAGAATCCAGACCCACAGCAATGCGGTTGATTCATAAAATGTCCTCTGAGCTAGTCTAGCAAGCCATTCAGTTGCATCAAACCACAAACAAGTCGAAGTGTGTTCGCATTGGAGTGCTGACGTGGGTTGCAATAGAGTGCAATAATGGAAGTTTGGGAACTGAGGATCATTAACGGTTAATTTTATCTTAAATCTAATCTGTCTTTTATTTAGCAGATTAACTTAACAGTTGCTGTTAGGGTTGGAGAAGCTTTAAACAGGGTTCACTAAGGCTCTGCTTGCAGCTTCACTTGTCAATTAGAGAATTGGCTTAAATCAGTTTTCAGGGGCTGGAGTCAGTCCGTATAAAAGTGAGCCATCTTACAGTGCTGACTTTGTTTGTACTGGAGTGCTCACTTGGGTTGCATTAGAGTGCTACAGTGGAAGTTTGGTAACTGAGGAAGTTCGGTGAGGAGGGAGTGAGGAGCTCCTTTCATTTCCTACCTGTCCTCAGAGTGAGGGGGGCCGAGAGCTTCCAAAGAGCACAGTTGACTGGGAGAAGATTCGGAGGGCGGATTTCCGTGACGATAAGCATAAAAAATCTACCTCTGGTGAAAAACAATGAAAGAGACTTCACAGGAAAGCTGTGACCTGAGTGGCTGGCAGGGCATTTTTACTGAATTTGAAAATAAAACATTGATGAAAATTGATTAAAAGCCTAATTAACAAATAAGTAGAGTAACTAAACCAGAGGGAGGAGATTACTGTATTTAGCATTTAATATTTATAGTAAGCATCCAGCACTAGGGACCATATAGTTAATTACAACAAGTTAGTAAGGAGTTAATAAGTATTTACTTATTTTAAATTGATGTATTAATTAGTGCTGGAAATGTCAGTTAGAGGGGTGAAGTGCTTAACCTGTGAGATGTCGGAGGTCCGTGACGCTTCCAGCGTTCTAGACGACGACATCTGCAGGAAGTGTACCCAATTGAAGCTCCTCACAGACCGCAGGACACATAGGAGCATGCAGGTGGCAGAACGCGTCATAGACAGGAGTTTTAGAGAAGTGATGCCACCCAAGGTGCAGGCAGATAGAGGCGTGACCGCGAGAAGGGGCAGGCAGTCAGTACAGAAATCCCCTGTGAATATCTCCCTCTCTAACAAGTATACCGTTTTGGATGCAGTTGCGGGGGATGGCCTATCAGGGGAAACCAGCAGCAGCCAGAGCAGTGGCACCACGGATGTCTCTGTTTTTCAGCAGGGAGAGACAAAGCACAGAAGAACTATAGTTATAGGGGACTCGATAGTCAGGGGCACAGACAGGCGCTTCTGTGGACGTGAAAGAGACCCCAGGAGGGCATGTTGCCTCCCTTGTGCCAGGGTCAAGGATGTCTCTGAACGGACAGGGGGCATTCTGAAGTTGAAGGGTGATCTGCCAGAGGTGGTGGTACACATCGGTTCCAACGACATAGGCAGGAAGGGTGAAAAGGTCCTGCAGGGGGATTTTAGGGAGTTAGGTCGAAAGTTAAAAGGCAGGACCGATAGGGTTGTAATCTCGGGATTACTCCCTGTGCCACGTGCCAGTGAGGCTAGAAATGGGATGATAGAGCAGCTAAACACGTGGCTGAAAAGCTGGTGTAGAAGGGAGGGTTTCAGATATCTGGACCATTGGGATCTCTTTAGGGATCGGTGAGATCTGTGCAAGAAGGACAGGTTGCATCTAAACTGGAGAGGCACTAATATCCTGGCTGCGAGGTTTGCTTGCGTCACTCGGGAGGGTTTAAGCTAGTGTGGCAGGGCGGTGGGAACCAGAGCAGTAGGACAGCAAGTGGAAGAAATGAGGAGGAACTAGCAAATAAGGCCAGTAAGACTGAGAGGAAGAGCAGGCAGGAAGATGTTGCTGAGCACAGCGGGACTGGCGGTCTGTAGTGCATTTGTTTCAATGTAAGATGTATAACAGGTAAGGCAGATGACCTCAGAGCTTGGATTAGGACTTGGAACTATGATATTGTTGCTATTACAGCGACTTGCTTGAGGGAAGGACAGGATTGGCAGATAAATGTTTCAGGATTTACAAACTTCAGGCGGGATAGAGGGGGATGAAAAAGGGGTGGAGGAGTTGCATTTCTGATTAAGGAGAATATCACAGCTGTACTGCTGGAGGACACCTCGGAGGGGTCATACAGCGAGGCAATATGGGTGGAGCTCAGGAGTGGGAAGGGTCACGAAGTTGGGAGTTTTCTACAGGCCTCCCAACAGCCAGTGGGAGGTAGAGGAGCAGATATGTAGACAGATTTTGGAAAGATGTAAATGTAACAGGGTTGTAGTGGTGGGTGATTTTAACTTCCCCGATATTGACTGGGACTCACTTAGTGCTACGGGTTTAGATGGGGCAAAATTTGTAAGGAGCATCGAGGAGGGCTTCTTGAAACAATATGTAGATAGTCCAACTAGGGATGGGTCCTTACTGGACTTGGTATTGGGGAATGAGCCCGGCCAGGTGGTCGGAGTTTCAGTAGGGGAGCATTTCGGGAGCAGTGACCATAATTCCAAAAGTTCTAAGGTACTTGTGGAGAAGGATAAGAGTAGTCCTCGGGTAAATGTGCCAAATTGGGGGAAGGCTAATTGCAACACCATGAGGCAGGAACTGAAGAATTTAGATTGGGGGCGGCAGTTTGAGGGGACATCAACATCTGACATGTGGGAATCTTTCAAACGTCAGTTGATTAGTATCCAGGACCCACATGTTCCTGTGAGGAGGAAGGATAGGTTTGGCAACTTTCGGGAAACTTGGATAACGGGGATTATTGTGAGCCTTGTCAAAAATAAAAAGAAATACTTCATAAGGGCTGGAAAGCTAGGAACAGACGAATCCCTTGATGAATATCAAGACAGTAGGAAGGAACTTAAGCAAGGAGTCAGGAGGGCTAAAAGGCGTCAAGAAAAGTCATTGGCAAATAGGATTAAGGAAAATCCCAAGGCTTTTTATACATATATAAGGAGCAAGATGGTAATTAGGGAAAGAGTTGGCCTACTCAAGGACAGAGAAGGGAATCTATGTGTGGAGCCAGAGGAAAAGGGCGAGGTACTAAATGACTACTTTTCATGAGTATTGACAAAAGAGAAGGACTTGGTGGATGATGAGCCTCGAGAAGAGGGTGTAGATAGTCTCAGTCATCTCATTATCAAAAAGGAGGAGGTGTTGGGTGTCTTGCAAAGCATTAAGGTGGATAAGTCCCCAGCGCCTGATGGGATCCACCTCAGAATATTGAGGGAGGCAAGGGAAGAAATTTCTGGGGCCTTGACAGAAATTTTTGCATCCGCATTGGCTGCAGGTGAGGTCCCAGAGGACTGGAGAATAGCCAATGTTGTTCCTTTGTTTAAGAAGGATTGCAAGGATAATCCAGGAAATTATAGGCCGGTGAGCCTTACGTCAGTGGTAGGGAAATTATTAGAGAGTATTCTTCGGGACAGTATTGACTCCCATTTGCAAACAAACGAACTTATTAGCGAGAAGCAGCATCGTTTTGTAAAGGGGAGGTCGTGTCTCACTAATTTGATTTTGTTTCTTGAGGAAGTGACGAAGATGATAGATCAAGGAAGGGCAGTGGATGTTATCTATATGGACTTCAGTAAAGCCTTTGACAAGGTTCCTCATGACAGACTGGTACAAAAGGTGAAGTCACACGGGATCAGAAGTGAGCTGGCAACATGGATACAGAACTGGCTCGGTCATAGAAGACAAAGGGTAGCAGTGGAAGGGTGCTTTTCTGAATGGAGGGCTTTGAATAGCGGTGTTCCACAGGGATCGGTGCAGGGAACTTTGCTGTTTGTCGTATATATAAATGATTTGGAGGAAAATGTAGCTGGTCTAGTTAGTAACGACACAAAGGCTGGAGGAGTTACGGACAGTGATGAGGATTGTCAGAGGATACGGCAGGATATACATCAGCTGGAGACTTGGGCAGCTGGAGTTTAATCCGGACAAATGTGAGGTAATGTATTTTGGAAGGTCTAATGCAGGTGGTAAATATACAGTAAATGGCAGAACGGTTAGGAGTATGAACAGGCAGAGAGATCTTGGCGTACAGGTCCACAGGTCACTGAAAGTGGCAACGCAGGTGGATAAGGTAGTCAAGAAGGCATACGGCATGCTTGCCTTCATCGGTCGGGGCATAGAGTATAAAGATTGGCAAGTCATGCTGCAGCTGTACAGAAATTTAGTTCAGTCACACTTTGAATATTGCGTACAGTTCTGTTCGCCACACTACCAGAAGTACGTGGGCTTTGGACGGGGTTGAGAAGAGGTTTACCAGCATGTTGCCTGGTCTGGAGCGTATTGGCTATGAGGTGAGGTTGGATAAACTCGGATTGTTTTCACTGGAACGACGGAGGTGGAGGGGCGACATGACAGAGGTTTACAAAGTTATGAATGGCATGGACAGATTGGATAGTCAGAAGCCATTTCCCAACATTGGGTGGAAAAGTCAGTTACTAGGGGACATTGTTTAAGTTGAGAGGGGCAAGGTTTAGAGGAGATGTGCGAGGCAAATTCTTCACACAGAGGGTGGTGAGTGCCTGGAACCTACTGCCGGGAGAGGTGGTGGAAGTAGGTACGATAGCGACGTTTAAGAGGCATCTTGACAAATACACGAAAAGGATGGGAATAGAGGGATACGGTCCCCGGAAGTACAGAAGGTTTTAGTTTAGGCAGGCATCAAGATCGGCGCAGGCTTGCAGGGCTGAATGGCCTGTTTCCGTGCTGCAGTGTTCTTTGTTCTTTGTTCTAGATTAGAGGACAATATAAATGGCTTGGTGCGATGAGCGGTTCTTTGCCAAATGGAGTTTTATCCTGAGAGGTGATGCATTTTTGGGAGGAATAACAAGGCAAGGAACTATAATGTGGATATCGGACCCGAGGAAATAGAGGCTCAGAGAGACCTTGGTGTACTTGTCCATAGATCACTGAATGCAGCAGCACAGGTAGATAAGGTTGTTAGGAAGGCCTTGCCTTATTAGCCGAGGAACAGAATGTAAGAGCAGGGAGATTATGATGGAGCTGTATAAAATGCAAGTTAGGCCACAGCTGGAGTACTGTGTACAGTTCTAGGCACCACACGAGAGAAAGGATGTGATTGCACTGGAGAGGTTGCAGAGGGGATTCACCAGGATTTTGCCTGGGCTGGAGAATTTCAGCGATGAAGAGAGACGGCATAGACTCAGGTAGTTTTCCATGGAGCAGAGAAGGCTGTGGGTGTGTGTGGGGGGGGGGGGGCGGTGGGGGCGGTGCATGTTTGAGGCATGTAAAATTATGAGGAGCATTTGTAGGTTAGATTGAAAGACACATGTTCCTTAGGGGAGGGGTCAGTAACCAGAGGGTACAGATTTAAAGTAAGGGGCGATCGTTTCGAGGGGATTTGAGGAAAAGAATTTGAACCCAGAGGGTCGTTGGAGTCAGGAATGCACTGTCTGAAGCTGTGGTAGAGGCAGGAACCCTCACAACATTTAAAACGTATTTAGATGAACACTAGAAACGCCATAGCATAGAAGGCTGCGGGCCAAGTGCTGGAAAATGGGATTACAATAGTTAGGTGCTTGATGGCCGACACAGACACGTTGGGCTGAAAGGCCTGTTTCTGTGCTGTATAACTCTATGACTCTATGATTGACCATCGCACAGTAACTTTGGAGACCAAGTCCTGTCTTTACATTTTATGAATACCCACCATTGCGCTGTGTGGCAATACCACCATGCTAACTGGCATAGATTGAAAACAGATCTAGCAATTCAAAACTGGGTATCCATGAGGCACTTTGGGCCAAAAGCAACAGCAGAATTACATTCAACCACAATGTGTAACTTCACGGCACGGCATATCCTCCACTCTACCATTACCATCAAGCCACGGGATCAACCCTGGTTCAAAGAGACTGTTGGAGGGCTTCCCAGGAGCAGCACCAAGCATACCTCGAAACGAGGTGTCAGCCTGGTGAGGTTACAACACAGGACTACTTGGATACCCAACAATGGAAGCAACATGTGATAGACAGAGTTAAACAATTCCACAACACATGATTAGCTCCCAAACCGACGCCTTCCCCACCCATATTGCCAGTCCTCCTGACTCCCAGTCTATTGCCAAAAGGCTTGAAATATTCAGCCTGTTGAAACAGGCAAGACTTCCAGCCACATGACACACCAGATATAATAACTTGTAGAGAAAACAGGCAAGTACCTTGGTCGATGAACTCCATTTTTCCCACAGTTCATATGAAACCCCTCCACCCCCCTCCCACAAGCTTCGTGTACTCTCTTAAACCGACAAGCTAACTGTTAAAAAATCATTCTTCATACTGTTCCCACTCACTTGTCTGGATGAGTGCAGGTCCAATAAAACTGAAACAGATCTGCAGTCCTGTCGCATCCAGTCGCGAATGTTGGTGGACAAATGATCAACCAACAGGAGGAAGAGGTTCCACAAATATCCACATCGTCACTAATAGTGGAGCCCAGCACATCAATGCAAAAGACGAGGCTGCAATATTTACATCCATCTTCAGCCAGAAGTGCAGAGTGGATGATCCATCTCGGCCTCCTGCTGAGGTCGCCAGCATCACAGATGTCAGTCTTCAGCCAATCTTATTCACTCTACCTGATATCAATAAATAGCCGAAGGCTCCGGATACTGCAAATGCTCAGGGCCCTGACAATATTCTGGCAAGAGCACTGATAACTTGTGTTCCAGAGCTAGCCAGACGATGAGCCACGCTGTTGAATTATGGCTACAACACTGACATCTACCTGGCAATGTGGAAAGTTGCCCAGGTATGTCCTCTGCACAAAAAGCAGGACAAACCCAACATGGTCAACTACCGCCTTATCTGTCTACTCTCGATCATCAGCAAAGTGATGGGAGGGGTGATCAATCGTGTTTTGAAGCGGCACCTGCTCAGCAATAACCTGCTCAATGACGCTCAGTTTGGTTTCCGCCAGGGCCACTCAGCTCTTGATTTCATTACAGCCTTAGTCCAAATATGGGCAAAAGAGCTGAACTCTAGAGGTGAGGGGAGAGTGACTGCTCTTGACATCACGGCAACATTTGACTGAGTATAGCATTAAGAAGCCCCAGCAAAACTGGGATCAAAGGGCATCAGAGGGAAAGCTCTCCGCTGGTTGAGTGGTACCCAGCACGAACGAAGTTGGTTGTGGTTGTTGGGGGTCAATTATCTCAGCCCGAGGACACCAGTGCAGGAGTTCCTCAGGGTAGTGTGCTCGGATCAACCATCTCCAGCTGCTTCCTCAATAACCTTCCCTCCATTATAAGGTCAGAAGTGGGGATATTCGCTGATGATTGCACAATGTTCAACACCAACTCATAATATGCTAAAGCAGCCTGTGTTCATATGCAGAAAGACATGGAGAACATGAAGGCTTGTGCTAATAAGTTGCAAATAACATTCACACCAGACAAGTGCTAGCCAGTGACCATCTCAAACAAGAGGTAATCTAACCATCTCCCCTTGATGTTCACTGGTATTAGAATTGCTGAATCCCCCGCTATCAATATCCAGTGGGTGACCGTTGACCAGAAACTGATCTGGAGCAGCCAGGTAAACGCTGTGGCTACAGGTGCAGGTCAGATGCCAGGAATTCTGCCGCAAATAACTAATATCCTGTCTCCCCACTGCCTGTCCACCATCAACAGGGCACATGTCAGGAGTATGATGGAATAACCTACACTTGCCTGGATGGGTGCTGTTCCAACAACATTCAAGAAGCTCGACACCATCCAGGACAAAGCAGCCCGCTTGAATGGCACCCATTCACCAGTTTCAACATTCACTCCCTCCACCACCGACATACAGTGGAAGCAGTGTGCATCAAGAACAAGGTACACTGTGGCAACACACCAGGCACATATCAAAGTCGCTACCCATACTACCTAGAAGAACAAGGGCAGCAGATGCATATGAACAGCACCACCGTAATATTCCCCTCCAAGCCACTCACCATCCTGATTTTGAACAACACCATCATTCCTTCACTGCCGCAGTATTAAAATTCCAGCACTTCCTTCCTTATAGCACTGTTTGTGTACCTGCACCCTAAGGACTGCAGCAGTTAAAGAAGGCAACTCACACCACCTCAAAGACAATCAAGGATAGTCAATAAATGCTGGTCTAGTCGGGATGCCCACTCCCTATGAATGAATAATAATTTAAAAAATCTCACCTGCCCTCCCTCCTATCGCACATCTTAACTTTATTTCTTCTTGCCCCCTTCTTTTCACTTTCTAAAAAAACCTGTTACATTTCTAACCTTTTCCAGTTTCTGATGAAAGGTCATAGACCGAAAATGCTAACTATGGCTCCACAGATGCTGTCAGATCAGCTGAGTATTTCCAGCACTTTCCGACTTATGGTCAGTGTTCATTAGGTTGACTGAGTAACACATTAATAACAGGGATATCAGAAAATGACAGTGTTGGCAGAGAGATCCTCAGTTCTCTACTTTTATACTGCATTCCCTTCAGTATTTGAGAAATTCTGTGCAGATCCTGCACGTGTAATATAATTTAAATCTGTTCTTTGTTGAGTATCAGTGGTTTCTGCAAGTTCCTTGGTTAGTGTAACAATTTTCAATCTGTTCATGTGTAATTGCCACTGTTTGCAGGACTGATTAGCTCTTCACAGATACAAGAGGTTGACCCACATATCTTCAATCTCCACCACGCTGTGCGTGTGTTTCATGTTTCTCTGACAACCTGTTGCGGTCAACACCCATGGCTCATACTGAAATTGTCAGTCTGTGATATTTGCAAAACACACCTTGGGGGGACAAGTCTATCAGTTTGGAAAAAGACCGGATACAGCCATAGAAACCAAACAGTTTGTGGCAGTGTTATGGCGGTCTTTACCTTGTTTGAAATCATATTTGTCGAGATTGAAAATGCAGTTTGTGGAATTCATTGATTAAATGTCCATTTCTGGGGAGTTTCTGTTTCATTCTAAGTGAGATATGGAGGAATTAATCATTTGAGAATTTTCTACCTGTGATAACTCTATAGTGGCAGCTCAGGGGCGGCCCAGTGGCGCAATGGTTCGCACCGCAGCCTCACAGCTCCAGTGACCCGGGTTCGATTCTGGGTCCTGCCTGTGCGGAGTTTGCAAGTTTTCCCCGTGATTGCATGGGTTTTTGCCGGGTGCTCCGGTTTCCTCCCACAGCCGAAGACTTGCAGGTGATAGGTTAATCGGCTGTTGTAAATTGCCTCCAGTGCAGGTGGGTATTTGGGTATATAGTAGGGTAGCATATTTGGGTGACACAGACTCGGTGGGTCGAAGGGCCTGTTTCAGTGCTGTATCTCTAAATAAAAATATAAATTTATTAATCTGTTATAGTTCTTGAGACTCTTTTCATTGCCCAGATCTACTTTCACTCCCAAAGAAATCAGGCTGACATTAAATGTGATATAATGTGGCACATTATTGAAGCAACCCTCTGCCTTCAGATCCCCTCTTTGAATTGAATCACAGCAAGTTAACCACTGACATTGACAGAGGCTGCATTTCCAGTGATCGGATCACAGCGAGTTAACGCTTTACATTAACATAGGCTCAAACCTCCTGATTGTATTTGATTCTTAACAGTATTCCTGCTTCATTAACCTACACAGGAAACAGCCTCAACATCTCATGGGATCTTCTATTTTAAATTAAACCACAGCGAGAATTGATGCTTTGGAGTATCTGACTTGGATTGGACTCAGAGTGATTTATCGTGACCTGTTGATATTGTGCGTTATACATTTGGAAATTGTACACCGATTACAGATATTCTGTGCTGTGATTCAGTCTTTGTGATCAGAGATACGTTTATTTGCAGACGCTAAGCTGTCAACTATTTCCAATGAATTAATGATATTGCCCATACATGCTTCCCCCAATACTTTGTCCTTTTGGATTTTAAACAAAGTAATTTCAAATTCCGAGTTTTAATATGCTGCTGCAGTATCTTGATATTACAGAGCAGCAGGCAAGAAAAACAGAAGCAGAGAAATCACCACAACGCCAGGTGCTTCCTCTCAGTTCAACAGAAAAACACGCAGTGGCTGTTCTGAGGCTCTGCAGACTGTGAGCTGCTTTTTACATATTTCAGTCATGGAAAACCGTTCTTGACTCCAAGTGATCACCTTCCAGAAAACAGATTCCTTTTTTTTTTGAGGGAACACATCACATCACTCCCTGTATAGTTTAACGATGGTGAAAATTCGCTACTTATGATGACCAGTCAGTGTGGCTGTGTGTGTTCCCCGTCTCTCGACAGTCTCAATGAGTGATTACATTTCCTCAAATAGGTGGCAGGTTTCCTGATAAAGCTGCACAGTCCTTGCATGGAGTGCAGCAGTTTTGAGAGGAATGGTACAGATACACTCTGCTGTTCTACAGTGGGCAAATACAGCAAAACTGAGCAGAAAAGCAGTGACTGCTGTATTGCTGATCATGGTGGTAATGGTAATCAAGGTGACTGCCCTCGACATCAAGGCAACATTTGACCAAGTGTGTGCTGAAGTAGATAACTTTCCTGATCCCGTCATATTCCCTTTTCCCAGCCTCTCCAAAGTTATTTATCTATTGTTTGTAAGTCTTTACATTCAATTGTAACCTCACCCCATTTCCCCATGACATCATCTTCGTTAAAAAGTCAAAATACTGCAGATGCTGTAAATCTAAAATATGAACAGAAAATGTTGGAGCCACTGAATAGGCGAGGCAGCATTTTTAAAAAGAGAAAGAGACGTAACCTTCCCTTCTGGAGAATTTTCTTCAGAACTGGAAAATGTTGTGCTGGAGCAGTGTTTCAGTAAGCACAGAGGCTGGGAATAGGGGAACGGAGGAAGGTGATAAAGAGAGAAATTGTGATGGGGTGGAAGGCAGTAGTGATTAAATGAAGAGCAGAATCATTACCAGAACCTGCTGTCAAAAACAAATGGGGGGCAGTAGGTCCCATGTGATTTTATTTTTGAAGTTGATGCTGAGTCAGGAAAATTCAAACAGTGTCGGAGGTTGAGTACAGATGGGTCAGCTGGGAGTGGGACAGGGAATTGTAATGGCAAGTGAATGGAAGCTAAGGGACTTAATGGAAGTACTCAGCAAAGCAATTGCGGTATGTGCTTCGCCATCACAGTGCAGAGGACAATTGTTAATAATGGATACAATGGATTAGATAAAGAGTACAAGTAAATCACTGTTTGTGGGCCTGACGTTTGAAAGAGAGGAGGTGAAAATGGAGAGGAGGATGACTGGTGGTAGCGTTGCACTGAAGTTGGCAGAAGTGATGGAGGAAAGTTCATTGAATGGAGAGGCAGGTGGAGTGAAAGTTGAGGGTAAGGGCAACTTCTTTATGGTTAAGGAAGGATGGAAAGAAAGATAGTGGAACTGGGATTGAGAGGTTCGAATGCCCTTTCAGCCACAATGGCAATGAGCTAAATACACTTCATTCTAAAACACACTTCTAAATGGAAAAGAATAATCCCGTTTGCTTTACAATGTTCGTTACATTTCAAGTAAGATGCCCTTCTGATACAGCCAGGCCTGATAAGTCGACATTAACATTCGCACCACACACATGCCAATCAATTGCCTTGTCCAACAGGAGAGAGTCCAACCCCCTCTTCTCGAATTCAAACGACAATACCATCGCCGAATACGACAACATTAACATCCTGGGGCTTACCATTGACCAGACACTTTACTGGAGCAGGTATTTATATACTGTGGCGACAGTAGTAGGTCAAATGCTCGGTATACTGCAGCCAACAACTCATCTACTGGCTCCACAAAGACATTTCGCCATCGACTGAGCACAACTCAGGAGCTGGAAGGATATTTTCCACTTGTGTGCAGAGTGCAGCTTCAACTATTTATAACAATTAGATGCAGTTTCCATGGAAACATATGGTGACTGCACGGCTCTCGGTCTGCTCACTAATATCAAGCTGCACCTTGCAGTCGCAACAGAAACGGATAGAATTCTGCGCATTGAATATCAATCCCAGTATTTATGAGGAATGAAGGACTATTTCATTGTGAAGTGTAAAATATAGTTACCACGATAGTTTATATTTTAAATAAACTGCTGTTCTAATGTGTGAACTGACAAGTTGCTACTCCAGATCTATACAAATGTAATTGTCCATCCATTTGAAGCCCGGCTGGAACAGATCACTCGGGGGATGGTGACGGACTCGCGAATCGACTGTCCGGAGTAGTTAAGCATCTCACATTCGCCTCTCTGACTCGGAGAAGTCAATTTAAAATGTAATCGTCACTCCACGATGAACCATTACTGCGAAAGGCTTTAACGAGGATTAACTGCCTTAAATGGGAATCAGAGGGAAAATTCTCCACTGGTGGAAATCATACCGAGGACAAAGCAAGAGGGTTGTGGGTGTTGGAGGTCAATCATCTCAGTGTCAAGGCATCAGTGCAGGAGTTCCTCAGGGTAGTGTCCTCGGCCCAACCATCTTCAGCTGTTTCATCAATAACCTTCCCTCCATAAGGACAGAAGTGGGTATGTTTGCAACAGAAGAACAATATACTGGGGGATTCAACAAGTGAATCTATTCACTAATCCATTCAGAAAATGAGTGTTAAATAGTTTAGTGTTTATTATACACCCCCTGAAAGTGAGCACTAGATTATGGAGATATTCTATCAGAGAACTGCCTAAAAGCATAAAAACGGTTTCACCTTCAATTACACTAATCTAGTCTGGGACAGACCATAGTAAAGGAGAAGGTGGAAAACAAGATCAACAACTTCTTATTTATGTAGTATCCTTCCATAGTTAAAATATCCAAGTCATATTATCAAAGACAATTTGATAGCGAGCAACGTTATCAGATATTATGGCAGATGACCAAATGCTTCATCAAGGTGGTAAGTTTTAAGCAGCATCTTAAAGGAGGAAAAGATGTAGAGAGGCAGAGGTTTAAGGATGGAATTCCAAAATTTAGGATCTTGGCAGATGAAAACAAGACAACGAGCGGTGGAGCGATTAGATTTGGGAATGATCAATATTCCTGAATTTGCGGAGCACAAATATCTCATAGGGCTGAAAGAGATTACAGAGATAGGGAGGGAAGAGGTCATGGAGGGATTATAAAATAAGCGTGAGAATTTCAATATTGTTAAGGTGCATGACCAGAAGTTAATGCCAGTGCAGAGGTGATGGATGAACAGGACCTGGTGTATGTTGTACATAGGCTGAAAAGGTTTGGATGTCCTCAGGTTAACTGAGGATGCAAAGAAGGAGGCTGGCCAGGACTGCATTGGAATAGTCAAGTCTAGATGTGAAGATGGGGCAGCAAATGCTGCACTTTCTGGATGATAATTGAATTGCCAGTTCAAGGAAAAGAGAAAGAATAGATTAATTACAAATTCCAATTCAAGAATATGATTTAAAACCAAATAGAAAAAGAATAGAAAAAGGGCAAAGAGAGAGCATAGAAAAGATTAGCAGCTAACAGTAAAGGGGATCACAAATCTTGTAAAACTGAGAAAAGTAAAAGGGATAGTTAAAAGATTGGTGGGGCTGATTTTGGAGAAAGAAGTAAATACTCCTATCGAGGCAGAGGGCGTGACTGAGTTACTGAATGAGTTATTTGCAACTGCCTTCACAAAAGAAGAGGCTGAAATTAATCTTGCATTCAAGGAGAGGGAAGCTGAGATCTTGCATACGATAAGATAGAAGGCATGGGGGTGCTAAATATTTTAACATCACTAAATGTCGACAACTCCCCTGGTCCAGATGTGAAGCATCCTAGATTGCGAAAGAAATCTGGGTTGGAGATAACAAGAGCTCTGACCATAATGTTTCAATCCTCCTTTTATATCGTACTGGGGCCAGAGGACTGGAATTGGCAAATGGTAGACTCCTTTTCAAAAAAAGAGAGGGTAAGCCTTGTGACTACAGGCTAATCTATCTAATGTCGGAAAGTTGAGAAGCATGGGGTAAGATGAGAAAAACATATCGGATTTCTTAAAGGTCAATTGTGTGTAACTAACCTGATTGAGTTCTTCAATCAAGTAAGAGACTGAAGTAGGCCTTGTGTATGCGGGCATCCAATGTTGACGAAGTGCCTCATAACAGACTTATTCAGAAACTAGGAATACATATTATTAAAGGGACGATGTCAGCTCGAGTAGTCGATTGGCTAAGAGATAGGAAGCAGGGAGAAGTTGTGAATGGATGTTCTTCTGAAAGGAGAGAGTGGGGGTTGCTTGGGAGATGGTTTTAAGACTACTGTTTTTTCCTCCACATACAAATTACATTGACTTGGTTTTAGAATGCATAATTTTGACATTTGTGGATGGTGAAGAACATGGATCTGTAGTAAATTGTGAATATTATAATAGCAGACTTCAGGGTAGACAGTCTGCTGAAAATGGCCAGATCCATGGTAGATGCAATTTACTGTGGTCAAGTCAGAAGTGATGCTCATTGGGAAAGTATCACGTCAGTATAATATAAATGCTACCATTTTCATGGGATGCAAGAACAGAGGGATCCGGGGAATGCATGTTCATAAATCTTTGAGGATTGCAGGACAAGTCGGGAAGCTGCTTGAGAAATTGTTTGGGCTACTTGTTTTGAAATTGGGGTTATTGGATACAAATATAAAGGAAATCAAGTTAATCCTTTACAAATCAATTTTTATGACTCAGCTGGTGTCTTGTGTGAAATTCCAGGCACGAATACCTTGGAAGAATGTTCAGGCCCTGGAAAGGGTACAGAAGAGGATCAGCAAGAAGACACCACGTGTGAGGGAATTCATTTACTTGGCAAACACGAGGGGACATAGCTTTAAGTTGAGGGGTGAAAGATATAGGACAGATGTCAGAGGTAGTTTCTTTACGCAGAGAGTAGTAGGGGCGTGGAACGCCCTGCCTGCAACAGTAGTAGACTCGCCAACTTTAAGGGCATTTAAGTGGTCATTGGATAGACATATGGATTTAAATGGAATAGTGTAGGTCAGATGATCGGCGCAACATCGAGGGCCGAAGGGCCTGTACTGCGCTGTAATATTCTAAAAAAAAAGAATGCAGGAGCTTGGATTTTTCTCCTTAGAGCAGAGAAGGTTCAGTTGGATAGAAAATAGAAACACAGAAAATAGGAGCAGGAGCAGGGCATTCGGCCCTTCGAGCCTGCTCCGCCATTCATTATGATCATGCGTTGATCAGCCAACTCAGTAACCTGTTCCCACTTTCGTCCATACCCTATGATCCCTTTAGACCCCAGAGTTATATCTAACTCCTTCTTGAAAACGTACAATGTTTTGTCCGCAACTGCTTTCTGTGGTAGCGAATTCCAAGGCCTGACCACTCTCTGGGTGAAGACATTTCTCCTCATCTCAGTCCTGAAAGGTTTACCTGGTATGCTAAGACTATGACCCCTTGGTTCTGGACTGCCCCAGCATCGGGAACATCCTTCCTGCATCTACCATGTCAAGTCCTGTTAGAATTTTATCGGATACTGTGAGATTTTCCCACACTCTTCCGAAGTCCAACGAATATAATCCTAACTGACTCAGTCTCTCCTCATACGTCAGCCCCGCCATCTCAGATCTGACAAAGCTCAAAATATTGAGGTGTTGTAATAGAGTAAGAATGAGGAAATTATTTCCTCTCATGAATACGTTTGCCATCAGAGATCACAGCCAGGATTTTACTGCCGCCCAGAGGCGTGATTGGAAGCCAGGAGTGGTGGGGAGGGGTGACAGAGAAAAGCAGCGGGTGGCAGGGAATGTGGCAGGATGGAGATCCCATCGCCTTTCCACCGTCCAGTGATCCCCGGGTGGGATAGACCAACAACAGCATTCTCTCCCAGTGGCAGTCTGAGGATCTTAAGTGGCCTATTAAAGGACAATGAGGGGATCATTCTACCGCCGCTGGGATCTTAACAGCCGCGAGGTCCTCCACCACGTGGAGAGGACAACTTGTAGAATGAAGCACTCTCTCTGTGGCCTTGTGGGTGGGGAGGGACGTTGCCTCCTTCGTGGCTAATTTGTGAGCTACAGAGCACCCCCACCAGGAACCAGTTCAATCGCCGGGACCTCCCTCCCCCGACACCACAAGAACAGCGCCCAGGCCTTTTCACCGGGGCCTTACGAAGTGACTTTAGTACCCCCGCCTCACCTACCTCTTCTCTGGGCTTCCGGCTCTTCGCTTGTGTCCCAGACCTTCTATAGAACCGGCAGAATAACTAGAGGGGGAATGAAGAGACAGTTCTTCACACAGAGGCTTGTTAATATCTGGAAAGCACGACCTGAAAGAATGATGGCATCAGATTTCAGAGGAATTTCTATAGACAATTAAAGACAATTAAAGTGCTTGCAGAGGAATGATTTGCAGGATTGTGAGAAAAAGCCACATATTTGACAATAAATTAGACAGCTCTTTAAAAGGGACTACTCAGACTAAAGAAGCTGAACAGCCTTTCCTGTGCATCCATTATTCGATGATCTGGACGCCAGATCAATGATTCATTTACTTTTCACACTGTCACACGTCATTGTCATCGCAAGATAGGCTGGTACTTGGAACCTGGGTTGACTTTATCCATTAATGGTCACATTTCTTCTTATTGGTGTATTTTACCTGACTGTAATTCACAGTTCAAACAAGTCAAAATCTATTGGTTATTTGGAAGGAAACATTGGTCTGTGTTGAAACTTGTGTCAAAGAATTAATTTCCACAGCATCCAGAGTTTTGGAAGCTGCTGGAAGGAGTTCTCAGTGTCTGAGGACAGCGTTCAGTTAATGTTCTGTTCACATCGCTGTACCCGGCGCCAGAACGATGCTGCGGTTCTTCCTGACCCTGTCTCTACTGCAGCCTTTGATCTGTGAGTTACAGATTATTGAATGCATTATGTTATTTACTGATACACTGATTATTATTGCAAGATGGGTATTATGAATATAATTATTGTCTTTACTAAAGAATACATTCAGGAGATGTCGAAAGTAAATAATGCTTTATACATTTTCATTTTCTGTGTCGAGTTTAATGAAATATCGAAACTTATTTATTGCCTTCTACCTGCCGCTCGTACAGACAGAGCGGACTGGAGTTGAAAATCGAATGGGTCTATTTAAGCAGGGTCTGTTGGAAAAAGAGCCACTTCGCTGCTAGAATAGAATCGGTCAGTGTCTGGGATCAGTTTACCGAAAACGGATCTATTTTATTTACAGTTGTCATTCATTGGGATGGCATGAAATGGATACTGAAATGGTTTATATGATTTGTAGAGGTTTCATTTGATACAAATTTTGGATTGATTGTTTCCATTTTAAGTTCCATTAACTACAAATAGGAATAAACCTCCATTTATATATAAATGTCTTGCGTTTACATAGCACATTTCACGACGTCAGGACGTCCCAAAGGGCTTTACTGTCAGTTAGGTACTGTTTTGTGGTGTTGACCATACTGTAATGTAAGAAACGTGGCAGCCAATTTACACACAGCAGGTTCCTGCAAACAGCAATGTGATAATGACCAGAGTACTTCTTTTGTGTGTGTGATATTGATTGAGGGATGAACATTCGCCAGAGCACTAGAGATAATTCCCCTGCTCTTTCTCCAAATAGTTCACCTGAAAAGGCCGACGGGACCTCGGTTCAAATTCTCCTCCGATTGAAAGCACTTTGGACAATGCAGCACACCCTCAATACTGCACTGGAGTGGCAGCCCAGAATGTGTGCTAATGTCTCTGAAATTAGACTTGAACCCACCATCTCTAGACTCAGAGGCCGGAGTGCTAGCAATTGAGCTATTGCTGATAGTAATATTATTTTGGAGACAGTAAACGAGTTTGGAATATTCTATATCTAATTAACGGGTATTTTAAATTCCCAGTTGAATTTGTGTCGAACACAAAGACCGCGGGAGATTGTTTTATTCCCCGCACCCCCACCCCCCCCCCCACCCCACCACCCCTACGTTTCTGACACTCACACAGCCAGCTGGATTTGAAATTTTAATCTGATTATTTAAAGCGAGTCTGATAGACGTAGAGCGACGTCTTTGTTTGAATAGAGTGTATCAGAGTCTGGGTGTAAGTTATCTCACTGAGTGTAGAACTCCAGTCAAAAGTACATCTACTGCCGACATGAATCGCCACACACATTTCTGTCACAGATATTTCTCAAAATAAGTGTTGCGTGCTCTCCAAGTGATACAGTTCACGAAAATAAATATTTTAAAGTAATTTGTTCAGTGTTGAAGTGTTATATTCACACTATAATAACCACTCAACTGGAGATGGAACCAATATTTTTCAATTCGTTTTCATTATTTGTATAAATATCAAGTGCACTCTGCAAAAAATGATGTTCCTGAAAGTTCCTAAATCGTTGGGGAATTTGCTCTGTATTATTGATCAGTTAGTGATGATCTTCAAAATACTGCCTGTGTGGAGTTTGCAAGTTCTCCCTGTGTCTGCGTGGCATTCCTCCGGGTGCTCCAGTTTCCTCCCACATGCCAAAGACTTGCAGGTTCATAGGTAAATTGGCCATTATAAATTGCCCCTAGTATAGGTAGGTGGTAGGGAAATATAGGGACAGGTGGGGATGTGGTAAAGATATGGAATTAGTATAGGATTAGTATAAATGGGTGGTTGATGGTCGGCACCGACACGGTGGGCCGAAGGGCCTGTTTCAGTACTGTATCTCTAAACTAAGCTAAAAACTAAACTTAGTATCTTTTATATTAAATTAATTATTCTATTTCCTCCATTTGTATGTACAGTGCCTAAAGATAGCTCAGTTTTCCCAATCACATATTTTAACACAGTGCCATGTAGTGTGTAATGAGATAGGGATATTGTTCTTTATTATTGTTCCAACGGCTCGATGTTTGTTGTTTTATTCCATTGATGATTCCATTGTGTTTCTCACTATTTCGCCTGTGTGTTTGGTTACATTTATTAATCTCAGTCCATTAAAACCTTTATTGGTTTACTGACAGGACAACTTAGTCCCAGTGTTATCCGATTCTTTATGTATTTAGCGAATTATATTTCCGTGAATATCAACTAATTAGACGGTAAAATCCTGTTTTGTGGATTACTTAAAGAACATTTTATTCAAGCCACAGAAAAGATAAACAATGAGGTGCACATGAATCCTTGTATCCGTTTCTCCAATCGCTAGTTGCTGAGAATAATTTTTAAAAAGCAGGAATACATTATGACAAAAACCAATGTTATTGCTATCAAATGAGCGAATATTGAAATAGTTTATCTCATTTGTAGAATTCACATTGAATCTTGGGCTGTTGCTTTGATTTTACATTCCATCAATCTTAAATAGGGAAGAATTATCCATTTTTTCTCCATCAGAAAACATTGTTTTTTATAATATCTTAATTCTGATTAACACGGTCTTCTAAATTCCCAGGTGGGACATGTGTGAAACTTTGATTTAAATGCAACATTGAAAACAAGTACCGTGGCAATTTGTTTTATTTGGTCCTCTGCAGCTCTGGTACTGACACAACTGACTGGAGTTGAAATTCTAAGCAGATTCTTTAAACACAGCAATCTAGCAGTAAAGCGTGATCACAGCGAGAATATAGGTTCTTGGGCAAGAAATGCTGGAATCACTCAGCAGGTTCCAGCATTTCTTGTTTTTGTTTCAGATTTCCAGCATCCGCAGTATTTTGATTTTATATAAGTTCTTGGGGTTTTGGGTCTGGGGTCGATGGTAACACAGGGATTTTAGAACAGCAGTCAAAGCTAAATCTACTGCTGACTGAACCCACACGGGCTTTTCACAGTTATTTCACAGTAGAAGTGCTGTCTGACCCTGTGTGATATACTGAACGGAACTGAAATAATTTAAATAGTTTGCTCCACGTTAGAGTGTTGCACATGATCTCTAAATATTGTATAATACATTAACTAGAGGCAGAACCAATAATATTTCAATTCGCATTAATTATTACTGTAATTGTGAAGTGCCTTTCCAAAAGATAACGTTACTGAATATTCCAAAATTTCCGGAGGATTTTCCAATTATTATTATTTACTTAATGATGACCTTGAAAATTTAGAACTTTGTATTGTAAATTAATCACCTTATTTTGCACATTCATATGTACATCATCAAGTAATAATTAATATGACAAAGTCTCCTTCCACATGCTCCTTTTGTGTAAAGCATCGTGAAGTGTTTAATGAGATATCATGAATAGTCTCCTTCCACCTGCTCGGTATTTTTGCGGAGTTTTTCGGTCGATCATTCGATTCAGTTTCTCACTGTTTCCAGTGCGGGTTTGGTTACATTTGTTAATGTCTATCGACAGCAAATGCTGGTTCGTGTCAGGGAAACACTCCCTAAATGTTATTGCATACTTCCATGATGAATTTTCTTTTCCTTTTGTAAAATGGATTGCATTGTAAAATCCTGATTTTGAAGGTAATTTAAGAATATTTTCTGCAAACCAAAGAACGGAGAGAAAGTATGAAATGTAGCTGATTCCCTGAATCTTGGTGAGATCAATGAAAGCGCCTGGTTTGTGAAGCAGCGCCTGGAGTGGCTATAAAAGCCAATTCTGGAGTGACAGGCCCTTCCACATGTGCTGCAGAGAAATTTGTTTGTCGGGGCTGTTACACAGTTGCCTCTCCCCTTGCGCCTCTGTCTTTTTCTTGCCAACTACTAAGTTTCTTCGACCCCCCACACTTTAGCCCCGTCTTTATGGCTGCCCGACAGTTCTGGCGAACGCTGGCAACTGACTCCCATGACTTGTGATCAATGTCACAGGATTCCATGTCGCGTTTGCAGACGTCTTTGAAGCGGAGACATGGACGGCTGGTGGGTCTGATACCAGTGGCGAGATCGCTGTACAATGTGTCTTTGGGAATCTTGCCAGCTTCCATGCCATCTCAAGTGCCGCTGACTCAGTAGTTTGTATAAGCTGGGGATGTTGGCCACGTCGAGGAATTCTGTGTTGGAGAAACGGTCCTGCCACCTGATGGCAAGTGTTCTCCAGAGGCATTGAAGATGGAATGAATTGAGACGTCGCTCTTGGCTAGCAAACGTTGTCCAGGCCTCGCTGCCATCGAACAAGGTACTGAGGACACAGGCCTGATACACTCGGACTTTTGTGTTCCGTGTCAGTGCGCCATTTTCCCACAGTCTCTTGGCCAGTCTGGACACAGCAGTGGAAGCCTTTCCCATGCGCCTGTTGATTTCTGCATCTAGAGACAGGTTACTGGTGATAGTTGAGCCTAGGTAGGTGAACTCTTGAACCACTTCCAGAGCGTGGTCGCCAATATTGATGGATGGAACATTTCTGATGTACTGCCCATGATGTTCGTTTTCTTGAGGCTGATGGTTATGCCAAATTCATTGCAATCAGCCGCAAACCTGTCTACGAGACTCTGCAGGCACTCTTCAGGGTGAGATGTAAAAGCAGCATCATCAGCAAAGAAGAGTTCCCTGATGAGGACTTTCCGTACTTTGGACTTCGCTGTTCGACGGGCAAGGTTGAACAACCTGCCACCTGATCTTGTGTGCAGGAAAATTCCTTCCTCAGAGGACTTGAACGCATGTGAAAGCAGCAGGGAGGAGAAAATCCCAAAAAATGTGGGTGAAGAACACAGCCCTGTTTCATGCCACTCAGGCTAGGAAAGGGTTCTGATGAGGAGCCACCATGTTGAATTGTTCCTTTCATATTGTCATGGAATGAGGTGATGATACTGAGTAGCTTTGGTGGGCATCCAATCTTTTCTAGTAGTCTGAAGAGACCACGTCTGCTGACGAGGTCAAAGGCTTTGGTGAGATCAATGAAAGCAATGTAGAGTGGCATCTGTTGTTCACGTCATTTCTCCTGTATCTGACGAAGGGAGAACAGCATGTCAACGGTCGATCGCCCTGCACGAAAGCCACACTGTGCCTCAGCGTAGACGCGCTCGGCCAGCTTCTGGAGCCTGTTCAGAGCGACTCGAGCAAAGACTTTCCCCACTATGCTGAGCAGGGAGATTCCACGGTAGTTGTTGCAGTCACGGCGGTCACCTTTGTTTTTATGGAGGGTGATGATATTTGCATCGCGCATGTCCTGGGGTACTGCTCCCTCGCCCCAGCACAGGCGTAGCAGTTCATGTAGTGCTGAGAGTATAGCAGGCTTGGCACTCTTGATTATTTCAGGGGTAATGCTGTCCTTCCCAGGGGATTTTCCACTGGCTAGAGAATCAATGGCATCACTGAGTTCTAATTTGGTTGGCTGTATGTCCAGCTCATCCATAACTGGTAGAGACTGGGCTGCATTGAGGGCTTTCTCAGTGACAACATTCTCCCTTTAGTAACGTCTAGGTAGTGCTCAACCCAGGGGTCCATTTGTTTGCGTTGGTCAGTGATCATCTCCCCTGATTTAGATTTGAGTGGGGCGATCTTCTTGATGTTTGGCCCAAGAGCTCTTTTAATGCCAGCATACATTCCTCTGATTTTTCCGGTGTCTGAGGCCAGCTGAATATGACTGCATAGGTGTTGCCAGTAGTCGTTTGCGCAGCGCCTGGCTGTTCTTTGTGCAGTGCTTCTGGCTGCTTTCAGTGCTGCGGATGTTAAACCGCTGGGGGCTTTCTTGTAGTTCAACAGTGCAATACGCTTAGCGGCTATGACAGGTTCCAGCTCTTCATTATGAGATTGAAACCAGTCTGCATTTCTCTTCGCACTTTTACCGTAGGTGGTCAAAGCTGACTCATAGATGGCGTCTCTGATGTGGGCCCATTTGGTCTCAGAATCCCTTGTTGGAGTGTTTTGAAGGGCTGTTACAAGTGAATTTAGAAATTTTTGTAACAGCTGTGGGTGAGAAATTCTGCTTGTGTTGATGCGCGGGTGGCCCTTCTGCTTGGAATGATGCAACTTCTTTGGTCTGAGTCTAACCTTGCTGCACACCAGGGAGTGCATCAAAACTGAGACTACTGGGAGTAGAAAGTACTCAGTGTTGCAATCAAGTGTATGCGAGTCAGAACTGCAGAATACCGGGATCTGCATCTAGCCAACTCATCCCACATTGAGATTTCTGTCCCCGGAATTTGTCGGTGAAGTGCCGTTTGATACAGAGAATTAGATTAAATAGTTGTTACAGCATTTTAAATGTTCAGAAAGGACAATAAATATTGTATAATGTATTAACTGGGGGTGGAATCAAAATTGCTTGGTTTGTACTGATTCTTAAATAGTTTTCAATTACACCCTCCAGAAATGATGAGACTGATTTTAGGGGAATTGGTGTATGAACAGTTTTATTTAGTCACTCACAATCTTCAAAACTATACCTTTTTACATTAAATCATTCTTTCTATTTCATACATCTATGTGCACGATGTTGTGTAAGAAGCAGTGTTTCTCAGTATCTTTCAACATGATTCATACATTTGATGTAGTATTTAATATCCTGACGTATTTCTGAATCTCTTCCCACATGTCCCATATGTTTTAATATGGTGCGATGCAGTGTTTAATGTAAGATCCGGAGACGTTTCCCAATCTCTGGAGATTGGTGGGAAAGTGGATCTGGGGCAGTAGATCAGCCATGATCTTATTGTACGGCGACGTAAGCTGGGTTAGCAGTATGGCCTAATCCTACTCCTATTAAATTCTTTAATGTCCTTCCACATGTCCCATACTCTGATCGCCAAGTGGAACAAGTCCAGAATTCTTTTCCATATTTAATTTTAACAGACAGTGCCAAGAACAATTTGTCTCAATACTGTAAATGTTCGGTGCGTGTTTGGTTATTTCCAACTGGGGTAACGTTTCTTCAGGCACTAACACATGTGCTGTCGAGATAGATTGTTAAAAGTTACTGAGAATGCCATGGGCGCACAGAATCCGATTGTTTGATCTGAGATGCTTCTGTCAGGCGCTTTGCTTGTGAGTGTAAGCTACAATAACTGTAAGTTCATCAATTAATTTGCTTCTGAAATCAACAAGAACTCACTTAATTGTGGAAGTAGCTCAAATTGGACCAAAAATTGTTTGATATAATCATTTTGATTCTTGACCACCTAGTAATCTGCCGTGATAAACATGTACTCATAAACTCCCTGTATTGACTGTATTTTGTATCCCCTAAACCAGCCATATCCCTGGTTGTGTAACTCATTCAAGAGTTTAAATTCTCTGCCGTGAATATTCCACGTTTGTCCCTTTTCAGTGCACCTCCTTTGAGTTTATTGTCAATTATCATTGATAATTCTATATTCCTGTTTGTAGTAATACGGTACAATAGCAAGTTAACATAAGTATAAAATGTTAAAATAACTTAACAGTTTTGCACCAAAGTCATTAGTCTCAACATCAGGTAGGTAATGGTGCGACCACTGAAATTTGAGGCGTTGGGATCCGGTAGTTACCGTAGGTCAGTGAGAGCACGGAAAATGGGTGAGCGGTACTGTACGTGCCAGAATAACAGCAGCAACTGAGTTTTAGATCTGTTGAAGTTTACCTGAGGTAGGAGGTCGACCAGAAGAGTGTGAGAATAGTGGGCATTTTGTCTGTCTCGATAGATGATTTGGATAACGGTACACAAAGAAATGCATTCAAACTGTTTCAAGAGCAGCAATGAGAGCAATTACAAATTGTGAGGAAGGATACGAGAGCAAAATGGTAGAATCAGCAGATATGAGTCTCGATAAATGAGAAAATAGTAATGAGTGAAAAAGGGGAACAACGGAACATTTATCTGAGACGGTAAGAGATAAAGAATGGGAGTCTCGATTACTGGTTGTTTAGATTCATTTTCGGGTTCTGTGCTCGCTGGCTAGACGCAATTTACTGAACAACCCTACTCAGCCAGACGGGGAGTTTTCTTGAACCACTGTCGTCATGTTGGCGATGTTGTCCTCCACCCATGTATTGTCCATCCCTCGTTTCCCTACGAAGGTGCTCTTGTGTTTTCACCTTGAACCACTGGATTATCTGGAAAAGAAATCAGGTAAAACAGGGATGGTTACAGGCTGAAATGATAAATGCATGAAGAGTAGGGGAAATGACTGAGTGGATTGAAGAAGATTCACGGACACTGCAGAAACACTGAGATTGGAACCGTTTTTCAGTCAATACTGAAAGATTATTTCGCCTCCGACTCGGTCACTGGAAAAGGGGAATTTGCGGGAACTGACTAATATCAGGGAAAGTTGTCAGCAATGCGAAGGCTCCAGGACTGGGAAGACGTCACACACTATCTATATTACAGAACTAGGAGCATCAAGGAACCAGTGAGATTATAGTTGGGAAACTGCAACGCATTCAAGATTGCTCGGTAAGCACAGCTGAACACAAGAATTGGTGTCCCATTGTCTATAATATATCACCAGAGTGCACAAAGAGACAACAATACATGGGCGATATATCATCACCAGGGAGGTGGGAAGCAGGATGACACACCAGCTGTCGTATATAATGTTTATAATAGAAAACACCTGGAGATCTGTGAGACACATTATCATCAGGGGGATTGGGAGCAGGTCAACACACCATCTACAGTATATCATGTTGAGAATAGAAGCACACCTGGAGATCTGTGGGACACATTGTGATCGGGGGATTGGGTACAGGTCAACACACCGTCTGTGGCATATAAAATTGAGAATAGAAAATACATGAATATCGATGAGACACATTGTGATCAGGGAGATTGGGTGCATGTCAACACACCGTCTGTGGTATATAATGTTGTGAATAGAAAAATACCTCGAGATCTATTAAACACATTGTGATCAGGTAGTTTGGGTTCAGGTCAACGGAAAGACTGCATTTCTAAAAAGCAGAAACGCTTAACCAGTAAACGGGAGGACCATTGATGGAACATCATTAACGGGTAAAAGAACAGGGCAACAAAAACAAGAAATGCTGGAATCACTCAGCAGGTCTGGCAGCATCTGTGGAAAGAGAAGCAGAGTTAACGTTTCGGGTCAGTGACCCTTCTTCGGAACAAGGCACGTCGGCGAGGGCAGGTTACAAGGGAATCAGAACAGCAGGAACTTAGTAAGGAACAGTCAGCACGGAGTTAAGAGACTGACAGGCCGTTCATTTTGATTTGTTTGCTTCGAGGAAGCTATATATTTTATTGAACGGCAGAAAGGCCCAATTACAGCTTTAGAAAAGCTTTGAAAGTTACATTTGGAAGACTTTGCAGTAAATTACAAGGCATCGAAATCTACCACAGGATCGGAAAATCTTTAATTGAATTTAAATGTTCCTATTCCTTTTCGAACTTTAGATCAGAATGCTGAATTCACTGAGAGAGCCACCACCAGCGGGTTTAAAAGCAGGTCCATCAGCACCCTCTTCTCAGAGCACCTGCACACGGGTCATCAATGGTCAGAGCACCATCAGCACAAATTTACAGGGCGATGGGGAAAGGGTATGGGACTAATTAGACAGCTCTTACAAAGAGACAGCATAGGCACCATGGGCCAATTGGCGTCCCTCTGTGCTGTTTCATTGTAAGATTCTGTAATGGAGAGGACCATCACCACCGCCTTCTCAGAGCACCTTCACACGGGTAATACATGGAACACACCCACCGTCATCACAAGGAGAGAGTGTATCCGGGTGTCAGTGTGTGTCTATGTGAAAACAATTCTGGATGCATTTTGGCCCATTACCAATATTAATTTGTTGCAGAAATTGTATCATCAGTTTTAAGAAATGAAATCACAGATCTGGGTATAATTTCTTCTGCAAAGCATTGGGAATAATGACCCTGCAGTTAGTTGTATTTGTGTCTTTTCTTTCTGACATTTTCATTCATTTCTTGTCCCAGTGAACTCTAATTGTTAACTTCTCATTTCAGGCAGACCTGGGAACAGTCAGGCTGACCCGTCAGGTAATCGCCCTTTATTTTCACACTATCTGCTATCTCTATGCTCTAATCCAACCCATTAAATATTAAGCATGGAAAACACTCTCAATACTTTTTTTGATCATGGATTAACCCGCTGCCCGGCTGCTAGTCATAAGGGGAGTGTGTCCCTCACAGAGTTACTAGCTGAGAGATGGCTGCTGCCGTCATGTGGAGGGACGATAACTGACATTCTCTGTTGAGCAGAGTGTGAAGGATCAGCTCCACTCACACTGTTACCAAGCTGAGAGATGACTGCTGCCTTCATGCGGAGGGACAATAACTGACGTTCTCTGCAGAGCAGAGTGTGAAGGAACAGCTCCACTCACACTGTTGCCAGTTCAAAGGTCCACCTCACCAAGATGCGCTGATCTCCAGATCACATGACCATCGAGCCCCTACTTTATTGGCTGTTCTGGTTGAGGTGACAATTTCCTCTGCTCTTCCCTGGTTCTGGGATCTCACTGTGTTCACCCAATCAGTACTGAGCACGTAAAAATGTGCTCATTACAGCCACGCCCATCTCCCCACTTCTGCAGGTTAAATATATTCTGAGCCTGTCGCCAAACGGATCCCATCGGAGCCGCTGTGTTGGTGGGAATATCCGGTTCCCTGCTCCTTTGCACCATTCATTAGTATTTCCCTTTCTTTTTTTTCATGTGTTATAGTTACTCCGGGTTTTACTGATGTTCTGAGTGCAGACTGATGTTCTTATCAATTCATGCCTGGTGAATGGGGAGGGTCCATGCACTGGGAACTTGTGGGTTTAACACACTAGAACTGCTTGATGATATTTCTGATTATTACAGAGACGGCGAAGCTGAGACTGGCGAATGGGGGCAGTCGGTGCGCTGGGAGAGTGGAGATTCACTACAGGGGACAGTGGGGGACTGTGTATGGCAATTTCTGGGACCTGCCGGACGCCGCTGTTGTATGTCGGGAGCTGGGCTGCGGGACCGCCGTCTCTGCACCGGGTGAAGCTCACTTTGGGGAAGGGTCCGGACCCGTTGTGACGGGTTATGTAGAGTGCAGCGGGACTGAGGCTGCTCTGCGGGACTGCAAATCATATCAATGGGATCACTATTCCTGGTCACACGTCTATGATGCTGGCGTCATCTGCTCAGGTAAAATTCTTTCTCAGTTTCTCATCTCCCACCGCAGCTAATGAATCCAGGAAGAAGTGAAAGTAAAGCAATCCGGGATGGTCCCTACCCGGAAAGTCAGATGATAATAATTCCATTAAACTCCGGTTGGAATTAATGTTAATATTCGGATCACTATTTAAAATAATATCATTAGTACTATATTGAAGAAACATTCTCCACCGGGAGCAACAAATATCTGATACTCAGCATACTTACAATACAGACAGAGCAGTTTGTATTGAGATTTTCCTTAAAGCCGCAGTGAATGATCTGAACCGTTGGAAATGTCGCAATCTCATTCCAACTCGCAATTCATCAACCCAGCAGCCGTTACCCGGCATGCACTGTCAGCCCGGCTGTCCACCTGCAATGATAGCTTGGCCTCAGATCTGATATGTTACACAGATTGTGAAGCTGAGCCTGGGGAGCAGGGGAGGGAGGGATGAAAGTTTCTCAGCCTCGGGGAGCCAATCTAATGGGTCTGCAGTTACTGTGGGTATCTCAAGAGGAAACTGCGTTGTAAGATTCCACCGCCGCCTGTGCATTGCCTTTTAAATGTTGGGCAATATTGAGAAAGTAAAATGCACAGTATATTAAACAAAAGAGCTTCGATAAATCAGGAAGCATTTGCAACGATTAAACTCAACACAGTTGAACTATTCGAAGAAAAGCGGCGAGTTTTCCTGAATTCATGGCCAGTAAGGAGGATAGTGATAGACTTCAAGAGGATAAAGCCAGGCTGGTGAAATGGGCGGACAGGTGGCAGATGAAATTTCATGCAGAGAATTGCGAACTGATACATTCTGGTTGGAACACGGTGGAGAGGCAACTTCACAGAATCACTGAACTATTACAGTGCAGAAGGGGGCTATTCGGCCCATCATGTCTGCATGGGCTTTCTGAAAGAGAAATTCACTCAGTTCTATTCCCCTGCCTTCTCTCCATTATTCTGCACGTCCATCCTTTTCATATAACTGTCTAATTCCCTTTTGAATGCTGCAGTTGAACCAGCCTCTGCCACGTTCTCAGACAAACATTCCAGATCTGAAACACTCGCTGCATGAAAAAGAGTTTCCTCATGTCAACTTAGCTTATTTTACCAAATAGTTTCACTCGGTGCCCTCTCATTCTCTACCCTTTCACCGGTGGAAACAGTTTCCTTCCAGCTACACTGTCCAGAACCCTCATTATTATGAATAAATCTATCAAATTACCTCTCCGCCTTCTCTTCTCCAAGGAAATCAGTCCTAACTTCTCCAATCTATCTTCATAACTGAAATTCCTCATCCCTGGAATCATTGTCATGAAACATCTCAGTACTCTCTCCACGCCCTCATATCTCCACGCCCTCATATGGCGCACAGACTGGATGCAATACTCCATCTGAGGCCGAAATAGTGTGTTCGACAAGTGCAACACAACTCCCTCGCTCTTCTACTCTATGCACTTATTAATAAAGCCCAGGACAGAGTACCCTGTATTAAACGCTCTGTCAACCTCGCCTGCCACCGTCAGTGACTTCTGCACGATTAAACCAAGGTCCCTCTGCTCCTGTCACCCCTTTAGAATTGAAACCTTCATTTTATATTTTATCTCCATGTTATTCCGACCAAAATGATCCACTTCGCATTTTTCTGCATTGAACATCATCCACCAACTGTCTGCCCATTCCACCAGTTTGTCTATGTCCTTTTGCAGATCTGCACTATCCTCCTCACAATTCAATATGCTTCCAAGTTTTGTGTCATCTGCAAACTGTGAAATTGAGCCCTGTACACCACGGTTTAGTTCATTTATATATTTTGACTGGGACCTGAATATTGAAGCAAACATGGTATTTCGGATGGGCAGGAAGCCAGGAATGGGTGGAGGGGTAGCTCTGATAATTAATTATGGTATTAGCGCAATGGTGAGGGATGATCTAAGTTCAGGAGACCAGGATGTAGAAGCTGTTCGGGTAGAGATGAAAAATCATTAAGGCAAGAAGTTGCTTGTCAGAAGTGGTGAAAAGGCCAACTAACAATAACCACGCTGTGGGACGGGGTATAAATGTATAAATAATGGCAGCCTGTCAGAAAGGTACAGTGATAATTAGGGGCGAATTTTCGCCTACATTTAGACTGGAAAAATGAGATGGGCAGAGATAGCCTAGATGAGGACTGCATAGAATATTTTCGGGATAATTTCTTGGAACAATACCTTGTCGAGCCAACCAGAGAGTAGGATATACTGGACCTGGTATTGTGCAATGAGGTAGGAATAATTAATGACCTCACAGTTAAGGCGCCCCTTGGTAGCAGCGATCATGATATGATTGAATTTTACATTCAGTTTGAGGGAGAGTAGAGTGGGTCCAAAACTAGTATTCTAAACTTAAATAAGAGCAATGATGAGGGCATGAACGCAGAGCTAGCTAAAGTGAACTGGCAAATCAGGTGAAGGGATAGGTCAATAGAGTTTCATTGGCAGACATTTCAGGGAATATTTCAGATTGCACAATTTCTCATATTTCAACGAGAAAGAAACATTCCAAGAGTGGGGCCCACCATCCGTGGTGAAGTAAAACAGCCAAAGGTCGTATCAAACTTAAAGAAAAAGCCTGTAATTGCGCAAAGCTGGGAGGCAGGTCAAAAGATTGGACAGAATATTTTTTAAAAAACAAAGGATGACTAAAAGATTGATAAGGCAGGAAACATTAGAGGACGAGAGAAGGCTAGATAGATAGATAAGGACAGGTAGTAAGAGTTTATATATATATATATATTTCTATACAATTTTAAAAATGAAGAGGTAACAAAGTGAGCGTTGAACTTATAAAATGTGAGTCTGGGGAATTAATAATAGAAAATAAGGAGATGACAGATGAATTGAACAGATATTTGGCAGCGATCTTCACTATTGAGTAGAAAAGTAACATCCCAGTTTTAGCTGTAAGTCAGGAAATGGAAGGGACGGAGGAACTCAAGAAAATTGCAAACACCAGAGAAAAGGTAAAGAGCAAATTGTTGGAGCTGCAGGCTGACAAGTCCCCGGGACCTGATGGACTTCATCCTAGGGTGTTAAAGGAAGTGGCAAGTGAGGTAGTTGATGCGTTAATTGTAATTTTCCAACATTCCCTAGATTCGGGGAAGGTTCATTTAGATTGGAAAATAGCGATTGCAACTCCTTCAGTCAGAAAGGGAGGGAAACAGCAAGCAGGAAACTACAGGTAAATTAGTTTAACACCTGCCTTAGGGAAAATGTTACAAGCTTTTATTAAAGATGTTACAGCAGGGCATTTAGAAACATTCCAGGTAATCAGGCATAGTCAACATGGCTTTGTGAAAGAGAAATCATGTTTAACCAATTGATTGGAATTCTTTGAGGGAGTTACATGTGCTGTAAATAAAGGGGAACTGGTATTGCACTTAGATTTCCAGAAGGCATTTGATAAGGTGCCACATCAAAGGCTATTGCAGAAAATAAAAGCTCATGGTGTAGGGGGTAACATATTATCATGGATGGAAGATTGGTTAGCTCACAGGAAACAGAGAGTAGGCATAAATGGGTCATTTGTTTGGTTGACAAGATGTAACGAGTGGTGTGCCATAGGGATCTGTGCTGGGGCCTCAACGTTTCACAATTTATAGAAATGACGTAGATGCAGGGAAAGACGGCATGCTTGCTAAATTTGCTAATGACACAAAGATAGGTAACTTGTGAAGAGGACATAAGGAGTCTGCAAACGGATGTAGATAGGTTAAGTGAGTGGGCAAAGAACTGGCAAATGGAGTATAATGTGGGAAAGTGGGAAATTGTCCACTTTGGGAGCAAGAATATAAGGGAAGCATATTGTCTAAATAGTGAGAGATTGCAGAGCTCTGGGATACAGAGGGATATGGGTGCCCTATTGCATGACACGCAAAATGTTAGTATGCAAGTACGGCATGCACTTAAGAAAGCGAGGAGAATGTTATCATTTACCGTGAGTGCAATTGAATACAGATGTAGGGAATCTATGCTTCAGCGACACGGGGTATTGGTGAGACCACATCTGGAATATTGTGTACAGTACTAGTCTCCTGATTTAAGGAATGATGTAAATGCGTTGGAGGCAGTACAGAGAAGGTTTACTATTCTAATATCTGGAATGGGTGACCTGCTATACGAGGAAAGATTTGACAGGTTAGGCTTGCATCCTCTGGAATTTAGAAGAGTAAGAGGTGATATGATTGAAACAAATAAAATCCTGAGGGGACTTGACAGGGTTGTTGTAGAAAAGATATTTCCCCTTGTGGGAGAATCTCGAACAAGGGGTCACTGTTTAAAAATAAGGGGTCGCCCATTTAAGACAGAGATCATGAGAATTTCTTTCTCTCAGAGGGTCGTGACTCTTTGGAATTCTCTTCCTCAAAAGATAGTGGCAGCAGCGTCTTTGATTTTTTTTAAGGCAGAGGTTGGTAGGTTCTTGATAACCAAGAGGGTGGAAGGTTATCGGGAGTAGGTGGAAATGCGGAGTCATCAGTTCAACCATGAACTTTTTGAATGGTGGAGCAGGCTCGAGAGGTTGAGTGGCCTACTCCTGGTCCTAATTTGTATCTTCACGCGTATGTTCATAAATAACAGGGTATATCTAATACATCCTCTTTATAAATTTTAAACCCCTATAGTATCTGAATGACCTCCTCTTTAACCATTGCCTGCGGTGCATCTTCTTCCTTGGTAAAGACAAATGCAAAGAATTCAGTTAATACCTCAACTATGCCTGCTACCTCTATATATAAATCCCCTTTCTGATCCCTCATCGTCCCCACTCCTCCTTTTACCACCCTTTTACTACTTTTCTGCTTCAGAAAACTTTGGGATTTATTTTAATGCTAGCTGCTGGTCTCTTTTCAAGGGTACAATTCTAAAGTGGCTGCAGTCAAGAGTGACCTGGGAGTATTTCTGATCAAATCGTTGAAGGTAGCAGGGCAGGTTGAGAAAGTGGTTAATAAGTCAATGGGATGTTGGCCTTTTTAAATAGAGGCATCGAGGACAAAAGTTCGGAAGTTATTATGAACTTTTATGAAACACTGGTTTCACCTCAACTGGTGTATTGTGTACAATTCTTTATATGGCACTTCAGAAGAATGTGAATGCTTTAGAATAGGTGTAGAAAGGATTTACAAGGAAGGTTCAAGGGAAAAAGACTTCAGTTATATTGATAGATTGGAGAAGCTGTGGTTGCTCTCCTGTGAACAGAGAAGGCTGCGAGGAAATTTGATAGAGGTGTTCAAAACCTTGAGGGGGCCAGACAGTGTAGATAGAGAGGCAGTGTTATTCTTGGTGGAAAGGTCAATAACCAGAGGACACTGTTATAAGGTGGATGGCAAATGAACCAACCGTGACATGAGGATGGTTAGGATCTGGAATGTTCTGCCTGCGAGTCTGATGGAGACAGATTCAATTGTAGCTTTCAATATGGATATACTCAAGCACCTGAAGAGAAAAACTTTACATGGCTATGGAGAAAGAGCAGAAGCATAGGACTAGCGAGGTGCTCTTTCAGATAACCAGCATGGACACAACGGGCTGAATGGCCTCCTTCTGTGTTATAAACATTCTATGATTATATGCTGACTGCTGCTGGTCACAATCTGTCTGTCCAGTTTTTAAACTTGAAACTGTGAATGTGGTTTCAAGGTAATGAATTGCATACGAAGGGCTTTGAAGGGTGATCATGACAGACTGTCGAAAACTGGCCACAAAACAGACAACAAAGTGCGGGTTAAAGGTAGTTATTCAGACTGACAAAAGGTGAGAAGTATTGTGTGACAATTCATGTCAATGGATTAGCGCTGTGGAAATGCGTTCTATTGTTTAGTCCATTCCGAAGATTACAGCACACAACATTAAGAAGCGGCTGAGCACACAGCACAAAGCAAAAATTAAGGGCCCGTTAACACTCCAGTTGTCGTGCTGAAGATCAGTGCTCTGGAACTAGCGACAACTCGCGCCAAGCTGATCCAGTAAAGTTACAGCAGTTACAGCACTAGGATTCAACTGATATGGTGCAAAGTTGCTCAGTTATACAGTGCCTATTAAAGTAGGGAAACACTGACTAGTTAGCACCCAATGAACCTACTCCCAATCAACACCAAATCTTTCCTTGTGCTGGGTGTGACTCCCCTTTCAACGTATCTCTCAAAAACAAACCTCAATCTGTTTTATATTTTCTAGAGCTTTGTTAACCTGCATTGCTATTTTATTGATTTTTATGTCTGTACTCCTAAGTCCCATTTCTCCTCGATGCAATTTAGATTATCATTGTCCAAGGAATATGGGTTCTCAGTCTTCCTACCCATTAAAATTCAATTGCAATTTCGTTAACGTAAAGTATTTTTCTCACAATCTGCCTTTGTACTAACTATTGCTCCAAGTAGATGTCATTAGTGAATATTACAATTGTACGTCCCTTTTCTGACTCGAAATCTTTTATGTTAAATATGAACAACAGTACTCCTAGCACCAGTTCTTGTCACACAATACTTCTTGCCTAGTTCTAACTGCTGACACAGTGCATGTTTCTCAGTTACAGTGACGGCGACTGGGGAAGTTATAAATAAATAAAGGAACATTTTAAACATGACAGTTCTGTCACATTATAAGCAGTAGTGATGCAGGAAATCCAGCATAATCAGTTTTGAACAGAATCTGAGAACGACTGTTCACAGATGTGTGATTAATAAGATGCGTATTGAAATATAACTATTTGTATTATTGTGATTAATAATGTATTCCGCTAATTATGATATAATACGCTTATTCAGATCACAGATCTCCTAGACTAACATCCGGAGACTCTCCATGCTCAGGCAGACTGGAGATCCAGTACGTTGAAACCTGGGGAACAGTGTGTGACCTTGACTGGGATTTGAAAGACGCCAATGTGGTCTGGAGTCAGCTTCAGTGTGGAGTCGCCGTGTCGGTGCCAAGTTCTGCTCATTTTGGAGAGGGCACTGGGCTCGTACGGACTGATGTCTTTGAATGCACTGGGAACGAGTCCAGTTTATTGGATTGCCGTCTTTTTCAAGGAACTCAGCAGGAGTGCAGCCACAGGAACGATGCCAGTGTGATCTGTTCCGGTGAGTACAGACTTACTGAAAAGCAGACAACTTCCTGCTTAATATTTGGAAAACTGAAGAAGGTGGCATTCCCATGAATCTGTCTGAAAGGTTCATATCTAAACTAGTCATTATAGTTTACTATCACTGCTATAGGTTTGGTGGAACGTGGTACAAAATATCCGCAATTAATCGTAAACAAGATGGTTCTAAATCTTAACATTTATTCTGCAAGAAGCAGAATTTTCACAAGTTTGTTTCCCACTGCACCGAATGTATATTTAGAATTGAATATTGGCTGCAACAGTTTGGAGTTGACTAAATGAATATGCACTGGCCTATTTCGATACTTTAATTTGAACACCACGAATGATCCGACATTACAATCTCTTCTGACCCTCCCTGACCACGTTATTATTCTTATCATACAGCACTGAAACAGGTCCTTCAGCCCACCGAGCCTCTGCCGACCAACAACCACCCATTTATCCTAATCCTACATTACCTACCATTCTCCAAGCACCTACCCACAGTAGGGTTAATTTACAATGGTCAACTTACTTTCGACCTGCAAGTCTTTCACTGTGGGAGTAAACCAGAGCACGTGGCAGAATCCCACGCCGTCACAGGGAGAACGTGCAAACTCCGCACAGACAGCACCCAGATCTGAACCCAGGTCACTGGAGCTGTGATGCTAACCACTGCTCCACTGTGCCCACGTTAACACCTACTGAACGGCAGGGTATAAAATAACGGCTGTACTCTAGCACTGCTCAGTGCAATCAGGCCAGAAGTGAAAGATTACAAAGTTATTTTATAGAATGTGTGTATTTTACCCGCTAAATATGACAGGATCGGACACATATCCACATTATCAGTACACAGCTTTCAGTTGCACTAGCCTGTTCGATCATTCAGTTATATCATAGATGATATTTTCTTCAAGTCTCTTTACCTCGCTTTGAACCGGATTCTTTGATACACCGAGCTAACAAAAATCTATCAATATTAGTCCTGAAAATTTAGATTAAGTGTAACATCCACCGCTCTTTACTTTCGGGAATGTTCCAGATTTCCACGGTTTTTATAGAAAAATGTGTTTTCTAATTGTTCTCTGAGGCCCAAGTAACTTCTGGTGCTTGGTCAGTTACCTTCCCACCATCAAAATGTCCGAAGTTCGGCTTTTTGCTGATGATTGCATGGTCTTTAGTTCCATTCACAATTCCTCGGATTAAGAAACAGTTCCTGCCCACTTCCATCAAGATCAGGACATTATTTCGACTTGGGCAGATGGGCAGAAAGTAACACACTCACCACCTCCATGTCAGGTACTGACTATTTCCAACAAGAGAGACAATAACATCTCCCCTAGCTATTATAATCAGTGAATTCACTACCATCATCAAATCCTCCTGAGTGTTGTCATTGACAAGAAACTGAACTAGACCATTTACCATAATGTAGTGGCGAGTGGAGCAGGTCAGATGATCGGCATTCTGTGGCAAGTAGCTCACCTGCAGAATTCCCAAAGACTTTTCAGCAGCTGGAAGAGATAGGCTGGGAATGTGAAAACAAAGAACAAAGAAGAAAGAAAATTACAGCACAGGAACAGGCCCTTCGGCCCTCCAAGCCTGCGCCGATCCAGATCCTCTATCTAAACATGACGCCTATTTTCGAAGGGTCTGTATCTCTTTACTTCCTGCCCATTCATGTATCTGTCCAGATACATCTTAAAAGACGCTATCGTGCCGCGTCTACCACCTCCGCTGGCAACGCATTCCAGGCACCCACCACCCTCTGTGTAAAGAACATTCCACGCATATCCCCCCTTAACTTTTCCCCTTTCACTTTGAACTCGTGACCCCTTGTAATTGAATCCCCCACTCTGGGGAAAAGCTTCTTGCTATCCAACCTGTCTATGCCTCTCATGATTTTGTACACCTCAATCAGGTCCCCCCTCAACCTCCGTCTTTCTAATGAAAATAATCCTAATCTGCTCAATCTCTCTTCATAGCTAGCGCCCTCCATACCAGGCAACATCCTGGTGAATCTCCTCTGCACCCTCTCCAAAGCATCCACATCCTTTTGGTAATGTGGCGACCAGAACTGCACGCAGTATTCCAAATGTGGCCGAACCAAAGTCCGATACAACGGTAACATGACCTGCTAACTCTTGTACTCAATACCCCGTCCGATGAAGGAAAGCATGCCGTATGCCTTCTTGACCACTATATTGACCTGCGTTGCCGCCTTCAGGGAACAATGGACCTGAACACCCAAATCTCTCTGTACATCAAGACAAGTCTCTTCCAAATTTCAGGGAACCCAGCCACAGTTTGTGTAATCCTACTTCATTGTGAGGTGAGGCAGTGGCGTGGTGTTAATGTCACTGGACTAGCAATCCAGAGCCCCAGGCTAATTCTGGGGACGCTGGTGCAATTCCCACCATCGCAGCCAGTGCAATTTAAAGTCAGTTAATAAATCTGGAATTGAAAACTAGTCTCAGTAATGGTGACCATGAAACCATTGTCGATTGTCATTAAAAAAAAATCTTGTTTAGTCATATCCTTAGGGGATGAAATCTGCCATTGTTACCTGGTCTGGCCTACATGTGACAAGAGACCCACAGCAATGTTGTTGACTCTTAACTGTCCTCTTACATAGCCTAACAAGTCACCCAGTTGTGAAAGGTTTCGAGGCATGAACAACGAATGCTGACCTTGCCTGCGACACCCACATCTTATGAATGAATAAAAAACAAGAAACATTTGAAGCCGATGAATCATTCTAGCATCTCTTATGCTGCACAGTCTCCCTGGTCAACATATCCTTCCCAACGCATATTGCCCATAGCTGAACATTACACCAGATGGTGCCTGGCCTGTTTTCTTTTTTTCGCTGTAGCATCATTTCTAGCCCCTTGTATTCCATTCCACTAGATGAAAAGCACAGCATTCCATTGGCTGTTTTGCTTTTCGTTCCTGTACTTACCCATGACCCTGAAGTCTCTTTTCCCTTTGCTGCATCCGGCTTTTCACCATTTATAAAGTACTGTAATCTTTTTAAGTCCAAATTGGACACCTCACACTCACCAATATTGAAATAGTTTTTCACAGTCACTGAATCTTTTTTTTTGTAAAGTTATGCTTAAAATATACATGATTACAATATGGCTGATGGTTTCTTTTAATGGCAATATTGAGTATGTCAATTATATGTGGCTTTCTATCCAGTCATCTAAACCATTAATAAATATGGTGAATAGTTGAGGTTCCTGCGGGGCGGCGCCATCACAGCCTGCCAGTTAGATGATCTGTCCATTATCCCTGCTGTCTATCTCCTGCCACTAAACTAACGTCCTAAGTAGGTCAATAATTTCCCCTAAATTCTATGAGCTTCAACTTTAGCCAACAATCAGTTACGAGGGATTTTGTTGAGTGCTTTCTGGAAGTTCATCTGAGTAACATCCATTGAGGTTCCCCTGTCCTCTACTTCAGTTACCGCCACAAAATATTTGATCAGGTTCATCAGGCATGATCTACCTTTTACAAATCCACGCTGGCTCTCTCTGATTAGCTGTAACTTTTCAAGGTGATCAGACACTCCATCTTTAAATGTATACTCTAGTAATTTCCTGACAACTGCTGTTATGCTAACCAGTCTATAATTCCCTCGGTTCACTCGATAACCTTCTTTAAATAGCAGTGTGACAATTGCAATTTTCTAATTACTGATCCAGCAGTTTGCTCTCTATCATTAACAAAGGGATGGAATGTGTTGTTTACAGCGTTATCAAGCAGTACTTACCAATAAACTGCTCAGTGATGCTCAGTTTGGGTTTGTTCGGACCACTCAGCTTCAGACCTCATCACACCCTTTTTACAAACATGTATGATATAGCTGTATTCCAGATGAGAGTGACTGCCCTCAATGTCAGGGCAGCATTTGGCCGACTGTGGCAACAAAGAACCTTAATAAAAGTTGTGTGCATGTAAATACTGATGCAAAGTAATTCTGCATAATTCCTGCCATTTCCTTATTTTCATTTATAATATCACAACTGTCATCGTAATGAGACCACATTGCTTTTAATGACAATATATTTCTGAAGTTATTGTAAAAGCTTTGGAGCTCTTGCGAACTGTTTTGTCATCCTTTGCTATTCATTGTATCTCTGCCATTCACGAAGATCTGTGCATTATTTTTTGCATTTTTGCATGTTTTTGGTCTCTTTTATACATATGATGTTACCGTGTCTTGCAAGCCAGTCCATAATAGATGAGGTTGAGTTTGGAATTGGACCATTCAATGCTGTGGTCATTGAGTTGAGCTTCTTTGATGGCAGGCTTGTGCCGTTCACTGCGTCAGGGAAGCTATGGAGATCGATAAACACAAGACCTTCCCCCTAAAAGTGGCCTGTTCCTCAGTGAATATCAGGGTTTCCCTCCTCGAGAAACGCACAAGCACCTGTTGTGCAGCCAACATACCACGACCAGAACAGTAGCATGGATTGACTTGCCACAATGCACAATAACTGACGAATCAGCAGCAAGAATAATGACATCTACTGACCTCTCATGCAATATAATTAACTGACCAATAACAGCCAGAACAGGAACATGTAATAACCTAACAGTAGTAAGATCCTGCCCACATTCCCGTTCTGCACTACATATAAACAGACAGCTTCCACCAATTACAATTATTTCTCCAGACAATGGACAGAGTACACGGCCCAAAACGTTGCGGTCTGTCAGTATTTCTAACAACTGCTTTTTCAAGAAAGCAACTGCTGTTTTCAGCGCAAAGGCACGTGATGTAAAACCGTAAAATGGTCTGACTCAAATGTTGCATGTTTTAGTTTTCCATTTCCTGTAGCACCTAGATATGCTACATTTACAACTGTGCTCTACCCCCTCACCCCGCCCCCCACCAGCCTCCCCTCACCGATTTACTAGTTTAAGGTTCCTGTAACAACCCTATTCATCCTTTATTCTGGGACCCTGATCCCAACCCGATTCAGGTGCCACACATTCCAACAGAATAGTTCTTTAATATCCCAGTACAGGTGTCAGGGTCCCATGAAAGGTAAAACCTCTTTCCAACATCATAACCTTCAACCACATGTTCATCTCCCTGATCGTTTATTTTTCTGATGCTAAAGTGCAAGCGGCTTGTATAATAATCCAGAGATTATAATCCTTGAGAACTTATTTTATATTTCAGATCCTGGTACTCTCTGAAAAGAACCTCTTGCTTACTCTTTGCTATGTTGTTTATCCCTACATGGTCCACAACGACTGGATATTTCCCCTCCATTCTTGCAATCTGATTTGAGATAACCCGCACTTCGCACAAGTTGGGAAAATACTGTGTGGAACTCTTAATGCCCTAATTATTGAATCACTTAAAAGTATCACATTATGCTCCACTCCTCCTCCTTTTGAACAGCTTCCTATTCCAAGGTATCACGGTCAACATTCTGGCTGTCCTTCTGACAGTCTTCATCCTTATCCTCACAAATAGCCAGGACTTTGTTCCTGTTCACTTCTGTATATCCTCGTTCTCCATTACATCTGGATTTCCATTACTGTGCACTATAAGCTGCAACAACCTCATTCTGATCCTGCAGCTCTCTACAAGGTGTGACTGAAATCTGCAGCAAACTGTCAAATACTCTTCTTGCTGCCATATGTGTTGGCGTTTCTCCAATTCCCACAACAGCTCTATGATCCTGAGCCAGAGAGATTCCAGGTTGAGATATCTACCACAGACAAGTTCCCTCGCGGCAGTTCCATTATCTACAAATTCCAATATCCAGAACTTAGTCTGTCTTTATTTTTGAGGTAAAATTATTTGTAGATGCATTTTAGCTTTAACGCTATTTCACTGGTTAGCTAACGCCGAAACACTAAGGACTCATCAATTAACTTAATACGTATTTACAACTTTCCCACGCCCTCTCACACCCTGACCTGACAATTGCTTCACTGAGTGAGTTTTTCCCTCTATTTGCCTGGTGTCTGTCCCTCAGCCCCTTCCAATAGGCTCTGCTGCTGCTGGCTGTGACGCTCTTTTAAACCGGTGGCTCGAGTCACTGACTCCAGTTTAACAGACACAACAGAACACCGCCATCCGAACGCTCACTCTCTGCTACCTAGAAGGACGAGGACAGCAGATGCATGGGAACACCATCTGCATGTTCTCCTCCGAAGCACACACCATCCTAATTTGGAACTATATAACTGGTCCTTCACTGTCGCTGGGTCAAATCCTGGCAGTCCCTTCCTTACAGCAATGTGAGTGCACTGAAAGCGCATGCACTGCAGTGGTGTAAGAAAGCGGCTCACCACCATCTTTGCAAGGGCAGTTCGGGATGGGTACTAAATGCTGTCCTAGCCCGAATGTCCCACCCCCTGTGAAATAATAAAAAATACCTCCTGTTCCCACTCTGAACCGAATTCTTACTCTTAGCAAACTCTAACTTCCCACTATGTTCATAATGTATTCAGTTAAAATTGCAATCATTGTTTACACTCTGCCTTACTAGAAGTTGAAAATTGAAACATAGATAATTGGAGTCGGAGTAGGCCAGACAGCCCTTTGGAGCCTGCTCCACCATTCAAAAAAAGTCATGGCCTATCATCTAATTCAGTACTCTGTTCCCGTTTTTCCCCATATCGATTGATTCCTTTGGTATTAAGAAAGATATCTATCTCCTTCTTGAATATATTTAGAGATCTGGCCTCCACTGCCTTCTGTAGTAGAGAATTCCGCAGGTTCACCACCTTCTGAGTGAAGACATTTCTCCTCATCTCGGTTCTAAATAGCATACTCCGTATCCGGAGACTGTGACCCATGGTTTTGGATTCTCCAGCCATCGGGAACATCCTCCCTGTATCTAGCCAGTCTAGTAATGTTCCAGTCTTATAGGTTTCTCTGAGTATCTCTCTCATTCTTCTAAACTCTAGTGAATATAGTCCGAGTCGATCCGATCTCTCCTCATACGTGAATCCTGCCATCCCAGGAATTAGCCTTGTAAATCTTATTTGCACTCTCTTCATGACAAGGGCATCATTCCTCAGATAAGGAGACCAAAACTGCACACAATACTCCAGGTGAGGTCTCACCAAAGCCCTGTATAGGTGCAGTAAGACATTGCTCCTTTACTCAAATCCTCTTGCAATGACGTCCAGTATTATATGCCTTTTGAGGCACATTCAAGATGCAACAGTTTAGACAGTTTCCAGCTGACAGTAATTACCCCAGTTCGGACAAGCACAGCTGATTGACTGCTTACTGCTAACCTGACTTGCACTGTTAACTGCTAACAATGAACTGCCTTGCAGTTTGGTTTTTAATTACAAGCGAAACGCTAAATGTTAAGGCTAGATTTCAGTCTTAGCCACTAATCACCAAATTCCAAACTTCCCACTCTGGTTGCAACACATGCACCTAAAGGTACAGTCTATGCTTGCACACTTTGCCTTAACTCTAACTACCTTACTGAATTGCAGAAGAACATTCCCCATGCAGGCAATTGCAGTTCAAGAGGACGGTCCTGACACCGGTTTCAAGGGCAAATAAAGTTGAGCAATAACTGCCACCTCTGCCAGAGATGTCCACATCCCTCATGAAGAAAAGCAGCTCCCAAATGAGCTTGTTCTGTATTTGTTCTTCAGATCTTCTATCGCTCATCTATCAAACCACTTAAACATTTTAAACACATCAACTAGATAAGCTGTAATCCTTCTAAACTAAAGCTACTACAAACAATGTTTATGAAACTTGTCTTCATAATGTAACGCTTTAAACATTGTTGCCATTCTCGTGACTCTGTCCTTAACCACCTCCAAAGGCAATGGTTTTATGAAGTGCAGTGCCCAAAAGTGACAACAGATACAACAGAAACATCAAATCCATCATCTTTATATTCCAAAATCCAAGAGATAAAGACCAACAATCGATTAGCATTTGCAACAAGAGGTGTTAATTTTTGAGTGTTCAGCCAACTTCATAAAGATGTCCTTTAGTAATTATTATGATGAAAGGACACAGACCTAAAACATAACTCTCTTGATCTCTCCACAGATGCTGCGAGCCCTGCTCAGTATTTCCAGCATTTTCTGTTATATTTCAGATTTCCAACATCCGCAGTATTTTGCTTTTGTGTTGCTGTGGTAATTCTGATTGTTTTTTGATAGATAATTTGTGTAAAGTATGGATAGATAATCGTGTACATAAGATTCAACTGTTATACCCATTTTCTATTTTGCTGTTTCTATGCAGAGGATGATTTATAAATTATTTGGATCTGTATTTGTTTCCAATACAGGGAAACATGGACCTCGATTGGTTGATGGGACGAACAGATGCTCAGGCCGGGTGGAGGTGCTACATGGAGACCAGTGGGGGACGGTGTGTGACGTTTACTTTGATTTGGAAGACGCCAACGTGGTCTGTGAGCACCTTCAGTGTGGGACAGTAACCTCAATACCGGGAGGAGCTCACTTTGGAAAGGGAGATGGTCCAGTGTGGATGGAAAGTTACAGGTGTCGGGGGAATGAGACGCGATTGTGGGAGTGTCCTGTTTCATCCTGGGATCAGTTTAGCTGCTCACATGAAAATGACGCCAGTGTCATCTGTACGGGTGAGTCATCTCAGTCAATTGAACTGAAATACACCAACTGTTCTGCTGTCAAGCATCATTGACTATTTCCACAGGTCGCTGATTCACTAGTTTTGCTGATCCCATGCTTCCTTTGACACTAAGATTCCGAGATATGCTTGTGGGTTTAAGTGTCTAAATTAAATTACAAATGAATCAAAGAGCTTCACTCTAGTAAACATTGAATACATACAATGTCTCATGATTAGTACTAATCGCTCATATAATATCTCTTTTGTGGTAAATCTAGGGCATTATTCAAGGGGCATAGAATCAGCAATTTGCTCCCAGGACCACTGCCATAGCATAGAAATGTTGCTCGAGCATTGAAACTGTGATCAATGTTGGCCGTTCAAATATGAATTATCATGGAAGTCTCTGCAAAGATCAGCTGTACAATAGAAAACACTGTGAACTTGTTTCCAGCTAAATAACATGAGATAAATTTTAATTTCTATTGCATCAAGGGCATTAAAATGACAGCGAGTGAAGTAACTCGTTATTTCACCAATATGCCATGTCTTTGATTATTTCACAAACTTGATGTGAATTACAATTCTCCCAGTTATCCCTCAACCCGCGCCCTGTTATAACAGATTATCTGCTCTGTTATCTGATCGCTGTACGTGAGACATTGCTCAACGCAAATTGCTCCCACGTTTCACAATTTAAAATATAGGTAATAAAAACAGTAAGTGCTGAAAATACTCAGAAGTTCTGGCTGCATCTATGGTGAAAGAAACAGAATCAACCTTGCAGTTTGCAGATCTTTCATCATAACTTAGAGATTTAACAGTTTTTAAAGAAAGGGGAAAGCAAGGAAAGAGCGAAAGGAACAATCTGTGATATGGTGGAAGACAGGAGAGATTAAATGGTAAATGGGACAGTGCAAGGCAAAAATAGATAGGAATGGGCCAAGTAAAAAACACATTTCTAGAAGTGTTGCAAATTGGAAGGCAAAATATCGTCCAAAAAAAGAAAAAAAGGGGAGGGAATCTGATCTGAAATTGCTGAATTCAGTGTTCATTCCATAAGCCTGTAAAGAGTCTAGTGGAAAGAGGAAGTGCTGTTTCTCAAACTTACGTTAACCTTCATTGGAACTGTGTAGGAGAAAGAGGAGAGAGAGGTCAGTGTGGGAGCGGAATAAAGAATGAAAAGGACAGGTAACTGGAAGCTAAAGGTAAAGCTTGCAGACTGAACAAAGATGTTGTGCAAAGTAAGCACTCAATTATGTTTGGTGTCCCAATGTAAAGGAGACGGTATCAAGATCAGTCAATACAGTGAGTGCAGTATACTAAAGAGAAAGCAGGACAAGAAAATCGCTGTTTCACTTGGAAGCCGTATTTGGGGGCTTGGATGGTGAGAAAGGTGGAGGTAACAGGGCAGTGGTTGTACCTCCTGCGCATTCATGGGAAGGTCCTGTGGGAAGGGGTGTTGACAATGATTGAAGAGGGCATCAGGGTGCCACAGAGTGAAAGGTCCCTTCAGAACGTTAAAATTGGAGGGAAGGGGAAGATGTGCTTTGTCGTGGCATCACATTAAAGGTGGTGGAAATGGTGGACGATGGTCTGTTGAATATGGAAGCTGATGGAGTGGAAGATGAGGAGAATCAGGATCCTATCATGGTTCTGGGAGGGGGGAAAGGGTGAAAGCAGAAGTATGGGGAATGGAATGGTCGTGCTTGAGGGCCCTGTCAACCATGGTGGGTGGATGAGGCTGTGAGGAGAGTCCTCGGTTGAGGAAAAAGGAAGACATATCTGGAACCACTGGTATGGAAGGTTGAATCACCAGACTGATACATTGCCGTGCTGAAAGTGAAAAAATGTGATAGAGTGATTCGAATAATTGGGGGGTGAGGAAGCATAGACAGGTAACTGTGAGAGTCACTGGGTTTATTCTTTATATTAGTTAATAACCTATCCCCAGAATCAGAGACAGAGATTTTGAAGAAGAGAACAGAAGAGTTGAAGATGGACCATGTGAAGATAAGGAGGATAAATTGGAAGAAAGGTTGATGATATTTTCAAGTACAGGGCGAGAGCTGGAAATATCAGTACATGTGGACAGGAGGACGACCTTCAGTCCCTCGGGTCTCACCCCCAGTTCATTTTACCCTCTGTCCCCATTTCAGCAACCGTAAGCTGCTCGGTACGTCTCTGAAATGTATTTACTGAGAAAACGTAATGGTGAAGAAGATCTTTCAACAAGCCTTCTGAACAATGATGACAGAAATAGCAACCATTAAAATTAATGACATTTCTGGTGGCAGTAAATTCTGAGATATTTTGCTTCAGTTTCGACATTCTCAATGTGTTTCATATTGTAGATGAAAATTGGTCACTAAGGCTGACTAACGGGGGAAGCTGGTGTGATGGGCGAGTGGAGATTTACCACAATGGCAGCTGGGGGAGATTGCAAGATAGACACTGGACCGTGAATGATGCCAACGTAGTCTGTACACAGCTGGGTTGCGGTGAAGCGACAGCCGCTTATAAGGAGTCAAAGGACGGAGAGAGTGAAGGACCCGTCTGGGTGAATGATGTCCAGTGTGAAGGAAACGAATTGCAGCTCCAGAACTGCATCTTATTCACATTGAATTCGTCTCTCACTGACAGTATGGATGTAGGGGTCCCGTGTTCAGGTAAGCATATTCTTCACTGCCTTTACAAAAACAAAGAAGTGAAATGTCTAATCTGCTGAGAAAAGTGATAATCTAGGTTACTTGTTCCTGGGTGTCTCAAGCCAGTCATTTCACTCGAGGAGAGTGGGTGAGGATGGTGGGCGGTCGGGGAGCTGGGGCTGGATGGGGGTGGTGTGCAGAGAGAGAGGACACGGACACAATTAAACAACAAGAACGTTTTTATTACAGAAAGTTCAATTAACACATACATCACAAGGGGTTTAACAGGAATGTAAAGGGAGAGAAAACTGACACAGAACCAAACAAAGAGATGTTACAGTTGGTGACTAAATTCTTAGTCAGATGGTTGTATTTGAAGAGCCAGAGACACGGAAATATTTCTGGTGGACATTCAGATCTGTGGGTTAGATGGTTAAAGGCAAAACTGAAAGTTGTAGGCAATTGAAGTGGGTGAAGTACAAGAAGCTGTATTCAGAGAAAAGCAGAGTTCCTGAAATGTTTCAGGCTGGAGACGGTTATACTGATGCAGGGGGAGAGCATGAAGGTGGCTGAACATGAAGATCATAATTGGAAACACGAGGTATTGATGGCGGGGAAACCAATAGATCGTCGAGTGCCACGGTGTTCCTGAGAGGGGCTTCATGTCGGGCAGGCAACAAAACTTTGGATGAGCTGATGTTTCTGGAGGATGCAAGATGGGTGATCGCCCAGGAGAACATTAACATATTCTGTTCTGCAGGAAACAAAGCATGGGTGAGCATTTCAGCAGCAGATGGGCTGAGGCAGGAAGGGAGGTGAATGATGATAGAGGTGAAAGATAACGGCCTTATGAAAAAGAGAATACGGAATTGGAATCTCAGCTCTGGTATCAAATCCGGCGTCGAGCTTGCAATCAGTTCTACTGTACAGTATATAAGTGGAGGTAGCTGTGTGGGAGTTGTTATGGTGTAAGTTTCATTATGTTGTGTATAAAAGTAGACAGATGTTTTGGACTGTACGCTTTAAAGTTTCATTGTGTAGCATGTCAATGCAGGCATGTGTTCTGGGGATGTTGCGTTATGCAGAGTGTAAGTGTGGGCAGATGCTTTCGGGTTGTTCCAATGAACTTTTATTTCCATACGACAGAGTGGAACTTACAACATATGAGATAGTTAATGATTCAGATTTGATACCGATTGGTTACAGTAAATAATTTCTTCGGGAACAGCGGAAATCAATACATTCCAGCGTTTCACGTCAGAAGTTTACAGTGCTGAATGGTTATTACACACTCTGTCACTGGACAGAGGAGAGTATGTCATCTTGTTCTTCAGTTAGGTAGATGTTAAATTCCACCCAACATTTATGCCCACCTTCAGAAGCCATGTGTCTTCTCCTTGTCTTCTACTTCTGTATCTGATGGGTCACATCGCTGATGTTTATTCTCCATCAGCAATTAGTCCAATCATTTTTGTCCAGTCCATATTAAATACTGGTTTCTGTGCATCCAGGAGGTCTACACATCTGGAGTTCAATTGCCCATAGGCGCTTCCTGATGCTGTCCAACATTTTGCAGACAGATCCTGTTTTCTGCCCTCTTTGGTCCGGTCCAACAGTCATATATTGATAGAATTAGTCGTTTAGTTCATTGATTTTTTACAGACAATAACAATTGTTAATGTGCCTCACAAGTTTCGTTTGCTCATTTAACATAATTGCAGCAGTCTGGCTGGACAGACAGGTCTGCATATTCTCTGTTCAGACATGCGGTTTATGTCTCTAAAATTGCTCAAATATATTCCTTGTCAAAGACAGAGTCCCATCCTTACAAAGGTAAGTGATTCTCTTATGCTATTAATATTAAATTGATTTATGATAATGCAATAATCAACACAACCCTAGAACGTAGTTCTGCACGAAGATACTGCATATTGCAAGGCTGATGTTTAAGGGTAGAACTTGTGGACCTTACATTCTCCAATATGAAATGAAGTAGTAAAGTAATAATGAAGTAATAAATAGCATGGATTAAACTGCTGGTCTTGCCAGTGACACCAACATTCCCTGAAATAATTAAAAAACAGAAAGGCACGGTGACATGTGGGGAACTATCTGGTAATATAATCCTGAATGGATCAATCACATAAAGCATCATTGGGTCCTCTTCATCTTCACTAAAACCTCCTGTTTGACAAAGATTATCCAGGAAGGCAAAGAAAACGCACAGCAAATAATCTCCATCATAAATCTTCCTCCTGAACCATTCCCCTGCCTCGTCCACCCTGGACTCCAAAAATAAGTGAGAGGAGCTCATAGACTTTTTGTCACAAAGTTCAAAAACATCCGTTCAGTCACCTCCACTACTTCCCTTTCTTCCCCAACCCATCAGGCCTAACGTCCTATCAGTTCCCACCCCCATCCCATACGATGACCCTGAATTCACATTTCTTGTTTCTCTCCTAGAATCCTTCACTCTCTCTCTGAACCTGTGCTGTTGATGGTATCCACATTTTGCTGTCTACACCTTATTTCTATTAAACTACTGAACACAAACATTCCCTTCCTGGGTTCCATGTTAGCTGGCAATATTAACGATTCTCTTTCTCTCTCTCTCTCTCTCTACATGTTCAGGCTCCTCTCCTTCAAATCAGCAGTCATCACACCTCTCCTTCGAAAGGAACCATTGACCACCTGTCCATGCAGGTTACTGCCCCAGCTCCAACTGTTCGTATCTCGCCAATGTCCTTGAATGTGTTGTCGCCTCCCACTGTGGGCGGCACAGTGGCGCAGTGGTTAGCACCGCAGCCTCACAGCTCCAGTAACCCGGGTTCGATTCCGGGTACTGCCTGTGTGGAGTTTGCAAGTTCTCCCTGTGTCTGCGTGGGTGTTCTCCGGGTCCTCCGGTTTCCTCCCACAAGCCAAAGGACTTGCAGGTTGATAGGTAAATTGGCCATTATAAATTGTCACTAGTATAGGTAGGTGGGAGGGAGGTAGGGAAATATAGGGACAGGTGGGGATGTTTGGTAGGAATATGGGATGAGTGTCGGATTAGTATAAATGGGTGGTTGATGTACAGCACAGACTCGGTGGGCCGAAGGGCCTATTTCAGTGCTGTATCTCTAATCTAATCTAAATCCATGCTCATCTTATATGAAGCTGCATGTTTCAATTCCGCAAATCAATTTTCTATCCACACCACAGGACGAAAGCAAATGACATCCGAAGTGATTGTGACAAATATAAACAATTCCACCTCCTCTTTCTTGACTTGTCTCAAATTTTGATATGATTGATCATGAAATACTTCTCCAATTCCTCCCCATTAACACCCGGCTGGGTGGGACTGCACTCAGCTGGTTCTAGTATTGTCTATACAGTCATGGTCAGAAAGTGGCCTGCCATGGCTTCTCTTCCCGCTCCTGCAAAGTCACCTATAGTGTCACCAAAGGATCTACCCTTTGACACTTCATTACTCATTTACATGCTGCCTTTCAGTGATATCCGCAAACACAGCCTCAGCTTCCACATGTATCTCACTGTATCCAACTCTCCTCACATTCAACACTCTTGAGCCCTCCAATGCCTGTACACTGTCAGAATTCCAGGCTGACATTCAGTACTGCATCAGCAGAAAATTCCTCCAACTCAGTATTGAAAAGATAGAAACCATCAGTCCCCATCGCATGTTTCCTTGCCGCCAACTCCATTTCTCGCCATGCCAACTGTCTGTCACTCAGCCAGACAGCTTGTAATCTTGGTGTTATATTTGACCCCAGGGTGATCCTCCTATCAAATCTCCATATCCTTATTAACACTGTCTATTTTCAACTCCATGACATCACCCGCATTTGCCCTTATCTCATCTTGTTGATAGCGTTGTTCCCTCCAGACTCGATGATTCTAATGCGCTCCTGGCTGGCATCACTCGTTACAACCAATTCCCTTTTGTTTTCGGAGGACCAGGGGACTGCTGGGTAAGGAAATGGGTATATATTTGTGTGGTTTAGAATCTCTTTCTTTTAGTTTCGGTGACTGCAGCGTTGATAGCAACGGAGGTGCGTGAACGGGCTTACAGCTGAGAAGTCAATTTCAGCGTAAGTTTAAAAGTGAATTCCCTTTTGTTTTCGGAGGACCAGGGGACTGCTGGGTAAGGAAAAGGGTATATATTTGTGTGGTTTAGAATCTCTTTCTTTTAGTTTCGGTGACTGCAGCGTTGATAGCAACGGAGGTGCGTGAACGGGCTTACAGCTGAGAAGTCAATTTCAGCGTAAGTTTAAAAGTGAATTCCCTTTTGTTTTCGGAGGACCAGGGGACTGCTGGGTAAGGAAAAGGGTATATATTTGTGTGGTGGCTGTACCCGAGACACTACACGTGTAGTGTCTCCCACCCACCCTCCTCCTCTAACCAAAAAAAAAGGACTCTGGTGTGTTGATAAGGTAAACTTTTTATTTGGGAAGTTCTGTCCGTTGGATTGCTAACCTAACAAGTTTTGACTTTTTGTTTTTTTGGTTCTTCCGTAGATTTGTTGGGAATTTGGAATAGTGGGAATGGAGATTAAGGCAGTTGTATGTTCCTCCTGCAGAATGTGGGAGGTAAGGGTCGCCAAGAGTGTCCCTGCTGACTGCATCTGTGGGAAGTGCACCCAACTCCAGCACCTCGAGAACCGCGTTAGGGAACTGGAGCTGGAGCTGGATGAACTTCGGATCATTCGGGAGGCGGAGGAGGTTATTGAGAGGAGTTATGGGGAGGTAGTCACACCTCAGGTAAAAGAAGTAGGTAGATGGGTTGCCGTCAGGGGAAGGGGAGGGAACCAGCAGGCAGTGCAGGGATCCCCTGTGGCTGTTTCCCTCAACAACAGGTATACCGTTTTGGATACTGTTGCGGGGGACGACTTACCAGGGGTAAGCAATGGGGTACAGATATCTGGCACAGAGTCTGTCCCTGTTGCTCAGAAGGGAAGGGGGAAGAGGAGCAGAATATTAGTCATTGGGGACTCCATAGTTAGGGGAACAGATAGGAGGTTCTGTGGGAACGAGAGAGACTCACGGTTGGTATGTTGCCTCCCAGGTGCCAGGGTTCGTGATTTCTCGGATCGTGTTTTTGGGATCCTTAATGGGGAGGGGGAGCAGCCCCAAGTCGTGGTCCACATAGGCACCAACGACATAGGTAGCAAGAGAGATGGGGATTTAAGACAGAAATTTAGGGAGCTAGGGTGGAAGCTTAGAGCAAGAACAAACAGAATTGTTATCTCTGGGTTGTTGCCCGTGCCACGTGATAGCGAAGCGAGGAATAGGGAGAGTGAGGAGTTGAACACGTGGCTGCAGGGATGGTGCAGGAGGGAGGGATTTGGTTTCCTGGATATTTGGGGCTCTTTCTGGGGTAGGTGGGACCTCTACAAACAGGATGGTCTTCACCTGAACCAGAGGGGTACCAATATCCTGGGGGGGGAGGTTTGCTAGTGCTCTTCGGGGGGGTTTAAACTAATTCAGCAGGGGAATGGGAACCCAAATTGTAGTGCCAGTGTACAGAATGTTGAGAGGAGTGAGGTCAGGGATATGGTTACAAGGAAGCAAGAGGGCACTGGCAAGCAAGAACCTGGTTTAAAGTGTGTCTATTTCAACGCCAGGAGCATCCGGAATAAGGTGGGTGAGCTTGCAGCATGGGTTGGTACCTGGGATCTCGATGTAGTGGCCATTTCAGAGACATGGGTAGAGCAGGGGCAGGAATGGATGTTGCAGATTCCGGGATTTAGATGTTTCAGTAAGAACAGAGAAGATGGTAAAAGAGGGGGGGGGGGTGTGGCATTGTTAATCAAGGTGAGTATTACAGCGACAGAAAGGACGTTTGAGGACTCGTCTACTGAGGTAGTATGGGCTGAGGTTAGAAACAGGAGAGGTGAGGTTACCCTGTTGGGAGTCTTTTATAGACCTCCGAATAGTTCCAGAGATGTAGAGGAAAGGATAGCGAAGATGATTCTCGACAGGGGTGAGAGTAACAGGGTAGTTGTTATGGGGGACTTTAACTTTCCAAATATCGACTGGAAATACTATAGTTCGAGTACTTTAGATGGGTCAGTTTTTGTCCAGTGTGTGCAGGAGGGTTTTCTGACAGTATGTAGACAGGCCAACCAGGGGCGATGCCACATTGGATTTGTTACTGGGAAATGAACCCGGCCAGGTGTTAGATTTAGATGTAGGTGAGCACTTTGGTGACAGTGATCACAATTCGGTTAGGTTTACCTTAGCGATGGGCAGGGACAGGTATATACCGCAGGGCAAGAATTATAACTGGGGGAAAGGAAATTATGATGCGATCAGGCAAGATTTAGGATGCGTAGGATGGGGAAGGAAACTGCAGGGGATGGGAACAATCGAAATGTGGAGCTTATTCAAGGAGCAGCTACTGCGTGTCCTTGATAAGTATGTACCTGTGAGGCAGGGAGGAAGTTGTCGTGCGAGGGAGCCGTGGTTTACTAAAGAAGTTGAAGCGCTTGTCAAGAGGAAGAAGAAGGCTTATGTTAGGATGAGACGTGAAGGCTCAGTTAGGGCGCTTGAGAGCTACAAGCTAGCCAGGAAGGATCCAAAGGGAGAGCTAAGAAGAGCAAGGAGAGGACACGAGAAGTCATTGATGGATCGGATCAGGGAAAACCCTAAGGCTTTCTATAGGTATATCAGGAATAAAAGAATGACTAGAGTTAGATTAGGGCCAATCAAGGATAGTAGTGGGAAGTTGTGTGTGGAATCAGAGGAGATAGGGGAAGTGTTAAATGAATATTTTGCGTCAGTATTTACAGTAGAGAAAGAAAATGTTGTTGAGAATACTGAGATTCAGGCTACGAGGCTAGATGGGATTGAGGTTCACAAGGAGGAGGTGTTAGCAATTTTGGAAAGTGTGAAAATAGATAAGTCCCCTGGGCCAGATGGGATTTATCCTAGGATTGTCTGGGAAGCTAGGGAGGAGATTGCAGAGCCTTTGTCCTTGATCTTTATGTCGTCATTGTCGACAGGAATAGTGCCGGAAGACTGGAGGATTGCAAATGTTGTCCCCTTGTTCAAGAAGGGGAGTAGAGACAGCCCTGGCAATTATAGACCTGTGAGCCTCACTTCGGTGGTGGGTAAAATGTTGGAAAAGGTTATAAGAGACAGGATTTATAATCATCTTGAAAAGAATAAGTACATTAGAGATAGTCAGCACGGTTTTGTGACGGGTAGGTCGTGCCTCACAAACCTTATTGAGTTTTTCGAGAAGGTGACCAAACAGGTGGATGAGGGTAAAGCAGTGGATGTGGTGTATATGGATTTCAGTAAGGCGTTTGATAAGGTTCCCCACGGTAGGCTATTGCAGAAAATACGGAAGTATGGGGTTGAAGGTGATTTAGAGCTTTGGATCAGAAATTGGCTAGCTGAAAGAAGACAGAGGGTGGTGGTTGATGGCAAATGTTCATCCTGGAGTTTAGTTACTAGTGGTGTACCGCAAGGATCTGTTTTGGGGCCATTGCTGTTTGTAATTTTTATAAATGACCTGGAAGAGGGTGTAGAAGGGTGGGTTAGTAAATTTGCAGATGACACTAAGGTCGGTGGAGTTGTGGATAGTGCCGAAGGATGTTGTAGGGTACAGAGAGACATAGATAGGCTGCAGAGCTGGGCTGAGAGATGGCAAATGGAGTTTAATGCGGAAAAGTGTGAGGTGATTCACTTTGGAAGGAGGAACAGGAATGCAGAGTACTTGGCTAATGGGAAGATTCTTGTTAGTGTAGATGAGCGGAGAGATCTTGGTGTCCAGGTGCATAAATCCCTGAAGGTTGCTAACCAGGTTAATAGGGCTGTCAAGAAGGCATATGGTGTGTTAGCTTTTATTAGTAGGGGGGTCGAGTTTCGGAGCCACGAGGTCATGCTGCAGCTGTACAAGACTCTGGTGAGACCGCACCTGGAGTATTGCGTGCAGTTCTGGTCACCGCATTATAGAAAGGATGTGGAAGCTATGGAAAGGGTGCAGAGGAGATTTTCTAGGATGTTGCCTGGTATGGAGGGAAGGTCTTACAAGGAAAGGCTGAGGGACTTGAGGTTGTTTTCGTTGGAGAGAAGGAGGAGGAGAGGTGACTTAATAGAGACATATAAGATAATCAGAGGGTTAGATAGGGTGGATAGTGAGCGTCTTTTTCCTCGGATGGTGATGGCAAACACGAGGGGACATAGCTTCAAGTTGAGGGGTGATAGATATAGGACAGATGTGAGAGGTAGTTTCTTTACTCAGAGAGTAGTAAGGGCGTGGAATGCCATGCCTGCCGCAGTAGTAGATTCGCCAACTTTAAGGGCATTTAAGTGGACATTGGATAGACACATGGATGAAAATGGAATAGTGTCGGTCAGATGGTTTCACAGCTCGGCGCAACATCGAGGGCCGAAGGGCCTGTACTGCGCTGTAATATTCTAATTCTAACAACCTCTGCAAGCTCCGCTGTCTCGACCATTTGCCACTCAGGCATCTGCCCTCTGCTCACTGACCTACTTTGCCCAGCAATGAGTGGTTTTAAATTCTCATCCTAGTTTTCAAATCCCTTCCTGGCCTCACAGCTCCTGTCTTTGCAATCGGCTCCAGACTGGCAGCTCCCAGTTGTGGCTTCTTGAGCATTCCTGGTTTTAATTGTGCACCATTGGCGGCCGTGCCTTTATTTGCGAAGGTCACACGCTCTAGAATTACTTCCTTAAATCTCTCTGCCTGTCAACCAGTCTTTCCTGCTTTAAGACGTTCCATAAAAACTAACTCTTTGACTTAGCTTTTGGTCATCTGACCTAATATATTTTTCGGTGCTCTGTGTTAAAATTTCTTTGATATCACCCCAGTATCGCGCCTTGGGATGTTTAATTACGTTAATGGCGCTAGATAAATGCAAGTCACTTGTAATTGAAGATGAGGGAAATAGGAGATGGCAGTAAATGTCTGACCAAGATAACAAATAAGGGTAACATACATGGACAAGGAACAGATACAGTTATATAACATGAGTATAAATTAACTGTTCATCGTATGAGTGATTGCCTGTTTGACACCGGACACAGCGTTCAAAACAAAAAAGGGGAACTGGAGATCAGCACTTGTCAAAGCCAGATGTTATAGCATATCTGAAACATTGTTGTTCTTTACATTCTATGTAAGAAGTAAGTGTAAACAGATATTCTGTTGTATAGTTTTATTTACCTGTCACAGGTGCATTTAACCTTCATTTTTTGAGCTGGTGATGGTAAAATCAGTTGTAATGAGTGATGATGTGAATGTCTATTGAAAGTATAATCCTCATGTACTGTTATCCAACAGACCACGTGCAGTTAAGGCTGTCTGACGGTGGAAGCCCATGTAGTGGCCGAGTGGAGATTTATTACAATGGGACTTGGGGCTCAGTATGTGATGATTCCTGGGATCTGGCGGACGCTGACGTGGTTTGCAAACAGCTGGGTTGTGGAAAGGCATTGGACCTGGCACTTCCTGCATCTTGTGGACCAGGTTCAGGGCCAGTTTGGTTGGATGAACTGAAGTGTTCCAGGAACGAATCATTACTCTGGGAATGTCCCTCAGCATCGTGGGGTAACCACGACTGTTCTCATAAAGAAGATGTGAGGATCATGTGTTCAGGTAACGTTGCTTCCATGTGCCCATTTTCCGTAGTGTTGTGCACGTGGTTTCACAGGGAAGATATGACTTCGAATTACATACAATGGACAGCACGGAATCTGGCCATTCGCACTAACTGGTCAATGTGGTGTTTACGTTGCCCACGAGTATGGCCCCACCTCACTGCACCTAACCCTCTTTGCATATCCTCCTGCTTCTTTCTGCCTCATGTACCTGTATAGCTTTACCTTAAAGGCATCAGTGCAAATCACCTCAGCAATTGCATGTGTTCGGAATTCAAAATTCAAACCACTCCCTAGGTAAAAAAAAACAAATTCTCCTGAATTTCTTATTAGATTTATTCGTGATTATTCTATATTTATGATCACTAACTTCGGTCTCTGTCACTTCAGAAGTGATTAGTGCCTCTGTATCCCAAGGTGTCTTTGCTGATCTATATCATTTTCACTCTTATTTTACAAGAGGTACGTGGCCTCTTTATTCTTCCTGTCAACACTGAGCACCTTAGACTTATCTCTATTCAACTTATTTGGCAATTGTATGCCCATTCGGCCCGTTTATTAACGTCTTCCCGTATTTTGTCTCTGTCTTTCTTAGTGGTAACTACATCCCCAAATTGCTGTCATCTTAAATTTTGAAATTAAGTCTCCCTTGTGTAAATCCAAATCGTTCATGTAAATGTTGAGCAGCAGTGACCCCAGCCCTGTGGAACACCACTTCCCAACTTCCACCATTCTGGGTTACCACATTGTACCCGGACGGTGTGCTTTGGAGCTGGTTTCCTATCATTCTTCCACTGATCTCTTGACTTCACAGGCTCTGACCCCAGTCATGATCCTTGTCAGAGGCCTTCTGAAAAAAAAACATGCATATTACATCGACTGCATTATCCCTGTTATCTTTCTGTAACTTCTTCAAAGAATTCAATAACGTTGTTTGTCTTTCTGTTGTGAAATCCGTGTTGATTATTCTTTATTACTTTATGGGCTGTCGGTGTTTTTCTATCGCTTTTCTGAAATAATTACTGGAAATCAGTGAACACAACCGGTGCAGCATGTGTTGAACTGTGCAGTATGAACATCCAACGAGTTATCAATCTAACTATCTGGATATTTCTTGTGTCATTGACAGAGCACAAAGAGCTGCGGCTGGTGAATGGGAAGCATCGCTGTGAGGGGAGAGTGGAAGTGTTCTACAATGGCACCTGGGGAACAGTGTGCTCGGATACACTTGATGGACCTGATGCAGAAGTGATCTGCAAACAGTTACAGTGCGGTCCCCTCAGTTCTATCGATTATTATGCTCAGTCATTTGGAGAAGGATCCGGACCCATTTGGCTTGATGGGATGGAATGTATTTCACACGAATCGTTCCTTTGGCAATGTCAAAAAGAACCGTGGGGTAAACACAACTGTGAACACAGGGAGGATGCTGGTGTTGTTTGTTCAGGTAACACAACAAACCTCTAAATGTGCGAGTGTCATTTCAAACATTGGTGTGTGATACAGTCAGCATGTTTCTCTTCTGAACAGAAGCAAAAGTAACTAAGGAGCAGCACCACAGATCAAAGGACTGCATTCGAGAATATGATTGTAAACGTGGGCTTTCACCAGGTGCTACTTCCTCTTTATTATACCAACTATCTGACTTGTACTCCTGTCTTATACTACATCAATAATAACCATTGATTCTCTTTGCCAGATTCTGGACATTGGTTGCGCCTGTTTGGAGGTAACACCAACTGCTCCGGGAGAGTTGAGATATTGTGCGATAACAGCTGGGGCACGGTGTGTGATGACTCCTGGGATATGGCCGATGCCAATGTTGTCTGCAGACAGCTGGATTGTTGTCACGCTCTTTTGGCCCCAGGAGGAGCTACTTTTTCCCAGGGTGACGGTGTTATCTGGCTGGATGAGGTGAAATGCACTGGAAGCGAATCTTCTCTGGCCGACTGTCCTTCTTCATCGCCGGCTCAGTCTGACTGTGATCACAAGGAAGATGCCAGTGTGATTTGTTCCGGTGAGGGTGACAGGGTTTGGAGAGTGGGGTTAGGGTTCATTGTTTTGTTAAATTGGCTCACTAGTTCCGGAAATTAAGAACAGTATTTATCGTTTAAATGGAAAGTGCTGAAATTTCATCCTCCTGAACCTTTTGTACAATATACTCCACAGGGCTCGATGTGCCTCCAATTGCTGTCCCGTCCACATCTGCAGGTACTTACCATTATTAGTATCCTCGCCAGCGTTAGGGTTTGAATTAGTTGAATTGGTATTGTAGTCATTTTCTCAAGATGCTATGAGCAATTTCTCACTGACTGGAATATCTTTTCCTCACCGCATATTTCAAATGGTCTGGTTGAAATTCAGCTAATTTCAGATTCTGGCTGTACCTGAACTGTCGTGTTCTCATCAGAAACATGGGGGCACTGTCTCTGTAATTTAGACTGGCTCACACTTCCCTCTGGTGCAATGTGCACCACACATATTGCGGAATGTTCAGCCTGACTCATCGCCCGGTAGCAGTGGATATAATTATTAACTCCCTTTTGTAAATATGTTATTGTGCAAGACGGACTGTGTATGTGTTAAACCTTTCTGTATTATTGTCATTAAGAACAGGGATATAAAACTACTTCCATCCTAGTTGCGGTCTGCTTCGGAGTTCTGCTAATCTGTGTGTTGATCTCACTGATGGTGGTTATACAGAAAAAGTCAATCAGAAGAGGTGAGGTTCATATCTTCCCGCGGATCCAACGAAAGGTCCCAGATATTGTGTCATATGCATGCAAAACTCTCGTTCCTTGCAGATTTCTATGGACTGTCAAGTGGCCTTGTTAGAAAGACATTTTTTTTTTGTTGCTGATTTTCTCCATTCAATGTGCTAAGGATTTAGTAAAATGTGACATTTAAAATGGAGAGTGATTTGAAGTGTCCACATTCACTGTGAGAGTTCAGCACATCATACATGAAATTCTGGAAGAATTTACTTATTGTAACAAAGGATCCGGAAGTTTACTTCAACTTTTTAAGCTGTGCATTCAACTATTTACTTGTCTGTTAATCTTCCTTCATCCATTGGTTATCAGTTCCAGCCTTTCAGATTCCGGCTCTGGGCATCCAATATCGAGCTGTCTAACCGTGTCTGACTGTTATTTTGACAGGTGATACTTGTATAGGACCTTCTGTATTCACCAGCGGTGCTTCAACATTCCAAAACGACGCTTCCACTCATATTTCACCCATCCAAATCACTCCTGATTTATTATAAGAAATGGGACGCTTAATAAATGACACTTTTCATAATAATATAAAGTTCCTATAGAAATAGACCTCTCTCTCTTCAGAAAGATTCTGTAGCTGGGACAGCATAGGCGCCTAGCACTGCCAAGGACCCGACCAGAACAGGCTCTGTAACAAGACAGTCCGAAAACTGATGAGATCGAGCCTTGTAACCTCACTGGACAGGCAGTCGTTTACAAACGATCACAAGCAGGAGATCAGGTCATAGAGTCATAGATTAATAGAGTTATTCAGCACTGAAACATTCCTTCGGCTCAGCGTATCTCTGCCGGCAATCAGGCACCTATCTATTCTAACCCCATTTTCCAGCACTTGGTCCATGGTGTTGTATGCGATGGCATTTCAATTGTTCATCTAAATACTTCTGAAATGTTGTGAGGGTTCCTGCCTCTACCACCTCTTCAGGCAATGTGTTCTAGACTCCAACCATCCTCTGGGTGATACTTTTCCCCTCAAATCACCTCGATATATCCTTCCCCTTACCTTAAAACGATGCCCCTTGGTTGCCGACCCCTGCACTAAGGGGAAAGTTTTCTTCCTATCTATGCTATCAATACCCTTCATAATTTTGTATACCTCAATCATATTCCCTCCTCAGCCTTCTCTGTTCTAAAGAAAGCAACCCCAGCCTTTCCAGTCTCGCTTCATAACTGAAATGCTCCTTCCCAGGCAACATCCTGGTGAACCTCCTCTGCACCCTCTCCAGTGCAATCACATCCTTCCTACAGTGCAGTTCCCAGAACTGTGCACAGTACTCCAGCTGTGGCCTAACTAGCGTTGTATGCTGCTCCATCATAACCTTTTTGCTCTTATATTATGTGCCTTGGCTAATAAAAGCAAGAATCCCATATTCTTTCCGAACCACCTTATCTTTCTATGCTGCTGCCTTCAGTGATCTATGGACAAGTACACCAAGGTCCCTCTGATTCTCTGTACTTCCTATGGTACTACCATCCATTGTATATTCCCTTGCCTTGTTACTCCACCGAAAATGCATCACCTCACCCTTCACAGAATTAAATTCAATTTGCTGCTCCCTTGCCCATCTTACCAGCCCATCTATATCGTCCTGTAATTTAAGGCTTTCTTCCTCACTATTTACGACACCACAAGTTTTTGCATCATCTGCAAACTTACTCCTCATACCTCCTATATTCAGGTTTAGATGATTAATGTTCACTACAAACAGCAAGGGTCCCAGCACCGATCCCCGTGGTACATCACTGGTCACAGGCTTGCACTCAATAAAACAACCCTCGACCATTACTCTTTACTTCCTACCACGCAGCCAATTTTGGATCCAATTTGTCAAATTGCCCTGGATCCCATTGGCTCTTACCTTCAAAAGGGAAATATTGAGAGTTCAGGGCTAACATGTTCCCATAGAGTTGAAGGGTTGGACGAACAATTCCAGGGATATTGTGGGTGTCAAGGGATATGGAGGATTGGATAAGGAGCAAAAAGGAGGCGACTGGCAGATTCAGAGCGCTGAAAAACAGCGGACTCCAGAGAGGAGTACAGAAAGTATAGGGGGTACTTAAAAATTGAATTCGGAGAGCGAAGAGGGGGCATGCAATAACACTGGTGAGGAAGATCAAGGGAACGCCCAATGCATTTTTTAAAAGTATATCAAGGGCAAGAGGATAACCAGGGAAAGAATGGGACTGATTAGGAATCAAAATGGCCGTCTGCGATGTGCAGGCAGAGGACGTAAATTCGGCTTTAATGGATTACTTTTCATCTGTGTTCACCATGGAGATGGACGATGTCGGTGTCGAGATCAGGGAGCGGGGTTGTGAAGTACTTAAACAAATTAGCATTGAAAGGCAGGAAGTGTTTGTTGTTTTTGTAGGCTTAAAATGGAAAAATCCCCAGGCCCAGATGAGATGTGACCTAGGCTGTTAAGTGAGGTAAGGGAAGATTCAGCAGGGGCTTTGACACACATTTTCAAATCCTCGCTGGCCAGAGGAGATGTACCAGAGGATTGAAGGACAGTGAATGTGGTATCATTATTCAAGAAGGGTATCAGGGTTAAACCAGGTAATTACAGGCAGGTGAATCTAACGTCAGTGCTGGGGAAAATATTGAAAATATTTTGAGGAACACGATTAACCTCCACTTGGAGAGGCAGGCATTAAGCAGGGACAGTCAGCATGGCTTTGTTTGGGAGAGATCGTTTCTAACAAACTTGATTGAATTTTTTCCTCAGTCAACACATTTGTCCTCAGTCTGCTGCAGGTGAACATAGGGATATGCAGTAAAATTGACACATAGACATGTACGAAAATACACACAACAAAACTACTCCGCATTCACTGTACCCGACTTTGTCCCTTTACTCTCTCCGTCTCTGTGATTTGGATGTGTTCGCAGATAATTTACTGTTCAACGCTCGTGGGTTGCAACTAAACTTTCATCTTCCCACCCTCCATCTGACAGGTTCTGTCACTAGTGGCAAGGGTTCACCGGCTGGTTTATACCAAGCAATTTATGAAGAGATTGGGAATATTCCACCTGGCAAGGATTCCTATCAGATCCGGCGTTCAGGTCTGTGTTTTATATTTCATGCCGAATGTTCACAAGACAAATGTCACTTCCACTTAACTACCCCATGTTAATGGTCAGTTTACTGACTGAACACTGTCAGAAATCCGCTCGATAACCCCAGGTGAAGGAGTCAAATCACAGTGCGAGTGTGTCTATATCTGTGCGTATAGCAAGATTAGCAATAGGTTTGGGAAGATTCCCGCCCGTTGCTACTGCTTAAAGAACGTGATTTCTGTTTGTTTGTAACTATCATGTCATTTTATTCCATTTCAGCTAGACCATAAATAGTCACTGCTCTCAGGAGGAGACAGTCACATTGACTCAGAGTTTATTTCTCTAACTGACTGGATTTCTGGATCAGAAACACGCTTCCATCAGGAACTCCTAAACTGAAGTCGGTGGTTCCTGCAAAAAACATATCCGAACACTTTGCATTCTGAAGTTTAACATTAATCTACAAATTCTGTTTCACAATACTGGGGCAACAACACTGGCAAATCGATAAAAGTTTTGTCTTGCGATATGTTTGGAGGGCAATTTAACCATTGAGATTAATTTCTCAGGTTGCAAAAAATACCAGGAAAGAACAAATCCGTTATTCGTCTCCTTGCACTCTTTACACTTTTCTGCCCCATTATCCGGGGTGGGGTTCGGTTTTAAAGCTACCACCATCCGTTTGAGACTCTGAAATTGAAAGAAACGTGGACAGGATGGAGGGATTCTGGATTATGAAACTGTGCGAACTGATTATGTTTTATACTATTGTCTCTGCTCTGATGTTTGAAATCTGACCCACCAGCTGTACTGTGTATTGTTTTAACTGCTCGCTGGATGAGCCAACATATTTGGTCCATCCCGAGTTGCTGTTGAACTACTGCAGTCCCTGTGATAAATGTTTCACAATCGTGTCAGATACAAAGTCCCAGGACATTGTCACCAGATGATGACGGCATTATGTTATTTGCTGGAACGTCCCAATCGATCTCTCCAATAACCATCCATGTTTGTGTTTAACAGTTGCTGATTCCATTGAGTCCCTAAATCGGATTGAATATTACACCAGTCACAGTTTGGGTGATACGGATCCTGGATCAGAAAATCCTGAAGGGAACTCCTCCAGTATTCAGGGTGGGTACATTTTTATTTGTTACCATCACGTTTTTTTAATCCATCACGCAGTCTGTTATCTAAAATCAACAACTAAATATATCAGAACTTAATCGCTGTAAAATGATGCTGCTGAATGCATGGGGATTTGCTGAGGGATTTTAGTTTTTAAGAAAGGAGAAATAATTTGGATGTCTGCAAAATAATACCGATTGCAACCAATACTTTAATGGAATGAAACATTCAATTATTGTGATTTCTGACACTGTTGTGTGGGCGGTGAAATGTGACATTTGTGTGTATGTTGAATGGGTGATTCAATGGGACAGATGTGACTTTAAAACGGAGGGCAGAATTTTGTCACACAGTGGCGACAGACTGGGAGGGAAATTGCCGCTGGATAGCAGTGCAAAGGAAGCCCGACGTATTTACTCTGTTAAGTGATATTCCTGGAAGCGGCCGAGCTGGTGGGTGGAGGCTGCACTTTAAGGCACTGGGCAGGCAATTGAGTCAATAAACAGGAAATTCATGGCAATTTTCCAAACCATTCACAATTTAATGAAAGGTGACAACAGTTTTCAGAGACTCGCCATCTATAAGGAGGGGGAAGGTCAGAGGAAGGTCAGTTTTGGCTGTGAAAAGCATTGTGGCACTGGAGGGAGGGGGAGAGATACTGTATCGCGGTATTGGCAATCTGGAGGCTGACCTATCTTGGCAATCATAACAGAGGTATTTAGGATGAGCATCCTCTCAGACTTGAAACTTACCTGCACCAAGTAAAAAGAATGGAGACCTTGAGAAGTGAGTGCAGCAATTTACAATAGGTCTATGCCACGCCGGTTTTGAGGCCTCCCATTGTGGAGGAGAATGAGAGATGGAAGCAGCTGCAGTCACCAGGAGTTGGGCTGCAGCACCCAGATAGGGACAATAATCATGAGGCTGGAAAAGAGTGTGGATGAACAGGGCACACAGCCGCACGCAACCAGCTTCTTGAGTGCAGAAGATGCTACCCACCAGAGAGGGCTTACCATCAGAGGCTCTGCTTCCTGCAAATGTCGGAACAGCAGTGTCACTGAAGATTGTGCTTCTCCAAGAAGGTGGGCACTGAGCTGTGCTCCATGGTGTAGGAACATCTGAACAAATGAGTGAGGCACCCCTTCTCTAATTTAATTTTTATCATTTGTGACATTTAAGGCTGTCAAATTAATGTTAGGCACTGCACTCACCTTGTCATACTACATCAGGGCATTGATCCCGTTCCTGCACTGAAACCTCTTACATGGGACTACCTCACGGCTGCTCACTCCCTGCTCAATCTCCTGCCATGCCCTCCCCACCTGCCTCGCTGGCCTCCTCCTCCGGTCCCGATGGAAAAGCGCTTCCCTCCTTGCCCTTGCTGCCTGGAGGAGCACTTCCATGGAGGCATGCGAAAACCTGGGCGCCAACCTTGCTCTGGCTGCTGCCATCTGCCAAACATGCAGGTTGTCAGTCTCCCAACCAATATCCTACACTGCCCCTTCCTTTTAATCGATTACAGGCTGCATTTTAAACATAGCATGAGCTATGACTCGCCTATCGTGACACGACACGGTCCCATCATTCGCCAGCCTCTAATCTCACTACGGCTGAAGATCACAGTTTACCCTGGCTTGCCCGTGTCGACTGACGTCTAATAATATAATTCTAAGTATTCAGTGATACCATTTAATTTCAGTGAAAATCATTATTTCCGCTCAGGTCTGGTTCCGGGTGATTATGATGATGTTGAGACTGGAGCCATTGACACTCAGGATGGTCACTTGTTGCTGGACAGTAGTCCTGATGATCTCTTCACAAGTGCTGGCGGTGATCTCTCCACTCTCGGTGAGTTAAACTCTCACAGTCACCAGCTCTCTGTCACTACTTTGAATTTCGTTCCACTCGGCGATGTCACAGACTGCTGGTTGATTTAAATACATGTTGTGATTAAAGGAAATTAGACAAAACAATGATTGAAATATTTTAGAAAAGACACCCTTATGTTATTCGGTGTGTGATATCTCTCTTGCTAACACTTTGACTGCAAATCTTCCAGGTGCTCAATCTGAACACCCTGATTCAGGCTGAGCTGATCCATTTCATCTGCTTTCACCCAGCGGTAAAAAAAACAACACGGTGAATGGAGATGGAAAACATTCCGAGGCCAACAAATTCCAGTCCCCTTTACGTTATACGTATATAGATGACCCGCATTGGACCAGCTTTCAGTCCAATCATTAAATCATAAACTTTCTCTCCACAGTATACAGCTCTCAGACCCGCACTGAGCCCACTTTCAGTCCAGTCATTCATCCATAATCTTTCTCTCCACAGTATACAGCTCTTAAACCCGCACTGATCCCGCTTTCAGTCCAATCATTAATCTATAATCTTTCTCTCCACAGTATACAGTTCTCAGACCCGCACTGATCCCGCTTTCAGTCCAATCGTTAATCCATAATCTTTCTCTCCACAGTACACAGCTCTCAGACACGCACTGAACCCACTTTCAGTTCAATCATTAATCCATAATCTTTCACTCCACAGTATACAGCTCACAGACCCGCACTGATCCCGCTTTCAGTCCAATCATTAAGCCATAATCTTTCTCTCCACAGTATACAGCTCTCAGACACGCACTGAACCCACTTTCAGTTCAATCATTAATCCATAATCTTTCTCTCCACAGTATATAGCTCTCAGACCCGCACTGATCCCGCTTTGATGCCTCCCTCCATTCCTGAAAACAATGAGGATGTTCACTATGACACGTTCACAATAGCAGACATTACACCAAAGATGGGCACTGACTGTATGGTTCAACATCTTACATCTCCATCAGTCTGGTAAGACCAATGTTTTATAATTTGTTCCGTGTATTGTGCTGACAGTGTGCTGTCCCAGCTGTTTCCGATATTAAGAATATCGATATTGATTCCAAAGTATCAGAAAGATGATGGGTGGCACAGTGGTTAGCACCGCAGCCTCACAGCTCCAGCGATCCGGGTTCAATTCTGGGTACTGCCTGTGTGGAGTTTGCGAGTTCTCCCTGTGTCTGGGTTTTCGCTGGGTTTCCTCCCACCACCAAAAGATTTGCAGTTGATTGGTAAATTGGTCATTATAAATTGCCCCCAGTAGACGTTGGTGGTGGGGAAATGTAGGAACAGGTGGGGATCTTGTACGAATTTGGGATTAGTGTAGGACTAGAAAAAATGGGTGGTTGATGGTCGGCAGAGACTCGGTGAGCCGAAGGGCCTGTTTCAGTGCTGTATCTCGAAAAAAAAGAGAACATTTTCTGTACTTACAAAAGAAATAGGAGGCTTATTGAAGCAGAAATATTCTGAGGAGATCATATACTGTATTTGATGTATTTGTTTGGTGGTTAACATTGCTGTAAACCTCTCAAGTCGTTTTTGTTGCGGTTTCAGGTAAAAGTCAGCCTCAAATCCAGTGTATGATGTCTGGAGGTGGATCACAGACTGATGTGTTATTCTGTGTTAAATCTGAAGGAACGGCATGAACTTTCCCAACAGTGTGAACGTGATAATTGTGCTTTGTTTTACGATATAAACATCACTTTATTTTTATCAACCATCATTTTACATTGTGTTGAAATAACTAGATTTGGCTTTTCTCTATATTTTGTCTGAAGGTGCGTGTTTTCTGTTTAATTAAAATACCAAACACAATTGATTTCGGATCATTTCTCTGTCTGTACAAATACTGAGATATATTACTCCGCATGTAATTACCAACACTGTTACAGAGATTAAAACCGGTGCTTATTAATGAAGAGTTTATGCAAAGTTCGTTTTGTAACCGATTCACTTTTCCATTTCCTGTTAAAAAAGGTTTAGAACACGTCAGGTGACAAATAAATGGTCTGTCTCTTTAATCTGCATTTATTGTAACTTCTTCCTCCACCACCACATACTCGATATGGACAAATTACTGCAGTTTCTAATGTAAGTGTTGATGTACAATGGGAATAACCTTCAAAAATAATTAAAATGATTTATTCAATGTTGCAGTTGGAATTTGTGCCTTTGTCAATATTAACGACTGTATTGTGGTTCAAGGACTAAATATACACCAATTTCGAGATACAATATAATGTTTTCCTGCGCTACACGATCCCGGAGTATGGTGGGAGAGCAGGAAAAACTGGTCAGAAATTCATGCGTTTTTGCCGTCAATTTTAAACATTTCAGTTAGTCATCAGCAGAGCACAATTGTTACTCTGTCGGGAGAGCAGCTACACCATGCATTACTCTCCAGAAAATTGTGATTTTTGTGATTCGTCGGCTTACTGAAATACCCGTATCCACCAGCAGACGGCGAACATCATTTGAATTGAAAACGAATTTTGCTGGAAATACATAACAGCTGGGATATCATCTGTGGCGAGAGACACAGGACGAGCTTTGAACGTTATTGCGATTTCGTCAGAAATATATATTAGTCGAGATTAATTACTTTTAGCAAATACAGAATCAGGGAAAAAGGATGGACTGGAGAGAGTAAAAGAGTGAAGGTTTGTGTTAAGATGGAGGCAAGTGTTATGAAATGAATTCCGCCCCCTTTACTCTCTCTTATCTATCTCCCTGTGATGTGCAGCACTTTATTCTCTCAACCCTCACATTGTCATTAAACCTGCTGACAATGGAATCGCTGTTGTTGTTTGTTGTAAAGACCTCTACCTTGGGGAGCCTAAACACAAAACTCTCTGACACATCGTTCCACTTCCCCCAGACCATGAGTCCATCACTGAACATCATGTCATCCTTTCCCATATTATCTTTGAACTCATTTCCTCTTGAGATCTTCACCCCGTGCCTGTGACCGCGCACAGCCCCTTCGAAATCCTCCAAACATCCACAAACAAGGCTACATCGTAAGACTCAACATTTCAATCTGTTCCTTTCCGATGGATCTTAACTCTTTCTATTGCACTTTCTCCCCTTGTCTTCTTCTGTCGCCATCCACGATTTTAGCTACTCTGGTTTCCGGGCCATAAATGTTTCCTTTTCACCATGGACATCCAGTCCAACACTGTAAACAAGATATGTAGGTTCCTTCAACTACATCCCTCCCCAGGCCGTCCAACCACTCTGCATTTACATCTCTCACCAAGATGTTCATTCCCTTTAAACTTCTCTTTCCCTCTCCAGAGCATGTAATTCTCTTAAAACTCTATCTCTCACTAGGGTGATCAATCCCTTTAAAACTCATTAAATCCATTCAGGAAATTCGGATCCCTACAAGTCCATCCCTCATCAGGACGGCCATACCCTCAATACTTCCATCTCTTACCAGGATGTTCAAACCATCTGCAACTTAGCCCATTCAAAATATTCAGGTCTGTACTTTTCCATCCCACACCGGGATGTCCAGTCGCTTTGCAGTCCATCTTTCACCAGGATGTATCTTCCACCTACACCTGTATCTCTGAATAGGACATGCAGCCTTTCTGCATCGCAATACCTCGCCTCGCCATCCAGTTGTTTGACACCTTTACGTCCCACCAGCACACGACATCTTGTTTGGGTACATTGATGACTATTTCATTGTAGTTTCCTGACCTCATTCTCAGCTGAAAGGAATTAACTTTGCTTCCAGCTGCCAGCCCTACTTTACATTTACACGACCCATCCCCAATTCGATTCCTCGAAATCTTATTTCTAAAACTGAGGATCGGCAGGTAGCTCACAATGTCTATCTGTAGCCACCAACCCAGAGACCTAGCTCGATTATGCACCCCACCTCCCCCATCCTGCTTCGTGTCAGGTCTCTATTGCCTTCTCCAGGTATCTACATCTCTGTTACAGCAGTTCCAATGATGCCACCTTCCACATCATCATTTCCGAATTGGCTTCTGTCTTTGATCGGCTGAAGAGTTCCCTTCTTCAGGCACGTAACCTGCAATTCCGCCCTCATCCCTTCTCGTCACCACCAGAGCCATGATCCAGTTAGCCTTGTCCTCACTTGCCACAGCAACACCTACATATTCAACAGTTTTCTGCAATTTCAGCCGCCAGCGCCATGTGACGACTAAAGGCATCATTCCCTCCCTTCCCCATTCAACAATCCAAAGGCACTATTCCCTCTGTCAAGCTCTTGGTTAGTTGTCTGTCAATCCCAGAATCACTCCTCTTGCAACAAAAAACATCTCATGCAATGGTTGAATGATGCAACACCTGTTCTTTCCCCTCTTCCCTTTTCACAGAGAGCATCCCAAACATTCTTTCTGGATGAAACAAGCATCTAATTGTACCTACTTCGAACTGAATACATGGTATTTGTTACTCACAATGTAGTCTATTCTGTTGAGAACAAACGGCGATTTGATGAGGCTTCAATGAACACGTCAACTTTATATTAGCACTTTTCAGCCCTAAAAGTGTTCCTGTATTTTTTAATAGCGGGTATTTGTAATGGACGAGCAAGTTGAATTGTAGGAAGTATGGGTTCGTGCTCGGTGTCCGGATCCCCTATTGACTCATGACAGTAGCAGTTACCCTGGACTCAACCTTCCTCTTTCCTATCATATTGGCAGATATGTGGTCCTCTTTGACAATTATTTCATATTTCCCTCCCACTGCCATGTATCAGCAGCCAGACCTGGAGCCCACACTGAGAGATGGCTCTGCCGTGCCAGTCACTGCACTGTCATTGTGCAGCAGAATTGGAGACCACACCGAAAGCTGACCACGTGGTGCCTGGCATTGCACGGTGAAGCAGCGAGTAACATGTGAAGTCTGAGAACAAGTGATTAAATATTGGTTGCATTGAAATGCTACTCAAACCCCTTCCTCCCACCCCTGCACCAAGTGATTCACGAAGATGATTCTTCCCCTACATTTAGGTCAAATCTCCACTGCACCTGGACAGAGAAAATCGTTGCATGAGGCATTCCCACGCCCACACACTGTGAGGGCCCTAAGTTATTACTAAAACATTTTGCACAAATTGACATGGATAAATGTTTGACTAATATTACGTTAATAAATTGCACTCAAATTAATATTCATTCATGTGCCACCTAATAGTGTTCCCTTGAAGGCTGGTATTTTCTAATTATAGAGCTGCCCCTTTTAATTCAGCATGGTGGACGCTTGCAGCTGTCGTAAAAATGGTACTGCAGATATTTACAACCAGCATTTTCGGCGGTGCGACCGAGAATGGGACTGGCTTCAGGTTGGTGCATCTGGACAACATTGCTGGTGCGTGCATGGGCATGGGACGAGGGTCTGTCAAGGGCACAGATGTACTTCCCTCTTGAAAGAGGACACTACCTGCAGCTGCCGTAGCGCCAGTCTGATCCCATGGGGCTGTGCATTATCTCTCACTGATCTGCATGAGAGAAAACTAAAGGACACCACTGATCCGACCCAAGCTCCTCTCCATTCGAACCACTAAATCTGTCAACGCTGCTTCACTACTTTTCGAGGCTGGACGTCACTGTAGAAACCAAAGCTCCAATAGCAGCAGGTTGGGTTTCAATCAAAGCTGGCCTTGGTGGTTACCAGGGCTCTTGCATAGTAAGCTTCCGGAGAGGACAACACATTCTTCATAAGAGAACACAGGCAACTCGTTCCATGAACAGGAACGTCCGGGTGCCATTCAGAGACTATTGGCTCCTCCATAGTCTCATCCATGATGTTGAAAGTCTTTGACAGGTTACCCACGCAACCGTTCTCTACTGGTACTATTCCAATTTCCTTTGCGTGAACAGCCAGGCATTGAATTGGTATTCCCCACACTCTTCAGCAATGTTTGGGTCAGGGCGCATTCGCCTGCCTCCTCTGTCCTCCACTGTGCCTTTCACCACTACCCGTGCTACTCACTTGCAATGTGAACTTCACCCTGTACAGACTGTGCTATCTCACCATCATTCCCATGCATTGTGCTAAATGCTGAACTGGTGCGTGTTGAAGTCAGAGGGGTGACTGTTCAGATTGGTATTGCTGGCTTGGTTCTCCTGCTTCTGAAGGGCCGAGTCGTGCAGAAGAATCTGTCAGCAGAGACAGTAAAAGCGAAATATGAGTACTGGGCAGGCTAAGCAACCTCATATCTGTGAGAGTGGAGAGGCACCTACAATTTGCCGCAGCTCCCTTAAAGAGATGCACATCCAGGACAAGAAGAAAAGAAGAGAACCTTTCGCAAAACAAATCAATGTCGATGGTTATGTATTTTGCTGCGATGTGTCCGCTTTAGAGACCTGTTAAGTTAGTGAGTCACGCAGCATTTTCTGAATCGTTCAGATGTGTGGTCGGGGTCAGTTTATTTGAACTTGTTCAGTTTGTCCGTAGGAGGTCAGTTTATGAAACTACTGTCCGTTTATGGTTAGTGGCCAGTTGATGTTCAATGTGCCATTCAATGGATGCCGTGCACATTTATTTTCTTGACCATGAAACAGTTATGAAATACTGGATAAACACATATTGCATCAGTTGGAGCCATTGGTGCAGTTTATGGAAGTGGATCTACCAGTGGCGGTAAGCATTATGATATTAAACATAATGTCAAGAAAACCTGCTATAAAAAGGGGATTTTTTTAAATTCATGGATTGGCAACCGACTTTAAACGTTTAATTATTAAGTATAATAAACTCACCTCTTCCTTGTTTAAACTCAAGAAAACTTGTCCAATTGGTTCTTTTACGATCACAACAAAGGATAAAGGTAAAACACTCACTGGAGTGTTAAGTACATCCAGTGTTTAGAAAGGAAGAAACCCTGCTGCGGTCAAATGAGAAGAAGGACAATTGGGGTATAGTGTGACCCTCGTCACCTGATCGTAACAATAAGCAATGCACTATTCTGTATTCCAAAGAGACGAGGATACCACTGTGAAAATGTAGCCAGTGCACTGTTTAGTCTTCCCCACCAGAGGTGTAAGCTGGTATTCACCAAATGAGGTAGACATTACTACATCATTGTAGTCTTTGCACTCATCATTGCTATATAAATATAATACTGCACTGTCACACCTACAAAAGAATGGAGGTATTACTGTATCAATGCAACAATTGTATTGTGCAGTATTCACCAGCAGAGGGAGGCAGTACTGTTTAAATGCAAGCATGACACTGTTCAGAATCCACAGGCAGATATGGACAGTATTATACCAATGTAACTATTGCGCTGTGAAGTTTTCACCAGTGGAACAGTCAATCAAATTATATTCTGGGCTTTGGGAAGTTTCAATTCATGTCTGTGCAATATCTGGGCAAGTACACCGTTTGACATATAAACGTGTTCAGAAGAAAGCATGTTACTGACCTTGTTTGTTTTGTGACTGTGATTCATGGCACTTTCCAAGGGACCTATTTGTGTCACTGCGAGGTTTTTCTTTGATATCAATAAGATTCTCCTTGCAATGTTACTCTACTATTGCGTCAATGACTGACAGGCACCTGTAGCTTTACAAAGAGGGAGAGAATGGATCAACATCTGAGAACAATAGGCTGGAAGAGTATGCTCTGGGAGTTTCAATGTGTATATTCAAATTGCCATATAGTATATATAGAAATTATGATACATATGGCGGTTCAGTGTGTCCACAGGTTGTGCTATCTCTGATCGTTAGTTCCTGGTGAGCCTCCATCTCCAACTATTAATTCAGTAAACTACTGTCTTTTTGTTTCATTAACCACCTCATTACTGCTGCCTGTTCCTTGTAAGGATCGATGACTCTGATGGTCTCTGAACTGGCCTGTGGTTTAGCAGAGTTTAATAAGACATATGAGGAAAAGACTGAGGACCGAGTCAGCAAACTCTTGAACATAATGGAGTCTTCTTTACTCTGTTTTCTTTCACTTTCTCTTTCAGTGCCATCTGCTGGCTTGTGTGTGCATGGTAGCCTCAAATGAACAATATGTCCAATACAATTGTCAAAACACTACGATATCTAGTTACTAACTGTATGAAGCATGCTTTACTGTATTTTTTTATCATTTAATAACTTATATTCGCGGCTCTTGGCGGTAAGTGCATCTCGCCATTTGAGCAATTACATGACGTCCCTGATTGGGAGTTGTGTGTCCAGGGGATCCCTCGGGTGCGAGACTTTATTTGCAAGGGGATACTGGGACTGAGACTATGTTCCAGTTTTCACAGAATCGTAGGGCATTCTCAGCATTTGCAAATGGACCTCTGGATTATGTCATCGACAGACGGTTCTGGGATTGCTTATCAATGAATGCAATTTGTCCATTGAAGTGGCAACATTTGAAAAGAATCTCTGGGAGTTTGGTAATATCTTCTGGGTCCATAAGATTTTCGTTTCAGGAGACCTTGCAACTGTCAGTATTTCTTGCGTCCCGTTAATGTTATCTATTGACAGAGATACTCTGAAATTACCGTGTTGACAAGGGGATCCACGAATTTCAACGTTTATATAGGATCCTGCATGTGTGGCAAAAGTTACATCCGAATATAAGTGCTTACTGGATGTTCCTTCGTTACTTGCACCATTTTCAGAATGTCAATGGCTAATCAGGGTGGCACAGTGGTGCAGTGAATTGCTCCGCAGCCTCACAGCTCCAGTGACCCGGGATTAGGTCTGGGTACTGCCGGTGCGGAGTTTGTAATTTCTCCCTGTGACCGTGTGGGTTTCTGCCGGATGTTCCGGTTTCCTCCCACAGCGAATGACCTGCCGGTTGATAGGTAAATTGACCATTATAAATTGCCCCGAGTTTAGGTAGGGAATATGGGATTAATTTAGGATTAGCATAAATGGTTGGTTGTTGATCGGCACAGAGTGGGTGGGCCGAAGGGCCTGTTTCAGTGCTGTATCTCTAAATGAATAAAGTACCAGTATTTATGATTTACAGGATTGGCCGGCTTCTCACAGATACAAGAGACCCATACCAAACTTCTTAAACCTCCATCATTCTGTCCGAGTAATTCAAGTTGCTGTGGCAACCAGTTGCTGTCAACACCCATAACTCATACTTACTAAATTGTCAGTCTGTTTGATACCTGCAAAACATAACTCAGGGGAACAAACCTATCAGATTGTGACGCGACCCGAAATCCCTGCAGAAACCAGTGAGTGGATGGCAAAGTTATGAGGGTCATTAGCCTGGTTCCAATACAGTTTGTGAATTCTTTGGTTAAATGTCCATTTCAGGAGAGTTGTTGTTTCACATCCGGGGAAAGAATTAATTTCAAGGTTTTCTACTTATGGTAACTTTATAGAGACACGTCAGCTGTGCTAATTTGTTGATCAGCATTAGATCTTCAGGCTCTTTTCATTTTCCAGATCTACTTTCACTCCCGGATATATCAAACTGACATTAATTATTATTTATTGAGTTACAGTGGACAGTTTATTGAAACAACATCTACCTTCAGCTCCCATCTTTGCATTGAATCATAGGGAGTTAACAAGTGACATTGATAGAGGCTGCATTCCTGGTGATTGGATCACAACGAGTTAACCGCTTACAGTAACACAGCCTCACCCGCCTGACTAGATTATTAACAGTGTTACTGTTTCATTAACCTATATATGCAGGTGGAGAAAACAGCTTGAACATTTCACAAGTTCATCTATTTTACTTTAAAACCACATGGAGAATTGATGCTCCTGCTGTACCTAACTTTGCTGATTGATTTGAACTTAGTCATTTATCGTGAACTGTTGATATTTGTGTTTTACATTTTGGAAAGTGTACACAGATTACCATATCTTTGTACTGTGAGTCAGTCTTTAAAATAAGAGATCAGTTTATTTGCAGTCACTAAGCTCTTACATTTTTCCAATGATCAATGATATTGCACAAACATTCGTCCCCCGATACTTTGTCCTTATGGATTTTATGTAGCTAAGTTCAAAGTCCGAGGTGAAATGTCCTGCAGCAGTATGTTGATATCACAGAAATCATCACAATGTCAGGCGCTTCCTCTCAGTTCAACAGAACAACAAAACACACAGTGACTGTTCTGAGGTCCTGCAGACTGTGAGCTGCTTTTCATATATTTCGGTAATGTAAATTCTTTGTTGATTCGAAGTGATCACCTTTGATAAAGCACATTCCGTAACGCTTACAAGGAACACATCACATCCCTCCCTGCACATTTCAACGTTGGTGAATGTTTGTAACTTCTGATTACCAGTCAGTGTGTCTTTGTGTTCTGATTCTCTGGACAGTCTCACTGAGCGATCACATTTCCTCAAAGATTTGGCAAGTTACCCTATAAAGCTACACAGTCCTTATATGCAGTATAATTGTGTGGCATTTCTGAGAGGAACGATTCAGAAACACATTGCCGCTCCACAGTGGGCTTATACAGCAAAATTGGGCAAGAAAAACAGTGATGGCTCTATTGCAGGTAATGGCAGTAATGGTAATCAAGGTGGCTGCCTTCGACATCAAGGCAGCAAGTTACAAAATGCATTTCTAAAGAGATCACTTTCCTCATCCCCTCATAGCCCCTTTTTGCCAGCCTCTCCAAAGTCATGTTTCTATCGCATGTATTTCTTTCTCTTTACATTCAATTGCAACCTCACTTCTTCATTTATCCATGACATTTTCTTCCGTAAAAAGGCAAAATCTTGCGGAGGCTGGGAAGCTGAGAAATTAACAGCAAGTGCTGGAACTACCTTGTAGGGAAGGTAGCATTTTTAGAAAGAGGAACAGCGTTAAAATTCCCGGCTGGCGAATTTTTTTCAGTACTACAAAGTGTTATGTTGCAGCAGTATTTAAGTAAGAACAGAGGCTGGGAAAAGGGGAACAGGGCAATGGAATGAAAGAACTAAAGAGAATAACTGTGAGAGGGTGGAAGTCAGTAATGATTAAATGGAGAGCGGAATCGTTCCCAACGCCCGCTGTCAAAAACAAATGGAGGAGGAGTTATCACGTTTTTGAAGTTGACACTTATTCCGCAAGATTCAAACAGTGTAGCAGGCCGTGGACAGAGAGGTCAGCATGGGAATGGGGCAGGGAATTCTAATGGCAAGTGACCGGAAGCTAAGCATCACGTTTGCAGACTTATTGGAGGTGCTCAACAAAACAGGAACAGAACATGTGCTTGGTTTCCTCAGTGCAAAGGACAATGATTGTTGATACAATTGTTATTTATTTAGAGATACAGCACTGAAAGAAGCCCTTCGGCTCACCGAGTCTGTGCCAACCAACAACCACACATTTATACTAATCCTACATTAACCCCATATTCCGAACATTCTCTGACGACCTACCTACACTAGGGGACATTTACAATGGCCAATTTACCTATCAACCTGCAAGTCTTTGGCTGTGGGAGGAAAGTGGAGTGTCCGGAGGAAACCCACGCAGTCACAGGGAGAACTTGCATACTACACACAGGCAGTACCCAGAACTAACCTCCGGTCGCTGGAGCTGTGAGGCTGCGGTGACAACCACTGCACCACTGTACAAGTACAAGTAAATCAGTGTTTCAGCTGGAAAGAGTGCTTGCACCCCTGACTGTTGAAAGAGTGGACGTGAAAGGGCAGGTAATGCATCTCCAGTATTTGCGTGTGAAGGTGCCATTAGAAGGGGAGTGGGTGTTTTTACTGATGGAAGAGTGAGTCAATTCCGCCCAGCAAATTATTCCCCCGTCACAATTTTCCCCTTGCAAATTTATTCCACCACCCGCACATTTATTCCACCCCCCCCCCAAATTATTTCTCCCCCCGAAAATTTCCTCCTCGACCTGCTTAAAGTTTAACCACGGCAACATTTCCCCCCTGGAAAATTCCCGCACTGCAGACCCCCCCTCACCCCGTGAATAGACACCTCCATCTAGTTGCCCTCGTCGACAGACCCCGATCTGATATCTCTCCTGTGAACAGACTCCCATCTAAATTCCCCCAGAAACAGACTCACATCTAAATACCCGTCCTGTGAACAGATCCTCCATCTACATACCCTCAGGAACATACTTCTATTTAAATACCCCCAGGAACAGACTCACATCTAAATACCCCTCCTGTGAACAGACTCCCATTTAAACACTCCCGGAACAGGCTCCCATTTAAATACCCCCAGGAGCAAACTCCCAACTTAAACCCCCTGTGAACAGACCCCCATCTAATGCCCCTCCTGTGAACAGCTCCCCCCATGTAATTAATCCCATCAAAATCCCATCCAAATTCCCACATCTAAACACCCCATGAGCAGACTGGAGAATCTGCACTCCCCCTCCCATTTTGAACCAGAAAAATCCTCACCCTCGAATTTTAAACTTGGGAAATCCTCCCCTCCCATTTTAAGCATAACTAATTCCCTGTGTGAATATTGCCTTCTATTTCTCCCCTCTGCCCCCACTGTAAACACCCCCTTTCTAAATACCCTCCCTGTCCTGTAAAAACAACATTCGACTAATTCCCATCCTGTACCATCTCCCACCCCCCGTGTAACTTCCATCCCAGTTAACAGTCCGCACCCCCCACCCCGTGAAATTCCAACCTCCATCACTTTCCTGGGTGTGGCTCCGTTTCCCGACGATGTTTAATTCACTTTAATTCCAGGTCTGGGTAAGCCACTGGAATTCCATCAACTTTCTCCCAGACCCCCGGCACCTTTAACTCATGTACGGCCAACGGCAGGGCAGGGCACAGAGCAATGACCAACACCCCAGAGGCTAACGGAATTCTGAGCGTTTAACGCACAGGAAGATCCCAGCCCAGACACATCCCTCTCTGCAGTAAGGCGTTTCAGCTGTTGTCCCCATCAGCTTCAGGGAATGAAACAGGGGAAGACACACAGAGACACACACACTGACTGACACAAAGACAGGAGGAGGCCATTCTGCCCTTTGAGCCTGTCCCACCCATGTTAGATCATGCCTGATCTGTCCCTTCCTTCATTGAGCCACAAGAAGACAGGCAATGACAGTCGGGGAGCAGGTACACAGAGAGACAAAGAAACTCTGGGCTGGACTCGGACTTGATGCGAATGTTTCAAATCAGGGTGGAGGGGAGGAGGGTAGTTGTGAATCGGCTGCCCGTTCAGCATCTCTCCCTGTTTTCACATCAATGGGAGCAAAACTGGGGAGAGAGGAAAAGCAGGATCCCTGTTCACAAACACCCTGTACAGCACCAAGGCACAGAGTTCAAATCCACCCCCAGACAGAGAGATGGTGACAAAGAAAACAGAATCCAGAGTTAGGACAGAACAAAGAGAGAGAGAAATAAATGGAAAGGGAGATGGATAATGAAATGCAGGGATTCAGAAACCAGTGAGACAGAAACTGAGAACAGAGGGTCAGAATGACTGAGAAGGGCAGAGAGAGAGAGAGAGAGAAAAAAAATGGAGACATACAGAGAGAGAGAGAGACAAAGAGAAAGCTGGAGGTGTTGAGAGTGAATACAGCAGCAATGTAGATATTGAGCAACGCAGAGATGGAAAGTTGATGGAAAGGTAGAAATACAAAGTAAGATGTGTTTACAGAATAGCGAGGTATGTCCCGGGGCAGCGGGGGGAAATGTAGAGATAACCTTGCAGGAAAGGAGGAGCAGAGATGGAAAGATTAAGGTATTTGGAAGTGATTGAGTGAAGCAATGGACTGAGAGAGAGAGACAGATAAAGATGCAGAGAGTCGCAGAAAGAGAATGAAAATGAAAACTTAGAGACTCTAGAGAGGGACAGAGATAGAAGGGATGTTGAGAGATACAGAGATAGGGATTTAAAGATGTGAAGGAACAGAGCTAGGAACAAGGAGGAAGGTGCTGGGAACAAGTTGCAGCAAAGATGAAGAGAGGGAAATCTACGGGATTACATTGACTGTTCTGGAGCAGTACGTCCCAAACTATTTCCTTTGGGAGCACCCTCCCGCCCCCTCCCTGGTGGTAAAACAATCCACAGATCCCCGGAAACACAAAATCAAAATACTGCGATCTAGAAATGGATTTGACAATGCCAGATATATATTTATTATTACTTACCTTTCTGGTTAAAGCTCTTGTCTGACGATTCCACGTGGCCAGAAGATTTCCCCTCCACCTCATCAAAACTGCAGCTTCCAAAAAGATTCTCCATGGGAATAAGAGAAATAAAATTGACTCAAACAAAGCAAAGCATTTTTGAACAAAAATAAAACACAAGAAGAGCACAAGACTCTTTCTCTCACACACCAACACAGAACAATCTCTCAGTGACTCGCCATCTTACAAACACATCCCCCGACACAGAACCAGAGACTGGGAAGTGTGGATGTGTTTACCCTGTCATTTCCTGTTGTCTCGATCTCTCGCTCTCCCTCTATTTCGCTGTATGTCTCTCCAAATCTGTTTCTGCCTCTCCACTACCGCTCCTCTGCCCCTTTGATTTTCTCCATTGTTCCCTCACTCCCCTGTATCTCTCTCCCTCTTGTTACTCTTATTCAGAGAGATAGATGGAGAGACAGAGAAAGAGACAGAGAAATCCACTCTCAGAACCTCACTCTCAATTCAAATAACTACTGCACATTTCATTGAGCACTCAAATTCATGGCACTGCCCAAAGCACCAGCATTACTTGGGAATTATACCGGCTTCACGCTCAGGACTTTACTTCCAGGCCTTTTGGATAACTTTACACACAATGAATTCAGTTCTAAAATTCAGTCACTGTTAAAATGCAGGGATTTCTGCAGGCAAGCTGTGCACAGCAAGATCCCAGCAATGGTGACGCAGCAGTGTTCAGTTTTGCAAGTTTTTGACAGTGGATTCCTTTATCTCTCCCTCTCTCTCTCTCTCTCCATCTTTCTCTGTCTTCCCACCCTCACCCACACCCCAGATGCCTCTCTCTCTCTGTCTCTCCATATTTCTCTGCCTTCCCTCCCTCAGTCACACTTCCCCTGTCTCTCTGCATTTAACCTGTCACCAATAGCTGTTTCTCACTCTCCCTCTTTTCTCTCCATCTGTTGTATTGCAGGAATTGATGAAGGGAATGTATGCACAGCAGGACACCACAATGTGATTGTAGCAAGATATTCCATCACAGTCTTCAGAGAATGCTGAATTCCATCTTAAAAATTAGAACAAGCCTTTCTACGCTTCAAAATCAGCTCTTCTAATTATTGGTCCTCAAGAGCAGTTGACACTCAATGAATTAATTTTTTAAAGTGGCCGTCACTGTTGCAATTCAGGAAACCTGCAGACAATCTGTGTACAGCAAGATCCCATGGGCAGCAATATGATAAGATGCAGATAATCTGTTTTTAGTGATGTAAGTTTAGAGATCCCAGAGGGAGGAGCATTCCTGCAGTTTGAAAATCACAAACACCCCTCCCCCTGTCTTTCTCCTGCTCCCCCCCCACCCTCCCTCCACCTCTGCACTCCATCTACATCTGTTTCTTCTTCGCTCGATCTGGCATTTAATCTGGATTGAAACGTCCTCTGAAGTATTTCTTTCGCTGTTTAATATAACCACACCTCACATTGTGGCACCTACTGATTAATGGTTAAAATAGAGAAAGTGCGGGGAGAGAAAAGCAGAGGAAGTTGAAGAGAAAACACAGAGAAAGGCACACTCAGACCCACAGGAACCTGAATTTTACAGTGTCCTCATTGATGTCATGCATGTAATGCTGCAGGCCACCTGCAGCACAGCAAGATCCCACAAGCAGTAATGTGATAATTGCCAGATTTCAGTCCCCATAAAGGGCAAAACTCCCTCTTTAAACTGGGAACAAACTGCTAATTCTGTCTCACTATTTCAAATAACGACATTGCTGTGTGTGTTTTTTTAAATTAATTTATTAAAGGTTTAAATGCAGAAGGGGAGTGTGAAACCGAGACAGAGAAGAGAAAGCATGGGGGAAGATAGAGACACAGGGAATTAATGCGGAGATGGAGGGAAAGAGAACCTCAGAACTAATGGAAAATAAATTAAAATGGGCACCAACAAACCTCACAGACATGGCCGGAAGCAGCAAGTGGCAAATGGGACTCCCTCCTGGGGCTGCTCCTTCAACACCAGGCTTTCAACCTATCTACAACTCCAGGGCCCCAATTCAGCAGCAAGTATTTAACCCACGGCCCCAGAGAGGAAATTAAACATCGGCGAATAAACAGACACAACTCACATGGGCCCTTTGAGTGCAGCCTGTGGACAATGCCTCAGTCCCTTCCCTCTCGAGGAAACTCCTGTCCAAGGATTTCTGGTCCCAAACTTACCGTCTTTTCATCTTCACGATGCAGTTTTCAGAATAGAAATTCCTTAAGGCAAGCGGGACAGACAACAAATTGATTAAAAGGCAGCGTAAAACAACATAGCACAGCAAGAGCCCATGAATTGCCCTCGGTGACACAGAGACTCTCTCAGCAACGCCCAAACACTGAATAGCGGGATGAGACTCGATAGATCCAGCACAAGGATGATGAGTCGAATGGCCTCCCTCTATTCTGTAAATATTTTCACTTTCCTTTGTTTCTAAACCATTTTCTTGAAGCTGGATAGTACCCTGTGAAAATTGCGGAGAGAAGCCAGTTCTCTAAACCACGGGAATGAGTGGGAGTTTATGTTGGCCAGCGTGAGCAGCAATCGAGCTAGCTCTGCGTTCATTTTTTCTCTGATTGTTCCCCTATGCAATACTATACCATGTGATAAATGCTATCAATTGGGCTGGACATGAAATGTATTAATACAACATAAAACACAATTACGCCTACTGTGATGAACATATTCCCGCTGTTCACCGGTACTGTGGACAGGAACGTTATCTAACGTACAATGTAACATTCAAGCTGTCCCGAATCCTAACTCGCACCACGTCCTGTTCACCTGTCACTTCTTGTGCTTGATGATTTACATTAGCTGCTGGTTCAGCAACTCTGGTATTTAAACAATCCTCTTTCTTCAAATCCCTCCCTGACCATCACTCCTTTCCTTATCTCTGTGACCTGCTTCAGCACCTACGACCCTCCCTATTTCTGTAACAGCCTCCAGTCCCACACTGCTCACTATCTCTGTAACCTCCTGCAGAATCTACAGCCATCCTTATCTCTGTAACCTCACCTAGTCCTACAAGCAACCCTATCTCTGAAACCTCGGCCAGAAGTAAACTCACCCTATCTCTGCAGTCCAATCCAGCCCTGTCTCTGTAGACTTTCCTGCAGCCCTACAGTTCCTTCAAGATCTCTGTGACCATCCAGTTCTGACCATTTTCGTCACTGATTTACGTCGCTCCACAATTGGCGGCCGTGTCTTCAGTTGCTGACTTCATGAGCTCTGGAACTCCTTTCTTAAGCCACCCCACCAACATACCCTGTAATACTTTTCAAATGTCTGCATCGTGTATTTATTTATTTATTTGTTTTGCCCTGCTGCGGCCATTAAAACGGTTGACTCCTTTTGAAGGCTGGAGGATGCAGCAGAGATAGGGAAGCTTTTAGTGGCTGGACAAGTTACAGAGACAGGGAGGGGTTAGTAGCTGCAGGAGGTTACAGAGATAGGGGGGGTTTTCTGGGGCTGGAGGATTTTGCAGAATTGGGAAGGTGTTGGAAGAGGTTACAGAGATTCAGAGAGCTGCAGGTTCTGGTGGAAGTTACAGAGTTATGATGATTATTGGGCTTGGAGTAGGTAGAGATTCATGAGGGTTTAGGGGCTGGTGGACCCTCCAGAGATAGGGAGGGTTGTGGAGGCTGCAGGAGTTTCCAGAAGTAGTGAGGGTTGTCGGGGCGACTGGCGATTACATGGATAGTAAGGTTTGTGGAATCTTGAGGAGGTTACAGAGACGGAGAAGCCTTGTAGGGATTAGAGGATGTTCCAGCAATGAGGAGGGTTGTAGTAACTAGAGGATGTTACCAAGATAGGGATCAGCTGTAGGAACTGGAGGAGGTCAGAGACATAGGCAGGGTTAGCTGTTTCTGACGTTATTGAAGCGATAGGGAGGCTTGTCGAGGCTGGCGCAGATGGCAGAGGTAGGATATTTTTTCAGGGCTGATGAGATTACAGAAATCGAGATGGATGTAGTGTCTGGAGGAGGTTACAGAGATAGGGTGGGCTTTAGGGGGCTGGAGGATCTTACAGAAATTGGTAGGATTGTAGCGGCTTCAGGAAGTTGCAGAGATATGGAGAGTTGTAGGATCTGGACGGAATTCCAGAGCCCAGGGTCTCAAAAACCTACAGAGATAGGGAGCGTTTCAGGGTTGGAGGAGATTACAGACATAGGGAGCGCTGTGGAAGTGGAAGAGATTACAGACATAGGGAGGGTTATTGGAGTGAAGGAGTTTACAGAAACAGAAAGGGTTGTAGCGTAGGATTTGATTAAAGATTTCTCAGATATGAAAGGAATTAATATGAATTGTGTGAACATTAGCCTTTTCCTGCTGGTGTTAGATTCAAGGGCAGACCTTTGCAGTCGAAATCAGGCCATTGATGATGGAAGATAGGGAACAGTGCATCGCATTGAGAATATTGCTTATGTGGAACTCTCTCCCATGAAAAAAATCAGGAAATGCTTAACCTTAATGAATAATTTTAAACCTGCGGTGGATAGATTTTTTTTGTCGCCAAGTGGATTGAGGAATATGAACTCTGAGGTGGATTATGGAGTTCAGATTCAGATCTGCTATGATAGCACTGAATGGCAGTTCAAACTTGAGGGTTGAATGGCCTCCAGCTATTTCTATGTATACCAGTAGTAAGCACACTAAGCTGAGCAGATTAGCTCCCATTATTATGTTCAAGGAAAGATGAACAATCATTTTTTGGCTGGATATGCAGCATCACAGCAGATTTTTCTGCTACCTACAATTATAACACTAAATCAAACATCCTCTCCTCCTCATTTCCCCTCATTCTCTTCTCAGAAACATTTGTTTCCAGGAGAAGTCAGTTCCTACTGCCACAAGACTCACATTGGATTGTGTTTGTGTGTGTATGTCTGGGGTTGGCGCGGGGGGTGTCGGGGGGTGGGGGGGGGGGGTGGCGGGGCGGTGGGGTGCCTGCATGTGTCTTTGTGTGTGTGTGCGTGTGTGCATATGTGAGTATTTGTGTATGTGAATGTGAGCATGCTTTGATTTTATTCTTTAATGGGCTGTGGGCGTGGCTAGCTAGGCCAGAGTTCATTGACCATGTCTAATTGCTCGTGAGAATGTCTTGGTGAGTTTTAATTCGTATGTGGGTGTGTGTGTGTTTATGTTTGAGATGGTTTTATGAATGTGACTGCGCGTTTGGACTTGTGTGTTTGTGACATTGAGCGAGGTTTGGGTAAATGTGTTAACCAATGTGGCTCCTAAAAATATTATTAGTTTAAAAACTTTCAGTTTTCTTTCATACATTGGGAATGGTCAGTATTTTAATCTGGCCCATTTGAAGTCCATTTGTTGCTTTTCTTTTGTCTTTGCCTCTCACAAAGATGGCGGCCGCTGACGGACAACAAGACAGGCCACGGCCGTTATTGTTGGCAAAGCGAATCCGGGAAGAGACAGGGATGAGCCAAAATTATCCGTCTTCTCCAACAGCTCCAGGAGGAATTTGTGGCTTTCTCGCTGCAGCAAGCAGATTGTTTTATTTCCTTAAAATAGTTATGAAAGAACATATGTTACATTTCATTCTGGCAATTCCTTTGATTCCCTTATGCAAGTCACCGAGTCTTCACCTGAGAAAAAAGAGACAGAGTTTGTTGGCAGGCTATTCTCCCATGGAAGGCTGTACAATTGAGCCAGATCCTGGAACTCACTCTATAGTAGCAACTGTGGGAGCTCCATTGCCTGGGGAAGAGCAGCCAATTCAAGACAGAAGGCTGGGCGTCATCTTCTCAAGGGGAAATTAAGGATCGGCAATTAATGATGGTGCTGCTAATGGGAAGCACATGCTGTGAATCAATCTATACAGAAAATATTTTGGAAACAAATTTATTATTTCACAGAGTGGTGAATGACGCTGCAGTATGTACTTATAATCTGTGTGTAAGTAAGTGTGGTTTATGAATGGGTTAATGTGCGATCTCAATCTAATAGTGCCACTGAATGTGAGCGGGAGGGCGAATAATGTCCATATTCTCCATTGTCTCAGCTCATCTACAGTGGAAACCATCAGCCATGCCTTTGATATCCAAAACTTGATAAATCAAATACTCTCCATACTGGCCTCCCTATTTCCACTCTCCATAAATTTCCATCTCATAACTCGGATTAGCTCCCGTTCACCCACCTCCCTCGTGTTTGCCAACCGACATTCGACCCTGGTCCAACATGATTTTTTTTTTAAAGAAATACTCATCCTTGTGTTCAAATTCTTCCATGACCTCATCGCCATCTCTGTAAACTCCTCAGTCTCTACACCCCTCCCTCTGTCTGTATCCTACACGAGCACCAGCAATACTCCACAACTGTATGACCTCCTGCAACCCCTATTACAGTCGCCATTGTTGAAACCTCCTTCAGCCCTACAACCCGCTCTCTCCCTGTATCCTCCTCCAGCCCTGCAACTCACCCTATCTCCGCAACCACCTCAAGCGAGTACAACCCCCTTTACCTCGGTCAAATCCTCCAACACTCCAGCCTGCCCAATGTCTCTAACTTCCTCAAGACCCTACAACCCTCTCTTTCCCTTTAATATTTACAAACCCTACAACTGCCCTTATCTCTGTTTCCTACTCGAGACCTTCACTTTGCCTATCGATTTGCACTGATGAACTGTGAATGTAACCACTGGTGTTTGGTGGGAGACTGCGATTGCGATGTCCCTTCATATTTTACAGAGGGAACTCTGACTCTTTATCTTCCCCCTTTTCTGTCCGATCCTCCAAAGGTCAATTCTTGCCGACCAGCACGCTGTTCTTTGCGATGTGCAACCATCCACCTTGCCAAACCCGGTCAGTGTATTTCCGGTATCCAACTGTTCACTTCTGGCACGCTGCCCAGCTGCCCTTTGGTGTGTGTGACAACCCCAACACCAGTGATTTTTCAGTCATCGAGTTGTCTGTCATCTCTTCTCTCCTGCTGCACTGCTCTTTGGCCTACGTCTCTTCATGACCCCAACCCACCAATGTATTGTGGGTCAACCCGCTGTCAGTTACCTCTTACCCATTGTGGATAAATATGACATTCATGTACTGGAAATACTTGGACCCACCTCTAGGTTAGTTGAATAATTGATGTAACTGGATATTTCACCGCGCTCTTGAACTGCTCTCTGAACTTGGACTGAGTCACCCCATAAATAAATGTGTTTGTGCAGCAACTTAAAATCCGCAACATCCATCCGACTTGTTGAAATATAGATTCAGAACTGTTGTAAACCCTGGGATCAGATACAGTGATGTTATAATATAAGAAATGTACAACATGCACCAACCATAGAAGTATGAAGCTGCCTGATATGGTGAAGAGTAAAATCACAGACTTCCTTCTGCTTTCCATCTCTGGGTCACTGCGATTCTCTCTCTTATTTTGACCCCTCAGTCCCTTACGGACTCGACTGGCCATTAAAATGTGTCTGACTGTCAGAACGTTGAGCAGCAGAATTAAAGTGAATGGGAGCAGTGGGGTTAAAAGCTTATTAAACCAGTCAAATCCCACCCATCCATTATCAGTATAGTAGCTTGCTTTTATAACACAAAACCACGGTACGTTGTCCATAATTCATATAGTTTCAAGGATAAAGTAGTAGGGGATGTTTTTTAAACAGAGCAAAATACATGTTGTTACTAGAATCACAGCCGCAGTTTTCTCGGTGCAATATTTTGTTTTCAGCTTCTGGCAACAAATGGCCACACATCTATCAAAGGTGAAAGTGACTGTGAACCAGACAGAACAATCTGTGGCTGCACAGACCAGGACAATGTTAACGCTGCACAGAGGGGTATTTTTCAGGAAGGAAACTGGGAAATAATAAGTACTGATCCACAACAGTATGACATTAGTGATAATGACCAGTAGATCTGCCGTTACCAAAGCCAACAGGTAACAAGTGGTAAATAAAAGCAAAATACTGCGGATGCTGGAAATCTGAAACAAAAACAAGAAATGCTGGATTCCCTCAGCAGGTGAGTGAATCCAGCATTTCTTGTTTTTGTTTCAGGTAACAAGTGGTGTTGGTGGAGAGGCCGCATTTTACCCGAGCCAGGATCACAATCGCCACTAAGTTAACTGGAAGAGAGAGAGGGGAATAATGACTGGAAATTAATGATCAACATTTTACAGACAGTAAGGGCAGGATTTTATCACCTCAGATAGGTGAGTTGCTGGCGTGTCAGAGGTTAAAATTTTAAAAATCTCAACACCGAGCACAACCCACCTCTGACCCGTCCATTTCTGGTTTTAATGGAGCTGTGACAGGGTAGGGCAGACCCACGCTCCAAGGAGGAAAGTAGGTAATTGGAATATTTTACTGATGCTGGAAATTTCTGATTTTATGTGTTTGACAGGTTTAACTCTGACCAGCCTACTTTCCCTGTTATCATAGGAAACATTTGCATGTGGCATCCCATGTACAAAGAAAGCCGGGTTTGGCCATTCTAACCATCCCCCACCCGAACTGGACCCCGAACGGCGAGATTAGACCCCACACCCGGAATTAGACCCGCCCATCCGGGATCAGAATTCCCTCCAGGATTGGACCCCTCTCCCTTGATCAGACCATACGTTGTCTCCTGGATAACATACTCTCCAGGACCCATCCTTCCCTGGCCTGAGATCACACTTCAGGATAGGAGCCCCCTCCCTGCTTTCAGGATTGGCAACCCAGTGATCGGACATTTCAAGTCTCTCTCCCGCTCCAGAGTTAGCCTTTGTAAACCCCAATGTCAGGCAGTTCCTCCCATACCCCGGGGTCCGTCTATGGACAGCCCTGGTCCTAAGATCTGGTCGACACTCCTCCCTGCCCAATTGGAAACAAAGCCTGTTGGTGTGACATCTAGGTGGGGTACCTGTCAAGGATTAAAAAGTTAGTGTATGCAGGTAAACCTCTGGAACACCTATCCTCACACATGTCACTCACCCGTTAATACCCAGACCAAAGTAAAAACAAAATACTGACACTGCTGTAAATATGATTGAAAATAGGACAATGTTGAAGAGGAAAATGTGTTGTAGTGCTATTGCTACTAAGCTAGTAATCAAGAGGACCAGACTAATGTCCCGGGGACACAGATTCAAATCCCACCATGGGAGTTGGTGGAATTCAAATTCAATTTAATTCATAAAGCCAGCAAATCAACAAAAAGCAGGAATTCAAAGTTCGTCTCAGTAATGGTGATACGAGCATTTTTATTCTCAAAAATTATCTGCTTCACTCATGTCCTTCAGGGAAGGAAATCTGCCATCCTTACTTGATATGGACTACATGTGGCTCCAGTCCAAGCGCAATGTGGTTGACTCTTAGCTGCCCTCTGAACTGGTCTGGCAAATAACTCAGTTGTCGAGGGAAAAAAGGCATGACCAACCAATACTGGCCTTTCCAGCAGCACACACATCCAGTGGAAGAATTAAAGAAAACATTTAGCAGGGCAGACATCGGTGGATATAGAAAGGGAGTTCACGATTCAATCTGATAGGTTTTCTCCAGTACTGGACGATATTAGAGATTAACAGTTTTAAAGCAATGTGAAAAGTCGTGTATGGGAGAGGAAAGAACAACGGGGAAGGTCTGTGATCAGTTGGAGGGCAGGAATGATGCAAAGACGAACAAAATTATGGCGAATGGGACAAAGAAAAGGGAGAGGATTAACAAGTGGATGGTTTAAATGGTTACAGCAGATTACAGAAGGAAGAAGGAACCTGGACAATCTGGCAAAGACGAGCCTGGAAAAGTGACACAGAAGGTGGGTAAACCCACCAGCTGTGTATTAATAGAGAATCCCTACACCACCTCCACTCTGACTGACTCTGATTAGATTAGATTAGATGAGAGATACAGCACTGAAACAGGCCCTTCGGCCCACCGAGTCTGTGCCGACCATCAACCACTCATTGATACTAATCCTACACTACCATATTCCTACCAAGCATCCCCACCTGTCTCTATATTTCCCTACCACCTACCTACACTAGTGACAATTTATAATGGCCAATTTACCTATCAACCTGCAAGTCTTTTGGCTTGTGGGAGGAAACCGGAGCACCGGAAAACCCACGCAGACACAGGGAGAACTTGCAAACTCCACACAGGCAGTACCCAGAATCGAACCCGGGTCCCTGGAGCTGTGAGGCTGCAGTGCTAACCACTGTGCCACTGTGCCGCCCTGTGTAACAATCCCCCAGTAACAGCACAGGTCTCCGAGAAAGTAGAAGCAATGTTTATTATCTGAATATTTTAATCTCCGTGTTGAAGCCGAGATGCGATAAAACACCTATACGAAATTGATCTGCAATGGAAGAGGATAGGGGGTCAGCGGTAGAGAGGTCAGAGTGGAGGAGGGTGTAGAATTAAAGTGATAAGTGACTGGATGGTCAGGATTATGCTTGCAGACTGAACGGAGGAGTCATGCAATGCAATCACCCAATCTGCATTTGCTCCTGTCCCAATGTCCAGCAGATGTCACCATGCGTACTGAATACTATTACTAAATGGTAAATAGTACAGCAAATTGTTTCACCGGGAAGGATTGTTTGGCGCCTTGGATAAAGGGAAGGGAGGAGTTGAAAAGGGAGCTGTTGCCTCTCCTGCCCTTGCATGGGAATATGACTGGGAAAATTATCAGATTTTGGGGGTAATTGAGGAGTGCAGGGAACAGGGTGGTCGAAGAGTAGCCAAATATATGTTTAGTGCTGGACTTAACCGGACATGGTAGAAATGTTGGAGGATGGTGTGTTCATTGTGGAGGTGAGTGGGGTGGAAAGTGAGGACAAGGGGAACATTATGATACATTTGGCTGGGAGGGGAATGGGTGAAGGCAGTTATACGGAAAATAGGATAGACACGATGAAAGATCCTGTTAACCACAGTGGAGGGTTATCCTTGGATGACGAATAATGACAATATTTCTGAAGCACTAGGTTGAAAGGTAGCATCATCGGAACAGATGGAATAGAGATGGAGAAACTGGGAGAATGGCACAGAGCCTTTCTCGGAGGTGGGGTGGGAGGAAAGGTAATCAAGGTAACTGTGGGAGTTAGTGGGATTACAGTAGAAATTCGTGGATAGCCAATCCATGAAATAGAGGCAGTATGGTCGAGGAAGGAAAGGGAAGTGTCAGAGACGGCCATGAGAAGCCCAGGGACGGATGGGATTGAGAGAAAAAGTTGATGAAATATTCCAGTTCAAGGAAAAAGAAGTAAAAAGCACCAGCACAGTCAGCAAACTATCTGAAAAAGGTGTGAAGGAGGACAACAAAAAATAGTCCCCGTATTCTAAGCAAATGAATCACAGCTTAACCTATACAGTCTTCCAGAGACATTATTGGAGTGTGTAATATCCCTTTGTTTACACCCGAGGTCCATACACCTATAACTTACAACAGGGTTCCTGCACAGGGGTCAGGATCACAAAACGGGGTTGGGTTTGATTCCCAGGCAGAGTCACTGACAACGAATGGAATTCCAGTGGAAATGGTGAGCGAATGACGCAAAAACAATCAATTTCAAATGGGACCCTCAGAATGTACCAGCAAAAGATTGTGGATTGATACTAGGTGGGAATCGGGCTCATTGTGCTGGATCCTATTCTCCTTCCGAAGTCGGGTTTTCTTGTGGGGGCTTGGGGAATCACCGCAGAATCATTTCCCACAGAGCCTGACACCATGATTGCAGGTTCTGGTTCTCCTTGGAGCTGGATAGGCCAAATTATGTCTTCAGGCCCAGAGGCCAACGGAGGGCCTTGAGTGGCCTATTAACGGGGCAACAGCTTCACAGGACTAGAACGAATATTCTCACAGAGAGATTGGACAGCGTTGCTGGGGGGTGGGGTGGGGGGTGGGGGTGGGGGGGGGGGGGTGCGGCGGTGGTTAAACAATCTTGCCAGTGGAATGGGAACCGGAGGCAGAGCTCAAATTGGAAGGATGTAGAGCTTAAAACAGGAGGAAGTAATGTAGACAGCAGCATTAGAAGGTAGGCGAAATAAAGGCAAGCCTCAACACGGTTTAGAATGCAGAATAATATTAAAAAGACAAGGTTAAGGGCACTCTACCTGGATGCACGCAGCATTCGAAACAAGGTAGGTTATTTAAAGGCCCAGATAGAGCTAAATGGGTATGATCTCATTGTCATTACAGAAACGTGGCTATAGGATGTCCAAGAGTGGGAACTGAAGATTCAAAGAGACTCAACAATTAGAATGGAAAGGAAAGCAGGAAAAGGAGTTGGTTTTGTGCTGATAATAAGGGATTGGATTAGTATATTAGTAAGGGACGGTCACAAATCGTTAGAGCAAAATGTAGTGTTTGGGTGGAGCTACGAAACAGCAAGGGGCAGTAAACATTGGTAGCAGTTGCTTATAGGCCAACAGCAGTAGTGACAGTGTGGGGCATGGTATTAATCATGAAATCAGTAACATGTAGCATGGGTAATACAGCGATTATGGGTGACTTCAATCTCCAGATAGACAGGGTAAATCTAATGAGCACTAATGCTGTGGAGGACTTGTCGTTGGAATGTTAGGAATGGTTTTCTAGAGCAATATGTTGAGGAACAGACTAGAGACCAGGCTATTTTAGATCTAGCATTAGGTAACGAGAAAGGGTTAATTAATAATCGTGTTGGTAAAGATGCTTTCGGGATGAGTGACCATATATGATAGAATTTTACGTTATGTTTGAAAGTAAGGTAATTCAACCTGTTAATTTTGAACAAAGGAAATTATGAAGGTATGAGGGGCAAAATAGCTGCGGTGAATTGGGAAAATACATTAAAAGGTCTGACAGTACAGACGCAATGAATAGTCTTCAAATAAATATTTCATTGTTTACAGCAACTGTACATTCCTTCAAGGTACAAAAACCCCAAAAGTAAAGGCAGTCAACAGCGGCTAACAAAGGAAGTTACGGGTTGTATAAGATTAAACTAAAATGCCTATAAAGTTGCCAGAAACAGTAGTAAACCAGTGGAATGGGAAGATTTGAGAATACATAAAAGCAGGACCAAAAACTGATAAAGAGAGACAGAAAAGAATATGAATGTATAATCAAAAAAGAAACAAAATAACGAACTTCAAAAGCTTCTATATGTCCACAAAAAGGAAATGTTTGGCTCAGTCAAATGTGGATCCATTACAGGCAGTGTCAGCAAAATTTATAATTGGAAAAAATAAATTGCAGAGAAGGTAGATGATTTCTTTGTGCCTTTCTTCACTGAGGAAGATACAAGAACTCTCCCAAAATTAGAGGTCCAAGGGACTCGGGAGAAAGAGGAGATGACAGAAATTATTGTGAGGATGAAGGCTGTATTGGAGAAATGAATGGGGCTAAAGGTTCCTGCAGATTTGAAGGTAGCAAATGTCACACCACTATTTTCGAATGGAGGGAAAGAGAAAACAGGGAACTGCAGACGTGTTAGCCTTACATCAGTAGTAGGGAAAATATAAACATCTATTCTACAGGATGTGATAAATGGACACTTGAATAATAATGATCGGATTGGGCATAGTCAACATGGTTTCATGAATGGGAAATCACGTTTGACGAACCTGTTGGAGCTTTTTGAACATTTTACCAGCAAAATTGAGAAAGGGGAGTCGGTGGAACTGGTATACTTGGATTTTCCAAAGGCTATTGAAAACGTCACCCACAGCAGATTGACAGCAAAATTAAAGCACGTGGGATAGGAGGCAATATACTGACATGGATTAATAATTGTTTAGCAGGCTGAAAACAGAGAATAGGAACAAACGTGTCATTGGCATTGGCAGGCTCCCATTGGCAGGCTGCAAATAGTGACGTGCCACAGGGATCAGGACTCAGGCCCCAGCTGTTCACAATAAATGTCAATAATTAGGATGTCGGGGCCAAAATGCAATATTTTCATAGTTGGCAGAATACACAAAACTAGGTGTGAATGTGTGTTCTGAGGAATATGCAAATTGGCTCCAAGGGGATTTAATCAGACCTACTGAGTGGGCAAGAAAGTGGCAGATGTAGTATAATGTGGCAAATTGTGAGGTTATCCATTGTGGCCGGAGCAGCACATATGCAGAGTATATCTTAAATGGCAAGAGATTAGGAAGTGTAGACGTACAAAGGGACCTCCATATCTTTGTCAATAAGTCACTGAAAGCTAACATGCAGGTGCAGCACGCAATTAAGAAGGCTAATGGTATGTTAGTCTTTATCACAAGAGGATTTGAGTGCAGGAATTTTGAAATCTTGCTTCAATTGTATAGAACCTTGGTTAGACAGCACCAAGATTATTGTGTGCAGTTTTGGTTCCCTTACCCTGGGAAGGATCTTATTGCCAAAGAGGGAGTGCAACGAAGGTTCATCAGACTTGTTTCCAGGATGGCGGGAATGTTCGATGAAGAGTAATTGCGGAAACTGGGCGACTATTCTCTCAAGTTTCGAAGAATGAAAGGTGATTTCATTCAAACCTAAAAAATACATAAAGGGACAGATAGGGTGTTTGCAAGCAAGATTTTCCCCTGGGTGGGGAGTCTAGAACCAGTAGACACAATTTCAAAATAAGAAGGAAATCATTTAGGACAGAGACGAGGAGAAATTCCTTTACTCAGAAGGTTGTGAATCTTTGCAATTCCCTGCCTCAGAGGGCTGTGGAAGCTTAGTCATTGAGCAGGTTTAAAGCAGAGATTGTGGGATTTCTAAATACGAGGGACATAAGGAGATATCGGGATAGTGTGGGGAAAAGGCATTGAAGAGAATGATCGTACTGAAGGGTGGAGAAGGCTCGAAGGGCTTACTGGCCTACTGCTGCTCTTCTGTTCCTAGTACCTGTAGTGGCCACCTCTCCTGGTGGTGCTGCCATTACTGCTGAGCTGCCGGCCCTGTGATTGTGTAACCCACGGCCCTATAAAGCCTTTAATGGGATGGGGATCCCGTCTCGTTAAACTTTCACCCGAAAAGACAGGAGGGTCGTCCTGGGCGCGGCGGCAGGGGAGGGGGTGGGGTGAGGGGTGACATTTCAGGCCGACTCCGCAAAACCTGCCTCCTGCACATGACCCAGCCCATCGCATCTGTCAGGAATGATTCCATCTACTGAGTGTAAGTACAGCTCGCATTTACTCGGCTTTGGAGCAGATAGGACAAACTGACAAGGATAATCGTCTAAATGGATTTCTGGAACACATCTGCTAACTCAGAAGATATGAAGTCTCATGTGTTTTGGGACTTTCAGGGCAACATGAGCCAGTGAATGAGGATTCAGAGCCTCAAGAAGTGGAAGAGAGGTCTCTGAGGGAAAGCGATGACTGTCCAATAATAGTGAATACATTCCAATAAAATAAATCTCACAATATTTAAGGCAGAAAGTGGGAAATATTTGATAAAGTAACAAAGAGTGGGAAAAGTCTATGGTTCAGATTCCTTGTGCCCGCACATACTAAAAAGATAGGGAAGAAGCACAAGAGGCATTATTATCGGTTCATTAATAATCATCAGGTAAGGAAACAGTCTCAGACGGCTGACGGACAGTTAATGTGGTTGTTGTACTTTACACGTAATGCAGAACATGTTCGAATAACTATATATCAGTTAGCGTCAGCGGCAAAGAAGTTACTGGAATCCCCTTTCTGAGATGTGACGGATAAATACCTGGAAACACAGAATATAATTAAGAATATTCATCACATATTCCAAAATGAAGGTCATACTTGACCAACCATATTGGATTTTTAAATAATGTCGGAAAGATTAGATGCATGTAATAGAGTTGATGTAATTGCCATTAATTTTCCAAAGGTCTTCAATAAGGGACCATGTATCAGGCTGATGACTAATCTCAGAGCAAGTGAAATTCGGGGACATTTAGCAGAATGGACAACAATCTGACTACAAAAACAGAAAAACAGGGAATAAGGGTTAAAGATATTTTAAAAGCAAAATACTGCGGATGCTGGAAATCTGAAACAAAAACAAGAAATGCTGGATTCACTCAGCAGGTCTGGCAGCATCTGTGGAAAGAGAATCAGAGTTAACGTTTCGGGTCAGTGACCCTTCTTCGGAACTGACAAATATTAGAAAAGTCACAGATTATAAACAAGTGAGGTGGGGGTTGGGCAAGAGATAACAAAGGAGAAGGTGCAGATTGGACCAGGCCACATCGCTGACCAAAGGTCTTTGTTCCAGTCCGACTCAGGCCCCCTCCCCCAACTCTTTTTCCGGTACATTGATGACTGTCTCGGTGCCGTTTCCTGCTCCCGCCCCGAACTCGAAAACTTTATCAACTTTGCTTCCAATTTCCACCCTTCTCTCACCTTTACATGGTCCATCTCTGACACTTCCCTTCCCTTCCTCGACTTCTCTGTCTCCATCTCTGGGGATAGGTTGTCTACCAATATCCATTATAGGCCCACTGACTCCCACAGCTACCTCGACTACACTTCTTCACACCCTACCTCCTGTAAGGACTCCATTCCATTCTCCCAGTTTCTCCGTCTCCGACGCATCTGCTCTGATGATGCTACCTTCCATGACGGTGCTTCTGATATGACCTCCTTTTTCCTCAACCGAGGATTTCCCCCCACTGTGGTTGACAGGGCCCTCAACCGTGTCCGACCCATTCCCCGCACCTCTACTCTCACCCCTTCCCCTCCCTCCCAGAAACGTGACAGGGTTCCCCTTGTCCTCACTTTTCATCCCACCAGCCTCCATATCCAAAGGATCATCCTCCGCCATTTTCGCCACCTCCAGCGTGATGCCACTACAAGTCGCATCTTCCCCTCCCTTCCCCTGTCAGCATTCCGAAGGGATCGTTCCCTCCGCGACACCCTGGTCCACTCCTCCATTACCCCCACCACCTCGTCCCCGTCCCAGGGCACCTTCCCTTGCAATCGCAGGAGGTGTAATACCTGCCCATTTACCTCCTCTCTCCTCACTATCCCAGGCCCCAAACACTCCTTTCAGGTGAAGCAGCGATTTACTTGTACTTCTTTCAATGTAGTATACTGTATTCGCTGCTCACAGTGTGGTCTCCTCTACATTGGGGAGACCAAGCGCAGACTGGGTGACCGCTTTGCGGAACATCTCCGCTCAGTCCGCAAGCAGGACCCTGAGCTTCCGGTTGCTTGCCATTTCAACACTCCCCCCTGCTCTCATGCTCACATCTCTGTCCTGGGATTGCTGCAGTGTTCCAGTGAACATCAACGCAAGCTTGAGGAACAGCATCTCATCTACTGATTAGGCACACTACAGCCTGCCGGACTGAACATTGAGTTCAATAATTTCAGAGCATGACAGCCCCCCACTTTACTTTCATTTTTAGTCACTTTTAGTTATTTTTTCTTCCTTTTTTTCTTCCTTTTTTTTGCATTCCTTTTTACAGTTTTTGCATTTATTTCATTTCATCTTAGTTTGTTCAGTTTGCTTACCCACTGTTTTTTTCAGGTTGTTTTTCTTCAGGTTTGCACTTGCTGATGTTCTATATTCAGTATATTCACACCTAATCTGTACTAATGCTTTGTCTTTCAAAACACCATTAACATATTGTTTGCCTTTGCTCCGTGACCTTTTGGTCAGCTATGTGGCCTGGTCCAATCTGCACCTTCTCCTTTGTTATCTCTTGCCCAACCCCCACCTCACTTGTTTATAATCTGTGACTTTTCTAATATTTGTCAGTTCCGAAGAAGGGTCACTGACCCGAAACGTTAACTCTGCTTCTCTTTCCACAGATGCTGCCGGACCTACTGAGTGAATCCAGCATTTCTTGTTTTTGTTAAAGATATTTTGTTAGATTGTCAGAAGTTGGGAAGTGGTTTTCCACAAAGGTCAGCGCTGCGAATATTGTCCTTCACCACTTAAATAAACCAAATGGATGTGGGAAGCAGAAGCACAATTTCACAATTTGCAGCCAAGTCCAAATTCAGAGTACAGTTGATACCGAGTAGGAATACAACGAAATATCTGAAAACGTTATTAATAATGCTTGATAAGGGCATTTAAATGCGATATTATTTTGAGGAGTGCTAAGTGTGAGCAGCTGAATTTTGTTCTGAAAAATAAGCATCTCAAATAATGCTTGGATGACAAGAGTCTTTGAAGACAAGACGACAAGTGGAAAAGGGGTTCAGGGGACAGATTCTCAAATCATTTAAAGTAGCAACACATGTTAACAGGCCCGTAAAATACAAAACAATCACAGGAGTTCAATTCCAGAGGATTGGATTTGAAAAACAAAAACAAAGAGCTGATCTTATACTAAAATAGAACCATGGTTTTACAAAACTTGGCGTACTGTGTGTTGTTCTAGTCTCCATGTTACAAAAAGGATACTGATGCACTCGAGATGGTGCAATTATTTTTAATCAGATGATACCAGAGCTGAGTGAAGTGTACTGTTTATTTCACCATTCATATTTACTAAGTTATTATTTACCTCACTTGCTCTGATCTCTGTATTATGAAAATCGGATATGTATGTTCATTAGCTGTAGGTATCTCGTCAGAGGGACACAACTCACTGAGCCAAGGGCGGAGATTGGTACAGGTCACATCTGGTGAGATTCTGAACCTGAGACATGAACTCATCCGTCAAAGATGAATCTGTTACAGCAGTGGACGATTCAACAAATACTGCCCAATATTTATCCTGTGCCATTAATTGGTATTTGGTTTCAGCACACGTGACCCACAGCTTCGCAGGACTATGTTGGGTGAAGGGATTAATCAGCAATAAAATATCTAGTGTTCACATTAACTATACTCAGCTTAAGAATAAGTAATTATTACAGTAATGGAATATTGTATCAGTGCTGTCCTGCGGTTTAATTGTCGGTGAATAGTTAGCATCTGTTTCAGTAGGAACAGTTCAACAGAAAACACAGAAATATCAATACATTTAAATTTATATATGGATTTGCAAACCTCAGTAAACATCTTCCGCTTGGCAATCCATTCGTCAGACCCAAAGGCATCTCAATAGAGAAATCTTTTATGTGAAGCAAAGATTTCAAAACAGAAATCGGATTGGACAATTGCAGTCATTACAATAAAACATGCTCACTGGGATCAGGTGTCCCACTCCCGTTCATGACCAACTCTCCGCACAATTCCACATTAGTACATGAGCACTGGAGTCAGATGTTTCGCTCCAGTTAGTGACCCACACTCAGTACAATTCTACAGTGACAGATGGTCCCAGGAATACCTTCTTTTAAAGATTTGGCTTCAATGATATCTAAGTTAACTTTACACGATTTTCCACTAAATACAATAACTCGATAATTCAGAGATTCTATCAGTTACAATCAGAGGTTTATTATCAGTTAAGGGAATACAATAAAACCGCAGCGAAAATGCAGGATATTTGACATAAGAAAATGATATCAGTGATCGGCTGTCTGTATATCGCTGCCCACTATATCAGCAAGTAACATTCTTTATCAGAGAAGAAATAGAGACCAGCTCACGCACAGTTTTACACAACTTCAATGGTTATAACCACTTACCAGGAACACCAATGCTGGAAAGGATCAGGTAATATATTTTCCTGATACTGCTCAGTGTTTCAAGCATTTTCTGTATGGAATGATCTGTCCCTTTGTACTGTAGGCAATCTCTCTATATTAAACTCTGAGGTGATACATTCCCAGAGCCGATAACTTATACCCTGTGGGATCTCCACGGGAAAATTGAAATTCCATTTTTAAAGATTTGAACAAACAGATTACAACATCGAGTTCTGTCCCCATTGTAACAAAATACATATGTTTCTGAAGTTGAACTGGAAAACTGCTAAGAATGGACTATTCTAATCACATCAATTAACTCATGGAAATTAAAGCCTGATTCTCCGAGCAATAAGGTGGCTCTTTCAAACATCATCTATCTTATCAGTAGTCTCATGTTGTTTCAGTGCTGTCCTTCACTCGACTGTGACCATTCAGCAATTTAACTCCAAATGTCTGGATGTTTGCTTCAGGGCTGCTCTACTTCACTGTGGATTCTGGCTGTCCCCGTTAATTTTGGTAATTCAGTAATTAAATCCCAAATGTGGAGTATCTCTCTCAAGGCTACTCATTTTCATTTTGTGGGATATGGCTGCTTCTTTAACTGTGAACTTTCAATTAAGTGGTTAAAATAGATGTTTGTGACTATGCATTGCAGAATTGAACTAATGCAACATCTCATCCTTCATTACCAATACTACCCCCGATCCTTTTCCTTTTTCCTATCCTTCCTAAATGGTGAATGCCCTTGAAATTTCAGTTCCCAGCTTTGGTCAGCTGCAGCCACGTGTCCGTTAAAGATAATTCTTGTTTACTAATGTTCCATCAATTCATCAGTTATACCTTAATGCGAATGCTACATGCAGTCGATAGAGTGACTTAAATTTAGCCTTTTATAACTTGTTTCCCGGTATTTTGACCCGATTTGATGCTGGCCTTTGTTTCTGCTGTCTTCCAGGTTATTGGTCTCGGTCCTGCTTGTCGAGTTTCCACCTGCCCAGAACGAGTACGGATGCCTCAAGAATCTAAAGTCCTCCCACTTGCACCATCTTTCCAGCCACGCCTTCATTTACACCACACTCCTATTTCTATACTCACCAGCATGTGTCACCGGGAGTAATCATGAACCTACTCCTTTTGAAGTCTTGCTTTTTAATCTCTTTCCTATCTCTCTAAAATCTGTTTCCAGGTCTTGATTACTCTTTCTACCTGTCTTTAGTGGAATTGTGGTCCATGAGCTCTAGCTATTCACCCACCCTGCAGTTGCACAGTGATATCCTTGACCCTCTCACCAGGGAGGCAACATACCGTCCTGGAGTCACGTCTATGGTCGCAGACATGCCTGTCTGTTCACCTAATTATTGAACGGCCCACCACCTTCACTTTTTCACTCCTCTTCCTCCTGCCCTGTGCAGCTGAGCTGTCCGTGGTTTAACGGACTTGGCTGTAGTTGCACAACCGTGAGGAACCATCATCTTCACTTGCTTGCAAAGAGGAAAATCTATTATTGAGCGAGATCGACTCAGCGAAAACCTGGGCTACCTGCCTGGTCCTCTTCGTCTCTCTGATGGTGACCCATCCCCTCTCTGCCTGCACTCTCCTCAAATACAGTTTGAACACTTCTCTTAACATGCTATCTAAATAGTGCTGAGCCTCGTGGATGTGGCACAGTGACTCCTCAATCCCACAACTTCGAAACCCAGGAGATCAGCTTTCTGTAGCTGGTAACACTTGCTGAACATGTGGTCATCGATGCAACTGGAACCGTTCAGAAACAATATCCACCATTTTTAACATGCAGCATGCTTTTCAACTGTGGGAGCCGTCAGATCCTGATGATTGGGACACCAGCAGATGGAAATGTTGAGAGATGGACAGTAACTGCATTGAGACAGGGACACCAGCAGATGGAGATGGTGAGAGGACAGTAACTGCAGCGAGACAGGGACACCAGCAGATGGAGATGGTGAGAGAAGGACATTAACTGCAGTGAGACAGGGACACCAACAGATGGAGATGGTGAGCTTTTGCTGATGGAAGATTCAGTGTTCCTGAGAGTCTGAAAGTTTCAAAATGTTTGAGGAATTTACTTTCTGTAAACTTGAGATGCTGAATAAAATAATTTCAATACGATTGTTGTTAAATGGCTATTTTCCTACTATGTAAACACTTGTAACATTAAACTGGTGCCTGTTTGGAAAATTATTTTGAGTGATTAAAGATAATGCATAAACCACACAACAGCATAAAAAAAAACTCAACAATCATTACAAATAAAAACTCTCTAAATAAGTTGTGTTGGATTCTTCATCACTAACATTATGACATCTCTCTCACTCATTCTCAATTCTTTCTTTATGCTGGTATTTTCTGTACAATAACTCAAAGAAATTGAAGCTTTGATCCGATTTTCTTCTGTAAGTTAATATTGAATCTGCTTTCAGAAACCTGCCAAAATGTAAATTCCAGATCAGAGCAACTCCCTGCCTATTTATTTCTCCCCTCTGCTAGTGTAAAGCGTCTCTCCTCATGTCTCCAAACTGAGGGAAAGAATTTGAATACAATTAATTTCTCCAGGGCAGCAGCTGCAGAGGGACAGGAACATCCTGAATGTGGACATGTGATGAACAAAGTGAAATTGAAATTCCGAATAAAAACTGCCTGTTTATACTGCAGTCAAACTGGCCTCTCCAACAAAATCTCACTGCCAGAATTTCAAGAGAACGGCAGTGAATCATTTTCTGAACGTTCTATTAACTGGAGGTGAATAGTGAAAGACGTTTAATGCAATTATTGCTAAATAGTCATTATCCAAACCGGCCCCTTCAGGTTTTAATTTACAGCAGATGTTCTGCTCTTTTGAAGAGGTTTTTGGGAGAGAGAGAGACAGACAGACAGACAGACAGGTTTCTGTCTGGAATGGTCCATTTGGGATATCGCTGGAATATCCCTCTTTCCCCCTTTTCCTGTTTACACCGAGACTCACCTTGGACTGTCGCATATCTGGGAGGCAGTGTACAGATGGAGAAAGCTGAGAGATGGTTGGATGAGCTGTATTTTGGATGGACTGGCTGTTTTGAGTGACAGATTCTGGGATATATTAGGACGTCATCAGCCTCAATTCTTTCTTTCCATGCAGCTGGTTTGTGAATGTGAGTTCCTGTGTCTCCGTCTCTGTGTCCAGGTGAATTGCAAGCTAATTACAATGTGTGTGTGTGTGTGTGTGTGTGTGTGTGTGTGTGTGTGTGTGTGTGTGTGTGTGTGTGTGTGTGTGTGTGTGAGTGTGTGTGTGTGTGAGAGAGAGAGAGAGATAGAGAGAAAAAAGAGCGAGAGTGAGAGAGGGAGAGAGTCCAGTCTGAATCCCGCTTTCTCTGTACCAGTCCTGACCCTTTTCTCCCATTCACACCCCATTGCCTCTTTCCAGGATCTTTTCCCCATTACTCAATCTCTTTCTCTCTCTCAACCAGTCTCTCTCTCCCAATCTCTCTCCCTCAATCGCTTTCTCAATCTCTCTCTCAAGCTTTCTCTACCTCTGTGTGTCTAATTGTCTCTATCTCTCTCTCTGTTTCTCTCTATGTCCCTCTCTCTCTCTGTTTTTCTCTCTGTCTCTCTTTCTCTCACTCCCTGTTCCTCAATGTCTCTCTCTCTATCTCTCTATCCGTGCTTCTCTCTCCCTGTATTTCTCTCTCTCTGTTTTTTCTTTCTCTATCTATCTCTCTCTCTCTCTCTCTCTCTCTCTGTTGTTATCTCTCTTGTGTGCGCTCTCACTCTCTCTGTTACTCAAACTCTCTCTCCCTCACTTTGTGATTCTCTCTCTGTTTCTCTCCCTCTCTATTTCAATGTCTCCCTGTTTTTTCTCTCTATCTCTATTTCATTTTCTCTGTTTCTCTCTCTCCCTCTGTTCCTCAATCTCTCGCTCCCTCAATGTGGTTCTCTTTCTCTCTGTGTTTCTCTCTCTCTCTGTTCCTCAATCTTTCTCTCTCTCTCTCGCTCTCTCTCTCTCCGTTTCTCTCTCAGTTTCTCAATGTCTAACTTTCTCTCTCTCTCTGTTTCTCTCTCTCTTCCTCTGTTTCTCTCTCTCATTCCCTCACTTTGTGGTTCTCTCAGAGTGATTGTGCGTCTTTCTGTCACAATGGTTTTCTCTGTGCTTCTCTCTCTCTTTCGTTTTCTCTCTCTCTATCTCTCTCTCTCCGTCTTTTCTCTATTCCCTTGCATTTCTGTTTTTTGTCTATTTCTGACTTTGTCTTTTCTCTATTTCTCTGACTTTCTGTATTTTCTCCCTGTTACTTTGTCTCTTTCTGTCGTTTCTCTCTTTCTTTTTCTCCCTCTTTCTTTGTCTCTGTCTGCCGTTTCTCTATTTCTCTGACTTTCTGTCTTTTCTCTATTTCTGACATTCTGTGTTTTCTCTATTTCTGGCTTTATCTTTTCTCTGTTTGTCTGACTTTCACCCTCTTTTCTGTTTTTCTGTCTCTTTCTGTCTTTTCTCTCTTTCTCTTTCTTTGTTTCTTTCAGTCCGTTCGGTTTATTCAACTCTATTTCAGACTTTCATTTTCTCTTTCTTTTCCTAACGCTACCCCTTCCCCGAAATTTATCACCCCCGCAATTATATGACCCTCCGCAATTTATATCTCCCCGACAATTTATATCTCCCCCGCAATTTTTATATCCCCCGCAATTTACATCCCCCGCAATGTTCATATCCCCCAGCAATTTATACCCCCCGCAATTTATACCCCCCACAATGTATATCCCCCCGTAACTTATTCATGCCCGTGAATAGCACCCCCCCACCCACCATGTAAATACACCTAGTCTACAGACCCCTACCTGATATCCCCATGTTAACCGACCCCCAGCTAACACCCTTCCTTTGAACAGGCTGCCATCTAAATACACCTCCTGTGAACTGACCCCCATCCAATACGCTTGATGTGAACAGGCTTCCATCTAAATACCCCCAGGAACAGGCGCCCCTCTAAACACCCCTCCTGTGAACAGACTCCCACCTAAATACCCCCAGGAACAGGCTTCTATATAAATACCCCCTGTTTCTTTCAATTATTTATTTTAAAGTAAGTTTTTCCTCAATACCCAGCAACCACCTAGACGGTATTTCCATTTACTGTTTTTGAAAATTATGTATGTTCATTTCCCTTTAAACTCATGTCAATTTCCTTTTGAGTGCTTGGAATAGCAACTCATATTAATTTATTTATTATTGATTTAAATGTCATAAACAATTATTTCCATGTTTTGTGGTTTCCGATGAATTTATCAGAGACAGTAATTTCGATTTAGAGATACAGCACTGAAACAGGCCCTTCGGCCCACCAAGTCTGTGCTGACCATTAACCACCCATTTATACTAATTCTACAGTAATCCCATATTCCTACCACATCCTCACCTCTCCTTATATTCCCCTACCACCTACCTGCACTAGTGGCAATTTATAATGGCCGATTCACCTATCAACCTGCAGGTCTTTTGGCTGTGGGAGGAAACCGGAGCACCCAGAGGAAACCCACGCAGACCTTGCAAACTCCACACAGACAGTAGCCAGAGTTGAAGCCGGGTCGCTGGAGCTGTGAGGCTGCGGTGCTAACCCTGCGCCACTGTGTCTAACGTTGCTGCAGAAGCTGACTGCAAATAATTACAAAGACTTTATCTCGAAATATAATAAATAGAAACAAATATACGAAGGAATTAATGCCAGTTCCTGACTTTATAAAAAAGAAGGCCAAACATTCAGATCAAAATATCACCATGCTGTCATAAATGTTGCAAAAGTCTTAAAGTGCTGGAGTTGATTGATCTCTGTGACCATATGGTCCACTTATTTAGAGAAACAAAGAACACAAGGTCCATTCGGCTTGGAGCGAAATTAGTTCATTCAATCCAGGGTATATGTGATAATTTAGAAAGAGCAATTATCACAAAATCCAATATATTTATATGTATAATTTTATATATATATATATATATATATATATATATATATATATATATATACAAAATACCATACAGCAAATTGTTAAGTTGCGAGCGGAAAGGGTTAACTCTACCAGTTTTAAAGTGGTGAAGCAAAAGTTCTCCGGATGTAATGACATCCCACCTCTCTTGTTAAAAGCAAAGGACAAGGAAACACATATTCAACCAATTCAAACTACTTTTGAACGAGGTAGAATCCTTAAGGGAAAACATGCTTTTTCCTTGAAAAAGCCACTCTGAGTCATCCTTGACCTGAGCACCACGGAGGCATCACGCAATCCTGGAGCCTCGTTTGCGGCCACAGAAACGTCTGTTTGCTCGCCTTACAATTGAATCTCCTATCACGATGGATCTCCCAGTCTTTTCCTGCCCTGCTGTACAGCAGAGCCATCCATTGTGCCACAAACCTGGCTGTTGCTGCTTTCCCCTGAGAGGCCATCCCCCAACAATATCCAAAGTGGTTTATCAGTTTGGGAGGGGGATGGCCACAAGAGACTCCTGCACTACCTGCAGGCGCCGACTACTACTGCTGGACAGCCATCCCTTTTCTGCCCGTGCAGCCATTACCAGCGGCGTGACCACCTCACTAAACATGCTATCCAAAGTGTCCTCAGCACCGTGGTCATCACTGGATACAGGGGTGCGGTGCTTGAGGATTGGAGAATTGCTAACGTTCTGCCTCTGATTAAAATGGGAGCGAAGGATAGACTGAATATTTACAGGCCATCCAGTAGAAACTCAGCAGTGGTAAAATTATTGGAATCTATTCAGAGAGACAGGATAAACTGTCAGTTAGAAAGGCACAGGTTAATCAAGGATATTCAGGATGGATTTGTTCAGGGAAGATCTTGCTTGACCAACTTGATCACATTTTTTGAGCAATAACAAGGAAGATAGATGAGGGCAGAGCAGCTGATGTGGTCAACATAGAATTCAGCAAGGGATTTTGCATGGCAGACTGGATAAAAAAAATCCCCATGGGATTCAGGGAAATGCTGCAAGGTGGATGCAAAATTGCCTTGGTGGCAGGAAACAAAGGGTAATTTTTGACGGGTGTTTTAATGAATGGAGGCTGTTTACAGTGGTGTTCCGCAGGACTCAGTACTGGGTCCCCTGTGTTTTGTGGTATATAATAACGATTTGGACTTAATGTAGGGGGCATGATCAAGAAGTTTGCAGAGCAGACGAAGATTGACTGTTTGGTAGATAGCAAGGAGCATATGTGGAGGCTGCAGGTAGATTCTGATGGTCTGGTCAGATGGGGGGACAAATGGAATTCCAGCCAGAGAAGTGCGAGGTGATGCATTTTGGGACGTCATACAAGGGAAAGGAGTACATAATAAATGAGAAAATACTGAGAAGTGTACAGGAAGTGAGGTATCTTGGAGTCAATGTCCACAGATCCCTGAAGGTAGCAGGCAGGTCGATAGATGGTTCAGAAGGCAGACATAATCCTTTCCTTTATTAGCTATGAAAGAGAATAGAAGAGGAGGGAAATTATGCTGGAACTGTATAACTCATTGGTTAAGCCATAACTTGAGTACTGTGTGCAGTTCCAGTCACCACATGACTGAAAGAATCTAATTGCACTAGAGAGGGTACAGAGGAGATTTACGAGTATGTTGCCAGGACTGGAAAAATGCAGGTTGGAGGAAAGATTGGATATGCTGTGGTTATTCTCCTTTGAACAGAGAACGCTGAGTGGAGATTTGACTGAAATGTACAAAACCTTGAGGAGCCTGGATCGAGTGGAGATGAAGGATGTATTTGCCTTAGCAGAGAGGTCAGTGACGAGGGGGCATAGCTTTAAACTTATTGCTAGAAAAATGGAAGGGAGATGAGGAAAATCTTTTTTCATCCAGAGGTGGGTAGGGATCTGGACCTCACTGCCTGAAAGGGTAGTTGAGGCAGACTCTCAACTCATTGAAAAGGGCTAAGAACTAAATGTTGGAAGGTGGGATTGGAATAGGTGGATCCTTTTCTGGCTGGCACAGACACTATGGGTCAATGTGGCCTCTTACTGCACCTTAAACATTTTATGTTTCTATGATTCGATGGTTCTTGGAAGTTTAAAATACTAAATTATTCCTCTTTTCTGCTGATATTCACCCCATGTTGCTGAGCAATCTTTTACCTCGTAATTCAAATAACATCTTATTCACATGTCTTGCGGATCTGTGTCTGGTTGCTCCCCTTATGTATTCCCTTTCTTGAATGAAAAAAGTTGGTCAGCCTAATCAGAGCAAGATTCCAGTCAACTTCACAACCAGTTATAAAAGCAAAATACTGCGGATGCTGGAAATCAGAAATAAAAACAAGAAATGCTGGATCCTCTCAGCAGGTCTGGCAGCATCTGTGGAAAGAAAAGCAGAGTTAACGTTTCGGGTCAGTGACCCTTCATCGGAACTGACTGGTAGTTGAGGCAGAGACTCTCAACTCATTGAAAAGGAGTCTGGATATGCACATCAGATACCACAATCTGCACGGCTAAGAGCTAAATGTTGGAAGGTGGGATTGGAACGACATCATTTCCGATGAAGGGTCACTGACCCGAAACGTTAACTCTGCTTCTCATTCCACAGATGCTGTCAGACCTGCTGAGTGGTTCCAGCATTTCCTGTTTTCACAACCAGTTATTTCGTTTTAGCCCTTTTCAACGTCTGGCCACAAGTTGCACCTTGTGTATTTTGGGGTTTTTAGCCTTAGAAAACGTTTATTTAAACATTTTCTGTTCTGAAGTTTACAATTTATTACAATGGGGTCCTCAGTTGTGCCTGATCTAATAAGTTACAAATAACGGTTACTTATGGATCCAGTATAATTCATTGAACAAGATGCTATAAATACTTAACAAAAAAGCTCTGAAGACAACGTGGAAGTTTCTTATCCTTCGAGGCCAGGATTCCTAGAATGTTCTCTGCACAGGCCGTCCCTTTGTTCTCCTGTCTCTGAATGGGCATTACGTTGAACTGTGTTTCAAAATAATTACACCACAGACACCATTGTACACTGTACCAGCAAAGACTTTGGGTTTCCATCTTTTGGGCTTCCGATTCCTTCTTCTGAAATCCTTTGAATTCCCTCTTGCACGAGATTAACATAAGGTTCATCTGCTGTCTCGGCACCACTGTAATTGGAGTGATGTACACTGATAGCATGTCCATCGCTTATTTCCTCGGCTCCCAGAGTTAACATTTCATTGTGTGAACAAATAATACATCATTGTAGATACAAAGCAGTTGTACCTCAATGTTTCATCTTCTTATCAACCATGTCAACTATTGTAAACAATTCACCTCAACATTCCCAAGATGTCAAAGCAATTCAGAATAAATGTTTCGAGTGGAATATCAGGAAGACAATGCATTTTTTCAAAATAAATGTTTGCTTCTCCAGCTACAGTTAATTGATCAAGTTAGTTTAACATACTTATTAAACGGCATGGTTCTTGTTTAATGATAGGTGTCATATCCAGTTCAAGCTTCTTTCACATCAGTTCCTTTAGGGAGCGCAATCACTCTCCTCCTGACCCCTTTACGAAGGTCCTCTCTTTCCATTTTCTCACTGCTCTTCCGCTTTTTTGATTCCTGATAACATACCTCCGGTCCTCCCAGTGTCTCCTTTCGGCGCCCACTCCCCCCCCCCCCCCCGCCAACCCCCCAACCACCCCCCACCCCCATCCACCCCGACCCGCTGCTCTTTGCTCTGTCTGACTCCTGCTGCATATTTATTGTTGGTCCTCTGAAAGTAACTTCTTGCGCTTCTCCCAATACTGCTTGGCAGGACCGACTACTCCTGCTCATTTACTTCAGGTCCTCTGAATATCACTGTTTGTTCTTTATTCACTGGTCTTTGGTGTATCAGATATCCGCTGCTAATTTCCTTCTGCTGCTCCTATTCTCGACCCCGTCTTCAGCTCTCGTGTTTGTTTTCACTCCTACAGGCTATTTTCTTCTGCACCTTCAGTGGTCACCTCTTGTCCATTAACCACTGGATCTGAAAGCTGGTCTCAGTTGCTTTGTTTATTAATTAATTTACTAACTGATGTAACTACATATTTCACTGCATTTTTTAACTGCTCTCTGAACTCGGACTGAGTGACCACATAAATAAATGTGTTTGTACAGCAACTTAAATTCCGAAGCATATATGCGACATCTTCAAATATATCAAAAGAATCACCATCAAAGAGATCACCAGCAGCAAAGATATATAAAATATACACCAGCCACAGAAATATGAAACTGCCAGATATGCTGAAGAGTAAAATCATAGACGTCCTTCTTCTCTCCATTTCAGAGTCACTGTGATTATCTTTCTTGCTCTGACACTTCAGTCTCTGACGAACACGATTGGTCACTAAAATGTGACTGAGCGTCAGAGCGTTCAGCAACAGAATTAAAATGAAAGGTAATAATGGTGTTAAAACTTTTTCAAACATTCTAAATCCAATCCATCGAGGGTCAGTAAAATAGCTTGGCTGATTAGAACAGCACCATCCTACATTGTCGGCTACCCATTTAGGTTTATATCTAAAGTAGGTGGGAATATTTTTCAGACAGAACAGAATGCCAGTTGTTGATAGAACCACAGTCGCAGTTTTCCTGGTGCAATATTTTGATTTCAGCTTCGGGCAACAAATGGCGACAAATCGATCAAATGTGAAAGCGATGGTGAACCAAACGGAACAGTCGATGGCTGCACGGGTCAGGACATAGAGAGGGCGACACACAGAGGTGAGGTCCAGGAAATTTAATGGGAAATAAAGGTTATTGATTTTCCGGAGTATGATCTCAGTGATAATGACCAGTAGATCCGTCGTTGACATGGCCACCAGGTAGTGAATGGTGCAAGTCGAGAGTCCGCAATTTCCCTTGGACAGGATCACAATTGAGACTAAATTAACTGTAAAGGAGAGAAGGGAGAAGTGGCTGTAAATTACGGAAAAAAATATTCTCCGTTTCTCAACCCAGGCAGGAAGGATTTTAGCACCAAAACCGTGTGGGTTCGGATCGGGTCAGATCGGGTCCATGACCCCAACCTGCCTCCAACCCCAGCACGTCCAGATTTAACAAACCCTGGACGGAAAGGTCCAGCACCCTGCTCACCGGACGCTGATCAACCAGTTAAATGTAGTAATGAGGAGCCAAAAAACGAGTAGACTGGAGAACTGTACCGAGTCTCCAACCACTCCCAATGCAGGAACCCATCCCGGCCTCGAATTACTCCCTCGGGTCTGAGAAATTCCACCCTGACTCGAACCACTCCCTCGGATAGGAGGCACCCATATGTCTTGGACAACTCTCTCTGATGTATAAATGAGTTAAAGTGAAAAGGGAGTTTCATGAGTCAATGCAAATGTGATGAAAGTACGGACTTTCATTTCGACAGGAATATCATTAAAAGATAAATGTTACAATAACCTATTATAAAGGTGGTGATTGAACACATAAATAATGTGTGCTTTTCTGGACTACACATGATAAAAATATACAGAGAAACCTGCAGGTTCACATATTCTTCACAAAAATAATACCTTAACTGAAAGATTATAGTTATTGGGATATGTCATGGCTCCATCTGTCGTTAAGAGAAGGATGTGTGCTGAGCTAATAGAGGACTTTAAAATTACATAGGGGTTAGAGAGGGAAAACGCAGACCTGATATTTCCACCTTTTCTGGTGACCAGTTCTCCATTTCCTGAAAATAAGACGATCATCAATAAATGCACGATGGAATTCAAGAGAGACCTGTTTACTCAGAGTGCTGAGAACGTGCAATTGAGACCTCGTGGAGTAGTTGCAATGGGAAAAATATAAGAAGAAGCGAAGTTAGTACATGATGGAGACAGGATTGGAAGGATATGCTAATAGGATAAATGAGCTGAAATGAAGAGAGGCGAGTGCAGAGCAGGAAGAAAGTCATAATCTAGTTATGCGGAATGCCCAGTTTCTGTGCTTTAAAATCAGTAACTTGTCTATTAATATGTCATAGTCATCAGTGTTTTTTTCGTAATATTGAAGAGGATTATTTATTATTGCAGTGCACTTATGACCAAAGGCTTCTCAGGACCGTATTCTGGAAGGAAATTAATCAGCACCTAATAGTGCTGTCAACAATTCTACTTAGAGTAAGAGTAAGATGGCGACCCGCAGATTCCTAACGTCAGAGAAGCCTCTCAGGGAGGTTAGTCTATACTTTGGATGCTCTCTATAACCGTGCAATTCCGTTCAACAATTACAGATAGTCCAGACAATGCATGGTCCCCAGAGTTACGTGGTCCACACCAGTTAGTCAGACACAATAAATGCAATTCTAGAGTGACAGAGACTCCCAGTTATACATGATCGCTGAGGTCAGGTGCTCCACTCCAGTTAGTGCACACACACAGTACAATTCTACATTAACAGATAATTCCAGTAATCCTTCCCCTCTGAGATTTTCCTGCTTTGAGCTGTGATTCTACAGAACACAAAATTCCACATAATTCAATAACTTTACAATGCAGAGTGCCTTGAGCTGGAAACAGTTGAGACAACAGATTAAAATTGCACCAGTAATTCAGGAAATCAATGCAATTATATTAGTGAATGTGTGTCTGTGTAACTGTAATCATTCGATCTCATGTACTATGATTATTCCCATGGTAATGGAAGAAACCAGTTCATACACAGATTTGCAAAACTTCATTGGTTAAAGAAACTTACCAGGAACGCCAATTATAGCAAGGATCACATAGAATATGTTCCTGACCCATTGAATTGGTTGGTGCATTTTCTGCTTGGAGTGATCGGTCTGTTCATGCTGCAGGTAATATCTCTGAAATGAATTCTGACGTGACACATTCCCAGTGCATTACCTTTATACACGCCCGGAGCTCCATGGGAATACTGAGGTTGCAAAATTATTCAAATAGTTTTTCTTAATCTTTGAACAAACAGATTACGACAGTTGCGTTAATTCCCTGTTGATGGAATATATTTTGCACTAAGATTGACTTGGACCAAGCCCCACCCGTACTGGACAAATCTGATCACAATAAGCAACTAATCGTAACTAGAAGCTGTGTTAAACAGAAATCAAGGAAGTCCTGCAAAAATCATGAGTCCCATCTTTCAATCTCAAGTAGTTTTCGTGATGGCCTTAACTCAGCATGATTATTCAGAAATTAAATTCCTAACGTCAGAGAAGCCCCTAACGGATGTTCGTCTATAATTTGGATGCTCTCTTTAACTGTGCAATTCCGTTCAACAATTCATATATTCAAACAAAAAGGAGTATTGAATGGTTGCAACACAGCAGTTGGCCATTTGGTCTGTCTTGTCTGTGTCGGCTCTCTGCACGGTCAGCTCAGCAAATCTGATTCCCACATCTCCTCATCACTAACCTGCATTGTTTTTCTCTTCAGTTGTTTATTCAGTTCGCTTCTGATGGAATCTGTCTTCGCCACATTCTCAGGCAGCTCATTTCATATCCTAAACACGTGCATACGTTTTCCCTCATGTCGCCGTTGATTCTATTGCCAATCCCGTAAACCTGTGTCCTTTGGTTTTCGCCAGGTTTGCCAATGAGAGCAGTTTCTCTCTATCTACTCTGTTTAAACAGACCATGGTTTGGAACAACTGTATCAAACTCTCTCTCAATTTCCTCTTTAAGGAGAACAACCCCGATTCTTTAATCTGTCGGCATAAACATCTGTCACCCCTGGAATTTTCTTTTGAACATTTTCTACACCCGCTCTAAAGCCTACAAATTGTTCCTCAAAGTGTGGTGCCTCGAACCCGACACAATGGCAGGATTTTCAAAATTGTTCTCTCCCTCACACGATCCGAGCTTCTCCGTTTCACTTTTCAACTTCTTTATCCGATACATCGATGATTGTGGCTGTGTCAAACCTTTGTTCACATCGAGCACGAAAATGTAATCAAACTTGCATTGAAATATCTGTACCTCCCTCGCCTGAAAATGACTCCTTACTTCTCCTCCACGAATTCCCTCCCTCAATATAAGTGGACAGACTTTGCATCAATATTTACAATGCCAACAACTTCCACAGTTATCTTGACTCATCGCATCTATGCTGTTTCTTCATCCAGTCATTCCCACTCCCCCCATTCAATCCCCAAAGCCCTGCAAGTTTATTTCTTTCACGTTGCCGTAAAATTTCAATTTGAAGTCATTGATTGTCTCTGTTTTCATCACCCTTGGGGGCAACAGGATCCCGATCATTACCACCCGCTGTGTAAAAAAAACTTCCTTATCATATTTAGCCTTTATCTCTTGCTCAAAGCCTTCAATCTGTGTCCTCTCGTCCTTGTACCACGAGTTGCTGGGAAAGGTTTTTCGTTCTCTAACTTATCTAAACCTGTCATTACCGTGTACGCTTCCATTAAATGTCCTCTCAACTTCCTTTGTTCGAAGGAGAGCAGCCCAGCTTTTCCAACCTAACCTTATAACTAAAATCCTCCCTCCTCTGGTAAATCTCCTCTGCATCATCTCAAAAACCGTCACATTCTTCCTAAAGTGTAGTGATCATAATTGGACACAACACTTCAGTTGGAACCTAAAAAAGAGCTTTATACATGTTCAGCATAACATCCCTACTTTTGTACTCAATGCCTTTGTTTATGAAGCCCAACATCCCATATGCTTTACTAATCACTCTCTCAATATGTTCAGCACCTTCAAAGATCGATGCAGATGCACCCCCAGGTCTTTATTTTCCCCCACAGTCATTAGAACTGTGTCATTAAGTATATATTGACTCTCCCTATTCCATCTGCCAAAATGCATCAACCAACACTTGTCTGTATTGTATTCCATCTGTCACCAGTCTGCCCATTCTGCTAGCCTATCTATGTCCTGCTGTAGGTGGTTCATATCACCCTCTCTATTTACCACCTCTCCAAGTTTGGCGTCATCTGGAGATTTTGAGATTCTACTCTGTATTCTAAGATCCAAAGAATTTATATAGATCAAAACAGGAAAGCATTGCTGCCCCTCTGACCCTTGGGGAACACCACAGTCTACCCCCCTCCAGTCTGAAAAACAATCATTTAGTATGATTCGGTGTTTTCTGCCCTGAAGCCAATTTTTGATTCAATTGAACACTGACCCTCCTATTCCGTGAACCTCGATTTTGTTCACCAAACTTTATGTGGTGCGTTATTAAAAGCTTTATTCAAATCCAAACAAAACAACATCCAACACATTCCCTTCATCAACCTTCTCTGTTATTTAATCCAAAAAGTAATTAGGTTAGTCAAGTAAAATCTGCATTTTACAGATTTGTTTCGGCTATCCTTAGTACTTCGAACCTCTCCAAGTGTGTGTAGATATTTCCTCTGATTATTGTTTCTAAAACCTTACGCATCACTGATGTTAAACTAACTGGCCTGTAGTTGCGAGGACTGTCTTTACACATTGTCTTGAAAGCATTTGGCACTTTTCAATCCTCTGGCAACCCCCTCCCCGCCGCCCCCCACCCCAGATGCAGGGAAGGATTGAAGATTATAGTAAGCCCTTCCATTACCACAATGCCCGCTTCCAATGGCAGCCTGGGAATCTAGTCATTTAGATCAGGTGTCTTATCGACCCTAAGCTTAGCCAACCTTTGTGGCACCTCTCCCTCTCAATGTTTATCCTATCCATTGCTTCTAATCTCCCTGTTTCTGCAGACATTTTGTCAATTTCCACTTCCTGAGTGAACACTGATATTATGTATTGATTAGGAAATCTATGCATATATTATGTATGTGTATGCTTCATAGTTGACAACAGAAAACTTAGTTCTTGCACTATAAATACACATATGACTGCTTTCATAATCTTCACAAAGAATCAGAGCTGGTAGTTCATGCATCCGTAATCGACTGGTATAACTGCAATATCCTTCTGTTAAGACTGGTTTCATGAAATGTTTATCCCGGCTTCTTCAGTAATGCTTTGGTCCAATCATACCTTCCAGTCACATCAGTCCTCTGTTGTACCTTCCACTCCTGTCGGTACTATGCAGCTGTGATGTGAACTTCACCTTGAACAGACTCCTCTGACTCACTATCCTTCCCACGCGGGATGATAATCTCTGAGTTGCTGCGTTCTGAAGACTGAGGGGGAGACGGTACATATTGTTGTTGCTGGTCGGGCTTGCCATTCTCTGAAGGGCCTAACCAGTGAAATCAGAAAAAAGGATGAACGAATGGAAAACATTGGGCAGGTTCTAGAGCTTGTCCCTTCTGGGAGTCGTGAGGCATCCAAAACTCGGGTCGCTTCCTGAAAGAGATTCGCTAGCAGAATAAATAGAAGAGAAGAAAGCCAATCACAATTCAGATCAGTTTGGACGGTCATGTACTTCATTGTCGATGTATTATCTTTGGAGAGGTGTTCAGTTAATGAGTCACAGGTCATCTAAATGTGTAAGTTCGAGTTGTGGCGTGGGTCAGTTTGTATGAACTAATTGAGTTTGTACGCAAGGAGGTCAATTTATGAAAACTATAAGTTTAAGGTTAGCGGGCCACTAGTTGGTTTATGCTTCATTCTCAGGCTGTTGTTTGCATTTCTTGTCTTGATCTTGAAGAAATGCAGAAATACTGGACGGGTGTACTGTTCCAAGTTGAGAAAGCACATATTGCATCAGTTGGAGCCATTGGCACAGTTTATGCAGGAGGATCTGAAAGTTCATGTCGGCTTTATGGTGTAAGTATAACCAATGTCTGCCCAGTATTCAAAAGAGAATGAGGATATCACTGTGTAAATGTAGCCTGCATCGTGTAGAATTCCACAACAGAGGTAAAAACCAGGACTTATCAATGGAGGGAGATATTAATGTATCAAATCACGTATTTCAGTCTTCAGCATTCATCATCTCTATAACTGTAATTATTGATTTTTTTATGCACAAGTCGAAGGACATATGACTGCTTTCATGCAGCCGATGAACTGTGCAATATTGACCAGCAGAGGGAGGCATTATTATAATCATGGTTCAGTACAGAATCCGCAAGCAGATGTGGACATTATTGAATCAATGTCAACATTGCGCTGTGCAGTTTTCACCAGTGTGGCAGTTAGTTAACTTATATCCGGGAAAGTTAGAATTTCTGTCTGCATTACATCTGGTTAAGCTTATTTTCATGTATATCTTTATATATCTATGAAAGATGAAAATCTTTCGCTGAACATGTTTATTTAGTGACTGTAATGAATGTCAATTTTCATGGGGCCCAATCGAATTTCTTTGCGATGAATCAGAGTTTCATTGTTATGTTATTCTCCCCAAACGTCATCAGCTTGGGGACAGAGAAGTATCAGCCGCTCTATTGGGAGGGAAAGAATGGATCAACGTCTGAGAAGATTAGTTTGGAAGAGTATGATCTGCAAGCTTCAATATGTATCGTCAAACGACCATATACCATCTTTTGAAATTAGGATATATATTGCAGTTCTGGGTTGTACTATATCAGACTCGCTGATGCTGGTGTTCCTGGTGAGTTTCGATGTACAAATATTGATGCCTCTAAATTTTATCGAAATATAGACGGTTCTGGATTGCGTATCGATATTTCCGGGTATTCCATGGAATTGACAGTATTTGATCAGGATCTCTGCGAGTCTGGATGTATCTTCGAGGGAGGGGTGGGGGAAATGTGAATATCAAAGAATTTACAGATCAAGCATCTGACTGCATCTGTCGAACTCATTTCCCACACTTATGCCGTCACCCCTAGTTTTCCAGCTACCAGAAAAGTAATCACATTAAACACTTTATTTGCCACCTCCGCCCCCCTCCACCCCCAGAATAAAGGATACCAAGCCTTAAACAACAAAACTACTTATTTTTAATAAACAAATCTTAAACAATAATGAAACAAATCTATAGATGAAAAGATTTTATAACTTCTTAGTCTTCCTAATTCTAATGCACACACACATATATATTCAAACACCAGTTAACCGGGGAAAAAGGCTTTTCTCTTTCCAACTGTTTCTTGAGAATAATAAAATAAATGGGTCATAAAATTCTGGTCGGATATTCCCGGGTCGGTGAGGTGTTCCAGAGTCCAATCGTGGGATGCCACTTGAAATGTCTCCAGGCAGGTTTAATGGACAGTCTGTGATGGTTTGGGGTTCAAGGCAATTCGTCTGCAGCAGGCGTCACACAGATCTTTCAGCAAAGGATATAGCAACAGGCCGACATGGAGTTTGAAGTAGCTGTCTAGCAATATAAGCTTTCTTGAGCTTTCTGCATTTCCTAAAATATAAGAGGCAACAGGAATCACTCTTGAGGCAGAGATTTTTCAGAGACTGGATGGAATATAATTCTGTTCCTTTAACAATGCAGGGCTTCCTTTCTGCAAAGTAGTTTTCTACCACAGAATGGGAAACTCCTCTTTTCCTCGGCCTTTTCTCTCTGCAGGGCTCTTTTCCTCTCTCCAAACAGACCACAACCACACCACAAATGTAGGATTTATTTTCCAAGAGAGGCAAATACCATTTTTCATTTAATAGCTCTGTTCCCTCATCTGCAAACATAGGTCCCTGCCAGCTCACAGCAATACTGCTCAGCTCACAGATCTCTCACCCTGCAAAGTGAAACTAAAACCCAAACAATAAGTAATGTGGCGTTCATAAATCTTCCTGTCATTTCCCTCTTGAGATGCTTGGCATTAGGTGCCGGCAGTCTGAACTCAGTTCCAACACCACGTTTCAGCATTCAATGTTCACAGAAAATCCGTTTGCTCAAACATTTAAAAGCACACAGAATTGTTAGCTTTCAATACAAAATAATAAAGGTCTTGTGACAATACTATATTTGCTGCTTGACCACGAGCTTCCTATTACTTGCCATTTTACTTCACCGCCCTGCTCTCACGCTCAAATATCTGTCCTTGGCCTCCTGCAGTGTTCCAGTGAAGCTCAACACAAACTCAAAGAAAGCACCTCGTCTTCTGATTAGGCACTCTGCGGCCTTCTGGGCTCAACATCGAGTTCAACAATCTCAGCTCATGACTGCCATTAGTTTTTTTTAAATTTATTTGATTTCATTTTATTTTTAACCACAGGTCTGTTTTGCATGCTTTTGCTTTTGGACAGAGCTAATCATTACACTGCAATTAACACCCTCTCTGGAGTAATACTATGTCTTTCGACGACAATTCCTGTCACTCCATTTTCCTTTTATTCCATGTTATCTCTGTTATTTCATACATCTGGAATTAAAAGTGAGTGCAATGGTGACCTTGAACCGATTTTCGATTGTTGAAAGAAAACACATCTGGTTCACTCAAGTCCTTTACAAAAGTCCGTTCCTTCACTGTCGCTGGGTTAAAATTCTAGCACTCCTTTCCTTACAGCACTGTGGGTGTACCTACACCCCCAGAACTGCAGCAGTTAAAGAAGGCAACTCACACCATGTCAAAAGCAATCAAGGATGGTCAATAAATGCTGTTCTCGCCAGGGACGCCCACTCACCTTGAATGAATAATAAAAAAATAGCGTTCCTGCACTCCATCTGATCAGACATCCTAACTTTCTTTCTTCTTGACCCTTCTTTTCACTTTCTAAAAATAAACTATTACGTTTCTGATATTTTCCAGTTCTGATGAAAGGTCACAGACCTGAAATGCTAACTCTGTCTGCAAAGATGCTGTCAGATCAGCTGAGTATTTCCAGCACTTTCTGATTTCAGGTCAGTGTTTATTAGGTTGCCCGAGTGTCACATTATTAACAGGGTCCCATAAAATGACAGTGTTGGCAGAGACATCGTCAGATCTCTACTTTCGTACTGCATTCTCTTAAGTATTTGAGAAATTCTGAGGAGATCTTGCATGTGCAACATAATTTACATAGGTGCTTTGCTGAGTATTAGTGTTTGTTGCAAGTGTCTGATTACGTTTGTGGATGGTTAACAAAAACATGGCTCTGTAGTAAATTGTGAATATTATAATAGCAGACTTCAGGAGGACATACACAGTCTGCTGAAATGAGCAGATCCATGGTAGATGCAATTTATTGTGGTCAACTTGGAAGTGATTTTGGAAAAATATCATGCTGGTAAAATATAAATGGCACCATTTACAAGAAATGCAACAGAGGGATCCGGGGAATGCATGTCCATAAATGTTTGAGGATTGCAAGGCAAGTAGAGGAGCTGATTGAGAAAGTGTATGGGATACTTATTCTGAAAATAGAGGTTTTAAATATAAAGTAAATCAAGCCAAGCCTTTACAAATCAATTGTTATGACTCAGCTGCCGTGTTGTGTGCAATTCGGGGAAGAATACCTCGGAAGAATGTCAAGGCCCTGCAGAGGGTACAGAGGAGGATTGTGAGGAAGACACCATGGGTGAGGGAATCCATTTACGTGGAGAGAATCAGGAGCCTCAAATTTTCTCATTGGAGCAGAGCATGTTCAAGGGGTTCTAACAGAGTTCAAAATGATGAAAATTATGATAGATTAAGAATGGGGAATCGTCAGCAGCGATCATGGCAGGGAGTTTACTGGCCTCAAGAGGCCTGAACTGAAGCCAGGAAGGAAGTGGGGAGGGGGAATCATGGCAGCGGATGTGGCAGAATGTAGATCCCATCGCCTCCCAGCGTGCAATGATCCCGGGGGCGGGATAGGCCGACAACAGCCTTCGTGCCAGGAGGCAGACTGAGGATCTTAAGTGGCCTATTAATGGCTAATTATGGGATCATTCCATCGCCGCTGGGATCTTACTAGTGACAGATTCTTCCATCATGTGGAGAGGACACCTTGAAAAACGAAGCGTTCTCGCTGTGGCCTTGTGGATGGGGTGGGGAGTTGCCTCCTTCCAGGCCAATTTCTGGCCCACAGGGCGCACCCACCAGGAACCAATGCATATCCTGGGACCTCCCTTCTCCTGGTGCATAGGAACACCGCCCAAGCCCTCTCACTTTGGCCTTATGGACTTTCTCCGTTGACCACGCCTCAACACCAATTTTCCGGGCATCCAGAGCTGGGTCAGGGTCCGAGGTCCTCTGTGGAACCGGCAAAATAATTAGAGCGGTAATGAAGAGACATTTCTTCACACAGAGGCTTGTTAAGATATGGAAAACACGACCCGAAAGAGCGATGAAATCAGATTCCAGAGGAACTTTTTAAAGGCAATTGAATAAGTACTTGAAGTGGACGGATTTGCACGATTTTGAGAAAAAGCTACGTTTGTGGCAATAAATTAGATAGCTCTTTCAAAGGGACGACTCTGACTAAAGTAGCCGAATAGACTTTACTGTGCAATTATGATTCCATTCTGTTTCTCACTATTTCCCGTGTGTGTTTGGTTACATTTGTTAATCTCTGTCTACATAAAAAAAAACTTTATTGGTTTACTGACAGGGCAACTTAGTCCCAGTGTTATCAAATACTTTATATATTTGACAAATTATATTTCCGTGAATATTACATAATTGTATACTAAAATCATGTTTTGTGTAGTATTTAAAGAACCTTTTATGCAAGCCATAAGAAAAAACAGAAAAAAATGAACATGACTCCATGTATCCTTTTCTCCTTTCGCTAGTTGCTCAGAATAATTTGCATAGAGAAGGCATGCTTTATGACGAAAAACAATGTTATTCATTGCTATCATAGGAAGCGAATATTGAAATAGTTTATCTCATTTGTAGAATTCACATTCAATACAGAGCTTGGGCTGTTGGTTTGATTTTACATTCCATCAATATAAAATAGTGTACAATTATCCATTATTTCGCTATCAGAAAGCATTGTATTTATAATATCTTCCATCTGATTAACACGTCCTCTGAATTCCCAGGTTGGGCGTGTGCGCAACTTTGATTTAAAGCCAACATTTAAAGCAAATACCGAGGCAATTTGGTTTATTTGGTCCTCTGTGGCTCTTGTGCCAACACAGCTGACTGGAGTTGAAATTCTAAGCAGATTAATTACACACAGCAATCGAGAATTAGAGCATGATCGCAGTGAGAATCGATGCTCTCAGGGTCTGGACTCTCTGGTAACATTTGGGTTTCAGAACAGCAGTCAAAGCTAAATCTACTGCTGACTGAATCCACACGGGCATTTGTGTACAAGGTATTTCACAGTAGAAATGCTGCCTGATCCTGCGTGCTATGCTGAATGGATCCAAAATAATTTATATAGTTTGTTCCATTGTAGAGTGTTGCACATGATCTATAAATATTGTAGAATATATTAACTAGAGGCAGAATCAATAGTATTTCAATTAGCATTAATTATTAGAGTAATTGTGAGGTGCCTCTCCAAAAGATAATGTTACTGAATATTCCAAATTCTCCGAATGATTTTCCATTTATGATTGTTTACTTAATGATGATCTTGAAAATTTAGAAATTTGTATCGTTAATTCTCAACTTATTTCACATAGTCATACGTACAATGTCAAGTAATAATTAATGTGACAAAATCTCCTTCACCATCCTCCTTTTATGTAAAGCATTGTGAAGTGTGAAATAAGATATCATGAATAGTCTACTTCCACCTACTCAATATTTTTGCAGAGCTTTTCTGTCGATGATTCGATTCCGTTTCTCACTGTTTGCAGTGCGGGTTTGGTTACATTTGTTAATGTCTATCGACAGCAAATGCTGGTTCATGACAGGGAAACGCTCCCTAAATGTTATTACATATTTCCATGATGAATTTCCTTTTGCTTTTGTAAAAGGGATTGTATTCTAAAAATCGTGATTTTGAAGGTAATTTAAGAATATTTTCTGCAAGCCATCGAATGGATAGAAAGTATGGAATGTATTTCCTCCATGTATCTTTTTTTAGCAATCGGCCGCAGATCAAAATGGATTTATAGGAAACGTACATTTTTATTTTAATTTGTCGTTTATTGAGATTGTATAAAGTGAATATTGAAACAGTTTCCTTCATTTATAAATTCATTATTTAATATAGTTTGTCCTGTGTGATGTTAAGTTCATCAAATTCAAATAGTGAACTTTTATCCATTATTGTTGCTGAAAGCAAACACGGATCTAATATTTGTCATCAGATTAACAATTAATTGCATTTCCAGAGGAGATTTCAGTTACATTTTGTTTTATTACCAGAATTGAGCATAAATACCGCAAGAGTTGGTTTTAGTTTGTTTCAAGTTTGTTTCCGGGGTGATCCATACCTGGAAAGTCAGATGATTCCAGTATTCTCCGGATAGTAATAATGTTATATGACTATTAGAATCACTGTTTGTAAAAAATATATCACTCGTATTATATTTAATAAATATTCTTTTTCAGGAGCAATAAATACCTGATACTGAGCACATTTACAATACAGACAGAGTACTTTCCATTGAGATTTCCGCAAAGCCGCAGTGAATGAGCTGAACCGCTGCAAATGGCACAATTTCAATCCAACTCTCCATTTATCAACCCAACAGACGCTACCGGGCTTGCACTGTTAGCCCAGCTGTGCACCTGCACTGATCGCTTGGCCTCAGATCTGATATGCGACACATGTTGTGAAGCTGAGACTGGGGAGCAGGGGAGGGAGGGAGGTTTCTCAGCCTCGGGGAGACGGAACAATTGTTAATGTGGGTATCGCAAGCAGAAACTGCGCTGTACGATCCCATGCTGCCTGTGCTTTCCCATTTACATTTTGGTAAATATTGAGAAAGTGAAATTCACAGAACATTAAACAAAAGAGCTAACATAGTGCAGGAAGCACTTGCCACGATTAAACTCAACACCGTTGAACTATTGGAAGAAAACGGGAGAGTTTTTCTGAAATACTGTCCAGTTACTGTAAAGAAGATAGTGATAGATTTCAAGAGGACAAAGAAAGGCTGGTGAAATGGTCGGACACACGGCGGATGAAATTTAATGCAGAGAAGTGTGAACTGATGACTTCTGTTTTGAACAACGAGGAGAGGCAATATCACAGAATCGCAGAACTGTTACCGTGCAGAAGGAGGCCATTCGGCCCATCGTGTCGCACTGGCTGTCTGAGAGAGCATTTCATTCAGTTCCATCCCGTAATCCTGCACATTCTTCCTTTTCATATAACTGTCCAATTCCCTTTGGAATGCTTCAATTGAACCTGCCTCCACTGAATTCTCAGGCAATGCATTCTGGACTTTGATCACTCGCTGCGTGAAAAAGTTTTTCCTCAATCCATCTGTGCTCTCTTGTTCGCGATCTTTTCACAAGGTGGGGGGGTGCGGGGGTGGCGGTGGCAGTGTCTCTCTATCTACTCTGTCCAGGCCCCTCATGATTTTGAACACCTGAATCAAATCACCTCACAACCTCCTCTTCTCCAAGGAAAACAGCCCTAACTTCTCCAATCGATCTTCATAACTGAAATTCCTCATCTCTAGAACCATTCTCCTGAGTCTTTTCTGTACTCCCTCCAATGCCCCCCTGTCTTTCCTCAAGTGCAGCACACAGATCTGGACGCAAAACTCCAGTGGAGGCCGAACTCGTGTCTTATACAAGTTCAACATAACTTCCTTGCTGTTTCCCCCTATTAAGAAAGCCCAGGACACAGCTCTCTCAACCTGTCCTGCCACACTCAATGACTTATGCGCATGTATACCCAGGCACCTCTTCTCATGTACCCCCTTCAGAATTGAGCCCTTTATTTTATATTTTATCTCCATGTTCTTCCTACCAAAATGAAACACTTCACATTTCTCTGCTTGAACTTCACCTGTCACCTGCTTGCCCATTCCATGAAATTGTCCATGTCCTTTTGAAGTGCTACACTATCCTCCTCACAGTTCACAATGCTTCCAAGTTTGGTATAATCTGCAAAATTTGAAATTATGTCCTGTACACCAAGGTCTAAGTCATTAATATATATCAGGGAAACAAGTGTCCGAAGACTAACGCCTGGGGAACTCTACTACAAACCTTCATCCAACCTTAAAAACATCCATTGACCACTACACTTTGTATCCTATCACAACGCCAATTCTTTATTCTCCAAAGTGCCTGATGCAAAAAATCCAATCATTTTTGTCCATGCCCGTTTAAATACTGGTTTCCCGCTTACCAGGAAGTCTGTTCATCTTGAGTTCAATTGCCAGAGACACATCCTGTTCCTATCCAACATTTTGCAGAGAGAGCCTGTTTTCTGCCCTCTTTGGTCTGGTCCAACAGTCATCTAGTGATATAATTTGTAATTTAGTTCATTGAACTTTTACAGACAACAGCAATTGCTAATGTGCCTCACAAGTTTCGTTTACTGATTGAACATAAGTACTTCCCGAATAGCACCAGGCTGTCTGGACAGAGAGGTCTGCCTATTCTCTGTTCAGACATGCAGTTTACGTTTCTAAAATTACTCAAATATCATCATTGTCAAAGACAGAGTCCCATCCTTACAAATGCATGTGATTATGTTATACAATTAATATTATCTTGATTTATGATAATTGTATAATCAACACAACCCTATAACATAGTTCTGCACGAATATACTGCCTATTGGAAGGTTGATGTTTAAGTGTAGTACTGGTGGGTGTTACATTCTCCGGCGTGAAGTGGAAGTAATACAAATAGTGGTTGAAACTTTAAACCAGAAAGCACAGCGACATCTGGCGAACTACGTAGTAATATAAACCTGAATGGATGAATCACAGAAAGCATCATCGGGTCCTGTCTTTCTTGCAAAAGTTGCTCATTAATCAAAGATCATGCACGAAGGAAAAGAACACGCAAAGCACATCTTCTCCATCACAAATCTTCCTCCTGAAAGACTCCAGTGTCTCGTCCACCCTCAACTCCAAAAATACTTGAAATGAGCTCATGGAATTTTTTGGTACAACGTTTAAAAACATCCGTCAGTCGCCTCCGCCGTTTCCCCTTGATCCCCAACCCACCAGTCCTATCTTCCAATAAGTGTCCTCCCATGACATCACCCTGAATTCGCATTGCTTGGGTCTCTCCAAGAGTCCTTCACACTCTCTGCAATTATGTTGTCAATGAAATTCACATCTTGATGTCTACACCCTATTTCTACGAAACTACTGATCACACACATCACCCTTCCTCGTCCCCATGTTCGCTGACAATATTAACGATTCTCTCCCTCGCTTCATGTTCTACCCCCTCTCCTTCAAATCAGCTATAATCACACCTCCCCTTGCAAATTACTGCCCCAGTTCCAACTGTTCTTACCTCACCAAAGTCCTTGAATGTGTTGTCCCCTCCAAATCCATGCTCATATTTTATGGAGTTACATGTTTCAATCCCTCAAATCAGATTTCTAGCCACACCACAGTACTGAAACAATGGCTTATCAAAGTCACAAATGACATCCTAAATGATTGTGAAAAATGCAAACGATTCCTCTTCCCCTTCTTGACTTGTCCATAGCCTTTGATATGGTTGATCATGAAATTCTGCTCCAACTGTTCTCCATTCACACCCGGCTGGGGTGAGGGGTGGGGGAGGGGGGACTGCACTCAGCTGGTTCTCGTCTTATCTGGACAGGAGTCAGAAAGTGACCTGCAATGGCTTCTCTTCCCGCTTCCTTAAAGTCACCAAATAATCTATCCTTCGACACCTCAATTCTCATTTGCATGCTGCCTTTCAGTAATATCCACAAAGACAGCCTTAGTTTCCACATATATCTCATGGTACCCAACTAGACCTCAAGACCAACACTCTTGCTTCCACCACTGCTTGGAACCTGTCAGAATTCCAGTCTGACATTGAGTGCTGCATTTCCAGAAAATTCCTACACTTCAGTATTGAAAAGATACAAGTCATTGTCTTCAGTCCCCATCACATCTGTTCCCTGGCCACCAACTCTATTTCTTCCCGTGCCAACTGTCTGTGACTGAGCTGGACTGCTTGTAACCTTGGTATTATTTTAACTCCTCGCACATATCCATACCATCACTAACACTGTCGATTTCTACCTCCCTAATATCAAGCGATTTTGCCCTTATCTAGTCTTACCCATTGCTTTGTCCCCTCTAAGCTCGATGACTCTAAAGCATTTTTGGCTGGCTTCCCTAGTTAAAACCACTGCAAACTGTGCTGCCGTGACCAAGTGCCACTCAGCCATCTGCCCTGTGCTCACTGACCTACATTGCCCAGCAATGTGCGATTTTAAAATGTTCATCCTTGTTTTCCAATCCCTGCATGGCCTCACAGTTCCTGTATTTGCAATCGGTTCCAATCTGACAACTCCCACCTTTGGCTTCTTGAGCATTCCTGATTTTAATTGTGCACCATTGGTGGCAATGCCTTTAGCTGCGGAGGCAACATACTCTGGAGTTATTTAATTCTCTAAAAGTCTTAAACTCTCGTTCCTGCTTTCAGACCCTCCATAAAACCTAAATCTTTGATTTAGCTTCTGGTTATCTGACTTAGTGTATTCTTAGGTGCTCTTTGTCAAACTTTCTTTGATATCACTCCTGCATAGCGCCTTGGGATGCTTTATTACGGTAATGGCGCTGGATAAATGCAAGTCACTTGTTGTTCAAGATAAAGAAAATAGGATATGGCAGTAAATGTCGGACCAAGATAATAAATAAGGTTAACAAACATGGATAAGGAACAGATACAGTTATATAACATGAGTGTAAATTAACTGGTAATCGTGTGAATGATTCCCTTTACAACAACGTACACAGGGTTTGAAACATAAAAGGGGGACTGCTGGGCAGAACTTGTCAGAGCCAGATGTAGTAGGATATCTGAAACATTTCTGTACTTTACATTATATGTAATAGGTAAGTGCAGACAGATATTCTATTGTATAGTTTCATTTACCTGTCACATGCATTTAAAATGCTTTTTTTAAGCTGGTGACAGTGCAATGAGTTGGATTGAGTGATGAGGTGAATGTGTACTGCCAGTAGAATCCTCCTACATTGTTGTCCAACAGACCATTTGCAGTTAAGGTTGTGTGACGGTGGGAGCCCATGTACTGGCCGAGTGGAGATTTATTACAATGAGACATGGGGCTCAGTTTGTGATGATTCCTGGGATCTGCTGGAAGTTAACTTGGTTTGCAAGCAGCTGGGTTGTGGAAAAACATTCGACATGGCACGTCGAGCTTCTTGTGAACCAGGATCAGGGCCAGTTTGGTTGGATGAAATTAACTGTGTTGGTAGCGAAGCATTTCTCTGGGAATGTGCCTCAGCATCATGAGGTAACCACGACTGTTCTCATAACGAATATGTGAGTATCATGTGTTCAGGTAAGGGTGCTCAGAATGTACTCATTTTCTGCAGTGGTGTAAACGAGGATTCACACAGAAGTTATGATATAGAATTGCATAGACTGTGTCATGGACTTGCATCTTTTTCCTCCTCCGATTAAAAACAATGTGCACCTCTAAGACATTAGAATTAGAATTAGAATTAGAATATTACAGCGCAGTACAGGCCCTTCGGCCCTCGATGTTGCGCCGATCATCTGACCTACACTATTCCATTTACATCCATATGTCTATCCAATGACCACTTAAATGCCCTTAAAGTTGGCGAGTCTACTACTGTTGCAGGCAGGGCGTTCCACGCCCCTACTACTCTCTGCGTAAAGAAACTACCTCTGACATCTGTCCTATATCTTTCACCCCTCAACTTAAAGCTATGTCCCCTCGTGTTTGCCATCCTCATCCGAGGAAAAAGACTCTCACTATCCACCCTATCTAACCCTCTGATTATCTTGTATGTCTCTATTAAGTCACCTCTCCTCCTCCTTCTTTCTAACGAAAACAACCCCAAGTCCCTCAGCCTTTCCTCGTAAGACCTTCCTTCCATACCAGGCAACATCCTAGTAAACCTCCTCTGCACCCTTTCCAAAGCTTCGACATCCTTCCTATAATGCGGTGACCAGAATTGCACGCAATACTCCAGGTGCGGCCTCACCAGAGTTTTGTACAGCTGCAGCATGACCCCGTGGCTCCGAAACTCGATCCCCCTACTAATAAAGGCTAACACACCATATGCCTTCTTAACAGCCCTATTAACCTGGGTAGCAACTTTCAGGGATTTATGTACCTGGATACCAAGATCTCTCTGCTCATCTACACTACCAAGAATCTTCCCATTAGCCCAGTACTCTGCATTGCTGTTACTCCTTCCAAAGTGAATCACCTCACACTTCTCCGCATTAAACTCCATTTGCCATCTCTCAGCCCAGCTCTGCAGCCTATCTATGTTCCTCTGTACCCCACAACACCCTTCGACACTATCCACAACTCCACCGACCTTCGTGTCATCCGCAAATTTACTAACCCACCCTTCTACACCCTCATCCAGGTCGTTTATAAAAATGACAAACAGCAGTGGCCCCAAAACAGAACCTTGCGGTACACCACTAGTAACTAAACTCCAGGATGAACATTTGCCATCAACCACCACCCTCTGTCTTCTTTCAGCTAGCCAATTTCTGATCCAAAGCTCTAAATCACCTTCAACCCCATACTTCCGTATTTTCTGCAATAGCCTACCGTGGGGAACCTTATCAAACGCCTTACTGAAATCCATATACACCACATCCACGGCTTTACCCTCATCCACCTGTTTGGTCACCTTCTCGAAAAACTCAATAAGGTTTGTGAGGCACGACCTCATTGTTAAACTATAGCACTTTTAAGGGAGAGAACGTTCTGGAATTTCTAAGGCACAGTGTGCCAGAAGCTGCATTTTTGCTACCTCGGGTGCAGCAGGAGAGAGAGGTCACATGATGTAATGTTACTCCTTAACTGTGTGTAAAACTGAAAAAAAAACTGCTGAAACCTGACTCACCAGCGCAACGTACTGAAGAGAAACGAGCTGTTTATTGTCTTTCAGCAAAAATTCTGTAGAGAACTACAGGCCGAATTAATTGCCTAACGAAGAAATTCCTTCTTTTTTGAAGAAACTGTTTGTATTGCTGAAGGAACTGTTGTTGCCTACTGCAGACGAAAAGTTAAACGCCTGTTCAGAACAGACCAGTGCATCCAATGACCTTTGATTATTTCCACATTAGAATGCCTCATCCACCAGGAATGTAATTCAAAGGCTTACTTATTTTATTCGTTCTTGAGAAGCAGCTGAATTTCAAAAACACTAATTTTAAAACTAGTTAACTACTGTTGGTTTTGAATGCATGTGTGCGAATGTGGGGAATAATTTTAAAATCATCAGGTCTTTAGTCATAGGTTTATCTTAATAGTGCTTTAAGATTTTTGTTTCAAAAAACAGTTAATTTGTTGATGTCTGAAGATACTTGGTTTGGTCTCTATTATTCTGTGGTTACCAGATTGTTTATTTTGGCTGTTTTCCAATTTGGTGTGAAAACTTAATAATATGCTGCGACCTGTGGAGTGACGAGACTGAATTGACAGTGCATTGCTCCCGCCACGGTTGTAATATATTAATTGGGTGGCTCGTCTGAGATTAGAATCAGATCAATTGAGGGTCTCGTGCTTGGAATCATATTAATTACTTGTCTCTGCGATAGCATAACATTTTGGATCTTGTGTCTGGCAGCATATTAATTGCTGTCGGGTTTGGAATCATCTTATTTGGAAACTCTGTTGTCGGGATTCAAATCTAACAGCAATTATCAAAAAGGGAACCAATGTTCTTGTATAATAAGGTAGAGTCTATAACATCAGAATGGCTCAGCAGTTGCAGCAGAGTTCGAGGGAAAGGAAAATGTTTCCCTGGCTTGAGACCTTTAATTCAGAATAAATGAGAAACATTGGTGGCAAAGTTGTGGTTGGAATTGAAAAAAAGGTGCCAAAATGCAGCGATAACTGACCTAATAGTCCAACATTTTAAATTAGAAGAAGCAGACGAGGAACAAGAACGTAGTGAGTTGATGCAGTAGAATTGGCAAAAATTCAGTCACAGTTGAGTCAACTGGAGCTTCAAAACGTAACAGAAAAAGAAATAATTGTAAGAAAACTTGAGGCTGGAAAAGACTTAAATAAACTTGAACTTGAAAAAGAGGACAAGGAGAAGGAGACGGAATTTAGCCCAAAAGAGATGGAACTAAGACAAAGGGATAGTCTTGAATCCAGGGAAATGTCGGGTCAAGAAGAAGCTGAATTCAGCCCGGGCCCCAGCAAAAAGCTGCTTAATTTATAAAAGCTATTACTAAGTTGGGGGAAAGGGACGTCGAGGCACTTTTTTCACATCTTTTGAAAAAATAGTCAAACAGATGAAATGGCCAAGGTAAAGTTGGACACTGCAACCTAAACCTGGGGAATGGTATAACGTTTGCACCGAAAAATGCCAAGAATGCTAAAAGTTTACTTAACGGAGTTGGACGGAAGTCTATTCCCGCATCTTGATATAAAGCACGCCTGGACAGTGACTTAATATCTGGTATGGTAACTGCAGCCGTTAAAACATGGAAAAAATACAGAACGGAAGGAAGGATGCTATTCAGTCCATCATGTCTGCACTGGCCGAATAAGATATCCGCCCAACCTAATCCCACTTTCCAGCACCTGGTCCATCGCCCCACAGGTTACAGCACCTTGGCTGCATGTCCAGGTGCTTTGAAAAGAATTAAGGGTCTTTGTCTCCACCACTGATCCTCGCAGTGAATTCTAAATTCGCATCACACTCTGGTTGACAAATATTTTTCTCATATCCCCTCTAATCCTTCTACCAATCATCTTAAATCCGTGTCCACAGTTTGACAGTAAAGAGGATTGATCGACTCCTAGGAAAAATTTGGAAACTAAAAAGGATCAGTTTTTCTTACAATTACAGAGGAACCAAGTGAATTATGGAACCAGAGCAATTACAGGAACACGTTCCAGGAATGTTTCCTGCATGTGTAGTCACCCGAGCAATGGCTAAACAGGATCCCTTGTCGGAGGTATAGTGGCAGCACAAACAGATATCCAAGTATCTGAAACATTTTTTGTGGATTTAGATGATCCAAATGAGATGTTTCGCCGATCTTCTATCTTTGCAGCACGAAATGCTGGTCCAGAGATATACCGAATAACACAAAGGCTCTGATGGAAAATGAGGCAAAAGGCATTTTAGAAGGCAAGCATGATTGTGTGGAGGGAATGAAGACTGCCTCATAGACCTGCGGATTAAGACTAGACAGTTGTTGAACAGAAAGTGGTACCACTTAAATATCACTCGGGATTATTAAGGTTAGCACATGCCATTCATTTTGCAGGGCATAGAGGAGTTCAGAAGACCAAATCACGTATAAGTCAAAATTATTACTGGCCAGGTCTCACAAAGGATGTGAGACAATTTTGTAGGACATGCCATACATGTCAAATGGTGGGAAAACCGTACCCTACCATAAAACTGGCACAATAGTTCCCATACCAGTGATTGCGAAACCATTTAGTAGGGTAATGGTAGATTGTGTAGGACCCTTGCCAAAAACAAAAACGGGACATCAATACATACTTACTATCATGGATATGGTTACTCGATTTCCAGAGGCCATTACAGTGAGGACAATTAATGCTCGAATAGTAGGAGAAAAGTTAACACGATGCTTTATGTGATATGGGTTATCACTTTATGTTCAATCGGATCAAGGTTCTAATTTCATGTCTGAGGTATTTCAAGCCGTATGGGCAATTGGGGTATTAGGCAGGGCAGTTGGAATCTTCAGCAGAAAACCATTTCACATGGTGCTTTAGAGAGATATCAACAAACACTCAAAACAATTATTAGAACATACTGTCACGAATATCCACATGACTGGGATAAAGGAGTAAACTTTCTTTAATTTGCCACCAGAGACTTTAGTGAATAAATCCTGAATCAGTGAATTAGGTTTCAGTCATTTCAAATTGGTTTACAGCTATGAAGTAAGAAGTCCTCTAAAATCATAAAAGACAGAATATTCAAACAAAATGCCGAATCTTCAATGTTGGACTATACATCTGAGTTCTGGGAAAGGCTCAGGAAAGCTTGTGTTGCGGCTCAGGAACACATTGAATCATCCCAAGCCAATATGAATAGAAGGGCAGACAAGAATGCAACACCCTGCGAGTTTCAACCAGGGGATGAAATATTAGGGCTGTTACAGTTACAGGGGCAACCATTAAAAACACGGTTCCGTTGCCCAAATAGAGTGGTCAAAAGAGTGGGTAAGGTAGGTTACTTGATTGCTACCCCTGATTGTCGAAGGACAAATGGTTGTGTCACATTAATATGTTAAATTAATATTATCTCAGTGAGGAGGATAAGGCAGTACAGATATGTTAGGTAATCGATACTGTTGAGAACGGACAGGATAGTGAGGATGAGGCAGAAGGTGGCATGGAAAATTCTCAGATTGAGCATCCAACACTCAGATTAGTGAGTACACAACGACTTGGAAAATTGGATAAAATGCTTTTGCACTTCGAGGAAAAACAACGTAAAGAGATAACCAGGCTTTCCACAGCAGTTAAAAGAGTTTGTCGGGATATGCTGGGATGCACAACCTTAGTCATACGTGATGTAGCAAAAGGGGGAATCGTTCCTTCAAAACTACATTCTTACCGCTTAAGACTGGACAAACAGGTCCAAATAAAATCAGAGATCCAGTGCATGTTGGAAAACAATTTGATCAAGCCTAGTCAAAGCAGCTGGAGTTCACCAATAGTGTTAGTATCAGTTCTGATGAAGGGTTACTGACCTGAAACGTTAACTCTGCTTCTCTATCCACAGTTGCTGCCAGACCTGCTGAGTATTTCCAGCACTTCTTGTTTTTATTTCAGATTTCCAGCATTTTGCAGTGTTTTGCTTTTGTATTGGGCTAGTATCTATACCTGAAGGGTGAACCAAATTTTGTATGGACTGCAGAAAAGTCAATGAGGTAATGAAGGCAGACTCCTACACAATTCCGCATTTAGAAGACATGTGTGGTATTGACAGAGTGGGTAGTACTAGATGTACTCCCCAGATTGACATGTTAAAGGAATACTAGCAAGTTTCTTTGACTCCTCGAGACAGGGGTATCAGCTTTTCTAACACCTGACGGTCTTCATCAGGCCACTTGATGTCATTCAGGCTAAAAAGAAAATCCCAGCCTCTTTTCTATGATTAATGATTCAGCTGTTCCCGACTGTGTAGTGTATTTCAGTGATGTACTAATATGCAGCAACACTTGGCAAGAACACTTAAACCATCCAGAAATTATGTTTAAAAAGTTATATGGCATGGGCATAGTAATAAATCTGGCAAAAAGCGAACTGGGAAAAATAAGAGTAACTTAGTTCGGACACATAGCGGGGCAAGGACATTTATTGCTAAAAATGGCAAAGTTACAAACCTTCATCGAGTTCCCATCCCTAAATCTAAGCGTTAAATAATGAGGTTTTTGGGGATGTGTGGTTTTGACAGGAAATATGTCCAGACTCTTAGTACTGTGGCTGCTCCATTAACCAATTTACTGCAAAAAAAGAAAAACAATGTAGTATGCTCAGATGAATGCCAGACAGCTTTTGAAAAACTGAAGGCAATCTTAACTAATGAGCCACTGTGGGCTGCTCCGAATTCTGCTAAACCCTTTAAAAAAGTCATTGATACTAGCGACCTGGGGGCTGTTGCAGTACTATTGCAGGATGATGAATCAGGCATAGAGAAGCCAGTAGGGTACTTTTCAAGAAAACTAAACTGGCACTGCAGAGGAAGAAACATTAAGACGTTTGCTGGCTCTTCAAACATTTTGGAATATATGTCTGCTAAGACGATAAAGAAATACTAATATACACTGACCATCACCCATTAACATTAGTGAAAAATAAAAATAAAAACCGAAATGTTAGAATAATTAGATGGAGTTTGTTATGACAACCTAATCATCTAAACATTTTACGTATATCGGGGAAAAATAATGCTATCGTTGACACCTTGTCCCGAATTTGACCATATTAAATTATATGGTTGCGATGGTAAAAAGAGAATGTTGTAAATTAACAGTAGAATTAATTGTGTTTCAATGCGGAAGAAAATGTTACTTTTATCCCAGTTTCTAACATCTTTTAGTTTTTGCATTGAAATGAATGCATTGCAGGAATGGCGTCTCATTTCGCCATACGGGAAGGTGTTGTTTTCACGTCGGATTAAGAACAGCGTGTGCCTTTATGACTATGTTGAAAATAGTGCTCTAGGGATAGAAATAGGCAAATAAACTTCTGGAATTTCTAAGACACTGTGTGCCAGCAATTGCATTTTTGTTACTTCGGCTGCAGCAGGAGATAAAGGTCACATGATAAGATGTTTCTAGTTAATTGTGGAAAGTTGGCACATCTGGCTTGAAACCAGACTCGCCAGCGAAGCACACTAAAGAGAAAGGAACTGTTTATTCTCTCTCAGCAAAGATTGGACAGGGAACTACGGGCCTAATGAAGAAAAGCTTCTTTTTTTTTCAATAAACCGTTTGTATTGCTGAAGCAACTGTTGTCTTGCGCTATATTTTGCGAGTGATTCAACCATTGAGATATATTTCCTGATTTAAAACAAAACACACCCAGAAGAAAAAAATCCGAAGTTAGCCTCCTTGCACACTTTTTTGCCCCATCATCCGGGGTGGGGTATAATTTTGGACTCACCACCGGCCGTTTGAGACTCTGAAAGGGAAGGAGATGGGGACAGGGTGGACGGATTCTGGATTAAGTAACAGTGCTAACTGACAATAGCTTTACACTATTGTCTCTGCTCTGATCTCTGAAATCTAACTCACCACCTGTACTGAGTATTGTTTTGACGACTCACTGTATGAGCCAACATTTATGGTCCATCCCTAGTTTCTCTTGAACCACTGCAGTCCCTGTGACGAATGATGCTCCACAATCGTGTCAAATAATAAGTTCCAGGACATTGTCACCAGATGAACACCAACAATTGTTTATTCCTGTCTGACACAAAAGTAAGACGGGAAAGGTAGCCAAACCATGGCTTCCAAGGGAAATTGGAGATGGCATTAGATCCAAGGAAGAGGCATACAAATTTTCCAGAAAAAAAAACTACAGACCTGAGGATTTGGAGCAGTTTATAATTCAGAAAAGGAGGACCAAGGGATTGATTAAGAACGGGAAAATAGAGTAACTTTGCCGGGAACATAGGAACTGACTGTAAAAGCTTCAATCGGTATGTTCAGAGAAAAAAGATTGGTGAAGGCAAATGTCGGTCCCCCAAGGCAATCTGTTATGGGGAGCAAATATTTGGCTGATCAACTAAATGTATACTTCGGTTCAGTATTCACAAAGGAGGGCACGAACATCATACCAGAAATGTTGGGGAACAATAGGTTTAGTGAGAGAGAGGAACTGAAGGAAATCTGTATTAATAGAGAAATGGTGTTGGGGAAATTGAGGGGATTGAAGGCCGATATATCCCCAGGGCCTGATAATCTATATCCCAGAGCACTTAAGAACGTGGCCCGAGAAATAATGGATGCTCATCTGCCAAGTTTCCACAGACTCTGGAACAGTACCTTCGGATTGGAGGGGAGCTAATGTATCTCCAGTATTTAAAAAGGGAGGTATAGAGAAAACAGGGGACTATAGACCAGTCAGCCTGACGTTGCTAGTGGGGAAAATTCTAGAGACCGTTATCAAAGATTTTATAGCAGAACACTTGGAGAACAGTGATAGAATCGGACAAAGAAAGCATGGAGTTACGAAAGGGGAATAATGCTTGACAAATCTACAAGAATTCTTCGAGGATGTAACTAGTAGAGTTAATGAGGGACAGCCAGTGGATGTGGTTTATTTGGACCTTTCAGAAGGCTTTCGACAAAGTCCCACATAAGGGATTAGCATGTACAATTAAATCACATGGGATTGGGAGTAGCGTATTGTGATGGATAGAAAATAGGTTGGCAGACAGGAAACAAACAGTAAGAATAAAGGTGTCTTTTTCCGAGTGGCAGGCATGACTAGTGGGGTACCGCATGGATCGGTGCTAAGACTCCAGCAATTCGCAATATATATTAGTGATTGAGATGAGGAAACGAAGTGTAATATTTCCCAATTTGCAGATGACACAAAACTAGGTAGGAGTGAATTGTGTTCCCGATGGTTGGGGAGACCAGGACTAGGAGTCATAGTCTAAGGATATGGGGTAAACCGTTCAAGACTGAGAGGAGGAGAAAATACTTCACCCACAGAGGCGTGAGCCCGTGGAAGTCGCTACCACAGAAAGCAGTTGAGGTCAAAGCATTGCATGTTTTCAAGAAGGAGTTAGATACAGCAAAAGGGTTCAAAGGATATGGGGCAAAAGCGGGAACAGGCTATTGAGTTGGATAATCAGCCATGATCATAATGAATGGCGGAGCAGGGCCGAATGTCCTACTCCTGCTCTTATTTTCGATGTGTTTATCTTTCTATGATGAAGGTATTATATTATTTGTTCAAACGTCCTTATCAATGTCTACAATAACCATCCATGTCTGTGTTTAACAGTTGCTGGTTCCACTGAGTCCCTCAATCAGATTGAATATTACACCAGTCACAGTTTGGGTGACACGGATCCTGGATCAGAAAATCCATAAGGGAATTCCTCCAGTATTCAGGGTGGGTACATTTTAACTTGTTACCATCTTGTGTTTTAATCCATCACATTGTCTGCTTTCGAAAATCAACAACTAAGTATATCAGAAATTACTCGCTGTAAAATGATGCTGCTGAAGACATGGAGATTTGCTGAGTGATGTTAGTTTAAAAAATAGAAAAATAATTTGGATTTCTGCAAAATCATCCTGATTGCACCCAGTAGTATAATGGAATGAAACATTCAATTATTATGTTTTCTGACACTGTTGACTGGGCAGTGAAATGTGAAATTTGTGTGCATGTTGGATGGGCAATTCAATGGGATACATGTGACTTTAAAACGGCGGGCAAAATGTTGTCACACCGTGGCAACAGACTGGGAGGGAAAATGCCATGCACAGCGGCGTGAAGGAAACCCATCGTTTGTATGCTGCTGGGTGATATTCCAGGAGTCGCCCGATCTGGCCGGTGGAGACCACACTTTAAGCCGGCAGGCAGGTAACTGAGAATATAAAACCGAAATTCATGGCAAATTTCCAAGCCTTTCAGAATTTAGTGAAAGTCGCGCGAGGACAACTGAATTCAGAGTCTAACCATCTATAAGGAGGGGGAAGTTCAGCGCAAGGTCAGTTTTGGATGCGAAAATCATCGTGGCGGTATAGGAAGGGTAAGACATGCTGAATCGCGGTATGGACTATCTGGAGGCTGACCAATCTTGGCGAGCACATCAGAGGTATTCAGGTTTTGTGGCCTCTCCGACTTGCAACTTATGTATACAGAGTAAGAAAAATAATGCCTTGAGAAATGAGTGCAGCAACAATAGGTCTCATCCACTCCAGGTTTGAGGCCTCCAATTGTGGAGGAAGATCAGAGATGGAGAGAGCTGCAGTCCCCGGGATTTCGGCTGCAGCACCCAGAAGCGACACGGATCATGTGGTTGGAAGAGATTGTGGATGATCAGGGCGTACAGTAGCACCGGGAGAGGGACAATGATCATGAGGCTGGAAGAGAGTGTGGATGAGCAGGGCGCACGCAACCAACGTCTTGACTGATGAAGATGCTACCCGCCAGAGAGGGTTTAACATTAGAGTATCTGCTTCCTGCAAATGTCGGAGCAGCAGTGTCAGTGAAGGTTGTTCCAGTCCAGGAAGGCGGTCACTGAGCTGTGTTCAATGCTGGAGGAGGATCTGAACACAATGGGAAGTGGTGGGCTCCCATTTCCTGCTACACTGGAACTCACAGTGGCGCTGAATTATCACACCGCAGGATCATTACAGAGATCCTCTGGAGACATCTGCTGGATGTCCCAGTCTGTGGCACATCACTGCATCAAGATTGCCACAAATGCCATGTTCAAGAGGCGAGCCAATACATGCACTTGCACACCAATCTGGACAGCCAGACTGAAATTATTGTAATATTTGGGGAAATCGCGAGATGCAGGGTGCCATCGACTGCATACATGCGGCCACCAAGACTTGCATAGTCCAGGCAGCAATAGGAAGTTCTTCTACAATGTGTGCAAATACTTTGGGAACATTGCAAATGCTTCTTATGTATCTGTCCAAGATTCCTGGAAGCTGTCACGATGCCTTCTTTCGAAGGCAGCCTGAAGTGCACGAATTGTTCAGGCCCTCCATGAGACTTCTAGGATGGATAATGGGTGTCAAGAGTTACCCACTGAAGGCATGCCTCATATGCCTGTGTAAAACCCCAGCACAGATGCAAAGGAGAGCTGCAATAGCTGTCATGCAACAATTCGAAGGACCATCGTGCAGACCATAAGGCTTCTGGAAATGCAATTCAGATGCTTTGATAGATCTGGTGGTACCATTAAATATGCCAAATCGTGATTCTTATATATCATGGTGCTGTGCTGTGCTCTGCTCGTGGAGAGAAATGACATGACACTGCATCCTCAGAGGTCTCCTGCTGCTCAGGGTTGCAAACCTGTTCTGCAGGATAGTCCGCTGCCTCTGCTTCTACTTGATCGGTGTGTGTGTGAGAGAGAGAGAGAGACAGAGAGAAGAATAAATATATTATTTGACTACTCATTCTCTGGAGCTGCAGGAGGCCAATGATGACGACATCAACGCTGTGCTTATTGCTCACTAGCATTTGTTTTCCCTCATCCATTAGGGCACATGAGAATCACATGAGATATGGAATGGCACCTCCAGTCCTTCTCTCAGCACATTGTGACCTCACATCCCCTGCAAGCACACAGATTAACATTGTCATTTACCCGTCATAGACACACACCATTCCTTTGTTGGTGGCAGCCTCACTGTCCATCATGGCACCACAAGGATGCCTGCTGCGTGCAGCCATTCAGTACTGGAAATGTACGGCTTAGCTGTGACTGACCAGTGTCCTGCATAGAGAGGTTAATATCCCTCTGGCAGCCAATGCTGCTGCCTGGGCATTGTTGCAGACTCAGTGAAGGCACCCCTTCCCCAATTTCATTTTCACTTTTTCTGACATTTAAGGCTGCCAGCTAATGTTCAGCACTTCACTCACCTTGCCTAAGTACATCATGGCATTGATCCTGTTCTTGAACTGCAGCCTCATACGTGGGACGACCTCACAGCTGCTTACCTCCTCCCAAATCTCATGCCATGCCCTCCCTGCCTGCCTATCTGGTCTTTTCCACATGTCCCAAGCGAAAAGCGCTTCCCTCCTTGCCCTTGCTGCCTGGATGAGCACTTACAGCGTAGCAGGAGAAAATCTGGGCGTCACCCTTGCTCTGGCTGCTGCCATCTGCCAAATAAACCGGTCGTCTGTCCTCCCACCCAATGTCCTTCAGAGCTCCTGCCTTTCAATCGATTGCTGGTTGTCTTTTAAATATGACACTGGCCTAAGTAGACTCAACTACGGCCACATGACATGGTGCTACCATTCGCCATCCTCTAATCTCACTACAGCTGAATATCGCAATCTAACCTGGTCAGCCCGGGTCGATGGAATTTAATTATATAATTCGAAGTATTCGGTACTACCATTTGATTTCTGTGAAAATCATTATTTCCTCTCAGGTCTGGTTCTGGGTGATTATGATGATGTTCAGACTGGAGCCATTGACACTCAGGATGGTCACTTGTTGCTGGACAGTAGTCCTGATGTTCTCTTCACACTGACAAATGCCGGCAGTGATCTCTCTACTCTCGGTGAGTTAAACTCCCACAGTCACCAGCTTTCTGGCACTGCTTTAAATTTAATTCCAATCGGTGTTGCCAGAGACCGCTGATTGATTGAAATTCATGTTGTGATTAAAGGAAATTAGATTAAACAAAGCTTGACTTATTTTAGAAAAGATATCCTGATGTTATTCGGTGTGTGATTTCTCTCTTATTAACACTCCCTTTGGAAATCCTTCAAGTGCTCAATCTGAACACCCTGATTCAGGCTCAGCATATCCATTTCATCTGCTATCACCCAGATGGAAATAACAACACGGTGAATGGAGCTGGAAAATATTCAGAGACCAACAAATTCCAGTCCCCTTTACGTTATTGACACATATATCGATGACACGCACTGAACCCGCTTTCAGTCCAATCATTAATCCATAATCTTTCTCTCCACAGTATACAGCTCTCAGACCCGCACTGAACCCACTTTCAGTCCAATCATTAATCCACAATCTTTCTCTCCACAGTATACAGCTCTCAGATCCGCACTGAACCTGCTTTCAGTCCAATCATTAATCCATAATCTTTCTCTCCACAGTATACAGCTCTCAGACCCGCACTGAACCCACTTTCAGTCCAATCATTAATCCACAATCTTTCTCTCCACAGTATACAGCTCTCAGACCCGCACTGAACCCACTTTCAGTCCAATCATTAATCCATAATCTTTCTCTCCACAGTATGCATCTCTTAAACCCGCACTGATCCGGCTTTCAGTCCAATCATTAACCCATAATCTTTCTCTCCACAGTATACAGCTCTCAGACCCGCACTGAACCCGCTTTCAGTCCAATCATTAACCCATAATCTTTCTCTCCACAGTATACAGCTCTCAGATCCGCACTGAACCTGCTTTCAGTCCAATCATTAATCCATAATCTTTCTCTCCACAGTATACAGCTCTCAGACCCGCACTGAACCCACTTTCAGTCCAATCATTAATGTACAATCTTTCTCTCCACAGTGTATAGCTCTCAGAGCCGCCGCACTGAACCCGCTTTCAGTACAATCATTAATCCATGATCTTTCCCTCCGCAGTATACAGCTCTCAGACACGCACTGATCCCGCGTGGCTGGTTCCCTCCATTCCTGAAAAAATGAGGATGTTCACTGTGACACGTTCACAACACCAGACATTCCACCAACGATGGACAGTGACTGTGTAGTTCAACATCTTACATCTCCATCACCCCGGTAGGACCAATGCTTTATTATTTGTTCCATGTATTTGTGCTGATCGTGTGCAGTCCCGGCTGTTTCTCATATGAATATGTCAATTAGTGGTTTTCAACGGTCAGTGATTCCAAAGTATCAGAGAGAACATTTTCTGTATTTATTAAAGAATTGGAGGCTTATTGAAGCAGAAATATTATCATATACTGTATTTGATGTATTTGTTTGGTGGTTCACATTGCTGTAAACCTCTCAAGTCGTTTTTGTTGTCCTTTCAGGCAAAAGTCAGCCTCAAATCATGTGTATGATGTCTGGAGGTGGATCACAGACTGGTGGAAAATATTCTGTGTTAAATCTGAGAGATTGGCATGAAGTTTTTCAATAGTGTGAACATGATGAATGTGCTTTATTTTACTTTATAAAAATCAATTTATTTTAATCAACCATCATTTTACTTTGTGTTGAAATAACTCGATTTGGCTTTTCTCCATATTATGTCTGAAAGTGCGTGTTTTCTTTTCGATTAAAATACCAAGCAGAATTGATTTCGGATCATTTCTCTGTCGATACAAATACTGAGATATATTACTCCGCATGGAATTACCAACACTGTCATAGAGATTAAAACCATCGTTTATTAATAAGAGTTTATACAAAGTTCGTTTTGCAACCGCCTCACATCTTCATATCCTAATAAAGAAGGTTTAGAATACGTCAGGTGATCAATAAAGGGTCTGTCTCTTTTATCTGCATTTATTGTAACTGCTTCCTCCAGCGCCATATACTCGATGCGGACAAATTACTGCAGTTTATAATGTAAGTGTTGATGTACAATGAAAATAACCTAAAATATTAATAAATCATTTATCCAATGCTTTAGTTGGAATTTGTGCCTTTGTCAATATTAATGTTTATATTATGTTTCAAGTGCTGCACCTACACTAATTCCTAGATACAATATATTGTTGTTTTACAGCGCTACAATATCCCTGAGGATTCTGGAGTATGTCGGGATAGCAGGACAATCTGATCAGAAATTAATGTGTTTTTGCACTTTAATTCTAAATATTCCAGTTAATCCTCAGCAGAACGCAATTGATGCTCAGTCGGAAGAACGACGACACCGTGCATTACTCTCCAGCAGATTGTGAGTTTTATTCCATTCCGACACCTACTGAAACACCTGTATCCACCAGCAGAGGGCGGACATGCGTGAGAAGGGCACGGAGGCGGGAGATAAAAAGCGGCGGCAGAGAGCCCCTTTTTCCTCTCTCCACATCTCAGAGCCGAGGTATGGCATCCCAGGAAAAGAGGTAATGATTGTTGGGTATCTCGTTCGTGTCCCTTTTGATTAGCCAAGTGGTTTAAATCAATGACGTTATTACAGCTGAAGAGTACAGTTAAGAAATTCACGTTTAAAATCTTTAACATCAAAATTAATTAATTAAGTAGAATAGAGGTGGCTGGGCAGTCGATGTGTTGCAGCTGTAGTATGTGGGAGCCGATGGACGCCGGTGCGATCCAGGGTGATCACATCTGCAGCAAGTGTTGGCTGCTCAAGGTACTTTCGGCTCAGAGTTGATGAGTTGGAGTCTGAGGTGCGGACAGTGCGACACATCAGGGCGGGTGGGGGGGGGGGAAAGTTACCTGGACACTGGATTTCGGGAGACAGTCACAGCCTTAGATTAATTACATTTCATTTGGACCGTGGTCAGGGACAGGGGGTGTGACTGCAAGTGAGGAAGGTATGGTGATCTCGCGTTTAGCATTGGAGGAGACTCAGCCAGTGCACTTAGTCAATAGGTCCGAGGATATTGCTCCCGGTGTGGACGAGGGCGCAGACTGCAGGGTGGATGAGCGAACTGACCAGAGCAAGGTGGTGCAAAGCTCAATCAAATGAGAGGACAAAAGAGAAATTTAGTAGTAATAGGGTATGGCATATTTAGGGGAATAGATACGGTTATTAGCAGCAAAGACAGGGAGTCTCAAAGGCTGTGTTGCCTACCTGGTGCCAATTTTAAGGACATCTGTTCTGGGCGAGAGAGGAACTTGACGTGGGAGGGCGAAGGAGACAGTTATTATGGTCCACGTAGGTACAAACGACATAGGTAGGAATAGGAAAGACTTCTGTTGAGAGACTATGAGCAGCTCGGTTCTAAATTAAAAAGCAGAACCACAAAGGTAATAATCTCTGGATTACGACGTGAGACACGTGCACATTGGCGCAGAATAAATAATATTAGAGAGGTAAACACATGGCTCAAAGATTGGTGTGGGAGAAATGTATTTTCATTCATGTGGCACTGGCACCATTACTGAGGAAGGAGAGAGATATTCTGTTGGGACGGGCTTCACTTGAACCAAGCTGGGACCAGTGTACGGGTGAATCTTTTAAGTATGATTGTAGATCGGGCTTTAAACTAATTAGTGGTGGGGGGACGGGAGTGGCGGTCTTGGGGCGGGTTCAATGGAAGGGAAGTTTAATAAAGTCAAATAAGGGCCGAGACAGCAGAGGTGCAGGGTCATCAAAGTGTGACAGGAAGGTGCAGAAAATATAAGCAGAAGAGTGCAGCAGAAATTAGAATCAGAATGAGTAATAATGGTAAAAAAGTCAAAGTTTAAGCCTCTTTATCTGAATGTAAACAGAATTTATAGCAGGATAGAAGATTTGATGGCACAAATAGAAATAAATGAATCTGACTTAATAGCTACTATAGAGAAGTGGCTGCAGGCTGACCAAGACTGGGAACTCAATATTCACGGGTATTTGACGTTGGGGAAAAATAGGCCAAAAGGAAAAGGAGGTGGGATAGCTTTGTTAATAAAGGAAGGTATCAGTGCGGTAGTGTGCAGTGATATAGGTGTAATGCATCGTGATGTGGAATCAGTTTGGATGGAAATAAGGAATAGCAAGGGGAAGAAGTCACAGGTGGGAATCGTCTCTGGCCCCCTGAAGAGTTGCCTCACTGATGGACAAATTATAAACCGGGAAGTAATGGAGGCGTGTAAGAAGGGCGCGATAATTGCCATGGATAATTTTAATCTGCATATTGACTGAACAAATCAGATTTGCAGAGGTAAGGTGGAAGACGAATTTGTCCAGCGAATCAGGGATTCATACTGAGAGAAACACTTTGCAGAACTTACCTAGGAACAGTTTATTTTAAATATAGTAATGTGTAATGAGGAAGGATTAATAAGAGATATAGTAGTTCAGGATCATCTGGGGGTAACGATCACAAGATGGAAGAATTTAAAATTCAGTTTGAAGGCGAGCAACTCGGCTCTCAAACCAGTGACCTCAACTTAAACAATTCTAACCAAAGAGAAACAATCAGCCACTGCCCCACATGTGTTTAATTTTAATTTGAGGAACACACAATGTTTCGCTCATTTAGACCTTTAAGCAATACGCACCAGTGAGAGACTGGAGGCGAAGGTGAGAGGACCAGGAAAAGGGATTGTTGGCGTGGAAAATGAGATAGCAGAGTGATAAAGAAAAAGAGGGAATAGGAGAGGAAGTGAAAGGCGTAGGGAGAGAGAGGGGCAGAAATAATATGGGGAAGTGAGAACGCAGTTAGTGACAAACAGTGAGGGGGTAGGGAGAGGAAGTGAAAGGCAAAAGGAGAGAGAACAATAAAGGGGTAGGGAGAGAGAGGGACGAAAGAGAGATCAGAAATGAGGGGCAAGGGGAAAAAAGGTGAGGGGGCAGGGAGACGGGAAAAGTGCGAGGGGCAGCGAGTGAGTGAAAGTGAGAGGGGCAGGGAGAGAGCGAGATAGGTCAGAAATAGAGAGAAAGTGAGAGGGGCAGAGAGAGAGGGAAAACGTTCGAAGGCAGACAAAATGAGAGAAGTGACGCATGATTCTCTCCATGGACGAATATCGGAGGTGTAGCTGGGGTAAAAGTGCCATACTTAGGAAACATAATGATCCCATAAAAATATATTTTTTTCAATTGAATTCTCTTTTTTTGATTGGTCACATTCAATATTTTAATCCTGACCTATTGGGAAGTTTTGTGCTAGAATTATTTTTCTCTTTGCCCCTCCCAAAGATGGTGGCCGCTGAGAAGAAACGAGACCATCCCTGGACGTCATTGTTCACGAAGAGCAGTCAGGAGGAGAAAGGAATGAACCAAATGCATTCGTTTTACCAACAGCGCCACTGATAGCTTTTGGCCATCCAGCTGCAGCAAGCAGATTGTTTTGTTTACAATAGCTATGAAACAAAAGCTATTACTTTTCTCTTGAAATTTCTTCCTCAAATTCTAACATTCAAGTGGCACAGACTTCCCCTGTAAAAACAGACTGGGAGTTTTGATAGACCTTTCGACCACGCAATGCTGCACAACTGGGCCCAATCCAGTAACTCCTTCAATATTTACAACTGGGGGAGCTCCCTCACCAAAAGGGATAGCAGCTGGTTCAAGATGGAAGGACCAAACAGCACTTTCTTAAGGGGAAATTAAGGAAGGGCAATTTCTGCTTGCCTTCCCGGGGCACCCACATCCCACGAATCAATCTATACAGTGAATGCATTTTGGAAACAGACGGCACATATTTTCTCAGGGTTTTTCACAGGCCCTGGTGAGTGGGGCGAATTATCCTGCAGTATGCATGCACGGCATTCAGGTACGTGTGACGTATGAATGAGTTAATGTGCAGTCTCAATCTCACTTTGTCATTGAATGTGAGAAGATGGTTGAATAATTTCTGTTTCTTCCACTGCCTCAGCTCGTTGTTGTTTGACACGGAGCTAATGCCATTCTGTAAGCACTGGGGCTGACGGGTGAACAGGACATGGTATGTGTTAAGGACACAGGCTGCAAGGGTATTTCATGCTCTCCAGTTTACAAAGGTGACAATACGTGTCATGTGTGCAACGCTGCCAGGAATGTTTTGGAATAGTTAAGTTTAGAGGAAACATAGGCAGAGATGAAAGCTTCAGCAGAAATGTAGCTGACTCAGTGGTGAACTCAGTCAATGTTAGGCATGTGGAGATGTGCAGTGCGAGTGATGGCATGGAAATGTCGTCAGAAATGCATCTTGGGATGAGATCTAACACCAGAGTTGTGAACAGTATGGATCAGCCTCAGCCTGTTTCCTTCGGAGACATCAGAGATAACAATGCAGCAAGTGTCAGAAAATCCATTGCAAGTGACACCCCGGATACGATTCGATAGATAAGAATGAAATGGGAAGAGGCATAAGCAGTAACACCCAGCTGGACAACAGTGGAGAGGCGTTGGAGGCAAATGGCGTGGTCAACAGTGCCAAAGGCTGCATCCAGGTTGGGAAGGACTGGGTGGGGGAGGGGTTGTGGTGGGGGGGGTGTGGGGGAGGTGGTTTAAAGTAATCAGCATCACATAGGAGATCATTAGTGACTTTCAGAAATGTCGCTTCCGTACTGTGCTAGTGGTGGTGACCTAATTGGAGGGATTTAAACATGGAATTACAAGAAAGATGGGAAAGGTGCTGGAAGGTGAAAACACATGCAAGGACTTTTGAGAATTAATGGGAGGTTGCTAATTGCTCAGTAATTTGCAAGGATAGAGGGGCCAAAGGTTTCTTGAGAAGTCAGGTGAAAGCTGCAGATTTCAAGGAGTGAGCAACAGAACCTGAAGGAAGGGAACTGTGAGCAATATGAACTGAAACAGGAGTCAGAAAGGGGCTCAGACCAGCCCATCTCAGCAGCCACAAAGCTGCGATGACAGTGTTGATGATCCCGCATCTTCACCCCGTGTCCCATCTCGCACCCTAGCTCCTATGCTGGGCATCTCCAGAAACAATGCACCCACCCAACACCATCTGACTCGGGGAGAGAGAGAGCTAGCGATGCCAGTGTCAGGGCGGGGGAAAGGAAGGGAGACAGACTCAATAAAGTTACTCTACAAAATAAAACAATTAATAATAATCAAGTGACAGGAAAATATTTCCAGCATTTTGCTTTGTTAGGTCCAATGCGGGAGTAGTAGTCCCACTACTCTACAGGCATATCAAACAAAGTTCCCCAGATACTGGAAAATAGCCAAATTAAACACTTTATTTGTCCCCCAAGATAAAATACACTGCACTAGGTTTCTTTCGACAACAGAAAATGAACTATTTACCAGTAAACTAAATCTTTAACAATAATAGCATAAATCTATATGCAAAAACAATTATAACTACTTATTCTTCATAACCCTCATGCACACACACATTCACTCAAAAACAGCTAACCAGGGGAAAAGGCTTTTTACGTCTATAACTGTTCCTTAGAAATAATAAAATAACCGGGTTTTCACAGTCTATTAGGATATTTCCAGGTCGGTGAACCGAATCGTCGGATGTCACACAAAGCCTATCCAGGCAAGGTCAATGAACAGTCTGTATTGAGTAAGCATTCAAGGCAATTCGTCTGCAGCAGGCATCTCACAAGTTCTTCCATCAGAGATACAGCAACAGATGTCAGTTCTCAAACCCAATGCAAAAGTCGCTTTGTTTAAAATAAAATGCAGGATTTCTGCCAATTCAGGACTTCTTCCAGCAAAGGACACAAGAGGCCAGCTTAATGCAGACATGCTTCAGAGACAGGAGACAATAGGCCAGCTTAATGCAGAGATTCTCCAGAGACATGAGGCAGCACTAATCTGTCACACCTGAAATGCAATGCTTCCTCTCTTCAGGCAGACAGTGCAACAAGGGCTTATTTCCCATGCATCTGATTTGCAACTGATTAATAGTTCTTTTAACTTCATGAGGAAATAGGAATTACACTTGATGCAAGAATTATATTGAAGAGAAAGAGGTTGTTGGCTATCCTTCTGGCAAGCCAAGAAGCAACCGAATGCAATCCAAAAGTGAAACTATCTTTTAAAACAGTCAATTCACATGACAGCCGTAAATCATCCTGACATTTGAGTTGCTTGCAGATAGGTGCCTTGCAGTGTGTGCATACTTCACTCAGTCAACAATTCAAATATCAGCTCTTAAAGCAATGATTTCACAGAAAAAATGAAGCTGTCACATAACAGCTTTCAGAAGAGCAAGTTTTGTTTTCAGACCAGAGTTGTGGAACTGAGAATGGAACCAATGGAGGTGGAGGAGACAATGTGGTTGTCGTTTCAACTTCTGTCCTGCAAGGAGCACTTTGACTTTCATCCTGCCTCCTTCCTGTCCGGTCCACCACAACTGACATTGTCCTGATGCCCCACTGCCCGATTCTATATGTGATCATAAGCCACCCGCCTCCCCCCTCCCGCCGCCACCCCACAAGTGGATATAAAGTTATTCAGCTGTCAGTCACCTCTTGGCTCCTGTCTCGCTGCAGTTGGGCGTTTGTGATCGACCTCCACCAGTGTATTTCAGGTCATTCGGTTGTCAGTCACCCCTTGCCAGTTGGGGATAAATATTACATTCATGGACTAGAAGCACTGGGACAGCCTCTGGGCTGCTCTTAGTTACTGCATTTATTAATTAATTGAATAATTTATGTGCACGGATATTTGACCGCACTCTTGACCTGCTCTCTGAACTTTGACTGAGTCACCATATAAATAAATGTGTTTGTGCAGCAACTTACATTCATCAGCATCCATCCGACTAATCGAAATATATATTCAGTATCGTTGTAATACCAAGGATCTCTTCCTGCAATGTTGTAATATAAGTATTCGATAACAAACACCAACCACAGAAGTATGAAGTTACCAGATATGGCGAAGAGTAAAATCACAGACTTCCTCCTGTTTTCCATCTCTGGGTCACTGTGATTCCCTCCCTTGTTCTGACACCTCAGTACCTTACGGACTCGACTGGTCACTAAAATATGTTTGACTGTTAGTGTGTTGAGCAACAGAATTAAAACAAAAGGGAGTAATGGTGTTAAAACCATTTCAAACCTGTCAAATCCCTTTGATCCGGGCTCAGTAAAATAGCTTGGCTTGAAAATACAGAACCACGGTACATTGTCGATTATGTCTGCAGGTTTATATGCAAAGTAATGAGGGACATTTTCTGAACAGAGCAGAATGCAGATTGTTGCTAAAACCACAGCCGCAGTTTTCTCAGTGCTATATTTTGCTTTGAGCTTCACGCAACAAATGGCCACAAATCGATCAAAGGTGAAAGCAACGGTGAACCAGACAGAACAATCTGCAGCTGCACGAGCCAGGACAGTGACAACACTGCATACAGGGGTGATGTCCAGGAAAGTTACTGGAAAATAATAGTAACTGATCTGGTTCAGTATGACCTCCAAGAAAATGACCAGTAGATCCGCCATTACCATGGCCACCAGGTAGAGAGTGATACATGTAGAGAGGCCACACTTACCCTGGGACAGGATCACAATTGCCAGTAAATTAACTGTACGTGAGAGAAGGGAAAAGAGACTGGAAGTTAGTGATCAAACATATCTGTGTCTGAGCCAAAGAGTAAATGAAGGCCTTTGATACCAAAAAAGTTTGTTTGAGGGCGATCAGAGGTTCATTTCGAAAAATAAATCTCAACTGACCTTCAAATCACCCAGTTACAAACATACGGACATGCGAATTCGGAGCAGATGTAGGCCATTTGACTGTTCTAGCCCGCTCCACCATCCAATAAGACCATTGCTGATTTGTCTGTGTCTCAAATTACACATTCCTTTCTATTGGATAACCTTTGATGCCCTTGCCAAACCTAGTTTCGGGTTTTACCAAGTCAGGATGGAGATGGATAGACAGATCGCACACAAAGGATGCATTGGAAATGCAAATGTTTAAATGAGACTGGAAGGCACTGATTTAATCTGTTTTATATGTTAAACTCTGGCTGGCTGTTTATCCCCATTATAACATACACAGTATTAGAAGACAGCGGTATTGGCAGGCAGAACTGACACATGCTCTCGGATCAGATACTTACCCTCCACTAAGATTTGATAATCCCATGAGGTTAGATTCTCCCCAGGATCAGAACAACCAACCCAGACCGACAACCACTCTCCCCAGCATTTAAATCCTGGGATCAGATCCCTTCCAGGGATTTATCGCACCGCTCACAGTTCTGGACACCTCCTCCCCCCACCCCCCCGCCCTCCCCACCCCCCGCAACACACTCACAGGATTCGACATTCTGTGATCAGAAGCGACAGGGACTGGACAATCCCTGTGGGACTTGAAAACACCCGCGGATCGGACATCTGGGTATCAGCTCCCCACATCGAGTCTTGAATCAGACACTCCTCGTGCCCCATCCACCTAACTGAGCCCAGACCACACTCGAGGATGGGAGACCGCTTCCCGGGGTTATGATCACTTTCCCTCCCCCAGAACTTTCCCTGGCGCAGGTGTCTGACCACTCTTCAGCATGGGTGACCCGTCCCTGGAGTACAGGGCCAGCCATTCTTTCTCCGAATCCCCCAAGCCAGACTCGGAACATGTTGTCTGATAGGAAACCCTTCCCGCAGTTCAGAATCACCAGTCCAGTGAGAAGTGATGTCACCACCTTCACCACCTCCGGAGTTCATGATTTCACACTCCCTGATATCAGAGAGATCCCCATACCCTGGGGTCATGGCTTGGACTGTCCTGGTCCTGACTCGATCTCCAGAGTCCTCCCTGCCCAACTGGAAGCAAAGCCTATCATTCAGCCTGACTTCAGGGTGTAAACCTGTCAAGGTAAAATCAGAAGTCTGTGGAGTTCAAACTCTGAAACTTTGCACCCCACCTATTCCACTCACCCCTGTTAATAAACCAGGCATGAATACAGGAGTAAAAACAAAAAAATGAAACCGCTGTAAATCTGGTAAAAATATGAGAATGCTGAAAAAGCTCAGCAGTCAGGCAGCATCTGTACAGAGAGAAACAGAGTTAATGGTTCATGTGGATAGCCTTCCATCAGAACATGAATGTAGAACAGAATAACAGTTTTACAGCAATGGTAAAGACAGTAAAAAGAGGGGTCTCGGGATCGAGGGATTAATGGGAAAGTGCTCTGATTTAATGGAGGAAAGTCATGATTCAATGATAAAAGAATGATGGTGCAAGGCGAATGTGACAATTAAAGGAACGGAGGGTGGGTCCAGAAGAGGTGTAAATGGTTACAGCTTAATAACAGAGCGGGAAGGGGAACATGGAAACTGTGGCAAATAGGAACATGTTCCATTAGCCGAGAAAGGTGACAGAGAATTGTGGGTAAACTCCAGGGATGTGGACCGGCCTACCAGCTGCGTACCAGTAGGTGATCCCCATCTCAAGCACAAGCGCACCTCCCCTACATTCCCAATGACTCTTGGATGACAGCCTCCATTACAAGCACAGGCCGTCCGAGAAAGTGGAAGCAATGGTCATAATCTGAAGTTTTCAATCTCATATTGAGCCTGACAACAATATAATTCTTATTAAAAGTGAACTTCAGTGGAAGCGTGGAAGAGGGCGAGGGTAGAGAGGTCCGAGTTGTCGAGGGATGTAGAATTAAAGTGACAAGCGAGTGGATGCACAGGATCATGCATGTAGACAGATTGGGGAAGTCCAACAAAAAAAAAATCGATCTGAATTTGTTCCTCTCCCAATGTCCAGGAGACATCATTGTGTGCAGTGAATATAACTACTAATTTGTAAGAAGTACACGTAGATCCCTGTTTCCTCTGGAAGGAGAGTTTGGGCCTTGGAATGTGGGAGGCAAATAGTGAAATTGTAGTTTCATAATGTTTTCATAATGGGTGGGGAACGGTAGGGGAGCAGAATATAGCATGGCAGGTGGGCATAACTGGATGTGGCAGAATGTTGGAGTATTGTGAGTTGAATATGGAGGCTGATACGTTGGAAGATGAGGACAAGGGGAACTTTATCGTGGTCCTGGCACGGAGGGTAGGGGGTGAAGGCAGTAATGTGGCAAATGGGATGGACATGGTCAAGGGCCCTGTTAACTGCAGTGGAGTGAGCCATCAGCTGAGGAAAAATTATGACTTTTCAGAAGCACTTGTGTGGATGATGGTTTCATTGGAACCGATGGAACTGAGCTGGATAAACTCGGAGAATGGAATCAGTGTATTTCCAAGACGTGGGGTCGGAGGCACTATAATTAATGTAACTGTGGGAGTCAGTGGGAGTACAGTAGATCTGGGTGAACAGCCAGTCCCCTGGAATGGAACTTTAGAAGTAGGGGAAGGGGCAGACAATGCCAGAGATGGACCTTGTGAAGACGAGGGAGTGTTGGAAATTAAAAGCAAGGTTGATGGAAGTTTCCAGTTCAACGCAACAGAAGGAATCAAGCACAGTAATCGAAGTAGCTGGAAAAATAATGTAAAGAAGAGGACCTCGGTAGGATTGGAACAAAGAATGTCCCATTTACCATACACAAACGCAGCATAGCTGGGAATAAAACAGGTTCCATAGCGACATCAGTTGAGTATGGAATATCCCAATGTTTACACTGGAGGTCCAAAGATGAACACTTTACAGACATCATTGTGGGCATACCTAAACCAAATGCTCTGCAGCGGTTCAAGAAGGCAGCTCATCACCGCCTTCTCACGGGCATTTAGGGATGGGCAATAAATGCTGGCCTGGCCAGCGACGCCCACATCCCATGAATGAATAAAGAAACGAGTGTTTTATACACAGATTAAGAAATGACATTATAAAGAGGATTAGAATACTGTTATGCATCTGCAGTCCTGCTGTTAAACTATCCGTCAGCAGTTAACATATGTTTCTGTTGGACCAGTTCAATAGGAGATTGAGAAATACAAATTTATTTCAATTTCTAACCGTATCACCAAACTTCAGCAAAAATTATCACCCATTAGAATACATTACATTCGTAAAATACAGAGGAAACTCCAAGGAATAGAGAGATCAGTCACCCGAAGCAGTTATTCTGCAACAGAACCGGGATTGTGCAATCATACTCTATACAAAACTACAGTGATAGATGCTCCCAGTAATACATGACGACTGGAGTCAGGTATTCCACTCCTGTTCGTAACCCACGTTCTGTACAAAACTACAATGACAGAGGATCCCAGTAATGCATGGGAACTAGGATCCCATTAGTGACCTACATTTGAGTTTACACTAAGTGATGCTCCCACTCGTACCTTCAGTCAGTGACTTGCTTTCACTGTTGTCTAATTCAACATTACACGATATTCCACTATGTGTAATAATGTGGTTATGCAGAGACCTTGTCAGGTACAGACAGAGGTTTATTTTTAATTGAGAAAATGGAATAACACCGAAGAGATAATTCAGGATATTTGAAGTAAAAAAATGTTAATGTAGATCGAGTGTCTCTATATCACTCACCACTAGATCAGGTTGTAACGTTATCAGTCACAGATTGAAACCAGAGACCAGCTCACACACGGATCTGCATAACTTCAATGGTTATAGTCACTTACCAGGAACACCAATAACTGCAAGCAATAGGTAGTATATTTTCTCGATACTGCAAGAAGTTCCAATCATGTTCTCTGTGATGTTATCTGTCCGAAGGTACTGCAGGCAATCTCTCTGGATTGAACTCTGAGGCGATACATTCCCAGAGCCTGTAATATATACCCTGTGGAATCTCCACGGGGATATTGAGGTTTCCACATTTCTCAAACTGTGTATTTTTAAAATGAACAAACAGATTACGACATTGAGTTCAATCTGCATTCTGATAGAATCTATTTATTTCCGAGATTATTTTGGAAAACTCCAAAGACTGGACAATTCTGAATACATTAATTAAATAATGAAAACTTGAAGCTGTTTTCTCCCAACAATGAGGTTTCCTATTCAACCACCAATCAATCCCATCTCTGGATCACATGTTTTTTTTCCAGTGATGTTCTTCAGCTGATTCTGTTGTGAAGGGTAGATTTCAGTCATCGTCCTTCTGCGCCTTGCCCTTCAGACTCTCAATGTAAAGCACGGAGAAGTGGGACTGCGGGCAACAAAACTCCAGGGGGTTCCGAAGAAGGGTCTCTGACCCGAAACGTTAACTCTGCTTCTCTTTTCACAGATGCTGACAGACCTGCTGAGTGGTTCCAGCATTTCTTGTTTTTATTCCAGGTGGTCTCTCACCATCTCACTGTGAAGAGTCTTCAGCTGTTCCGGGGGAGGGAAGAGAGGAGAGAAGAGATCGTACAAGGGCAGAGTTAACCAGAGGGAGAGATTCACAGCCCCACAGCATGTTTGACCAATTAGGCTGAATTGATCAACAGGAGAAGGCCAATCAGTGCTTCGAACCAGTAATGGAGGATTGCAGTAAACCCCTCGATCCTGTTATACAAGAACTGGAGGAGTCTCATTCAGCCCCTCGAGCCTGTAACACAGGAACAGAAGGAGGCCCATTGAGCCCCTTCTCGACTCTGTTTCACATGAAAATGAGGCCATTCAACCCCTTCTCGAGACTGATACACTGGAACAGGCGGAGACCCATTAAGCCCCTCGGGCCTGTTACACAGGAACAGAAGGAGGCCATTCATACCCCTCGAGTCTTTTACACAGGAAGAGGAGGAGGCCATTCAGCCTGATACATTGGAGCAAGTGGAAGCCCATTCAGTTCTTTGCGCCTACTACAGAGGCACCAGAGAAGGCCTATCAAACCCTCGAATCCCGAAGACAAGAGAAGGATAAAGCCATTCAGACCTCGATCCCGTTACACAGGAGCAGGAACAGGCCCATTCAGCACTTATACCGCCCCCCCCACCCGGTTGTTTCATACAAGAGGAACAGGAGGAGGCCATTCAGCCCGCGTGGGCCTATTGCACAGGAACAGCTTTCGGCCATTCAGCACCTAGAATCTGTTACACAGAAACTGGAGGAGGTAATTCAGTCCTTCGATCATGATCTGTCCTTGGCTGGAAGATACGGGGAAACAGGAAATTAGGTAGTCTTGATGCAACAGAAGTCATCACAGCGGGAGTAAGGGTCATGGAATTTTTCCTCCTCGTGAACGAGTGTAGAGCACCTCAGTATGATGTCTCATCCACAAAGTGGCACATTCAACAATGCAGCATTCCCTCAGTACTGTCCCACAAACCAGACAGCACTCCTTCAGTACTGACCCTCCAACAGTGCAGCGCTCACTCAGAAGTGACCCTCTGACAGTGCAGCGCTCCCTCAGTACTGCTCCTCTGGCAAGGCACAGTCCCTCAGTACTGATCCACTGACAGTGCACACTCCTTCAGTACTGACCCTTCGACACTGCAGTGCTCCCTCAAAAATGACACTCACCCCACACCCTACGCACCCCCAACACAGTGGAGTAATCCCTCAGTACTGACCCCGAAGCGAACAGCACTCCCTCAGTCCTGACACTCCGAAGGCGAGGTTGATGATCAATCTTATATGTCTAGGCATTCAAGGCAATTCGACTGCAGCAGGCGTCACAAAGATCATTCAGCCTGTTGTAGCAACAGGTCTGCTCAGGACTCATTGCAGGAACAGAGCACTAGAAGCTTTGTTCAGATTTCAGAATTTCCAAAAACGCAGGAGGCAACATGAACCACACTGGATGCAGGAATTCTTCTGTGACAGGAGACAATAGGAATCTGCCAGATTTCGAATGCAGAATTTCTTTTCAACATATAGATTTATTTTCCTCCAGTTTCCAGGCAGGGCAGGTCTAGGTAACAAATTCCTGCTCTTTGTCCAACTCACTTTTAAAACTTCAAAGTGAATGCAAAAAGCCTTCCTGGGCTGATCACGTAATCAGACAGTGTGTCTCGTCTGTCTTTCAAAGTGTTGTTTTGAGGAGGTCAAAACCCCTGACTGGCTTGCTGAAACTGTTTTTCATACTCTTGCATGCAAAGTCAACATCCAGAAATTCCAGCTATTTGCAGGTGCCCAAGTCAACTGAAAATCCTTTTTTTTCAGCTTTTTATCAACACACAGAATTGTAAGGTTTCCATACAAAAATAACATCTCTTGCAGCAACTGTAAGAAGTTAAGGCCCCAGCACTGATACCGCAGAGCTCCACTCGTTACATCTTTCCAACCCATTGTTTCCCATTCAATAATGAATCTTCCATCCGTGCCAATATGTTACTCCCCTGTACCATGAGCACTTATTTTCAACAATAATCTTTGATGTAGCGTCTTATCAAATGCCTTCTGGAAATCTAAGTACAATACGGTGGCGTAGTGGTATTGTCACTGGACTAGTAACCCAGAGACCCAGGGTACTGCTCTGGGGACATGGGTTCAAATCCCACCACAGCAGAAGGTGGAATTTGAATTCAATTAATAAATCTGGAATTAAAAAGCTAGTCTAACGATGGCCATGAAACCATTGTCGATTGTTGTAAAAAACCCATCTGATTCACGAATGTCCTTTCGGGAAGGAAATCTGCTGTCCTTACCTGGTCTGGCCTACATTGTTTCCAGAGCACAGCAATGTGGTTGACTTCTGAAATGGCCGAGCAAGCCTCTCAGTTAGGGCAATTAGGGATGGGCAATAAATGCTGGCCTGGCCAGTGACGCCCACATCCCATGATTGAATAAAAAAAACATCCACAGTTTACCATTTATCCTTAGCACGTGTTACTTCTTCAAAGAACTCCAATATATTTGTTAAACAAGGTTTCTCTTTCACAAAACCATGTTGACTCTGCCTGATTACCTTGAATTTGACTAAGTATCCTGCTATAATGCATTTAATATTAGCTTCTTACATATTCCCTATGTCAGATGTGAAGCTAACTAGCCTATAGTTTCCTGCTTTTGGTCTCCCTCTGTCTTGAATAAAGGCGTTACATTCGCCATTTTCCAATGTACTTTAGACAATTTTAGGAAATTAAAATCAATGCATCAACTATATAACTTATTATTTTTGCAATCTAATTCAACCTTCGCCGAATCTAGGAAATTTTGGAAAATTACAATTAACTTCGCACTAGCCACATCTTCTGGACCCGAAGATGATGTCGATCAAGTCTAGGGGACTTATCAACCCGCATCTCCAACAATTTGTTCAATATCACTTCCCTCATGATTACATTTGTCTCGATATCCATGCTCCGTTCCATTTTCTGATTCATAGCTATTTCTGAAATGCTACTTGTATCCTCTATAGTGAAGACTGATACAAAATACCAGTTCAATTCATCTGCCATCTCCTTATTTTCCCTTATTAATTCATCAGACTCATTTTCTATTGTACCAACGTTCACTTTAGCTCTTTCCTTCAAAACAAAACTATATAATCTGTCTTTATATATCTAGCCAGCTTTCTCAAATACTCTAAATTTTTCCTCCTATCTTTTCTTCATTTGTTTTAGATTGTGTCCAATCTTCTGACCTCTTATACATCTTTGTGCGATCTTACACTTTTTCTTTAAGTTGCATGCTATCTTTTTTAGGGAACCACAGGTGGTGGGTCCTCCCATTGGAATGTTTCTTTTTTTGTCGAATATATCTATACGGTGTATTCTGAAATATTTCCTCAATGTCGGACATAGCACGTCCACGAACCTAATTTGCCAGTTGCCTTTAGCTATGTCTTCTTTCATGCCCTTATAATTTCCCTGATTTAAACTTAAAATGCTAGACCTGGACCCATCCTTCGCTCATTCAAACTGAATGTAAACTTCAATCATATTATGATCCTTGCTACCGAGGGGCGCCTTTACTATGAGGCCATAAAATAATCTAATCTCGTTGCGTAATACCAGGTCTGGTATAGCCGGCTCTCTGATTGGCTCCAGAGCCTGCCTTTCCAAGAAATTATCCTGAAGACATTCGATGAACTCTTCATCTATGCTACCTTTGCCATCTGATTTTTCCAGCCGATAGGCACATTAAAATCCCCCATGATTATTACTGTAACTTTCTGTCAAGTTCCCATTATTTCTTCCAGTATATTCTGCCCTACCATGTGGTACTATTAGGGACTCTCACAAGTGACGTCTTCCCTTTATCATTTCTCATCTCTAGCTAACCCGCTTCTATATCCTGGGTTCTTGAAATTAGGTCACCCCTGTTTAATGTGCTAATGCCATCATTAATAAACTGCGCCACAGCTTCACCTTCTCCTAGCCTCCTGTCCTTCCTAAATGACATGTACTCTTCAATATCCAGGTGGCAATCTATGTCAGGCTGGAGACATGTCTCGAAAGGTTAGCGGATCATGCTTATTCATATCTATTTGTGCTATCAATACATCGGTGCATTTTCAAATGCTACCTGCATACAAATGCTGGAACTTTAGTTTTTCCCTTTTATTATTTTTTCAACGTCTAGCCTTGACTACTGATTTATTTTGAGATTGTTACTCTCTGTCCCTTCTCCCAGCATATATTTGTCTTATCTCATCGTAATACCTTACTCTCTTGCATTGGCTCACTCTGATAACGTCAGCGGGCCGCTACGTTGTCAGGAATCACCTTCTTTTTAAACAGGGCGTGACATCTACACTCTTCCAGTCCATTGTCATCATGCCCATATTCAAAGAACAAAGAACAAAGAACAAAGAAAAACGAACAGTACAGCACAGGAACAGGCCATTCGGCCCTCCAAGCCTGCACTGATCTTGATGCCTGCCTAAACTAAAATATTCAGCACTTCCAGGGACGGTATCCCTCCATTCCCATCCTATTCATGTATTTGTCAAGATGCCTCTTCTCCGTCGCTATTGTACCTGCTCCCACCACCTCACCTGGCAGCAAGTTCCAGGCACTCACCACCCTCTGTGTAAAGAACTGGCTTCGCACATCCCCTCTAAACTTTGCCCCTCGCACCTTAAACCTATGCCCCTAGTAACTGACTCTTGCACCCTGGGGAAAAGCTTCTGCTATCCACTCTGTCCATGCCCCTCATAACTTTGTAAACCTCTATCATGTTGCCCCTCCACCTCCGTCGATCCAGTGAAAACAATCCGGGTTTATCCAACCTCTCCTCATAGCTAATGCCATACAGACCAGGCAACATCCTGGTAAACCTCTTCTGTACCCTCTCCAAAGCCTCCACGTCCTTTTGGTAGTGTGGGTGACTCGAATTACATGCAATAATCTCAGTGTGGCCTCACAAAAGTTCTGCACAGCTGCAGCATGACTTGCCAATTGTTATACTCTATGCCCCGACTGATGAAGGCAAGCATGTCTTGACTACCTTATCCACCTGCGTTGCCACTTTCAGTGACCTGTGGACCTGTACGCCCAGATCTCTCTGCCTATCAATACTGCTAATGGTTCAGCCATTTACTGTATACTTCCCACCTGCATTAGACCTTCCAAAATGCATTACCTCACATTTGTCCAGATGAAACTCCAACTGCCATTTCTCTGCCCAAGTCTCCAACCAATCTATATCCTGCTGTATCCTTTGTCAATCCTCATCACTATCCGCAACTCCACCAACCATTGTGTCGTCCGCAAATGGACTAATCTGACCAGCTACATTTTCGTCAAAATCATTTATATATACTACAAACAGCAAAGGTCCCAGCACTGATCTATGCAGAACACCACTAGTCGCATCCCTCCATTCAGAAAAGCACGATTCCATTGTTACCCTCTTTCTTCTGTGACCGAGCCAGTTCTGTATCCATCTTGCCAGCTCCCCTCTGATCCCGTGTGACTTCACCTTTATTACCAGCCTGCCATGAGGGACCTTGTCAAAGGCTTTACTGAAGTCCATATAACATCCACTGTCCTTCCTTCATCAATCATCTTCGTCACTTTCTCAAAAAACTCAATCAAATTAGTAAGACACGACCTCCCGTTCACAAAACCATGCTGTCTCTCGCGAATAAGTTCGTTTGTTTCCAAATGGGAGTAAATCCTGTCCCGAAGAATCCAATCTAATAACTTCCCTACCACTGACGTAAGGCTCATCGGCCTATACTTTCCTGGATTATCCTTGCGACCCTTCTTAAACAACGGAACAACATTGGCTGTTCTCCTGTTGCCAATGAGGATACAAAGATTTCTGTCAAGGCACTAGCAATTTCTTCCCATGGCTCCCTCAGTATTCGCTCTCAGATGGGCAAGGTTGAACAACCTGCCACCTGATCTTGCGTGGAGGAAAATTCCTTCTTCTGAAGACTTGAACGCATGTGAGAGCAGAGGGAGAAGATCCCAAACAGCATTGGTGCGAGGTCACAGCCCTGTTTCACGCCACTCAGGATAGGAAGGGAGTCTGATGAGGTGTCGCGATGCTGAATTGTGCCTTTCATATTGTTATGGAATGAGGTGATGATACTTAGCAGCTTTGATTGACATCCAAACTCTTCGAGAAGTTTGAAGAGACCACGTCTGCTTTGGTGGGACAAAAGAAAGCAACGTAGAGGGGCATTTGTTGTTCATGGCATTTCGACTGTAGCTGGCGAAGGGAATACAGCATATCAATGGTGGATCTATCTGCTCGAAAGCCGCACTGTGCCTCAGGGTAGGCACGCTCAGCCAGCTTCAGGAGCCTTTTGTATGTGACTCGAGTGAAGACTTTCTCCAGTATGCTGAGCAGGGAGCTTCCACGGCAGTTGTTGCAGTCACTGCAGCCACGCTTGTTCTTGCAGAGTGTGATGATATTGGCATCGCGCATGGTTTCTTTCTTTCTATGATTTCACTAATTTCGCAATGAGATTGAATGGGTATTTCACCGCCTTCTTCAGCTCCTGTCTGAATTTGGTCTGGGTCACAGTGTAAATACATGTGTTGGTGCAGGAAATGTGACGCTGCTGCATCATTGATGTTTGATCTGTGATATAGACAGGGTCACTGACGGAGGAATAATACTGAATATCTGCAATTCACCCATAAATGTAAGACACAACCTGGGTCACCCATAACAGTATAAAACTGCTGGATATACAGAAGAGCAAAATAATTAATTTTCTGTGATTCTCCATCTCTGGATCCTTGTGAGTCGTTCCATTGCTGTGGCGCCAGAATCCCCTGCGGACTTTACTGAGAAAGAAATCCGTCTGACAGTCAGAACATTGAGCAGCAACATCAGAAAGACCGGGAGACAATGTGCTACAATGAGGTCAAACTATTGAAATGCCCCCCATATGGGGGAAGTATAGAATCTCAGATTAAAATGACAGCTCATGGGAACATTATCAATAATGTAATGTTGTTCCCGTGTAAAGTACCAGGGGAGAGACTCGAAACAGCCCAGCACACTCACTGTTCCCACAACCACAGCCGCCGTTTTCTCGCTGCAATATTTTGTTTACAGCTTCTCACAACAAATGGCCACAAATCGATCAAAGGTGAAAGCGAAAGTGAGCTGGACTGAAACAACTGTGGATGCACAGCACAGAACCTTAATGACAGAACCTTGATGAGAGACATTAGATTTCAGGAATGAATATGGGAAATAGACTAAAAGAATCCAGTTCAATATGGGGCAAGTATTAACGACCAGGAGATCAGACACTGCCATTCCCATCAGGGAGACAGTGATACATTTGGAGAGACTGCACTTTCCTCGGGATAGTATCACAATCGCCTCCAAGTTAACTGCAGGAGAGAGAAAAGGAAGCAGATAAATTACTGATCAGACCTGGAGACAAAGCAGCGGTTTGATAGGATCTGGGCTGAAATTTCCAGCTTTGTTGGTGCATCGAGCAGTGAAAACTGATTCATTGACCTGGGCACTGCGTTGCCACAGTGAAATGTTTGAAAACACAATTATTAATAATGAATTGGGAAATTAATACAGAAAGTGAATAAAGTCAGCACCGGATCTACTGGAAGTAATGAGTGAGGATGCAGTGCCAGTGGGGAAATTAGAAGGGGTTTTACAGAGATGGAATCCAGTAGGTTAATTGGGATGTTTGAGGAGAGCGGGATGTGAAGCATGTTTTGTTGCTCTGCTTTGTTTGAACCGACAAATGGGAAAAGACTGAAAACTGCAGCGTTGAGTTTGACGATCAGCCATGATCTAGAATAGCGGAGCATGCTCGAAGGGCTGAATTGCCTCATCCTGTTCCTATATTCCTGTACTCCTATCAGGTTGGACGAGGCAGCTGGAGGTGGTGCCAGTTAGTGAGATTGGGAGGGAGAGAAGTAAAGGACATGTTGGAGGGGAGACTGGAGCAGATAGCTTGGGAAAGTGGACAAACTGAAGCAATGGATGAGGAAACTGAGGATTCAATACAGTGAGAGGAGAGGCTGAGATTCACAGGGAGAGACTGCAGCAGAGTGTTAGAGGAAATCTAATCTATCGATCCCAGTAATACAACTCAATGAATGCATTCAAACAATAATCCCTGTGGTTATTGGTGTTGGAGAACAGTTCATTATTTATACAATACAGTCAATATATTTAGTTTGTACAGGCTATTAAATATAAATGTGAATATATTTCTGATATCAGCCTCGCTCTTCATAGAATTCAGCAGTCACAGAGATTTTAAAGTGCAGTATTTGAACAATGAATTACCACCAGTGAAGAACTGATTCTATTCTGTTTATTCTGTCACTAAGTAAGGAATAGGAACTTTCTACAAAATAAAATGAGGACATGACAGAAATCAACACAGAGGATCAAGTCCAACAGGAAAATGAACACAATCTGACAACAGACAATTTCAACTCACAGTTTCTCTCACCAATTGTTCTGGACATTCCAGCACTTTATAATTGCTGAAGTGTATTCCCATGGCAGAGGTCCCTGCAATAAATATTATCCGAATAGCCAATAACATATAATTCTAGCTAGCAATGAAATGTTTTCAAGGCACCATGGGACTGAGCTAACGAACTTGATTGCATTCCTTACAAGCGCTGAATCACACGAATACAGCAGAAAAAGGCTAATTCACTGGAATTTCTCTAATCAAGCAGTCTCTAGCAGATGTCCTTCTCGAATGCTGACAAAGATACCAGCCTTTAACAAGGTTAAGATAAGATGTTATGTACACATAAGACCCAAGGACGGTAGATCAGGGTGTTTGGAAGACATCATGAATTCATGAGTAACCCCTTAACTGTCCATGTGCTGGTCATGCAGTCCCCCAATGGCTATTAACCAATTTCATTGGTTCCAGTGATCAATGCATGTAATCTATAATCGCTATGATTGGACTGTGTCCAGCCGGAATGGGCTGAGCAACTGTTTGAAACTGTATAAATATTGATGATTTTCCTTTGTTCGGTGGAGAGGAACCTGGATTGCCCAGTGACCTGCTCCCCGCCGGCGTTAACCAATAAAGTGTTGACGTTTGGAGCAGACTCGAGTGTCGAATGATTCTTTCAGATTCATTCCCGCTAACAATGATAGTGAATTATTCATACTGCTGCTTCTTTCTCTTTCTTTTTACTCCTGCTTTCCTCTTTCCATCGGTTTCATTCTCCCTGCTCCTTTTCTCCTTCCCTATCTCTCTGGAGCAGTCACACCCCGCAGACTGTTACTTGATGCTTCTTTTCACACACAGTTTATTCCTAACAATCTGCACCTGTGTTCTGTTTACCAGCCCCAGATTCAATGATTCTATTCTCAGAGGCAGTGTGTTCAATGGTGAAACCTCTGTGAGTAATTTAATGTATCTACAGAACACCCAAGTCTCCACCTGTTTACCTGCACTCTTCACTTCATCTGCAATACATGGAATAAACAGGAGTGAAAGCTCCTTCCAGATAGACCTCACAAACATTAAAATTCCTTCTCCTGGAATTATAAGGTAATCCGTTAGAATGTGGGATAGTTTAATTAATAAAACACCAACATCAGTGCTGCAGTTGATAATCTGCAGATAAATGGAACGACTCTTGATTCCAACTGATAAGAATGTGAACCGTCAAAACATCACATCAATACTTTCAATTTTGCAATGCAGGCCAGTGACAGTGAAGGGTCCAAAGTGAAGCAGAGAACGAGATGTGAAAGTGTCAGCAGTAAGCTCAGTTCAGTAGCTAGACCTCTGAAGCAGCATCAGACACATACAGGATGAAATAATATTTGATAACAGTGATAACCGTTAAATACATTGATATCCCAGTTAAACTGAAGCATGTTATTGGGAGGGAGGACATTGTGCTGTCCCCTTGTAGCATTAAGACCGTGAGATGTCTCATTATCAATCACCGGAAAAAAAATCATACAAATATTCCAGGACTGGTTAGATTTACATCATGAAACTGTTAAAAGCTCCTGATGGTCTGATTCTTGATCGTAACCGAGATGCTTGATTTGAATGTTCTCATTGCACAGAATACTCCAGTAACAATGCCACAGTCACAGAAAACAATACTATTAAATGCATAATACAGTTCCTGAAAGAATGAAAGTGTAAACAGTGAGGAGATACCATCAGTAAATTGCTGGAAAATAACAGGCGGTTCTGTTACACATCCAGTGAGAAATACTATCGAGTATAGCAGCACAATCAACGTTGATTTACACCATTAACAGCTGAGATACTGGCTTACCAGGAACTCCAATTGCTGCAAGTACAGGATAATAAATGCGTTGTATCTGATAAATTACTGGATATCCCATTTCTGTGAGAAGCAGTGTCTTCTGTTAGCCTGGAAACCACCGCTCCAGCAGGCACTCTGAGCTGATCCATTCAAATGGGCCCTGATTTATACAGGGGATAAGTCTCCAATGACACCCCTATTTCCCCTGATCATTGCTATTAGTTACACTCACCTGAACAAACACATTACATCAGCAGCTTTAACTCTGATGTAAATAATGTGGTGGATATAACACAATCATTTCAATGTCAATGACATTTTCTTAGTAAGACCTCACTCTGGAATAAACCTGAAATCTGTACTCATACTGGATGGATGGTAATTATGAGTGGCGCTATTTACGTTTTCCATATTATTGTATTGACCTTGTTCATTCCTGGCGTTTGTATCCTTAAGGCAACTGATCTGACTGCAGTGGACAATGAATCCAGGGACAAAACCAATCCGTTTCACTCTGTTCCTGGATTTTCAAAGTTATCATGTGAACACTGAGACTCTGATTCAGGACGATGTTCTGGGTTAAATGAATATTTTGCATCAGTATTTACAGTAGAGAAAGAAAATGTTGTCGAGGAGAATACTGAGATTCAGGCTACTAGGCTAGATGGGATTGAGGTTCACAAGGAAGTTGTGTTAGCAATTTTGGAAAGTGTGAAAATAGATAAGTCCCCTGGGCCAGATGGGATTTATCCTAGGATTCTCTGGGAAGCGAGGGAGGAGATTGCAGAGCCTTTGTCCTTGATCTTTATGTCGTCATTGTCGACAGGAATAGTGCCGGAAGACTGGAGGATAGCAAATGTTGTCCCCTTGTTCAAGAAGGGGAGTAGAGACAGCCCTGGTAATTATAGACATGTGAGCCTTCCTTCGGTTGTGAGTAAAATCTTGGAAAAGGTTATAAGAGACAGGATTTATCATCATCTTGAAAAGAATAAGTTCATTAGCGATAGTCAGCACGGTTTTGTGACGGGTCGGTCGTGCCTCACAACTCTTATTGAGTTTTTCGAGAAGGTGACCAAACAGGTGGATGAGGGTAAAGCCGTGGATGTGGTGTATATGGATTTATGTAAGGCGTTTGATAAGGTTCCCCACGGTAGGCTATTGCAGAAAATACAGAAGTATGGGATTGAAGGTGAATTAGTGCTTTGGATCAGAAATTGTCCAGCTGAACGAAGACAGAGTGTGGTGGTTGATGGTAAATGTTCATCCTGCAGTTTAGTTACTAGTGGTGTACCGAGAGGATCTGTTTTGGGGCCAATGCTGTTTGTTATTTTTATAAATGACCTGGATGATGGTGTAGAAGGGTGGGTTAGTAAATTTGCGGAAGACACGAAGGTCCGTGGAGTTGTGGATAGTGCCAAAGGATGTTGTTGGTTACAGAGGGACATAGTTAGGCTGCAGAGCTGGGCTGAGAGATGGCAAATGGAGTTTAATGCGGAAAAGTGTGAGGTGATTCAATTTGGAAGGAGTAACAGGAATGCAGAGTACTGGGCTAATGGGACGGTTCTTGGTAGTGTAGATGAGCAGAGAGATCTTGGTGTCCAGGTACATAAGTCCCTGAAAGTTGCCACCCAGGTTAATAGGGCTGTTAAGAAGGCATATGGTGTGTTAGCTTTTATTAGTAGGGGGATCGAGTTTCGGAGCCACGAGGTCATGCTGCAGCTGTACAAAACTCTGGTGCGGCCGCACCTGGGGTATTGTGTGCAGTTCTGGTGACCGCATTATAGGAAGGATGTGGAAGCTTTGGAAAGGGTGCAGAGGAGATTTATTAGGATGTTGCCTGGTATGGAGGGAAGGTCTTACGAGGAAAGGCTGAGGGACTTGAGGTTGTTTTCGTTGGAGAGAAGGAGGAGGAAAGGTGACTTAATAGAGACATATAAGATAAACAGAGGGTTAGATAGGATGGATAGTGAGAGTCTTTTTCCTCGGATGGTGATGGCAAACACGAGGGGACATAGCTTTAAGTTGAGGGGTGATAGATATAGGACAGATGTCAGAGGTAGTTTCTTTACTCTGAGAGTAGTAGGGGCGTGGAACGCCAACTTTAAGGGCATTTAAGTGGTCATTGGATAGGCATATGGATGAAAATGGAATAGTGTAGGTCAGATGGTTTCACAGGTCGGCGCAACATCGAGGGCCGAAGGGCCTGTACGACGCTGTAATGTTCTATGTTCCATGTTATATGAGTAATGGACAGAGGTGGAGAAAGAGGGAGAGGGAGGCAGAGAGAGAGAGCAGAGAGAGAGGGAGAGGCGGAGAGAAAAAAGTGAGAGAGAGAGAGAGATGCTGTGAGATGGATAGAGACAGACATGAGAGGCAGAGACAGATAAAGGATGAGACAAGTTGTAACAATCAGTAACAATTCTGATTATCTGCCCAGTCCTGCACTGGGAGTTTATTTTGGGTGTTTTAGGGGTGAGTGCTGGATTCGTGTTTGATATTTTCAAACTGCAGTGACCTTCCCAACAAGGCAGGTATAGAATGCAACAACAGGGAGGTTATGCTGGAACTGTATAACTCAGTGGTGAGGACACATCTTGAGTAATATGTGAAATTCTGGTCTTCTCATTACAGAAAGGATGTAATTGCACTAGAGAGAGTACAGAGCAGATTTACGAGGATGTTGCCAGCACTGAAAAAATGCAGCTATGTGGAAAGATTGGATATGCTGGGGTTGTTTTCCTTGGGACAGAGAAGGCGGAGGGGAGATTTGATTGAAATGTGCAAAATTCTGAGAGGTCTGGATAGAGTGGAGGTGAATCGTCTATTTACCTTAACAGTGAGGTCATTTGTGTGGGGGGCATGGCCTTAAAGTGATTGCTAGAAAAATCAGAGGGGAGATGAAGAAAATATTTTTCACTCAGAGGGTGGTGATGGTCTGGAACTGACTGCCTGAAAGGGTAGTTGAGGTGGAGACCCTCAGCTCATTCAAAATGAGTCTGGATACGAAGCTCAAGTGCCATATGCTGTAGGGCTCTGGACAAAATGCTGGAATGTGGGATTACAATAGGTAGTTCGTTTTTTGGCTGACACAGACATAATGGGCCAAGTGGCCTCTTTCTGTGCCTTAAATGTTCTATGATTCGACAGGGAAGAGTTACTGGTCCTAAATTAAACAAGGAACGGCTGAACGCAATGTTGTCCAAGAGGAGAGGATGAAGAGAGAGATGAAAAGAGATAGAGGGCGAGGTGGTGTGAGAGAGACACAGACAGAGTTATGGACAGAGGCGGAGAAAGAGAGAGGGGGAGAGAAAGAGGGAGAGACATAGAGAGAGGGAGAAAGAGGGAATCGCAGAGAGTGAGGCAGAGAACACTGGTCCAAGCACAGTTCAGATGTACACCGTCCCAATGGTATAGCCCCCACTTTCACCAGTACTGGTGCCAGTGCCTCACAAACCGAAATCCACTTCTACCACGCGAGTCTTTGAGCCACAGATTTATTTCTCTAATTTTATTTGATTTACTACAATTTCCACGTGGCTCATTGCGGCTCTTAATTTGGTGCCTAGCTCCACATACTGACTATGCCTAACCTATTTCCTTGGCCTCCCTATGTAATTGGTACCTACATGGACCAGGAAGGCTGGATCTTCCCCATCCCACTGTAAGTTTCGCTCTAGCCCTTAGCAGATGTCCCTAACCCTGGCACCAGGCAGGCAACACAGCCTTCTGGACTTCCCCTGTTTGCTGCAGAGAACATGTCATTCTCCCTCACTATACTGTCTCCTACTAACACTACTTTCTTTTTCTCTCCCCCCACTTGAACGGTTTCCTGTGCCATGGTATCACAGTCAGTCTGTTCATCAACACTATAGCCCTCGCTCTTGTCCATACAAGCTGCAAGAACCTCAAACTTGTTGCTCAATTGCAAGGGCTGAAGCTCTTCCACTCCCACCTTCTCAATCCCCTAACCTGCCTGATTTACAGTCACAGGCTCCAGACCTGACCAGTGACCAAAACAAACGACCCTATCCGAAGGGGTGTGACTACCTTCTGGAACAATGTGTTCAGGTAACTTTCCCCGTCCCTGATGCAGCATAGTATCTACAGCTCCGGCTCAAGCTCAACTACTCTGAGCCGAGGCTCCTCAAGCCAAAGACACTTACTGCATACATGGTTGCCATGGATTGCCGTGGCATCCAGGAGCTACCACATACTACATCCCTGACACATCACCTTTCCTGCCATCATTCACACTCTGTGTCCTCCAGCAGTACTCAGTGCAGACCAGGAAGGTTCCAGATTCAATTTACTTTATGTGCTATGTTAGTTCATCTCAGCTGCCATGGTGGTGGGATTGCCACTATTGGCCTCAACTACTCTTTAATTAGGGAGAGCAAAATGATCATGGCCTTTGCTCCTGATTGTTATCCAGTGACATCCATGTGTGTGTTTGACACGAGTTTGGGTTCAGTTGGGTTGCTGATCTCTCTCTTGCTTTCCCCTCTGCTCTCGGTGTGGTCAGTTAAGCTGAAAGCATTCACTGTCCTGGCTCAAATGAAAATGGCTGCTTTGGAGAAGTGCCTCAAAGCGACAGGTACATGAAACCGTGCCACAGAAGGAGTCAACCTTTTCTTCGAGTGGAGGGAGGAAACTGGGCAGGAACGGAAGAAAAAATAATCTATTATCAAAGTATTGCACCAGATTTCTTCTACTTTTGAAAATGACTTCCCTACAGTAGAAGTTTGTATGACAGTTAAAAGTCACATTCATGTTACTTGTACAGGTAGAATAATCGTGATAAACAGCTGGAATCATGTTGGGATTGTCCGTCTCCTCGCTCCCCCTCCACCCCCACCCCCAACCCACCCTTACCCCACCACCAGGCGCATGCTGCTCTCCATCCCCACATGGCTCCGCTAAAGGTAATGCACCTCCAGTTTTCTTAGAATCATACAGCGCAGGAAGTGGCCATTCGGCCCATCGGAGCACTGCCAGATTTTTGAGAGAAATAGCCAATTGGTCTCACTCCCTGTTCTTTCCCCGTAGCCCTGCAGATTTTTCCTTTTCAAGTGTGCAGCCAATTCCCATTTAAACGTTATGACTGAATCGGCTCCCGCCAACCTTGGACAGAAGATTCCAGATCATAACTTGCAATATTCATTCAAAACATTATCTTTCTCCTTCATCCCCACTGCACCCCGCCCCCCACCACCCCAGAATTTTTGCCAATGAACTTAAATCTGTGACATCTGTTTCCCATCATTATTTACTCCATCAAAACCCACCAAAGGAGAACAATCCTAGCCTCTCCAGTCAAACCACTTTAGAAGATATTTAAATTGACACACTAACATGCTCGATACTCCAATACATATGTATGTCTCTGCGGCAACAGAGGTAACTTCCACTCAACCCCTCATGTTTGCTTTTGGCATGAAAACTCTTTTGTATGAAAACGCTTGGTAGCATTGAATGTCATTATCTAGTAAAACACAGAGTTCTCTAACTGATGTAAGGTGAAATATTCCACCAACTTTACAACACATAACTGTTCAAGTATACTTCATTTCTTTGCTACTAATGTTTATATTTAAATGCAATACGTTTTGGTCCTGCACATTGTGCAGGTGACTTCACAATGGTCTTGCAATGACAGCAGAAACCAGTAACCATGTAAACACAGTTTAAACCTAAGGATAGCTGTTATGTGCCTTCATATCACCGAGAAGCAACGTGTGGAAACATCGTAGACTTCAGCGCTGCTTTATTTAAGCGTCCATCAGTATTTTTTATCTGAATAGTTGTTGGTGTAATTTGTACTGGTACAAATCAGGTACAACTGGTACCATTTTGGTATTCAGAGGAAGCTGGGTGTTCTTGTTCACATATCAGCAAGTTAACATGTAGATACAGAAAGCAAATAGTGTGATAGCCTTTTAATCACCAACCCTTTGTAATTGAGTGAAGAAATCAAATGACAACCGTAGATAAGTTCTTAGTGAGACCACAACTGCAATACTGTTTCTCGTTTTGTTCATCTTATCGTAAGGGAGGACACACTTAGCTTGGAGGGAGTGAAACAATGGTTTACTGCGCTGATTGCTAGGATGAGGGGATTCTGTTATGAGAAGAGACAGAGTAAACTAGGATTTTTAAATTTCTTCATGGGATGTCAGTATTGATGGCAAGGCCAGCACTTGTTGCCCATCCTTAATTGTCCTTGAGAAGGTGATGGTGAGCTGCCTTTTTGAACCCCTATGCTATCAGGAAGGAAGTTCCAGGATTTTGACCCAGCGACCGTGAAGGAAATGCGATATCGCTTCAAATCAGGATGGTGTGTGGCTTGGAGGGGAACCTGCAAGAGGTGTTGTTCCCATGTGTCTGCTGCCCTTGTCCTCCTAGTGGTAGAGGTCACAGGTTTGGAAGGTGCTGCGAAAGGAGACTTGGTGAGATGCTACAGTGCATCTTGCAGGTGGTTACAATGTTGCCACTGTGTGCCAGTGATGGATCAAGCGGGCTGTTTTGTCTTGGATGATGTCGAGCGTTTTGTGTTGTTGGAGCTGCTCTCATCCAGGCAAGTGGAGAGCATTCCATCACACTCCTGACTTGTGCCTTGTGGATGGTTGACGGGCTTTGGAGAGTCAGGAGGTGATTTAAACGCCGCAGAATTTCTAGCCTCTGACCTGCTCTTGTAGCAAGGTAATTATCTGGCTGGTCCAGTTAAGTTTCTGGTTGATGATGTGGGTAACAAAAGAAATTAAAGATTGAATTAGATGATTGGAAGTTGTTTATCAGGTTGCTGGAAAAAGTGGTAAGCCTGAGGATTGGGAACAATTTAGATTCCAGCAAAGGATAAAGCAAGTGAAAAGAGACTATGAATGCAAACCAGTGAGAAGCATAAGCGATTGTAAAAGGTTCTTTAGGTCTGTGACAATAAACAGATTCGTTCGAACAAATGTGGGTCCATTACAGGTGGAGACAGGGCACTTTGTGGTAGAGAGACTAAAGAATGACTTTGCGTTTGTCTTCACGGAGGAAGATACAGACATTCTCCCAGAAGTACCAGGGAAACCAGGGGAATTATAAAAGTGAGAGGAATTAGTATCAATAAAGAGGTGGACCCGAAATATTAATTGGATTGATAATTGATAAATCCACTGGACCAGATGAGCCACATCCCAGATTATTGAAGGAGGTGGCTTTCGAGATGGTGGATACATTGGAGGCTATCTTTCAAAATTCTGTAGATTCTGGAAGAGTTCTTGCAGATTGGAAAGTAGCAAATGTAACCCAACTATTTAAGAAGGGAGCGAGAGAGAAAACGGAGAACTACAGACCTGTTACTTTGACTCCAGTCGTGGGGAAAATGTTAGAACCTATTCTGAAAGATGTGATAATTGGACACGTGGAAAATTAAGATATTATTGGACAGAATCACCGTGAATTGATGAAAGGGAAATCGTATTTGACAAAACTGTTGGAGTTTTTTGAGAATGTTACTTGTCGCATAGATAAAGGATAACCAGTGGATGTGGTGTCTGTGGATTTTCAGAAGGTTTTTGATAAGGTCCCACACAGGAGGTTAGTCAACAAAATGGGCTTGGGGGCAATATACTGTTATGGATTGAGAATTGATTAACAGACAGAAAGCAAAGAGTAGGAATAAACAGGTCATTCTCAGTAAGGTAGACTGTTACTAGTGGGATACCACAAGGATCAGTGCTTGGGCCACAGCTGTTCACAATCTATATAAATGATTTGGATATGGGGACCAAGTGTAATTCTTCCAAGTTTGGAGATCCAGCATGAACTCGATGGGCCAACTGCTCTCCTTCTATGCTGTAAATGACTCTGACTTCAATTTTGCTGGAGCTCGTTGATGCCACACTGAGCCAAATACTGCCTTGATGTCAAGGGTAATCACTCTTACCTCATCTCTTGAATTCAGTTATTTTGTCACTGTTTGGACAAGGTTGTGATGAGGTCTGGAATTGAGTGGCCCTGGTGGAACCCAAACTGAGCAATGGTAAACGGATTATTGCTGAATAAGTGTTGTTTGATCGTACTTGCTATGACATCTTCCGTCTCTTTGCTGTTGTTTGAGAGTAGACCGATGTGATGGTAATTGGCTGGATTGGATTTGTTCTTTTTTTTGTGGACAGGACATACCCGGACAATATTCCACATTGCCAGGTCGATGCCAGTGTTATAGCTGTACTGAAACAACTTGGCTCATGGCACAGATAGTTCTGGAACACAAATCTTCAGTACCACAACCTGAACGTTGTTGGCATCATAGCCTTTGCTGTATCCAGAGCATTCAGCCATTTATTGGCATCATGATAGGATGCGCAGGACTGCAGGGCTTTGAACTGATCCTTTGGCTGCGGATTGATTTGCTTTGCCTATCATATTCTGCTTCTGCTGTTTGCATGTAATCCAGTGTTGTTGTTTCACTAGGTTGAGACCTCATCTTTAGGTATGCCAGGTGCTGTTCCTGGCCTGCTCTTCTGCACTGGTCACTGAACTAAGATTAAATCCCTGGTGATGGTATGGTGAGGGATATGCCAGGCTGTAAGGTTACAGATTGTGGTTGAATACACTTGTGCTGTTGATGACTCACAGCGCCTCACGGATGCCCAGTTTTGTGCTGCTCGATCTGTTCTGAATCTATCCCATTTAACGCGGTGGTGGTTCCACATAGTACAATGGAATGTATCCTCAGTATGACAACTGAAACATCGTCGACACAAGGACTGTGTAGTGGTTAATTCTGCCAATACTGCCATGGTCAGATGCATCTGTGGCATGTAGATTAGTGAGGATGAGGTCAAGTATGTTTTTCCCTCTTGCTGGTTCTCTCACCATCTGCAGCAGGCGCAGCCTAGCAGATATGTCCTTCAATACTCTGCCAGCTTAGTCAGTAGTGGTGCTACTAAGCCACTCTTGGTGGTGGACATTGAAGTCTCCCACCCGGACACTCTCAGTATTTATTCCAAGTGGTGTTCAACATGGAGGAGTACTGATACTTCAGTTGAAGGAGGGCAGTAGGTGGCAATCAGCAGGAGGTTTGCTTTTACCTGATATCATGAGACTTCATGAGGTTTGAACCACATGCTAAGGACTCCCAGGGCCACTCCCTTCCAACTGTATACCACTGTGCTGCTACCTCTGTTGGATCTGTCCTGCTGATGGGACAGCACATATCCAGGGATAGTGATGGAGGAGTCTGGGACTCTGACTGTAAGGTATGATTCTGTGAGTATGATATGTCAAACAGCTGCTTGTCTAGTCTGTGGGACAGCTCTCCCCATTTTGGCACAACTCCCCTGATGTTAGTGAGGAGGGCTTTGCAGTGTTGATTGAGCACAGACTGCCTTTCTTTCCAGTGCTTTGGTCGATGCCAGATAGTCGGTCCATTTTCATTCTTTTTCGACATTTCTATAGCAATTTGATGCAACTTAGAGGCCTGCTAGGCCATTTCAGAGGGCAGTTAAGAGTCAAATATTTTGATATGGGTCTGGAGTTACATGTAGGTCAGATCAGGTAAGACGACAGATTTTCTTCCCTTAAGGTTATTAGTGAGCTCGATGGGTTTCGAAGGATGAGAGGTGATCGCATTGAAATGGATGAAATTCTTAAGGAGTTTGATAGGGTGAATGCTGGGAGGATGTTTCCCTGGCTGATGACCCTAGAACTGAGGATCACAGTCTCTGAATAAGGGGTCACCCATTTGGGACTGAGATGAAACATTTGTTCAACCAGAGGGTCGTGAATCATTGGAATCTTCCACTCCAGAAGGCAGTGGATGATCAGCCAGTGAATATAATCAAAATAGATATCAATAGATTCTTGGAGACTAAGGAAATTAAGGGCTATGGCGAGAGTGTGGGAAGTTGGAGTTGTGGCAGAAGATTAGCCATGATCTTATTGAATGTTGGAGCAGGAGCATAAAGACTGACTGAATTTCCGCTGCTCCTATTTCTCAGTTCCTATTCTGTTTTTGGTCAAAGACACCCAGTAATCGAGGTAATTTTGTGGCGTTGATGGATAATTGGTTGGGAGCTAGAAGGTAGTGAAGATGAAGTTCATTAACTGATTGGTGGGAGGTGACAATTGGTGCTCCCCAAGTATCAGTATTGGGACCTCAGCTTTTCAGCATATACATCAATGAATTAGGTGAAGGAATGGAGTTACATATTTAAGTTTGCAGATAGCACTAAGTTAGGAGACACAATAAATTGTGCAGATGATTACCGGAAGGTATAAAGGGACATAAACGTATTTTGTGTCCTTGTTCAAATAACTAAAAGCTAGTTCATAGATATTAAAAGCAATCAAAAAGCTAATGGAATGTTGGCCTCTCAAGGACGTTTCATACAAAAGAGAGGAAGTGATGTTTCAGTTGTGCAGAGCCTTGATCAAACTCTATATGGAATACTTCATTCAGTTTAGGGCACCTCAGAATGGGTAGATTTGTTGTGTAGGGGGCAATGCACAGAATGATATGTTGGGTTAAAGGGATAAATTATTAGGATAGAATGCAAAAACTTGGCTTATAAACTTGAGTTTCGGAGGTTGAAGTGTTGCCATTGATTTGTTTAAGGTGATAAAGGGATTTGTTGGGATAAATGAAGATAATTTCCTCTGATGGGGGATATGCGAAAAAGGGGCACAGTCGTAAAATTAGAGCTAAGCTATTTAGGTGTGTAATTGGGATGCAGTTGTTCACACAAAGGGCACGGAAATCTGGAACTTCTAAAAGGCTAGGAATGCTGGGCTAATTCAAAATTTCAAGGCTGAGAGGTAGATTGTTTTGTTGGGTCATGGGTAAAAGCAATGGAAAAATGGAATTGAGATTCCAAAGAATGGAATTGAGTGAGAAAATAGTTATGATTTGGTTGAATAGACCAAGAGGCCTCCTCTATCTATAAATGCAAATAAGATGGTTTAAGTCTTTAAGGTTTGTCACAGAGAATATAAGAGGAAGATAATGGTAAGGATTTTCAATGTGCCAGAATAGCGAGTGCACAAAATTTGGTGATTAACATGGAATCAAGTAACAGTGTAAATAATGTTTAAAGGATCTTTCAGGATGGTTCTTCTAAATCGAATTTCCTAGATATTCCAGACTTGGTTTTTTCATCCCCTATGAAGGCAACACACATCAACTATATGCACCGATCAAAACAGTATAAGGCCACATGATGTAAAATGGTGGCCGGGAGTTTAGGGTCCCAGCGATGTAGAATCGGAGGCGGGGGGATACGGAGTATTGTGACCAGTAGCAGAGGGCAAGGCGGGCCAGAGGGCCCCATTGACCAGCGATCCTCCTGGAGACAGGATAGGCAGATGACCACCTTTGCACCCAGATGCCAACTGACACCATTAAGTGGCCTATTAATGGTCAATTCAGTGCCTCCTCCCATCGCCGCTGGGATCTTACCAGAAGCGAGGGGGGCCTTCGACGTGCAGGCAGGACGCTTTGTAAAACAATGTGCCATCCCTACATGCTTTGAGGAGGGGTACCCCTCCTCCGTGGGAGGTGTAACAAATTTACCCCCCTCCCGGATCCCTGTTCTCCTGGACTGAATGACCGCCTCCCCCCATCCCTTTTGGAGCTTTCTGCCCTGGTCCCGACGACCCCGCCTCATCTACCTCTGTTCTGGGGCTCCACTGCTGGGCCTGGGTCTGAGACCTCTGCAATACTGGCAGTGGCCACTCTTCATGGTGGCGCTGCTGATACTGCTGAGCTGCCTGTCCTCTGATTGGCCAGCAGCTCTTGGAGGTAGGATCCCCGTCCCTTCAAAGTATTTAAAGGGACGGAAATCTCACCTCCTAAAACCTTGAATCAAAAGGACTTGGAGGATCACTGCTGGGGGACACAAAAAGGCAGAGGTGGGGTTCTCTCCATATTTTTGGACTGGTGCAGTGAGTCCTGCCTCAGCACAGAATCCAGCCTGGTGGGTGTAATGAAGATGACTGACAGCTAGAGTTTTTGTTTCCTTTTCTTTACAAAATACTTTTTCACCACTAACTGCAGAGGAACGTTTCCACCATTTAATTGAGGTTAATGATGGATCTTGGACAGTGTTTCATTTGTTGTCCAGCCTCCATTTCCTCTCCCATGTGTTCTCCCTAACAACATTCGGTAAACAAATTCCAATTTCAAACCAGATTTTCGAACTAATCCCTGGACTGAATTCAGGAAAACAACATGTCATCTGCTCGGTAATCCTTCTGTTTACGGCTAGCAGGTTGTGGTATTATAACTATGAAAGCAAACACTGTTCTTGTGGGTGTATACTTTAGAATTTTTAAATTGCATTTCTAATGGTGGCGCAGTGGTTAGCACCACAGCCTCACACCTCCAGCGACCCACGTTCAGTTTTGGGTACTGCCTGTGCAGAGTTTGCAAGTTCTCCCTGTGTCTGATTGGGTTTCTGCTGGGTGCTCTGGTTTCCTGCCACAGCCAAAGAGTTGCAGGTTGATATGTAAATTGTCCATTGTAAATTGCCCCTAGTGTAGGTAGGTGGTAGGAGAATGGTGGGGAAGTGGAATCGAATATGGAGTTAATGTAGGTTTTGTATAAATGGGTGCTGTTGGTTGGCATGGACTCAGTGAGCCACAGGGCCTGTTTTTGTGCTGTATCTCTAAAAAAAATAAATTGACTTGCTCCACTGCATGTTTAACTTCAACAACCCATCAGGCTTCACTTTGCATATTAATAAGCTGCAGAAGTTTTCTTAATCTTTGTCGATATTTTAATTTGTTAAATGTCCTGTAAAAGCACCCCAGTTTTGTTTTATTGCTATGTGTGTTTGTGGAGTGGGCAACAGTGACTTGCTGTGCTGGATTATGTATATTATTATGGCTGACACTATGGGCATTGAAAAGAATTTCAGATATTGGAAGACAAGACCTCGCCTTCCATCGTGGATGCTGTTTCTTCTTCTGTTTCACCATGTAGCGAATTGGGGGGAAGGAAGTAACAAGGAGGTCTGAGTGCAGGGGAGGATTGCGATGAAGTCCAGGGAGTGTGGAGAGAAGCCCAGAGTATCCATCTAGTGACCACTAGAAGCTGCGTAGCATCAGGATTTTGGATATTCCTTTACAAACTGAGGATCATTGGGGAGTGTCAGTTTTGAAAAGGGAACCATGATATTGAGTTACCTGGAAAGCTAAGAGATGGTATGAAGTAATTTGATTTGATGGTAATTAAAGGGGTGAGTGTGAAGAGGGAAAGCTAAGTAGGAGATGCTGACAGCCTGGTACCTCTATTGCAGAAGAGATGGAAAGAATGATCAATTGTGTGAAAGAGGAAAAAACAGGAGAGGCAAAATACTCACACATTATAAAAGTTGGAGGCAATGCACTGACAGCAGGTGGCCTTTATTTTAGAAATTTATTGCAACCACATAATTTTGTAAGCATTAACTTTCCATAATGTCTCTTCCTAAGATTGTCAGGGTGGCTGAAAATTATCAGTTTATTTTGATATCTTTATCTTAACTGGATTGAAATGTGATGACATAACAACAAAAAAAGCATTATATCCACCAATGCTTTGTCAAAACAAGGAAATGAATGATACAAAGCTTGTGATTTTCTGTTTGAGCTCATAAAACAATGCAGCACAAACTTAAAGGCAGTAATTACCGATTTTCGTCCTTGTGATAAAATTAGGTTTTGGCATCTTGACTGACCATCTATAAGAATTTTCATGGGGGTTGGGAGACTAGAATGATTTTTTTTAATAGTTCGTGGGATGCGGGTGTCACAGGCTAGGCCTGTAGTTCGTGTCTACTGACGCAAAATCCTACCCTGTTATTGCCTATCGGGCAGGTTCCCCTCCTGGTGACCCTATCAAATATACGAATATGTGAATCAGGAACAGCAGTAGGCCATTCGGCCCCTCGGGACTACTCCTCCATTTGATAAGATCATGACCTATCTGAATGTGACCTCAACTTCACTTCCTGTCTGCCCTCCAAAGCATTTGACTCCATTGTTTATCAAAAATCTATCTAACTCAGCCTTGAAAAAATTCAATGACCCAGCCTCTACTGGGCTCTGAGGAAGCAAATACCACCGACTAACGACCCTCTGAGAGATAAGATTACTCCTCAACTCTGTCTTAAATGGGAGACCCCCCCATTTTTAAACTGTATCCACTAGTTCTAGTCTCACCCATAAGGAGAAACATCCTTCCAGTACGCACCCACACATGTCCTCTCAGGATCATAATTGTTTCAATTAGATCACCTGTCATTCTTCTAAACTCCAATGGGTGAACGTTCAGTCAAGTGAACCTTCTCTTAACTGCTTCTAATGCAATTTCATCCTTTCTTAAGTAAGGAGACCAAAATTGTACACAGTACTCCAGATGTGGTCTTACTCAGGCCCTGCACAGATGTAGCAAAACATCCCTACTTTTATATTCTATTCCCTTTGCAATAAATGACAACATTCCATTTGCCTTCCCAATAACTTGCTTTGCTTGCATACTAACCTTTTGTTAGTCAAGTTCCAGGACACGGAGACCCCTCTGTACTGCAGAGCACTGCAGTTTCTCTCCATTTAAATAATATTCTACCTTTCTATTCTTCTTGCCAGAGTGGGCAAGTTCATATTTTCCCACATTATACTCCATCTGACAAACTTTTGCCCACTCACTTAACCTATCTATATCCCTTTATAGACACTCTGGGGGGGGGGGGGGCGGGGATTTTAAGCACTTCCCTGCGGTGCTTTGGAGGTGAGGGGACTCGGCCACGATACATCTTTTGCTGAAATTTAGACTGGATGGGAAGGTCTGTGAACGGCTTTCCCGCTCCACTGCCAATTGAGACCCTTAACTTGGTAACTAACCCTCAATTAAGTGTCTGCTCTTGTTGCAGCTGCAATTACCCATGTGACGGGCAGCCCTGTCACTGCACGGGAAGCACGGCGTGAAAATCCGTGCGGGCTGTTTCCTGGATGCAGGGTTTGGTAAGGGGGTGGCGGGGTGGGGTGGTGGTGTGGAGTGCAGTGGTGGGAGTCCCTCATTGAAAATCACTTCGTGCCTGAATGAGGAACCTGTCGTCAGGAAGGGGATCCCACTGAAGACCACCACCCTGCCCTTGCTGCTGACCCTCCACGCCTGTGACCCCCACCCTACAAGTGTCCTCCTGCCCTGACCTACTTTGAACCTGGTTCCAGTACCACTTCTCAATGCTTGGTGACTGCAGCTGTCGCAGCAGTCACCGTCTCCACGGTGGCACTGCAGCTGTTGGCCTGTGATTGGTCAGCAGCTCGACACGGTTGGGACTTCGACAGGGTCCTAAATCATACGGAATGCCGTCCGCAGTCAAGTTAAGTGTCTGATTGGCACTAAATTCGGCGTGCCGCTCGTGCAAGAGGCGATGTGAGGATTTCAGTGTCAGTTTCCCCTAATGTCGAGCTCCTAACCGCCAGCATAAAATTCCACCTTCATGTCCTCTTGACAACTTACCTTCCGAGCTACCTTTGTGTTAGCTGCAAATTTAGCTCCCATAGATTCGGTCCCGACATCCAGGTTATTGATGTAGATTGTAAATAGTTGAGGCCCCAGCACTGATTCCCCCTGGCACTCCACTAGTCACCTCCTGCCAACCTGAAAATGACCCACTCATTCCGACTCTCTGCTAACCAATCCCCTATCCATGCTAGTATGTTACCCACTACACCATTAACTCTTATTTTGTGTAGTAACCTTTGATGTGGCAGCCTATTTAATGCATTTTGGAAATTCAAGTACACCAAATTTGTAGGTCCCCTTTTGTCCACGTTGTTTGTTACATTCGTAGCTGCACTGATGCTTGTTATTTTCACAACAATCGTACACTATTCTCTTTTAACTTTTCAGGCAGGATGTAGCGAATAGAATCAGTTAAAGTTTTATTTCTCCAAATCACATTTATACTGTTGATTTCAATCTCTATTGTTTGAAACTTTCTGTTTGTCCATGCTCTCAGGAGATTGTAAAAGATGCCATGGCACTATTTGATGGAAGAGCAGGGAAGCATCTTACGTCCTGAACAAGATGTATTCCTCAACCAACACCTTCAAAATCAGGCGAACTGGTCATTATTTCATTGTTCTTAGTGAGACGTTACTGGGCATAAATTGACTACTGCGTATCCCACATTTATGACTACACTTCAAAAAGTACTTGATTGGCTGAAAAGTGCTTTGGGACAGTCTGAGGTCTAAAATGTTGGAGTGTTTACCCCCAACCCTCCATCTCAGGAGGTTTTTCCACTGAGCTGCAGAAACTTGCAATTATTTAGCACCTTTTAATGTAGAGAAGCATCGTAAGACACTTCAGGGGTGTAAGGGAGGGTAAGGGAAAGGCGTTATACAATCTACAAAGGCACAGTGTCTGCTGAGGTAGCAGCTGTTTACTGAAATAACAGTAAAAGTCCTTGAATTAGTCTCGGCATCGCTGGGATAGGGTAAGGAAAGTTGGCCAGGCAACCCATCATGTTGCAGTCCGGAGACTCCTGCTTGAACTGCTGACTTCACTGGGCATTTTGGTTGATATTGGAAACCAGTTCCTCGCACTGAAGAGAGAAAAAGCAATACTTAGTTAGTTCTAGTGAATATAAACCCTCGTCGCACACCTCTGATTTATTTTCAGTCTTCTTTTCCTTTTCAGAGCACATTATTGAATGATAAAATGTGCTTTAACATCAAGCGTTACAGACGACAATGAAGGTCATTTGAGGTATTCTATTGAGCTGTTGCAATGTTTTCTGATATATCAATCCAGTGCAGTTTGCTGTGTTTTTGTTGCTCTAATAGGAGACTGTTACTAAATATCTATACACACCTGACATGTCTGGGTCAGCAGTCTAAGGACTCATTGCGATCTGTCCACTGTTGATGACAGAAAACCAAATCTTCCAGAACATCTTCAAAGTGGCTTTTCTTCGACTTGCTTGTTTTGATGATAACATTCGCACCTACTCCAATGTCTGAAACAACCCTGGACATTTCAGAGATCTTTTTCTTTCGGTAGCAAGGTGTGATATATACACCCATCCACACCACCCCAACTAAAGAATGTTCAATGTGCTTCATTGTAAATCCTGCTGTGTAATATAGATGACATTCTACCAACCTTGCTGCACAATGGAATGGCAGCATAGCAATGTTACTGGTCTAATAATCCAGAGACAGTAGTTCAAACACCACCAGGGCAGTTCTGGGAATTTGAATCCAATTAATAAATTTGGGATTAAAAGCTAGTTTCAGTAATGGTGACCATGAAACTACTGGATTATCATAAAACCCCATCTAATTCAGTCAGGCCGTTCAGGGGAGGGAATTTGCTGTCCTTACCTGGTCTGGCCTACATGTGACTCCAGACCCACAGGAATGTGGTTGACTCTTAACTGTCCTCTGAAATGGTTGAACAAGCCTCTCAGTTGTATCAAACTGCGAAAAAAAGTCAGTGAAGAATGAAACTGGACAGACCACCTGGCATTGACTTAGGCACTGGAAATGACAAAGGCAGACCCTGCCTAGTCAATCCTGTAATGTACTCCTCACTAATATCTGGGGACCTGTGCCAAAATGGGGAGAGCTGGCCCACAAATTAATCAAACAGCAGCCTGACATGGTCATACTCACGGAATCATACCTCACGGCCAATGCCCAAACTCCTTCATCAGCATCATAATAGCAAAATAATGTAGATGCTGGAAATCGGAAATAAAATCAGGCAGTGCTGAACATCAGACCTGAAACGTTAACTCTGTTTTACTCTCCACAGATGTTGCCAGACCTGCTGAGTATTTCCAGCACTTTCTGTTCTCATGTTTTTTTTCATATATTGTGCAAATGGTGATGATATTAAGTGTGGCTTTTTCTTTGCCACACTGGAGATGGAGTGATGGGAAAGGAATGGAAAATTAATTGAAGTAAAAAATGCTGTAATCCAAAAATGTTATGGACTCTCCCTAATTTCCATGCCTAACTTAAATCTTATCATATCAGTGACACATTAGGTTCCTGGAAATGCACAGAGCAAAATGAGCTGTGTGTGAGCAGAAAGTTGTTTTTATTTGTTTTGTGGCATTTCACATTCGCTTACCACAAGAAGTAACTCTGAGCTATAAAGTGAATGATGAGTTAAGCTCCAACATTGGCACACTTTTGATATAAGACAAAATGGAATAAGAGGTCACGTGACCTCCCCTGTACTGAGAATATGCACAGTGACTGCTGGAGACGGAAGCCATCATCATGTCTGGACCAGCCAGGAGAAAGCATACTGAAATGTAAGCAGTCCTTTCGATGTTAATGGCCACTATCTTCAAGGATTGGGTTGACCATGACTTCACGGACAGAGAGACTCCAAACTCCAAGATAATAAGTGCCAAACACCACCACTTTATCAAAATGGGCAACATCGAAAGCCATTGCCGAGCAGTGACCACACATTCTGAGACAAAAATGGTGTCCATTCAGCCCATCGTGTCTGCACTGACCAAAAAAAAACAACCGCCCAATCTAATCCCACCTTCCAACACCTGGTCCGTAGCCTTGCTGGTTACAGCATTTCAGATGCATGTCAGGCACATTTTAAATGAGTTGAGGGTTTCTGCCTCCACCACTGTTCCAGGCAGTGGCTTCCAGACACCCACTTTGGGTGAAAAAGATTTTTCTCATGGCCCCTCAAATCCTTCTACCAATCACCTTAAATGTGGGCACCCTGGTAATTGACCTCTCCAATAGGGGAAACAGGTCCTTCCTGTGTACTCTATCTGGGCCCCTCATAATTTTGTGCACCTCAATTAAGTCACCACTCAGCATCCAACCCTAGCCGATGTAATCTTTCCTCATAGCTCCAACTTTCAAGCCCTGGCATCATTCTTGTAAATCTCCTCTGTACTCTCGCCAGAGCACCTATGTCTTTCCGGTTGTGACCGGAACTGTATGCAATACTCTTGCGGTGGCCTAATCAGCATTTTCTACAGTTTCAGCATTACATCCCTGCTTTTGTATTCCATACCTCGGCCAAGATGCCAGAATTGGAGGAGCACAGATATCTCAGAGGGTTGCAGGACAGAAGAAGTTTACAGAGATAGGGAGTGTGGTAGGCCATGGAGGAATGTGTCAGAGCGGAAGCCAACATAGGCCAGTGAGCACAGGGGAACATGGGTGAGCAGGAACCGGTGAAAGCCAGGACAAGGGCACAGAGTCCCGGATGTGCTCAAAGAGGAGATGAACGAAACTGCGGTTGACTTTGAGTTGGATTCTGGAGAGCTGATTCCCACTAGCTCTTCCAGAACTGATCTTCCTTCAACAGCTGGGTTTTGATGCACCATCTGATTATGATGCAAAGGAATGCATGTTCAGAGAACGGGAAAGTTTGATCTTTAGTTTAGTCAGGAGTGGTAGTTGCGGGGAAGGGTGATAATTCTTCATTTAGTGGGAGGAACTAATTACAGAAGTTTCATTGCCAAGAAAAGCTTGCATTTTTATAGCACCTTTCATAACCTCAGGATATCCCAAAGCGTTTTACAGCCTTGTCTGTTTTATGAAATAATGACTTGGCAGTGCATGTATTGCACCTTTGGTGTTGGACACATAATTGAGTTTTGGCCGCATACTAATTTGAAACCAAATTTAGAGGGCTGTATTTTGCTCCTGACCATTCAAGTCCACAATGTTGCCGTAAAAATCCAATCTTTCCACAAATCGAATTCATGTTTGTTGTCCTTGTTTCTCTCCTGTCGGGTGGTTTAATCAATTTTGAAAAGAAACGAAGGGTTAGTATGAATCTTACATTTTGAAAAACTTTCAAAGTTGTGTGAGGGGGGAAAACATGCCCCTAAATGTTATTGGGCTTTCTTTTTCACTTTGATAGTGGTGGTGGGGGGGAGGGGGGGTTCGGTGAGGGTGTGGGGGGATTCCAAAACTAGGGGCCGTAATTATAAGATAGTTACTAATAAATCCAATAACATTCATGAGAAATTTCTTGACACAGAGAGTGGTTAGAGTGCAGAACTTGCTACCTCTGGCAGTAATTGCGATGATTAGTGCAGATGTCTTTCACGGGAAGCTAGATAAGTGCATGTGGGAGAAAGAAATAAAACGATATGCAGATCAGGTCAGATGTAGTCGGGCGGAAGAAATATAAACACTGACACAGACCAGCTGGCCAAATAGCCTTTTTCTGTGTTGTTAGCTTGATGTAATTTACCTTTCAGCAGCTATTGCTGGTACAGCCTGTACCTGGTGTTGATATGTGATTGAAATTATTACTTAATTATGTCTCGGTGCCTCTGCAAGTTTTTCATTAATCATGAAACCGGATGAATAATTTCTCAATATTTCACACAGTATTTCCCTTCAGAAGATAGACATCAGTTACATTCATGACACATCAGAGATTCCAAGAGGGAGTGCAGCTCTTAGGTTATCACTGGTGATGGGCATTATTCCTTCATATTTCTGATGTTGCTGGTACCGACTTTTCAAACATGCATTTATTGCCAAGGGTACTGTTGAGGATATTTGTAGCAATTTGATTTCATGTCACAGCATTCTGCAGAGAACCTGAAAATGATGACATGATAAGAACTTGACGATGTGGAAAGCAGTGAAATTTCATTACGAAAAGTGTAACGTGAGTTCTAATTTTAGCCTAGCCCGGGATTTGAGTGGATTCAGGTAAGATGCAGTTTACACCTTGCTCAGTTTGACTTCACTGGATCATAAAATCAATTGGGATGCAAAATGGGCATCCGTGGCAAACCTGTAAGATTCCAGCGAGGTGAACAGCTTAAAATTGGGGCTATAAATCTATCAAATGGATACTCTAAGCAGTGGATCTTGTATATAGTGTGTTTATTTTGATGGGCCTGATGAATATTGGCTTACACTTTACACCCCAACAGTAGCATGCTGTTGTCAACGTTTGATCGGTAAAGTCGTTCCCTCTATTTTATACAGCTGTCATGGTGGGATTTGAATACCTGTCACCTGGCCACTAGGTTGGGCCTCTGCATTACTTGACCAGTGATATTATCACTGTGCGACTGGCTCCCCAATGGACGTGAACACAGTCTGTCCCCGAATATCACCCACAGTAGTCTTTTAGGCTGTAGCCCTGAACATGGTCCCAAATCAGGTCCCAAATTTCAAATTCTAACTGGGAAAAGGCAGGAACAGAGTGAAACGGGTTTGTTTTTGTCCCTGAATTTAGTGTCCACTGCAGACAGGTCAGTTACATTTACAATAGAAACCTGAGCGTGAACAAGGTCAAGACAATAATATAGAAAATGTAAATGACGCCACTCATAATTGTAGCATCTATCCCGAATGAGTACCGATTTCAGGTTTATTCCCGAGAGAGGTCTTACTCAGAAAATGTCACTAACATTAAAATTATTGGTATTTTATCCGCCAGATTATTTACATCACAGTCAAAGCTGCTGATGTAATGTGTTTGTTCAGGTGAGTGTAACTAATAGCAATGATCAGGGGTATAACCGTGTCAGTGGAGACTTATCCCCTGTATAAATCAGGACCTATTGGAATGGATCAGCTCAGAGTGCCTGCTGGAGCTGTGGATTACAGGCTAACAGCAGTCTTTGTTTCTCACAGAAATGGGATATCCTGTAATTTATCAGATACAACGCATTTACTATCCAGTGCTTGCAGCAATTGGAATTCCTGGTAAGACTGTGTCTCAGCTGTTAATGGTGTAAATCGATGTTAACTGTGCTGCTGTACTCGGTATTGTTTCTCACTCTGTGTGTTTTACACAGCCACCTGTTCTTTTCCAGCAATTTACGGATGAAAACTCCTCATTGTCTACACTTTCAGTCTTGCAGGAGTTGAATTATGTCTTTAATGGTATTGATTTTGGTAACCGTGGCATTGTTACTGGGTTATTCTGTGTATTGATTGCATTCAAATCGAGCATCTTGGTGAAGATCAAGATCAGACCATCTGAACATCTGAGCTCTGAACAGTTCCATGATGTGGATCTAATCCGTCCTGGAATATTTTTATGAATGTTTTTATTTTGTCAAGATTATGAGACATCTCACGGACTCATTGGTACAAGGGGACAGCACAATGTCCTCCCTCCCCAATAACATGGCTCAGTATAACGGGGATATCAGTGTATTTATTGGTAATCAGAGTTATCAAATATTATTTCATTCTGTGTGTGTCTGACGCTGGTTCAGAGGTCTGGCTCCTGAACTGAGTTTGCTGCTGACACTTTCACATCTCCTTCCCTGCTTCACTGTGGAGCCTTCAATGTCACTGGACTACGTTGTAAAATAGAAAGTATTGATGTGATGTTTTATTGGTTTTCACTCTATCAGTTGGAATCAAGAGTCTTTCCAATTAACTGTCGATTATCAGCTGCAGCGCTGATGTTGGTGTTTTATTAATTAAACAATCCCACATACTAACGGATTACTTTATAATTCCAGGAGAAGGAATTTCAATGATTGTGAGGTTTGTCCGGAAGAATCTTTCGTTTCTGTTTATATTGTAGATGAAGTGAAGAGTGTAGGTGAACAAGTGGAGACTTGGATGTTCACTGATGGTAATTCATTATTTAACTACTGCACATTAAAATGTCAGTGACTGCAGAATTCAATAAAGAAAGTGGCTGAAATCAGAAATATATTTAAATTTATATTTAATTGCCTGTATAAACTAAATATATTGACTATATTGTATAAAAAATGAACGGTTATCCAACACCAATAACCACAAGGATTATTGTTTGAATGTATGAATTGAGTTGTATTATTGGGATCCATGGATGAGATTTGCTCTAACACTGTGCTGCAGTTTCTCCCTGTGAATCCCAGTCTCTCCTCTCACTGTATTGAATCCTCAGTCTCCTCATCCATTGCTTCAGTTTATCCACTTTCCCAAACCATCTGCTCCAGTCTCCCCTCCTGCTCCAACATGTCCTTTTCTTTCTCTCCCTCCAAATCTCACTCACTGGCACCACCTCCATCTGCCTTGTCCAACCTGATCGGAATACAGGAACAAAGGAGCAGGAGGAGGCCATTCAGCACTTCGAGCCTGCTCCGCTATTCTAGATCATGTCTGTTACTAAAACTCGGCGCTGCAGCTTTCAACCTTTTCCATTTGGCAACAGTCCCTGTCGGTTCCCTGAACCCAGAGCAACAAGCCAGCTATACATGCCGCTCTCCTCAAACCATCCCGAAAAAAATTCCAGTTAACCCATTGGATTCCATCTCTGTAAAACCCCTTCTCATTTCCTCACTGTCACTGCATGCTCACTCAATACATCCAGTGGATCTGGGACTGACTTTATTCACTTTCTGTATCAATTTCTCAGTTGATTATTAATAATTGTGTTTTTAAAACATTTCACTGTGACAAAGCACTGCCCAGGTCAATGAATCAGTTTTGTCTGCTCGATGCAGCAACAAAGCTGGAAATTTCAGGCCAGATCCTGTCAAACTGTTGCTTTGTCTCCAGTTATGATCAGTAGCTTCTCTGCTTCCTTTTCCCTGTCTTTCAGTTAACTTCATGATCCTATCTGGAGGAAAGTGCAATGTTTCCAAATGTATCACTGTCTTCCTGATGGGATTGGCAGTGTCTGATCTCCTGGTCGTTATCACATGTCCCATTTTGAACTGGATTGTTTTAATTTATTTCCCATATTCATTCCTGAGACTTAGGGTCTCTCATTAATGTTCTCTCATTAAGGTTCTGCTTTTTGCAACCACAGTTGTTTCTGTCCAGCTCACAGTCAATTTCACCTTTGATCAATTTGTGGCCATTTGTTGTGAGAAGCTGAAAACAAAATATTGCAGCGAGAAAACAGTGGCTGTGGTTTTAGGAACAGTGAGTGTGCTGGGCTGTTTAGAGTCTCTCCCCTGGTACTTTATACGGGAACAACATGACATTACTGATAATGTTCCCATGGGTTGTCATTTTAAACTGAGCTTCTATCCTTCCCCAATATGGGGGGCATTTCAATTGTTTGACCTCATTTTAGCACCTTGTCTCCCGGTCTTTCTGATGTTGCTGCTCAATGTTCTGACTGTCAGACGGATTTCATTCTCAGTAAAGGCAGCAGGGGATTCCGGCGCCACAGCAATGGAACAAATCACAAGTATCCAGAGATGGAGAATCACAGGAAATCAATCATTTTACGCTTCTGTATATCCGGCAGTTTTATACTGTTATGGGTGACCCAGGTAGTGCCTTACATTTAAGGGCGAATAGCAGATATTCAGTATTATTCCTCCATCACTGACCCTCGCTTTACCACAGATCGCACATCAAAGATACTGCAGCTTCTTAGTTCCTGCACGAACACTTGTATTTACACTGTGACCCAGACTAAATTCAGACAGGAGCTGAAGAAGGCGGTGAAATACCCTCTCAATCTCATTGCTAAATTAGTAAAATCATAGAGAGAAACCACACACGATGCTAATATCATCACACTCTGTTGGAACAAGCGTCACCACTGTGACTGCAACAACTACCGTGGAATCTCCCTGCTCAGCATCGTGGGGAAAGTCTTCACTCAAGTCACTTCAAACAGGTTCCTGAAGCTGGGTGAGCGGGTCTACCCTGAGGCACAGTTCGACTTTCGAGCAGAGAGATCCACCATTGACATGCTGTTCTCCCTTCACCAGCTACAGGAGAAATGCCACGAACAATAGATGCCCCTCTACGTTGCTTTCATTCATCTCACCAAAGCAGACGTCGTCTATTCAAACTACTAGAAACGTTTGGATGTCCATCAAAGCTACTAGGTATCATCATCTCATTCCATAACTATATGAAAGGCACAATTCAGCACAGCGACGCCTCATCAGACCCCTTTCCTATCCTGAGTGACGTGGAACAGGGCTGCATCCTCGCACCAACACTGTATGGGATCTTCTTCTCCCTCTGTTCTCACATGCGTTCCAGTCTTGAGAAGTAGGAATTTTGCTCCACACAAGTTCAGTTGGCAGGTTGTACAACCTTGCCCGTCTAAGGGCGAATACTGATGGAGGCAAAGGAAGAAATTGCTGGGGCCTTGACAGAAATCGTTGTATCCTCATTGGCTCCAGGAGAATAGCTAATGTTGTTTCTTTGTATAAGAAGGGTCGCAAGGATAATACAGGAAAGCATAGACCAATGAGCCATACGTCAGTGGTAGGGACATAATCAGGGAAAATTCTTCAGGTCACGATTTGCTCCCATTTGGAAACAAACTTATTATCGAGAAGCTGCATTGTTTTGTGAAGGGGAGGTCGTGTCTTACTAAATGTATTGAGTTTTTTGAGGAAGAGACGAAGACGATTGATGAAGGAAGGGCAGTGGATGTTATATATATATGGACATCAGTAAAGCCTTTGACAAGGTCCCTCATGGCAGACCGGTACAAAAGGTGAAGTCACACAGGATCAGAGGTGAGCTTGCAAGATGGATACAGAACTGGCTCGGTCATAGAAGACAGAGGGAAGCAATGGAAGGGTGATTTTCTGAATGGAGGGATGCGACTAGTGGTCTTTTGCAGAGATCAGTGCTGGGACCTTTGCTGTTTGTAGTATATAGAAATGATTTTGAGGAAAATGTAGCTGGTCTGATTAGTCTACTTGTGGATGACACAGTGGTTGGTGGAGTTGCGGATAGATATGAGAATTGTCAGAGGATACAGCAGGATATAGTTTGGTTCGACACTTGTCTGGAGAGATGGCAGATCGAGTTTATCCGGACAAATGTGAGGTAATGTATTTTGGAAGGTCGAATGCAGGAGGGAATTATACAGTAAATGGCAGAACCTTTAGGAATATTGACAGGCAGAAAGATCTGGGCGTACAGGTCCACAGGTCACTAAAAGTGGCAAACCAGTTGGATAAGGTAGTCAAGAAGGCATACGGCATGCTTGCCTTCATCAGTCAGGGCATAGAGTATAAAAATTGGCAAGTCATGCTGCAGCTGTACAGAACTTTAGTTAGGCCACATTTAGAATATTTTGTGCAATTCTGGTCGCCACACTACCAGAAGCACGTGGAGGCTTTGGGGAGGGTACAGAAGAGGTTTACCAGGATGTTGCCTGGTATGGAGGGCATTAGCTATGAGGAGAGGTTGGATAGACTCCGATTGTTTTCACTGGAACGACGGAGGTGGAGGGGCGACATGATAGAGGTTTACAAAGTTATGAGTGGCATGGACAGAGTGGATAGTCAGAAGCTTTTTCCCAGGGCGGAAGAGTCAGTTACTTGGGGACATATGTTTAAGGTGCGAGGGGCAAAGTTTAGAGGGGATGTGCGAGGCACGTTCTTTACACAGAGGGTGGTGAGTACCTGGAACTTGCTGCCGGGCGAGGTGTTGGAAGCAGATACGATAGCGACGTTTAACAGGCATCTTGATAAATACATGAAAAGGATGGGAATAGAGGGATACGGTCCCTGGATGTGCTAAAGGTTTTAGTTTAGACAGGCATCAAGATCGGCGCAGGCTTGGAGGGCCGAATGGCCTGTTCCTGTTCTGTACTGTTCTTTGTTCTTTGTTCTTTGTTATTTATTCTTTATTCTTTGAATATGGGCATGATGACAATGGACTGGAGTGTTGTAGATGTCACGCCCTGTTTAAAAAGAAGTTGATTCCTGACAACGCAGCGGCCCGCTGACATTATCAGAGTAGGCCAATGCAAGAGAGAAAGGAATTACGATGAGAAAAGATAAATATATTGTGGCAGAAGGGGCAGAGTTAAAAAATCTCAGAATAAATCAGTAGTCAAGGCTAGACGTTGCAAAAATAGTAAGAGAACAAAACTAAAGTATTTGTATGCAGGTCGCCTTTGAAAATGCACAGATGTACTGATAGCACGAATAGATATAAATAAGCATGATCCTGTAACGTTTCGAGACATGTCTCAAGCCTGACATAGATTGCCACCTGGATATTGAAGAGTACATGTAATTTTGAAAGGACAGGAGGCTTGGAGAAGGTGGAGCTGTGGCTTTGTTTATTACTGATGGCATTAGCACATTACACAGGGGTGACCTAAGTTCAAGAACCCAGGATATAGACGCGGGTTGGCTGGAGATGAGAAATGATAAAGGGAAGACGACACTTGTGAGAGTGCGTACAAGCTCCCTAACAGTGCCACATGGTAGGACAGAGTATATTGGAAGAAATAATGGGAACTTGACAGAAAGTTAGAGTAATGATCATGGGGGATGTCAATGTGCCTGTAGACTGGAAAAATCAGATGGCAAAGGTAGCATTGATGAAGAGTTCATCGAATGTTTTCAGGATAGTTTCTTGGAAAAGCAGGCTCTGTAGCTAATCAGAGAGCCGGCGATACCAGATATGGTATTGTGCAAGGAGATTAGATTAATTTATGGCCTCACAGTAAAGGAGCCCCTAGGTAGCAGGGATCATAACATGATTGAAGTTTACATTCAGTTTGAATGAGCGAAGAATGGGTCCAAGTCTGGCATTTTAAACTTAAATAAGGAAAATTATAAGGGCATGATAGAAGAGATAACTAAAGTCAACTGGCAAATTAGGTTAAGGGATAGGTTAATAGAGGTGCCGACATTGAGGGAATATTTCAGAATACACTGAATAGATATATTCGACAAAAAAGAAACATTCCAATAGGAGGACGCACCACTGTGATTACCTAAAAAAGATAGCATACAACTTGCAGAAAAAGTGTAAGATTGCACAAAGATGTATAAGAGGTCAGAAGATTGGACACAATCTAAAACAAATGAAGAAACGATAGGAGGAAAAATTTAGAGTATTTGAGAAAGCTAGCAAGATATATAAAAACAGATGATATAGTTTTCTTTTGAAGGAAAGGGTTAAAGTGAACGTTGGTACGATAGAAAATGACTTTGATGAATTGATAATGGAAAACAAAGAGATGGTATATGAATTGAACTGGCATTTTGTATCAGTCTTCACTATAGAGGATACAAGTAGCATTTCAGAAATAACTATAAATTAGAAAATGGAATGGAGCGCGGAAATCGAGACAAATATAATCACTAGGGAAGTGATATTGAGCGAATTGTTGGAGATGCGGGTTGATAAGTCCCCTGAACTTGATCGACATCATCAGGGCGGCACAGTGGCGCAGTGGTTAGCAGCGCAACCTCACAGTTCCAGGGACCCGGGCTCGATTCCGGGTACTGCCTGTGTGGAGTTTGCAAGTTCTCCCTGTGTCTCCGTGGGTTTTCTCTGGGTGCTCCGGTTTCCTCCCACAAGCCAAAAGACTTGCAGGTTGATAGGTAAATTGGCCATTATAAATTGTTCCTAGTATAGGTAGGTGGTAGGGAAATATAGGGACAGGTGGAGATGTTTGGTAGGAATATGGAATTAGTGTCGCATTAGTATGAATGGGTGGTTGATGTTTGGCACAGACTTGGTGGGCCGAAGGGCCTGTTTCAGTGCTGTATATCTAATCTAATCTTTGGGTGCAGAAGATGTGGATCGTGAGAAGTTAATTGTAATTTTACAAAGTTCCCTAGATTCGGCGAAGGTTGAAATAGATTGCAAAAATGATCAGTTATATAGTAGATGCATTGATTTTAATTTTCTAAAATTGTCTAAATTAGATTGGAAAATAGCGAATGTAACTCCTTTATTCAAGATGGAGGGAGACAGAAAGCAGGAAACGATAGGCTAGTTAGCTTCACATCTGACATGGGGAACATGTAAGAAGCGAATATTAAATGCATTATAGCAGGACATATCGACAAATTCAAGGTAATCAGGCAGAGTCAACATGGTTTAGTGAAAGAAAAACCTTGTTTAACAAATATATTGGAGTTCTTTGAAGAAGTAACACGTGCTAAGGGTAAATGGTAAACTGTGGATGCATTGTACTTAGATTTACAGAAGGCATTTGACAAGACGCTACATCAAAGATTATTGCTGAAAATAAAATCTCATGGCACAGGGGAATAACATATTGGCACGGATGGAAGATTTATTATTGAATGGGAAACAATGGGTTGGAAATATGTAACTAGTGGAGTTCTGCAGGATCAGTGCAGGGGCCTTAACTTTTTACACTTGCTACAAGAGATTTTATTTTTGTATGAAAATCTTACAATTCTATGTGTTTGGAAAAAGCTGAAAAAAGGATTTTCAGTTGACTTGGGCACCTGCAAATAGCTGGAATTTTTGGATGTTACTTTGTATGCAAGAGTATGAAAAACAAACAGTTTCAGCAAGCCAGTCAGGGGTTTTGACCTCCTCATCGCAACACTTTGAATGACAGAGGAGACAGTGTCTGATTACGTGATCAGCCCAGGAAGGCTTTTTGCTTTCACTTTGAAATTTTAAAAGTGAGTTGGACAAAGAGCAGGAATTTGTTACCAAGACCTGCCCTGCCTGGAAACTGGAGAAAAAGACCTCTTTTTGCAAAAGAAATCTTGTATGTTGAAAAGAAATCCTGCATTTGAAAGCTGGCAGATTCCTATTGTCTACTGTCGCTGAAGAATTCCTGCATCCAGTGTGGTTCATGTTGCCTCCTGCGTTTTTGGAAACTCTGAAATCTGAACAAACCTTTTAGTGCTCTGTTCCTGCAATGAGTCCTGAGCAGACCTGTTTTGACAGGCTGAATGACGCCTGCTGCAGTCGAATTGCCTTGAACGCTTAGACATATAAGATTACTCATCAACCTCGCCTCCGGAGCGTCAGTACTGAGGGAGTGCTGATCGCTTCGGGGTCAGTACTGAGGGATTACTCCACTGTGGTTGGGTGTGGGGGAGGGGCGGGCGGCGTTGTGTGTCATTGTTGCGGGAGCGCTGCAGTGGCGAAAGGTCAGTACTGAGGGAGTGTGCCCTGTCAGTGGATCAGTACTGAGGGACAGTGCCTGGCCAGAGGTGCAGTACCGAGGGAGCTCACACTGTCAGAGGGTCACTTCTGAGTGAGCGCTGCACTGTCCGAGGGTCAGTGCTGAGGGAGCGCTGTCTGGTTTGTGGGACAGTACTGAGGGAATGTTGCATTGTTGAATGTGCCGCTTTGTGGATGAGACATCATACTGAGGTGCTGTACACTCGTTCACGAGGAGGGAAAAATGCCATTACCCTTACTCCCGCTGTGATGACTTCTGTCGCATCAAGACTACCTAATTTCCTGTTTCCCCGTATCTTCTATCCGAGGACAGATCATGCTCGAAGGGCTGAATTACCTCCTCCTGTTTCTGTGTAACAGATTCGAGGGGCTGAATGGCCGAATGCTGTTCCTGTGCAATAGGCCAGAGCGGGTTGAATGGTCTCCTCTTGTTGCTGTGTGATACAACCCGGGGGTGGGGGCGGGTGGGTGCTGAATGGTCCTCCACTTCCTCCTATATGAAACACCCGGGGGGTGGGTAGGTGCTGAATGGGCATGTTCCCGCTCCTGTGTAACGGGATTGAGGGCTGAATGGCTTTATCCTTCTATTGTGGTACGAATTCGAGGGGTTGATAGGTTTTCTCCGGTGCCTGGTAAAAGGTGCAAAGAACTGAATGGGCTTCCTCTTGCTCCTATGTATTAGGCTCCATTGGTTTGAATGGCCTCCTCCTCTTCCTGTGTAAAAGACACGTTGGGTATGAATGGCCTCCTTCTGTTCTTGTGTAACAGGCTCGAGGGGCGGAATGGGTCTCCTCCTGTCCCCGTGTAGCAGTCTCGAGAAGGGGTTGAATGGCCTCCTTTTCCAGTGAAACATGGTCGAGAAGTGACTCAATGGGACTACTCCTGTTCCTGTGTTACAGGCTCGAGGGGCTGAATGGGCCTCCTCCAATTCTTGCATAACAGGGTCGAGGGGCTGACTGCAATCCTCCATTACTGGTTCGATGCACTGATTGGCCTTCTCCTGTTGATGTATTCAGTCTAATTGGTCAAACATGTTGTGGGGCAGTGAATCTCTCCCTCTGGTTAACCCTGCCCTTGTCCGATCTCTTCTCTTCTCTCTTCCCTCCCCCGGAACAGCTGAAGACACTTCACAGTGAGAGACCCCCTAGAGTTTTGTTGCCCGCAATCCCAGTTCGCCATGCTTTACATTGAGAGGCTGAAGCTCAAGGCCCAGATGGACGATGACTAAAATCTACTCTTCACAACAAAATCAGCTGAAGGACATCACTGAAAAAAAACTTGGGATCCAGAGATGGGATTTATTGGTGGTTGAATGAAAAACCTCATGGTTGGGAGAAAACAGCTTCAAGTTTACATTAAAAGCAAAAGCAAAGTGGAGTTCCGAAGAAGGGTCACTGACCCGAAACGTTAACTCTGCTTCTCTTTCCACAGATGCTGCCAGACCTGCTGAGTGAATGCAGCATTTCTTGTTTTTGTTCAAGTTTACATTATTTAATTAATGTATTCAGAATTGTCCAGTCTTTGGAGTTTTCCAAAAGAATCTCGGAAATAAACAGATTCTATCAGAATGCAGATTGAACTCAATGTCGTAATCTGTTTGTTCATTTTAAAAGCATATAGTTTGTAAAATGTGGCAACCTCAATATCCCCGTGGAGATTCCACAGGGTATATATTACAGGCTCTGGGAATGTATCGCCTCAGAGTTCAATCCAGAGAGATTGCCTGCAGTACCTTCAGACAGATCATATCACAGAGAACATGATTGAAACTTCTTACAGTATCGACAAAACATACTACCTATTGCTTGCAGTTATTGGTGTTCCTGGTAAGTGACTATAACCATTGAAGTTGTGCAGATCCGTGTGTGAGCTGGTCTCTGGTTTCAATCTGTGACTGATAATGTTACAACCTGATCTAGTGGTGTGTGATATAGAGACACCCGATCTACATCAACATTTTTTTACTTCAAATATCCTGAATTATCTCTTCGGTGTTATTCCGTTTTCTCAACGAAAAATAAACCTCTGTCTGTAACTGACAACGTCTTTGCATAACAACATTATTACACATCGTGGAATATCGTGTAATGTTGAATTTGACAAAAGTGAAAGCAACTCATTGACTGAAGGTATTAGTGGGAGCATCACTTAGTATAAAATCAAATGTAGATCACTAATGGGATCCTAGTTCCCATGCACTACTGGGATCCCCTGTCATTGTAGTTTTGTACAGAACGTGGGTCACGAACCGGAGTGGAATACCTGACTCCAGTGGTCATGTATTACAGGGTGCATCTATCAATGTAGTTTTGTACAGAGTATGATTGCACAATCACGGTTCTGTTGCAGAATAATTGCTTCGGGTGACTGATCTCTCTATTCTTTGGTGTTTCCTCTGTATTTTACGAATGTAATGTATTCTAATGATGATAATTTTTGCTGAAGCTTGGTGATCCGGTTAGAAATTGAAATATATTTATATTTCTCAATCTCCGATTGAACTGGTCCAACAGAGACATATGTTAACTGCTTACTGATAGTTTAACAGCAGGACTGCAGATGTATAACAGTATTGTAATCCAATTTATAATGTCATTTCTTAATCTGTGTATAGTCATTGCAACACTCGTTTTTTTATTCATTCATGGGATGTGGGCGTCGCTGGCCAGACCAGCATTTATTGCCCATCCCTAAATGCCCGTGAGAAGGTGGTGATGAGCTGCCTTCTTTATCCGCTGCAGAGCATTTGGGGTAGGTATACTCACAGTGATGTCTGTAAAGTCGACAGCTATGGACCTCCAGTGCAAACATTGGGATATTCCATACTCAACAGATGTCGCTATGGAACCTGTTCTATTCCTAGCTGCGTTTGTGTATGGTACAAAGAACAAAAAACAAAGAACAAAGAAAATTACAGCACAGGAGCAGGCACTTCGGCCCTCCAAGCCTGCGCTGATCCAGATCCTCTGTCTAAACATGTCGCCTATTTTCTAAGGGTCTGTATCGCTTTGCTTCCTGCCCATTCATGTATCTGTCTAGATGCATCTTAAAAGACGCTATCCTGCCCGCATCTACCACCTCCGCTGGCAATGCGTTCAAGGCACCCACCACCCTCTGCGTAAAGAACTTTCCACGCATATCCCCCCTAAACTTTTCCCCTCTCACTTTGAACTCGTGACCCCTAGTAATTGAATCCCCCACTCTGGGAAAAAAGCTTCTTGTTATCCACCCTGCCGATACCTGTCATGATTTTGTACACCTCAATCAGGAACCCCTCAACCTCATTCTTTCTAATGAAAATAATCCTAATTTGCTCAACCTCTCTTCATAGCTAGCGCCCTCCATACCAGGCAACATCCTGGTGAACCTCCTCTGCACCCTCTCCAAAGCATCTGCATCCTTTTGGTAATATGGCGACCAGAACTGCACGCAGTATTCCAAATGTGGCCGAACCAAAGTCTTATACAACTGTAACATGACCTGCCAACCCTTCTACTCAATACCCCGTCCGATGAAGGAAAGCATGCCGTATGCCTTCTTGACAACTCTATTCACCTGCGTTGCCACCTTCAGGGAACAACGGACCTGAACACCCAAATCTCTCTGTACATCAATTTTCCCCAGGACTTTTCCATTTACTGCATAGTTCACTCTTGAATTGGATCTTCCAAAATGCATCACCTCGCATTTGCCCTGATTGAACTCCATCTGCCATTTCTCTGCCCAACTCTCCAGCCTATCTATATTCTGTTGTATTCTCTGACAGTCACCTTCACTATCTGCTACTCCACCAATCTTACCGTCGTCTGCAAACTTGCTAATCAGACCACCTATACTTTCCTCTAAATCATTTATGTATATCACAAACAACAGTGGTCCCAGCACGGATCCCTGTGGAACACCACTGGTCACGCATCTCCATTTTGAGAAACTCCCTTCCACTGCTACTCTCTGTCTCCTGTTGCCCAGCCAGTTCTTTATCCATCTAGCTACTACACCCTGGAGTCCATGCGACTTCACTTTCTCCATCAGCCTACCATGGGGAACCTTATCAAACGCCTTAATGAAATCCATGTATATGGCCTCTACAGCACTTCCCTCATCAATCAGCTTTGGCACTTCCTCAAAGAATTCTATTAAGTTGGTAAGACATGACCTTCCCTGCACAAAACCATGTTGCCTATCACTGATAAGCCCATTTTCTTCCAAATGGGAATAGATCCTATCCCTCAGTAACTTCTCCAGCAGCTTCCGTACCACTGACGTCAGGCTCACCGGTCTATAATTACCTGGATTATCCCTGCTACCCTTCTTAAACAAGGGGACAACATTAGCAATTCTCCAGTCCTCAGGGACCTCACCCGTGTTTAAGGATGCTGCAAAGATATCTGTTGAGGCCCCAGCTATTTCCTCTCTCGCTTCCCTCAGTAACCTGGGATAGATACAATCCGGACCTGGGGACTTGTCCACCTTAATGCCTTTTAGAATACCCAACACTTCCTCTCTCCTTATGCCGACTTGACCTGGAGTAATCAAACATTTGTGCCTAACCTCAACATCCTTCATGTCCCTCTCCTCGGTGAATACCGATGCAAAGTACTCGTTTAGAATCTCACCCATTTTCTCTGACTCCACGCATAACTTTCCTCCTTTGTCCTTGAGTGGGCCAATCCTTTCTCTCGTTACCCTCTTGCTCCTTATATATGAATAAAAGGCTTTGGGATTTTCCTTAACCCTGTTTGCTAAAGATATTTCATGACCCCTTTTAGCCCTCTTAATTCCTCGTTTCAGATCGGTCCTACATTCCCGATATTCTTTCAAAGCTTCGTCTTTCTTCAGCCTCCTAAACCTTATGTATGCTTCCTTTTTCCTCTTAGCTAGTCTCACAATTTCACCTGTCATCCATGGTTCCCTAATCTTGCCATTTCTATCCCTCATTTTCACAGGAACATGTCTCTCCTGCACGCTAATCAACCTCTCTTTAAAAGCCTCCCACATATCACATGTGGATTTACCTTCAAACAGCTGCTCCCAAACGACATTCCCCAGCTCCTGCCGAATTTTGGTATAGCTGGTTTACCCCCAATTTAGCTGTCTTCCTTTTGGACCACTCGCGTTTTTGTCCATGAGTATTTTAAAGCTTATGGAATTGTGATCACTATTCCCAAAGTAGTCCCCGACTGAAACTTCACCCACCTGGCCTTGCTCATTCCCCAACACCAGGTCCAGTATGGCCCCTTCCCGAGTTGGACTATTTACATACTGCTCTAGAAAACCCTCCTGGATGCTCCTGACAAATTCTGCTCCATCTAGACCTCTAACACTAAGTGAATCCCAGTCAATGTTGGGAAAATTAAAATCTCCTATCACAACCACCCTGTTGCTCCTACATCTTTCCATAATCTGTTTACATATTTGTACCTCTATCTCACGCTCGCTGTTGGGAGGCCTGTAGTACAGACCCAACATTGTTACCGCACCCTTCCTATTTCTGAGTTCTGCCCATATTGCCTCACTGCTCGAGTCCTCCTTCGTGCCCTCCTTCAGCACAGCTGTGATATCCTGTTTGACCAGTAATGCAACTCCTCCACCCCTTTTACCTCCCTCTCTATCCCGCCTGAAGCATCGATATCCTGGGATATTTAGTTGCCAATCATGCCCTTCCCTTAACCAAGTCTCAGTAATCGCAATAACGCCATACTCCCAAGTACTCATCCAACCCTAAGTTCATCTGCCTTACCTACGACACTTCTTGCATTAAAACAAATGCACCTCAGACCACCACTCCCTTTGCGCTCATCATCTACTCCCTGCCTACTCTTCCTCTTAGTCACGCTGACTTCATTATCTAGTTCCTTACAGGCTTTCGTTACTACCTCCTTACTGTCCACTGAACGCCTCATTTGGTTCCCAACCCTCTGCCACAGCGGATTAAATCCTCCCCAACATCGTTAGCAAATGCACTCCCAAGGACATTGGTTCCAGTCCGGCCCAGGTATAGACCGTCCAATTTGTAATAGTCCCACCTCCCCCAGAACAGGTCCCAATGTCCCAAAAATCTGAACCCATCCTTCGTGCACCATCTCTCAAGTCACGCATTGATCCTGTCTATTCTTTCATTTCTATTCTGACTATCACGTGGCACTGGTAGCAATCCTGAGATTACTACCATCATCGATTGTTGTAAATGCCCATTTAGTTCATTTATTGTTTTCGGGATTGAAATCTGCTAACATGTGTCTCCAGTCCCACAGCAATATGGTTGACTCTGCAATAGCCTAGCAAGTCACTAAGGTGTATAAAACCGCTAAGAAGTTAACAAGAATAAAACTGGATGGAGGCAATGGCCATCTCCAACAAGAGAGAATCTAGCAATCTGCTCTTGACGTTCAATGGCATTACCAGTGCTGAATCCCCCATTCTCAACATTCGGGGGTTACCATTGACCAGGAATTGAACTGGAGTAGTCATAATGTGACATGTTTCAATTCGTCTTAACGTTAAAGTATCCCAGCTCAACCAGTCCGTACAAAGCTGCCCCTTTATGCTCGAAATCTGCCCAATAAACGTTCTCATAACTGGCTTCAATGCGTATATATTGCTTGCGAAGTAAGAGGACAACAATTGTAAACAGGACTCAAGATGTGGCGCCACCAATGCTCTGAGAACATTTTCACCTCGTGGAACTAGCCTGCTCTGCAGTATTACTTTATAAATCTAATTTTGGTGACTTTTAACGACACAGCTCATAGTCTGGCAGGCACGGATGATGGGGAAGGAGGGTGGGGGAATGAATGTCGGAGGGTGGGCTTTTCGAAGGTGTGGGTTGTTCTCTGCTGGGGCCCTTTGTGGGGAGGACAGACAAACCTATAGAGAGGACGTTCACTTAACAGGGCTTGATTCCACTAGCGGCAGGAATAGGCCCTTAAGCAGGTAATAATAGGCCTCTTAGGGCCCTCAATTGGCCTCTGGCCAGGAAAGCCTTTTCCACGCCCAATTTGTAGCATTGTGATGGAAAAATGACAGGACCTTCCTCACCTTCCAGCCATCGCACATCGATGGGACACACGCCTCATATTCCATCTCTGGGAGTGGTGTGGCATTACATCCAGGCCTAGTAGTCATCACACTTCCCGCATTGGGAAAAGGAATGCCTTACTACAGTAAGGGCTTCGTTCAAACAGTTAGAAAATTCAATACGGTCTGAATACTGTAAACATTTTTTACAAGTAACTTATTGTGTACTGCAGAGGTGACATGCAATCAAAGAACACATACTATATTTTACTAATACTATATATGATTTAGCTGACAGTGGCTGCTCGCCTCATCAAAGTTCAACTGCCCTCTGGTGAGGGCTTCAAATTTCGCCTCGATAGATAATTCTTTAGCCTCAGTCGCCTCTGTGTCAAACCTAAACCTATACGCCACAGACATACATGGTCTACAGTTTGTGGATGACTGCAGTGTCATTCCCCATACTGCTCCAGATTTCAAAGGCACTCTCTATCTCTTCAATTCTACACGGAGGGGACTTGAATGTCCTGTATTGTTGCCAAAACAAAACTGATATGTCAACTTATTTGTGGCTATCCAAATATTCCATATCCGATATACGTTGAAGGAGAGACTCTGGAATGCGTTGAAAACTTCCCAGAACCTAGCAGCCACCTCTCTCAACAGGCCGCCATTGATGGGGAGATCCAACACTAGATCAGCTGTGCCAGCTCAGCCATCTACAAACTACAGCAGCGAATGTTTGACAGTATAGACTTCTGCAAGTCAACAAAAGTGCTAGTGTACAAACAGTTGCCATCGCCGTACTCCTGTTCCGCTGTGAGAATTGAACTGTGTATCAGTGACAAATAAAGGCGGCAGAGAAATTTCATCAGCTATGACTCTGCTGCATCCTCCAGATTAACGGGAAGAACCATCGAAAACACGCTAGTTTCATTTTTGAAACCAGCTCCACAAGCATTCACGCAAATTTCCTGAAGAACAACAACTTCGATGGACAAGATACTCTATTTGGATGCTCAAAACTCGTATCCCCCGCCAGGTACTGTTTTCCCAATTCTCAAATGTCCTCCCGCGAGGACAAAGGAAATATTTCAAAGACACTCAGAAGCTCTCTCTGAAGCGTGGCAGCTTTGATATTGATGGCTGGGAGGAGTTTTCCAAAACCGTTCAAAATGGGACAACTTGTCTCTCATGCTTTGAGTCCAATCTCCTTAATGATGAAGCAGAGTGGCGACAGAGCAGGAAAGAAAAGGAATCAAATCCCACGCTCGGGATCCCAACGCCTCGTGTGAAACCCTGTCCCAAGTGCCCAAAAATCTGTGGATCGAGAAATGGCCTATTCTGTCACATGATGACTCATGGCAGCAAATTGTGAACCGATGTACACGTCATCCTCGAATCAAGGGACAGCCGACAATTTTACTAAATTTACCAATAACAAATGGAAGATTAATAGACTTCAGACAAGTCAAAATTCTCACAATTCAGAGCTTTCCTTCAGACTTGCTTCTCTTCGAACTCTGGTCAGATCATCAGCAATGACATTGCTTTTCTCTGCAAGATGTCCAATTTCAGGTGCAAATGGCTGTAACAATATTCTCCACTGAAACAACCTGGCTTTCTTTGTTTTGCTTTTTCTGCAGAAAAATCGACTGGGTTGTGATCCCTATAAAGCAATATTTACCAGTGACTAGTCGTCATATCTGCATTAAAGTGTTGTCAAGCCCGTGCAAGATGACAACACTGGTTCAAATCCCAAAACAGAAGCTGGTGCTAATTTATTTAAATTCAATTAATTAATAAAATTACTAAACTAAAAGACAATTTGTAATTGAAGGCTATTCTCAGTAATGGTGCCATGAAAATTGACATCTGGTGTCGCAAACACCCGCCTAGTTGACCTTGAGGGAAAGAAATATGCTTGTCTGCTCTACATGCGACTCCAGACCCACATCCATATTGTTAACTCTTAACTGCCTTCAGAAATGGCCCAGCAGGTCATTCAGCTGTCAGGGGCAATTAGGGATGGGCAGTAAATGTTGGTTGTGAAAGGGTCACCCGCTTCCCATTACTGCAACATCAACTATTAAGCATTGAGAAAAACAGTCCACATTGTTCTCGTCACGTCAGCGATAATCTGAAGGAGATGAGTACACCTCCAAAGATTTCCCTTTGAAAAGAGTCTCCAGGAGCTTTCCTAAGGTGATTTGAGCCATTCCAAATTGTGGCAATTTCTCAAATGACACAATGTATACTTCTACTCCCTCTTCACTAATTTTACTTACCAGCTTCGCCATAGTTTGCCAAGTCAAAGCTACGAGGAATTTCCCTTTGGTCAATCTCATCTTTCATCTCCAAATCACGTCCTCCAGCTTTGAGTCTTCCATTCTCAATTCAAGATTTAATGCAAATTACACATGAACAAGAATTAAATCACATTCTATGCTTGTATATCTAAAAGATTACACGTTAGTTAGCTTATGGAATAACAATCGTCCGTACTAATCCTCTGAAAAGGATTATCAACACGATGGTGCCAAACAGTTCCACAGTATAAGAAAATCACAAATGTTCTCCAATAGATTTCCACGGCCTCACCTCCAAGATGCAGATACGGAAGTAGTGATTGAATGTTTCAGTGCCAGATGGACTAAGGCAGTGCGAGAGCCGAGCGATGTTTGGCAGGGGTATCTTTTTTTTGACCGAAGGGTTTTGACATCTGAGGTTCATCAGGAACCAACACAATAAACGTTACAAAAAATCATACTGAGCCTGGCACAACAGCTAGGATGGGGAATGGTGTCAGCGAAATGAGTCTGGACTCTGTGGTCGAGCGAAAGATGCTTTGGTATTTCATATATTTAGTTGGCGAAAACTGAAGCTCCTGCTAAACAGACATTTGTAGTATGGTCACACAGAGGCAGTGGAAGGTCGAGAGAGTTGGTGGAGAGCTGGACCATGGTGTTGCCAGCACACATGTGGAAGCTGACCCCATGTAATTAGGTGCTGTTGTCATTGGGTAACATGAAGGTGTGGGGAGGAGGAGGCAAAATAGGAAGGTCAGGCACAGGCTGGCGGGTGAAGGGAATCCATTGCGGAGGAAGGTGTGGCTTTCATCGGATCAGTAAGATATGAACCAGGAAAGGGCAGTTCCAACAAAAGTGCCCAATGTCAGAGATAGGTTGATAGGTAAATTGGCCATTATAAATTGTCACTAGTATAGGTAGGTGGTAGGGAAATATAGGGACAGGTGGGGATGTTTGGTAGGAATATGGGATTAGTGTAGGATTAGTATAAATGGGTGGTTGATGTTCGGCACAGACTCGGTGGGCCGAAGGGCCTGTTTCAGTGCTGTATCTCTAATCTAATCTAATATGGAGAGATCACGAGCGAGGTTTGATGCATGTTTGGAAGAGAGGGTGGAGATCGTGAATTTTGAGACCACGACCAGGTTTTAAGCTGAGGACCAGTATTTTAAATGTAAGCCGTTGAGCAATTTGAAATGTAATGTAGGTCAGTGAAAACCATTGCGTTGTGTGAGCTGCTAGACCTATTGGGGATGGAGATGTACAGTAGAGTTTTGGATAGAAGGAAGGTGGATATTGGCGCCCCAGTGAGGAGTGAACTGGAGGAATAGTGTCAGGAGATGGCCAAGTTCTAATTTTACTATTCTTTAGCCACTATAGAATGAACTGATAAAACATTTGCAATGAAATAGCAGCGAGAGGGTTGTCAATGAAGCACGCTCAGAGGCTGCCCCTACTATCACCCAGGGGCAACCCTGAGCATGGATATAACTGTCGTCGTGTCAAAGTTCACATTTTAACAGCTTGCATTCCTGGATTCAGTGTATACTCTGGAAAACTCTGCAGCATTTATTCATGAATCATTGGGAGTGAACATTGTCATTACAATTGCATGAAGCCTGCATGTGAAGTCGCTCATTATTGCAGGATCTGTCCTGTATGCTGACATGTATCGGCCTTATCCCAAAGAGAGGTCTGATTAATATATTTTGCTGGACTTTAAGATATTCATGTTGTATGTACCATTTTGTTAACATCGCAGACAAAGCTACCGATGTAATGTGTTTGTTCAAGTGTCTGTCACTAATAGCAACGATCAGGGGAATAGCCATGTCAGTGGAGACTTATCCCCTGTATAAATCAGGGCCTGTTAATATGTATCAATTCAGAATGACTACCAGAGCTGTGGATTACAGAACAACAGCAGTTGGTGCTTCTCACAGAAATGGGATATCCAGTAATATATCAGATTGAAGATATTTACTATCCATTTCTTGCAACCATTGGAGTTGCCGGTAAGCTGCTATCTCCAGCTGCTATTGTAGCAAATCAATATTAAATCGACTGTTGTATTTGATAATGTCATACTTGCTGATTGTTTTAGCAATTGTCTGTTCTGTTGAATGATGGGCTACCCGAAGGCTCTGCACATTTGATGTTTTAACAGAAGCATACTGACTGTGATGATCTTTGTTCATCAAATCCTTGCATTAGTATTGGATTATTCAGTGTACTGTCCGTTGAGAGAATGCATTCGATTCTAAATGTTCGGGCTTGCACGACTTTCTTTATGTGTAATGATTTATGTTGTTTCATCCCTGAGAATGTGATCAGATTAATATCGCAAATTAATGTATTGGAATCAGGTGCTCGGGCTAAGTGCGTGAGAATATAAACAATAGGAACCAGCGTAGGCCATTGGCCCCTCGATCCTGCTCCACAATACATTAAGATCATTTGTATTTTGATCTCGGCCTCAAAACCATTTTCTCGCTTGTTCGCCACAATTCTTGAATAACCTACAGTTCAAAAATCTCTCTATCTTATCCTTGTATATAATCAATGACTCAGCCTCTGCAGCTGTCTGGGGTCGACTATTCCAAAGATTCATGACTCTCACCGAAAATGAATTCCTCCTCAGCTTCACCGGAAATGTGCACCTTTTGGCCCCCGCAACCACCCCACCCCTCCCCCCGCCGCGCCCTCCCCTCCCAGTTCTTGATTCCTCCTCAAGGGGAAACATCCTCTCACCTGTGGTTCTTCCTCAGAATTTCATATTTCAATATGTCTCCCATACCTTTAAACTCTGAAGTTTATAGGCTGAAACTATTCAACCTTTCCTCGCACAACAGCCCCTTTTAACACGCATCAATGAGTGAGGCTGCTCTGAACCTCTCTCAATTTATGTGTATTCTTCCTTAAATCAGGAGAACAAAACTGCACACAGTAGTCTAGGTGAGTTCCCGTCAAGGTTTTAAGAGCAGTGATCAGACCAGCAGGAGTTGTGGAGCTAACCTGGCCTGGGATATTGCTTCATGATTCCAATTTCGGTGATTTACGATGAGGCAGTTCAGTGTCCTCTTTCCCCAACATCAAGGGCTGGATTGTAAAGGTTCGCCGACGCTGGTAACGGTAACGGTGGCGGTGGCGGGGGGGGGGGGGTGGGGGGGTGGGTGTCGTGTGGGGTGTGGGAAGTGGGCCGACCCATCTGCTGGGGCAGGGCCCGTCCTGATCTCGGCGGCGGATGACACCCCGCTGCTTGGCGACAGGAACTGCATTAGAATATGCAAATGGATACTTCGCTTTTATTAATATGCACGCCGCAGTGATTCAGCCAGCAGGTTTGGATTTTCATTCAGGCGGCGGCAATGCCGTACCTTCGAATCCCCGAAATGAGGTGCCACAGCTGTGGGGAGGGGGAGGAGGTGATATTTCCTAGCGTAGGGAGGGGAAGCGGGGTTACAATGCTGTGGATTGGTCGAAAGGGTAATGGGAAGGGGGAAAGGACAAAGATTCCGACATTTAAGCGGTTGGGGGCTGTGGGAAGTTCAAATATTAACAGTAGGTATTCCCGGGGCGGGTTGGGGGTGGTGGGGGCTGCGAGGGGCAGGAATGATGTGTGATGCCATTGGGGGTGGTGGAAGAGGGCATTGATTTTTTTTTAAATTCACTTTTATAATCGTTAAAATAAGCGTGTCTCTAAAAATTTAAATGATCATTTCGGGCGACAAGCCCATTAAAAACGACGCTGGCAACTGCGCATTGGTGCTGAAAGCCCATGCCAGGGATGGAGGGACGGCTCACTTCTCCCTCCACGTTATTATTAGTTCGGTGACAGCCGACCTGGCCATGCGAATGAGCCACGCATTTGGAATCACAAATGCTCTGCGACTTAGTGACGTGTGTGCGGGTCACAAAATGTTCCACTCGTCGCCTATTTTGGCCCTAAGAGTGGGTTTCACTGGACTTTCAATATTTTACTGGTTATCACTTTGGTGAAGTAGTTCCTTGTGGGAATCTGACGCTGCTTCAGAGGTCTAGCAACTGAACTGAGTTTGCTGATCACCCTTTAACATCCCCTTCTCTGATTCACTGCAGTTCAATTTATTTACTGTCAGAGGGATTCGTTGTAAATGTATTGATGTTATGTTGTATCAGTTTGGACTGGATTTCTTGGAATCACGAGCCATTCTAGTTAATTGCAGATTATAAATCGCAGTGTTGATGGTGTAGTTTTGTTGATTGAGCAAATCCACAATCTAACTCTGGACTTTAAAATTACAAGAGATGAAATTTCAAGTAGCATGGGTTCTGGTATGGAAGAGGTACTCAATTTTATGTGTTCTATGTATTGCAGATAGATTGAACAATGCCAGCTGTGGGAATGAGTGTCCACCCTACCTGTGTATATGAATGTCCTGGGTTATTTGTGGGATGTGCTCACGATGAGATCAAACAAGTTTCGGAACCTGTACATACAGTTCTATATTCACAACACTTAAACCAATTATACCTTCGATCTCTACATTATGTGCATACTACAACTAAACAATAATACATGGAAGAAACAGATACTGGAATCTTTTTATGTGATGTGCAGTTAAGGACCGAATTCTCTACCGTTACATGAGCTTCTTGTGTACTTTGGTGTTTAAAGTAAATATTTGAATTGAAGTAAGAAAGCAATCCAATACAGGATGTGATTATTAGTGCCTCCCAGTGATCTGGACTGAGGGCACAGCTTTTCACTGTATTTCCACATAATTTGAATTAAGGAGCCGAGGTCCATACATCTAGGTTTGCTGACGACTGTCAGTTAAGTGACTCAGTAAATAGTGTAGATGGAAAGAAAATTGTACAAATGAGTTGTCGATAGCTTAACTGATTTGATAAACTGTGGGATATGGAGTTCAATGTGGGGAGGTTTGAGGTCATTCACTGCACCAAAGAATGATAAATCAGAATAGTGTTACGATCTGGTGAGAAAGGGGTCTAACTTTCCATCTCAGCCTTCACCTGATCTTAACGGAACAGGGTTTAATTATAAACACACCCTGTTTAAAGCTCCCCCCTTGTGAATCCTTGTTCACTGCTTTCCAATTATAAGGCAAGGAAACCATCCCAAAACATGTTATCTTAGGTTTAAAGAAGAAACGTTGAAATTCTATTAAACTTAACGCATAGGGATACAAGATGCACCCACGCTAGCGTGCATACGCAAGACACACATGCAGGAGAGGCAGAAAAGAGCAGAAACAATGAAGTGGAAAAGTTTGAGGCAGTATCTGAACACGAGTTTTTGTTATGGTTCTTCGAGCTCGCTGCAGAGTCCCTGATTGTAGTTAGACCTTGCTTTTCCTTGTGGCCCAGTATTATTCTTAAACATTACGCTGTGCAGGAGACCTTTCTCTCTTGGGGCTCATGTGTCTTCAGTGGAGTTGGAGTTCCATGAGAAAGGGAGGGAGAGCAGGCCAGAAGAGGTATTTTCAGTCCAGGGCCATTCAATCTCTGCTGACTTCAAACCTTTTGCACAATTCAGAAAACCCAGGTCGCCAAGCAGGTTAGTCATGAGACTAGTTAGTTTGGCCATGTCTGTTTGTGTATTCGGCCATCTTAGAATTCAACCTGGAATGCCTTTTCCACACCATACCTTGGTGCTCAAAGTCCATTTTCGGATAAATGGAGAAGGGAAGCAACCCTTTTGTCCCTCCAAGCACTATCTGTCAGTCTGAAAATGATTCTAAAGGCAAGCGTCTGTTTATTTACTTTAACAAGTCCTTTTTTCTTTCCAGTAACAGTTTAAAATGACAAATTTAATATGCCTCATTCTGGGCAGGTGGGGGTCTGCATGACAATTGCTTCTTAATCGTGAGAAGCTCTGAGCTGGGGACAAGCTGAGACGTTTGCAGGTCAAATACATATATCATTAGGGGACCAATAAACATTAGAGAACTGAGGTTGATAGACTTTTTGAGGTAATCATATTAAGAATTAAGGATACAACGCAATGGAATAAATTAATAGGGATAAATGGATTCTGTGTTGCTTTGAAATGCAAGGAAGGAAAAAATAAACTGGAGACGTTGGGATTCTCCATGCAATGCAAGTCAGAAAATAGAGCAATGTTTCTTGAGAGGAACCGGGCATGGGATAGGATAAAGGCAGCAGATTGCTAGATCCATAAGTGAATGGATAGTGGTGCGGGGGGTGGGGGGCCGGGTGGGGTGGCTGTGTGCCACGTGAAAATTGGTGCATTCCAGTCTGGATGAGACAAAGGCATGGAAGTACGTTTCAATATCTGATGAACTAAGGCAAGAGTGGAACCAAGAGTCGTGATGCTGTGATGTGGAAGCAGGAGATAACTGTTTCGGCATGACACATGGTGCTATGAACATGACACAGTTTTGTTAAAAAACATATATTTAAAATATATATATATAGTTAAGCTAAACAATGTGTCAGATTTTTTTTAATTAGGAGGACTTAGGGAGCCGGATTAGCAACAGTGTTGCTGTTTGTTACATGGCTTGGGTTAAAGACAAGCTGAAGCTCTGACAATAGGGGCCGAAAAGTGACAAGCACTCCTTTGAATGGACAAGCCCAGTGGGAACAGAGAAAATCTGGGAGGGCAGAAAACTGTTAAAAGTTTTGGTTGTGAGTCACTGTGTTTGTGTGTTTGTGATACCTTCTGGAAGGAGCCGAAAGTCATGTTTGCTGCAGCAGAAGGAACGTATTCCATGCACGAACAGAAGGCCACTACCCAGCTCTTTTTCTCGCAATTCCCAAAACGACTCTGTGAAGTTTAATAAGCCAATTCCTCTTGTTTCCTGTCTTTCAAGAAGGCCTGTTAAATTCCTTTTCAACGGCGCCTGAAGGCAGCAAATTCTAGAATATTCTAAAGACCTTGCTTGTGTGTGCTCGAGGTTTGGACTTTGTGGCCGTTCGTCGGGGCGTGTCTCATCTGCTATTTACTTTTTTCAGGGGTGGGCAAGTACATATGTAAGTGTGTGCATGTGTGTGTTTCTGGGTGTGCGTATGTGTGTCTATGTGCACATGCGTGAAGCGGTAAGGTACCAAAGGGGACTTAAAAAAATAATGTTCGATTTTTAATAATTTGACCGATCTGATATTATTTTAATTTATTACTAATTATGAATTGTTCTGTAATAAACAGTTAATTTTGCTGTTCAGCAAAGAAACATGGTTAGTACATTTTATTCTGAGGAAGATAATTGACTGGATCCGTAACTGAGAAAATGTTAAGAATATGTTGTGACCTGTGGAAAGGTGGGAGTGAATGAACAGTGCACACCTCCAGCCTCGATAGTAACAATACGTATGAAGCATAACCTGGGGTCATATAGTGTTCTGACGGTCATTCAAAGACAGCAGCCATCAGGTGGATTGGAATGAATACCTGGGATACAGTTGCTGGATTGGAATAAAGGTGATGGATTCAGTCCTGCCAATGTTAGAGAAACGACAATTATGGCCGATCCATAGAAATTATGTTGGATAAGTAAATAAAAGCAAAATATTGCAGATGCTGGCAATCTGAGATAAAAGCAATAAGTGTTTCAAATACACAGTTGATCAGTCAACATCTGAGGAGTGAGAAAGAAGGTTAAAATTTCAGGTCCGTGACCTTTGATCAGAACATTCTGAGTTGTGCACATGCTGGATTGTGGAGGGTGATTTACCTGAGTTATCATGTTGAGTGAGCATGTGGACGCTTGAATAATCTGGAGAAGCGATTGGACAGGGTACGAGCTGTGGATAGAGAGAGAAGTTGAGTGAGAGAGAGAGAGCAAGCGAGAATGAATAGGGAAAATGAAATAGAGGGAGAGAGAGAAAGACAGAGGGAGAATGAAGGAAGAAGGAGAAAGAGGGAGAGAGGCCACAGTATGAATAATTCACGAATATGAACTGCTAAATTTTCTGTAACTATTATAGTGAAACTGTGAGTTGAAGGTATGATTAGGATTTTGCTAGATTGGGTGAGATTTACTGCTGGACTCACTCCCTGTGTGTTACTCCGGTCATATCCTCAACCTGTTTTAGTGAATATTCCTCTTAATTATTTCTGAACTGAGTAAATAACTTAATGGAAGCAGTTATTTACCGAATGAAATGGTGCTTCACTTTGTTAGCTTTACAAACCCTTCAGGACCTGCCTCCTCCCCAGTTCCCAAATGTCATTTTGTTTATATCACTCCAATCCACTCTCTGGCTCAGCCTCCATCGGCCTCTTCCCGACCTAAAACTGTCTAGCACTCACCACAGCGGCACTCGACATTTTCACTTTTCGGGTCAGCCCACGTTAACTCTCTTAACCAAGAAGTAAAAAACAGCTTCCCTGCTCCTCACTTACTCGGCCATTGGTCTGGAGGCTAAACTGGATTTAAACCATTGGATTCCTTCTTTGAAAAACCCTTTGCCCTTCCACCCTGGCAGCGCGCCCTCACCTAGACCTTCCACTGTATCCAATGATCATTTTATTTCACCTTTATTTTTACAAATCAATTATTGATAAATGTGTTCAAAAAATATTCTGACCGAAATGCTGGATGCTGCAACAAAGCTGTCAATTTAATACTAGATCATGTCAAACTTGAGGTCTGTTTTAACTTGAGGTCTGGCCATTAATATCTCTGCATCCTTTTCTATCTCTTTCAGTTAACCTGGTGGCGATTCTGATCCTGTCCCGAGGAAAGTGCGGTCTCTCCAAATGTGTCACTCACTACCTGGTGGGAATGGCAGTGTCTGATCTGCTTGTCATTATCACAGATCCTATTTTGAGGTGGATTCCAAGTCTTTATTTCACAGATTCATTCCTGTTCATTACTCCCATCTGCAGGTCAATTTATTTCCTGATTTTTGCAACCACAATGATTTCTGTCTGGTTGACAGTCGCTTTCACATTTGATCGATTTGTAACCATTTGTTGTGAGAAGCTAAAGACGAAATATTGCACTGAGAAAACAGCAGCTGTGGTTATCGGAACAGTAAGTGTGCTGTGCGCTTTAGAAAGTCTTCCCTGGTACTTTACAATCGAACCTTTATATATAATTGATAATGTTCCCTGGTACTGTATCTCCCAGGAAATATTCAGTACTTCCCCCGCATGGAGCGCGTTTGCGTTGTTTCATCGCGTTTTAACTCCTTGTGTCCCGTTCTTTCTGATTTTGCTGCTCAATGCTCTGATTGTGAGACGTATTTTAGTGGCCAGTAGAGGCCGCAGGCAACTCCGGGGCCTCAGCAGTGGACAGAATCACAATGACTCAGAGATGGAGAATCGAAAGAAATCTATTATTTTACTGTTTAGTATATCTGGCAGTTTTATACTGTTGTGGGTGACGCAGGTCGTATTTTACATCTATCAGCGAATTACAAAACAATATCCTTCCTCCACCAATGACCCTCTTTATATCACAGAATACACAGCAGGAATGCTGCAGCTTCTCAGTTCCTGCACCAACACGTGTATTTACGCAGTGAGCCAGACTAAATTCCGAGAAGAGCTGAAAAAGATCCTGAAATACCCACTTAATCTAATTGTTAAGTTAGTTAAATCATAGAAAAAGTGAATATTTCGTGTTTTAGCACTAAGATCCGCTCCAGACTCCACAATCTAAGCTCAATACAGGGTTATAAATTTTCTATTCACAGTCCAGAGCCCGAATATGATTGTACACTTGATTTTGTAATACTTTATGAAAAATTGGACCTACTGAGAGCGGTTATCTTTTCAGAAGGTACAAGAATGGTTTCTCAAAAATGACGGTGCTAAAGAGCACAGCTGACCATTAATTGAAGCAGCTCTCAATCAAAGGGGCTTCCGTTGGATTGATGACAGAGAGAGAAGGTAGTGTACTGATAATATTACTGAGCTACTAATCCAGAGGCCCATGTTAATTATTTGGGAATACAGGCATACCTCACTGCATTGCTGCTGGAGGAATTCAGATTCAATTAATTAATAAAAATCTGGAATTGAAAGGTGGTCTGAGTAATAGTGCCATGAAATAAAAAGCTTAATTGTCGAACAATATTCTTATGGAGGATGCGCCGGCATTGGTTAGCACCGCAGCCTCACAGCTCTAGCGGCCCGGGTTCAATTCTGGGTACTATCTGTGTGGAGTTTTCAAGTTCGCCCAGTGTCTGCGTGGGTTTTCTCCGGGTGCTCCGGTTTCCTCCCACAAGCCAAAAGACTTGCAGGTTGGGAGGTAAATTGGCCATTACGAATTGCCCCTAGTATAGGTAGGTGGTAGGGAAATATAGGTATAGGTGGGGATGTGGTAGGAATCTGGGATTAGTGTAGGATTAATATAAATGGTCTGCACAGACTCGGTGGGCCGAAGGGCCTGTTTCAGTGTTGTATCTCCAAACTAAATGCCTGGGTTACATGTAATTCAACTCACCCATGTTAACAGAGAGAGACAGAGGGAGTGATGGTGTGAGGGAGAGAGAGATGGAGAGAGAGACAAAAGGAGGGACAGAGTGAGATGTAGATACTGAAACGTGGAGAGCAAAAGAGAGATTGAAAGATATAGAGAGAGACAGAGGGAGTTGGATATGTACATACATGACAAAGGGAGAGACAGAGGGAGGATGACACAAGTTGCAACGATCAGTAACAATCCCCATTCTCTGCCCAGTCATGTGTTCAGGTTTAGTGTGTATGTTTTAGGGGCGAATGTTGCAAATGTCTTCTGCAAATGACTATTGTTGCTAAATCAGTTGTTCCATTTTAAATCTAAGATGGACCTTATTGAATGCATTTCGGAAATTGAAACATTCTTCAGTCACTTTCTGTCCCTTGGTGTGTGTGTGTGTGTGTGTGTGTGTGTGTGTGTGTGTGTGTGTGTGTGTGTGTGTGTGTGTGTGTGTGTGTGTGTGTGTGTGTGTGTGTGTGTGTGTGTGTGTGTGTGTGTGTGTCAATGCCAGTCTCTCTCTCATCTCTCGGAACCTCAGTAAAACACCACATACTTCTGTTAGTCATTTGATGTTGGCTGCTTTTGGTGAGACCACAACTGCAGTGGGTGCCCCTCTTATGCAGGCTGGTCAGAAACCCATATCCCGCTATTTAATGGCATATTCTCTATGCTTTAAACACTTTAAATGATTAATTCATAACCAGGCTTATTACAAACACTGATCTTAGCGTCGAGAGAAGTTCGATTTTACCTCAGTGTTTTGAAAATCTCAATCCCTGATTCCACACCCAGCAAAGCATATTATATGGCGCGAGGCTGCAAATGTTGTTACACTCAGTATGCACAGTACCTTCATGTTGCAATAAGTTGTTATAATGTCTGTTCAAACAAGTGCCATCCCACACGGGCAAAATTTCACTGGGTCAACATTCTCAGCAAACACTAAAGCATTCCAGAAAGAGAGTCTCACAAATTTAACAAAAGTTTCATTTTCTGAGTCTCGCTAACCTGTTTTGATTTTCTGATGGGTGGCATTAGCTAGGTTTCGTGCTCTGACCTGACCCCACAATATCATGTGTGCGGGGCAAGATTACTGCCCACTGAGTCACAGCTGGTTCCAATGATCCCAGAAAGTTTCGTTTCTATGTGCGGCCAGATTTGTTTTTGTCCCATGCGTGGTCCCTTCAACGTTTCAAGGAATCTTTGCAGACGTGTGTATTTTTCTCACGGAGCAGGACCTGTGTGGTACCTTCCAGTCTGCCGCACACAGTTTTGTGAGAACACTGACCGACACTCTCCATCCCAATCTCTTCCTTTTTCTCCCTGGTTCTCTTAACTCATTTCAGTCCTTTCCTCTCTCTGTCATTCTCGCTCCATCTCTATCCCTGTCTTTCTCAGTTACTCTCTCCATCTGGATGGAGGAGGAGAAAGCGAGGCAGATATTGAAGATGCTTTCCTCTATATCTAACCCACACTGTCCCTGCCATGGGAGTGTTTGATAGAACAGAGAAGACAGAGATTTACTCTGCAGCTAATTCTGTTCCTAAATCTCTCCATCTCACTACCTCTCTTTCCTCTTTGAAGACGCTCCCTCAATCCAACCTCTCTGTCCAGGTTTTTGGTCGTCTAGGCTAATGGTTCCTGAGGTGGGTTGGTGCCATTATTTTAGTCATTCGTGGGATGTGCGTGTCGCTGGCAATGGCAGCATTGATTGCCCAGCCCTAATTTCCCTTTGAGAGGTTGGGGGTGAGCCACTTTTTTGAACAAGTGCAGTCCATGTGGGTAGGAGCACCCACTGTGCTGTTATGAAGAGATTTCCAGGACTTTGACCCAGCGACAATGAAGGGACGGAGACATAGTTCCAAGTTAGGATGGTGTGCGACTTTAGTTGCTGTCTGCAGACAATATTTTCAGTGCACAGGCTCTATAAATGTTTAATTAATATTTTTAACATGGTTAATTGTTAAGTTTCTCCTATATTCTGTCTGTCTCTCCCCGTCTCCCCTTCTTCTTTCTACCCGTCTCTTTCTCCCTCTTTCTGCCCATCTCGCCCTCGAACTCTCTCCTTGTCTCTCTGATGAAGTCCAAGATCACATATATTTTGCTAATTACTCTCTTGAAATGTCCTGCAGAGTTGAAAGAAGACTGAAGGTGAGCCTCCAGGCCCCTCTGTACGTGTGCAGTCTTGAGAAATGTGCAATAGTAGATTCAAACTAATAACATGGTTTCACGAAAAGTAAATTGTGTATTTTGAGTATGTAACTGGGAGACCAGTTAAAGATCATCCAGTAGGTGTTTCAAACTTAGTTTTCGAAAAGGCGCCACACAAAAGATTAAAATGAAAAATAAGTACACATGGAGTTAGGGGTACTATATTAGCATGGACGAAGAACTGGTTAATGAACAGGAATCAAACAATAGGGATAAACAGAACATTTTTAATTTGGCAGACTGGGACTCCTGGAGTGCTGCTCGGGCCTCATCTATTTGTTCTGAACATATTTGTTCTGAACCCTCACTGACTCCCCCTGCCTCCCTCGGCCCCTCGGCCATTCTTTGCCACTTTATCTATCATCTTCTCTCTCTGAATGCCTGTCTAAATCCTCACTCAGAACCTCAATAACAAAACACAGTCACAACATTAGCCATTCATTCATTTAACGTTAGTTTACTAACATCCAACAGCCATTTTAGGTTTGTTCACGATGGCGCTGTTGTGTTCCCACAGGACGGGGACATTTATTTCCGAGACTGACTCCACACTAATGTATGGTTAATGCTTAAAAAAGTGATGGTCCAGACACATGGTGACGCTGGGACACACAGTAGTGGACAGGAGTGAATTATTTCTTGCACACAGCTGTACCATATGTGCACAGGAGCTGACTCTGTATTAAATTCAGTCACGGGATATGGGAATCACTGGAAAGAACGGCATTTATTGCCGAATTTCCCTTGGAAGGTGGTGATGAGCAGCTAGCCTTATCAAACCTCCTTGTTACCCCGCGAAAGAATCAATTAAGTTAGTCTGACACGATCTTCACTTAACAAATACACGCTGACTGTGCTTGTTTAATCTGCACCTTTTTAAGTGACGATTCATATTGTTCACCAGAATGTTTCCCAATACTTTGCCCTCCACTGAGTTTAGGCTGGGTGGCTTGTAATTACTCAGTCTATCCCTTGCTCATTTTAAAAATCAATTTGCAGTCTTCCAGGCCTCTGGCATCATGCCCGCAAGTAGAGAGGATTGGAAAAAGATGGTCACAGCCTTCGATATTTCCTCCCTTGCACCTCTTAACAGTCTGATGCAGTTCAATTATCAGCTTTCAAATATACAAGACCGTTTAACATTTCCTCTCTCACTGTTTATCCCATCCGAAATTTCAAACATCTCCTCCTTGACTACAATATCAGCATTGCGCCCTCTTTTGTGAAGACTGATGTAAAATATTCACGAATAACTATGCCGACATCTTGCAGCTCCTCAGGTAAATAGAATGAGGAGAGGCATTATAAACTGGAGGATACAATTTTAAAGGAGGTGACGTGGCAAAGAGATCTGGGGGACACGTGCAAACATCATCGAAGGTGGCAAGGAAGGTTGGTGAAAGTGGTTCAAAAGTCATATGGATCATGGGTTTATAAATAGAGTGAGGCGTGGAGTAAAAAAGCAAGCAGATTGTGATGAGCCGCTGTAAAACACTGGGTCGGCCTCAACTGGAGTTCTGTGTCCAATTCTAGGAACCACAAGTTGGGATGAATGTGAAGACTGCAGAGAGTGTGCAGAAAAGATTGACGAGAATGTTTTCATAAATCGAGGATTTCAGTTAAGTGTTTAGATAGAGATGCTGGGTTTGTTTTCCTCAGAGAAGAGGTTAAGGAGTTTTCATTGAGGAGTCATCCTTCTTAGCTGAAACGATTCCATGATATGAGAAAAAAGTTGTACATCTATTATTCCCGCCAAAGTGAACACACAGACTTTTCTCCACAGTATATTCCATCAGCAACTTTCTTGCCCACTCAGTGAAACTGCCCATATCCTATCTGTGGACTCCTCACAGCTTACTGTACCACCCGAATTTGCGTTATCAGCTAGCTGGATACATTACTCTCCATCCCTTCATCCAACAATCAATTGGCCCCACGATTGTCTTCATCTGTTTAAGATCAACAACGTTTTTCAGTTATTACTGCACTATATCCTGCCTCTGTTCTTAAACACTAGACCCTACCTCCGCTGGTACTGCACCAGACTACATCTTGGCTTGTTCCACTGCGCCAGGTATTTGCTAATGCTGCGTTTCACCCAGTCTCAGTTTACACTGCACATGACCATTTCTCTGTTTATAATACAATAGGGCATGTCTCTACTCTATATCTAACCCCATGCTGCCTCTGCCCTGGGAGTGTGAGATTAGACAGTGCAGCTGGGAATTTACTCTGTGGCTGACACGGCACTGTGCTTGGCTTGGGACCGTTTAACGGGACTGTGTAGATGGAGGTTCACTGTGTATCCCTGGAATTTGGGAGGTTAAGGAGTGATTTAATCAACGTTTTCAAGTTAATAATGGAAACTGATAGGGTAAACGGAGAGAAACCATTCCCATAGAATGTGGAGTCTAGGAAATGGAGGCATCGTCTAAAAATTGAAACATATTCTAAATGCTTTTCAGGAGTGAAATGGAGAAACACTTCGACATACCAGGTGTAGTATCAGTTTGAATCTCTCTTCCACAAACGGCAATTGATGCTGTGCCACATGTTTACATTTACATTAAATCTAATGTTGTTGAAAAATATCATTAACAACTGACAAACATTAGAGGCAGAGCGAAGGGGAGACAGAGTGCGAGGGGAACTTGACAGAACCTCAGTAACAATCCCCATTGTTTGCCCAGAACTGCGTTGGGGGCTTAGTGTAAGTGTTTTTAGGGGCGAGTGTTGGATCAGTGTTTGATACTTTCAAAATGTAGTGACATTTCCAGCAAGGGCAAGAGCTAAAGGTTCAAAATTAACGAATAAATGGCTGGTATGTCCTGGGAGAGACAGAGAGGGATAGAGAGATGACAAGACTGGGAGTGGGTGAGATGGTGTGAGAGAGATACAAGCAGTCATGTAAAGAGGCAGAGACAGGGAGAGAAGAAGAGACATGGAAAGAGGGAGAGGTAGAGACAGACAGAGATAGAGACAGACAGGGAGAGGGGGAGACAATGGCAGAGGGAGAAGAAACGACAGAGAGAGAGGGAGAGTCAGAGACAGACGGAGAGAGGGAGAGATATAGACAGTGATCAGGAAAGACAGTGAGAGACACAGAGATAGTGGAGAGACAGAGACAATCGAGAGACAGAGGGACGGGTTGTGTTCAAATAAATGGAGAAGGAAATGAAGTTCTGTGTAACTCTCATTCTTTGAATATCGTCAGGGGCCCCTGGGGTTACATTACGCAATAGTGAATCTGGGCACAAATAGACACACACACACATCACATGCAAACACACACACACTTTACAAGTCACACCACCTTTCACACATGCAAGTGAGAAAGCCTAACTTCACTGGTAAATGCACGTGTCTTGATTCTTACAGTTCCATGTGCCATAAGATTGACCTTATCGCCAACCTTGTAAATAAAGCCCAAGCCTTTTGCTCAACATGCAAGCTTGATGCTGAAAGAGGTTGAATCAAAGGCATCCTGCGTGACAATGGCTACCCTGATCAAATCATTTGTCGCTGTATAACGCATAAACTTAAAAACGGGCCTAAGGCCCTCATTTTCTGCCCTAAAATGTGCACAGCCTACCTCGGATTCGCCTGGAATGGTAATGTATCCCAACAATTTGAGCAAGAGGTGAAGCTAGCAGTTTCACGCTGCTACTATGCATCAGCAACTCGTGTGATATTCACAACTGACAGGATGCTGCTGTGAAGCCAAAAAAGACATTCTGCCAATCACACAATGAGTAATGTGATATATGACTTTCAATGCCAGTGTGATGCTCAATACATAGGCCGTACATCCCAAGTAATGGCAGATCGTATTACACAACATGTCCCTTCTGCTATTCGCAATGGGTAAGGTACAGGACATATCCAAACAACCCGTGCTTGCAAAACTCAAAACACGATGTCCGACTTCAGATGTGATTCCATGATTGGGTAGCACTTGTTGAATTATTCTCAGTGTGATAGGAATTATGCTGACAATTCAAGATTGTCAGTCAGGCCGCAGCGTGGCATATTTAAGCGTACTGGAAGCTGCACATAATAAATCACAGATCCTTGTGCTATTCAGACTGAAGGAACATGTGCACATATTGTGCCTGTTTCAAAATAAGTGACAGCCATTCTCTGGTTCATTCCTCAGGGCTACGCCTTGACCAATCATAGGCAAGCTGGCTGATTTAAATTTCAAAGAAAGCTTGGCAGTTGACTGTCAATCACCATAAACTTGTGCATTCTCCATGACAGCACCTCTATCAATCAGAGTCGACTAGCGAACCAATCAACAGTCTCTTCCCATACTGTATTAATTTGTTGGTTTCCCTTACAATGGTATTCTCGCGATTGGTCCTGAAGAGTGCAAGAAGAAAATGGTTGACAAAATGTCTGCATTTTCAGCAATGCTCTATTTCTGTGCTACCAACCGTTTATTATTAAATGATTCACAGGTACAGATGTGATCCAGTTTGCATTGTTATTAAATGCGTCACGTTTACCAGATTAGGTCCAGTTTGCCTTATTAGCAAATCGTTCACAAATACTCGATGTGCTTCAGTGTGCATTATTATTAAATGCTTCCCATTTACTAGATGTGGTCCAATCTTTATGAAATTCTTCACTATTACTAGATGTGCTTCAGTCTGCATGATTATTAAATGGTTCACATTTACCAGATGACGTCCGGTTTGCATTATTATTAAGTGCTTCATGTTTATCTTATGAGGACAAGAGTGAATTATTATACTGACTAAGCAGGTACCAAGTATGATCCAATATGCATGATCATGAAAATCTTCACATTTGCCGTACACAGCTCTGTGTGAAATGGGAAATGTTGGCTTTGTGGTAATGTAAATTAGTTAATTATCCAGAACCCAGGCTAATACCCTGGGATCACCGAGTCAAATATCATCATAGTTGCTGGTGAAACTTAGATTCAATTAACTACCAAAAATTTGGAATTGAAAGCTCGCCTCACAATGTTGCTGTGAAACTACCCTTACTTGTTCCGGCATACATGTGAGTCCAGACCCACTGCAATGTGGTTGACTGTTAATTGTCCTCTGAAATGGCGCAGCAAGTCAGTCAGTTGTCAAGGGAAATTAGGCATAGGCGACAAATGCTGGCCTCGACAGTGATGCCCACATTCCATGAAAGAATTAAAAAAGTCTTAACAATTCACATTTCCCAGGTATGCTCCAGTTTGCATTCTTATTGAACACAATGTGCACTATTGTATAAATGCTCATATTTACCACGTATGGTCTATTGTGCTTTATTATTAAATGCTTCATATTTCCAAGATATCGTCCAATGTGCATTATTAAACATTGGACATTTACCAGATGTCGCACAGTGTACATTATTATTAAATCATTTACTTAACCAGATTTGGTACTGTGTGCAATATTATTTAATACTTCACATGTACCTGATGTGGTCCAGTGTGCATTGATATTAAAAGTTTCACATTTATCAGAAGTAATCTAGTGACCATTACTTTTACATGCTTCAAATTTACAAGATGTGGTCCAATTTGCATTATTACTGATTGCTTCACATTCACCAGATTACGTCAAGTCTGCATTATTTAATGCCTCACACTTACCAGATGTGGTCCACTGTGCATTAATATTAAATGATTCACATTTACCCGATGTGGTCAATCTGCATTATGATTAAATGCTTCACATTTACCGGATGTTGTAAAATGTGCATTATTATTCAATTATATAATGTGTTACGTTTACCAGATGTGATGCAATGTGCATTATTTTTAAATGCTTCACATTTATCAGATTTGGCAACGTGCAGATTATCATTACATGCTTCCATTTTTACCAGATGTGGCCAGTGCGTATTCTAATTAAATAAATCATATTTCCCAGATGTGTCCAGTGTACATTATCATTAAATGCTTCACATTTACCAAATGTAGTCACGTTTGCTTTGGCATTAAATGCCTCACACTTACTAGATGTGGAACAGTGAGCAATATTTTCTATTGACTCGCATTTACCAGATGTGGTCAGTGTACACCATTATTGAATGCTTCATTTTTAGCAGATGCGATCGAGTGATGAATATTATTAAATGATTCACGTTTACGAGATGTGGTCCAGTGCAAAGTATTATAAATTATGTACTTCACCAGAATTGGTTCAGTGTGCAATAAAATCAAATGCTTCACATTCACCTGATTTGGTACACTGTGCAATATTATCAAATGCTTCACATTCACCTGATGTGGTCCAGTGTGCATGATTATTCCATGCTTCACATTTACAAAATGCGGTCCAGTTTGCAGTTTTATTGAGGATTAAACACTTACCACACATGACGCAATATGCATTATCATTAAACTTTTCGCATCTTCCACAGTTAGGTCTGTTTTGCAATGCAAGGTGGTGGTGTAGTGCTGATGTGACTAAGTTATTTATCTCGAGACGCAGTTGGATTCTCTGCGGCTATGGTTTCAAACGGCATCAGAGCAGTTGGTGGATTTTTAGTTTCAGTTAATTCATAAGAATCCAGAATTGAAAGCGAGCTTCAATGCTGCAGCCATGAAACTTTATTTGATGATGTAATCACCCATCTTGTGCACTCATGTCCTTTGGGGAAGAAATTCTGCAGTCCTTAACTGGTCTGTCCGACTGTGAGTCCGGAGCCACAGCAATGTGTTTGGCTCTTAACTACCCTCTGAAGAGGCCCATCCAGCCACCCAGTTGTCAAGAGCTATTAAGGATGGGCAGAAAATGCTGCCCTTTCCAGCGATGCCCACACCCCATGAAATACTTAAAATTACTGAACAATTCAGATTTTCCACGTGTGTTCCAATTTCCATTATTTTTGAACAGTTGATATTTAAAACGTATGGATTATTTACCAGTGTGCATTATTTACAATTATCAAATTTTGATCCATTTGAATTATTATTAAATGATTCACATATACCAGATATGGCACAGAGTGTATGTATTATAATATTTTTTCATAATAACTAAATGTGGTCCAGTGTGCCTTATTATTAAATGGTTCACATTTATTAGAAGTGATGCAGTGTGCATATCACTAAAGTTATCAGATTTACGAGAGGTAGTCCAGTCTGCATTACTAATATATTCATCATATTAATCACATGTGGTCCCGTGTGCAGATTATTCAATGTTTCACATTTACCAGGTATGTCCCAGACTGTATTATTATTAAATGTTTTGTAACAATTAGCTGAGGTCCAGTGTGCAATATTATTAAATGTTTCACATTTACTAGATGTCGGGCTGTCTGTATGCTAATTTATTCAACACATTTACCATGTATGGTCCAATGTGCATTGTTATTAAATGGTTCACATTTACCACTTGTGGTGCTGTGTGCATTATTATTAAATGGTTCACATTTGCCAGGTAAGTCCCAGAGTGTATTATTATTAAATGTTTTGTAACAATTAGCTGTGATCCTGTGTGCAATATTATTAAATGTTTCACATTTACTAGATGTCGTGCTGTCTATATTACTAATATATTCATCACATTTACCACTCGTGGTTCTGTGTGCATTATTATTAAATGCAGACAGAAATGAAAATTGAAGACAGAAAATTCAGAAATGAAAATGGAAGGCAGCAAATTACTGGATGAGTCTGGAATACAGAGCAAACGACAGTTAGACAATAATAAAAGAGTTTGGCAGTGCTCAAGTGTATCTATTTCAATACAGGTAGTATCGAAAATAAAGCAGATGAGCTGAGGGCACAGATAGACACGTGGCAGTATGATATCATAGCTATTATAGAAACATGGCTTAAGGAGGGACAGGAATGGCAGCTCAACGTTCCAGGTGGCAGGGATTTCAGATGCGCAGGGAGGAGGATAAGAAAGGAGGGAGAGTGGCAATTTTGGTCATGAAAACTATTGCAGCTGCGAAGAGGGATAATATTTTGGAAAGTTCATCAAATCACGCCATATGGATTTAGCTAAGGAACAAAAAATGTGCAATCCCACTGCTGGGAGTGTACTATAATCATCCCAAACAGTCAGATGGAGATAGAAGAGCAGCTTTGCAGGAAATCTCTGAGAAGTGCAAGAGCAATAGGGCATTAATAGTAGGGGACGTTAACTGCACCAATATTAACTGGGATAGTTTTAGTGTGAAAGGCATTGAGCGAGCAGAATTATTGAGGTGCATTCAGAAGAAACTTTTTGCCCAATTTGCAGCAAGTCCATAAAGAGAGAGAGCAGTTTTAGACTTAGTTTTAGGAAATGAAGATGGGCAGGTGGAAAGCGTGGCAGTGGGAGAGCATTTTGGTGGTAATGATCACAATTCAGTCACTTTTAACCGAACTATGGAAAAGGACAGCGACAGAAAAGGAGTTAGAGTTCTCAACTGGGGCAAGGCCAATTTACGAAACTGAGAAGTGATTTAGCGAAAGTGGACTGGAAACAGCGACGTGAAGGTAAATCAGTGTCAGAACAGTGGGAGGCATTCAAAGGGGAGATTCAAGGGGTTCAGCGTAAACATGTACCCACAAATAAAAAGGGTGAGACGGCCAAACCTTCCCGCCCACCACCCCCCCCCCACCCCATGGATGTCAAGGAGCCCAGAGCTAAGGTGGAAAAGAAAAGCTTATGTCCGATGCCGAGAACTCAAAACTACAGAAAGGAGAGGGGAGTATAGAAAGTGTAGAAATTAAATCAAAATGGAAATAAAGAAAGCAAAGAATGGGCATGAAAGAATATTGGCAAGCAGATTAAGATCAACCCAAATATGTTTTATCGATACATTAAGAGGAAGAAGATAATGAAGGAGAGAATAGGGCCCACAAAAGACCAAAAAGATAACCTATGTGCAGGAGCAGAAGATAGAGGTATGGTTATAAATATATACGTTGTGTCTCTCTTCACAAAAGAGGGGGACGATGCAGGTATTGTAGTTAAGGAGGAGGAGTGTGAATTATTGGATGTGATAAACATAGGGAGAGAGGAAGTATTAATGGGATTAGTACCCTTGAAAGTTGATGAATCATCAGGGCCGGATGAAATGTACCCCAGGCTGTTAAAAGAAGCAAGATAGGAAATAGTGATGGTCTGACTATCATTCCTCAGTACTCACTGGATACAGTTGTGGTGCCAGAGGATTGGAGGATTGCTAATGTTGTACCTCTGTTTAAAAATGGAGCGAATAATTACAGGCCAGTAAGTCTATTCCCAATAGTGGGCAAATTACTGGTATCTATTGTGAGAGACAGGATCAACTGTCATTAGAAAGGCATAGGATAATCAAGGATCGTCAGCATGGATTTGTTAAGGGAAGATCTTGTTTCAACAAATTGATCGAAATTTTTGAAGATGTAACAAATAAAGTAGATGAGGTTAGTGCAGTTCATGTGGTCTACACGGATTTTCGGCAAGGCTTTAGACAAGGTCCCACATGGCAGACAGGTTAAAAAAGTAAAATCCCATGGAATGCAGGGAAATGCAGCAATGTGTTTCCAAATTTGGCTCAGTGGCAGGAAACAAATGTTAATTGTTGACGGCTGTTTTAACGAGTGGAGGGCTGTTTCCAGTTCCAGCGCCGTTCTGCAGGACTCTGTTCAGGGTCCCATGCTTTTGTGGTATACATTAACGATTTGGACGTACATGTAGGGGGCATGATCAAAACGTTTGCGGACGCCACAATGGTTGGGAGATATCGAGAAGAACATCTGTAGGCTGCAGGAAGATATTGATGGTCTGGTCAGATGGGCAGAAAAAATTCAACTTGGAGAAGTGTGAGGTGATGCATTTGGGGAGGTCAAACAAGGCAAAGGAATACACAATGAATGAGAAAATACTGACAGGTGTAGAGGAAGTGAGGGTCCTTAGGGTCAATGTCCACAGACCCCTGAAGGTCGCTGAACAGGTCGATAAGCTGGTTACGAAGGCATATGGAATCCTTTCCTTTGTTAGACGAGGTATAGAATACAAGAGCAGCAAGGTTTTTCTGGAACTGTCTGACTCATTGGTTAGGCCACGCCTTTAGTATTGTGTGCTGTTCTGGTCTCCTCATTACAGGAAGGTTGTAATTGCACTGGAGAGGGTACAGAGGAGGTTTTCGAGGGTGTTGCCAGGACTTGAAAAATGCAACTATGTGGAAATATTGGATGGGCTGGGGTTGTTCTCCTTGAAGCAGAGCAGTCTGAGGGGAGATCTGATGAAATTTAGATCTGATGAAATTTGCAAAATTGTATGGGCCTGGATAGATTGGAGGAGAAGGATTTATTCACCTGAGCAGAAAGTCCAGTGACTAGCAGGCATCGATTTAACGTGATTGGTACACAAATTAGTGGGGAGATGAGGGAAACCCTTTTTCACCCAGAGGGTGGTGTTTGTCTGGATCTCATTGCCTGAAAGGATAGTTGAGGCAGATCCACTCAACATATTCAAAAGGAATCCGGATATTCATCTCAAGTGCCATAATCTGCAGGGCTACGGACCGCGTACTGGAAGGTGGGATTAGAATAGGTGGATCTTTTTCCCTAACACAGACATGATGTACCAAGTTGCCTCTTTCTGTCCTTGAACTTTACATGATTCTATGATTCACATATAACAGATATGATCCAGTATGCATTATTGCTCATGGTTTCATATTTAACCGATGTGGTCCAGTGTACATTACATTTGTACACTTGACATTTACAAGATCTGGTTGAATCCAGATTATTATTACCTGCTCTAAAGTGACCAGATGAATTTCCATTCTTTTTATTCCTTTTTTTCTGAATTAGACATTTTTGTTGTATTTGCCTTACCTGTCTTCTTTCTTTCTATTTTATATCAAGTGTGGGGGCAGACCCAATGCAGCTGCACTCTGCTTCTGAGCTGGTTCATTGGCCAGCTCTCACTCTCAAGAGAGTCAGCCTGTTTCCTCCCATCACCTGCTATCGTGGTGTTACGGAATATATATGAAAATGAGGTGTTATAGTCTGGATTGCAATTCACACAGCTTGGTGCAGCATTCTGATCAATTGTTTGCTTTGTTCCCAATCTCCGATTCAGTGTAAACAGATGTTTCATCCCATTCTTCAACTCTTCCGTGAACGTTCCCGGTGTCAGTCCACAGATACATGTGTTGTTTCAACAGCTGACAAGCTGCAGCAGGCATCCCGTTTGCTTGGTGATGTATGTTGGGTTACTGTCGTATTGTTTGTATAATTGTGGTCCCCCACACCCACCACCTCAGGCAATGCGCAACAGATGCCACCCAGTGAATAGCGGAATTGCCAGACATAGTAAAGAGCAAGATCATTGATCTCTTCCAGTTCTTGCTGTCTGGATCATTTTAGTCATCCATGCTGCGTAGCAGTGCCCTGCCGGAATATATTGGACGTAGGAATATGTTGGACAGTGAGCGCATTGAACAACAGGATGAAAAGGTTCGGCTGTAAATGCGTTAAAATTCTGTCAAACCACCCATCCACCACGGATAAATATGCCTCTGATCTCTCGCTCTCTGACGCCGAAGGTTCTGTACTCAGCAAAGTACTCCGTTTTATCCCCTTACGCCCCACCTCAATGAATCTCGCACTCGACATAACGTTGAGCTGATCTTCCATCGCCTGCGCCTCGGAGCTCACTTCTTTGACCAGGAGAACCCCCACCCCGCCCCCAACCGATGAGCAGACCCATTCACCCACCTACAGCATTCTCCCTCTACTTGGACCCCTCCCCCAACCTCTTACCCGCTCTTGATCTTTTCATTGAAATCTGTTGGCGAGGCATTGGTCATCTCAATTTCTCTGCCCCCCTGACTCACTCTAACCTGTCCTCCTCTGAACTTGAGACATTCCGTTCTCTCAGGTCTAACCTCGACATTTTCATCAAACCTGCAAGCAAGGGTGGTGCTGTTATTGTATGACATACCGACATCTGCCTTGTAGAGGCTCAGCGCCAACTTGCAGATGCTTCTACCTACCTCCACTGAACCATGACCCCATCACCGAACATCAAGCGACTGTCCACAAGACAATCACTGACATTTCCAACCTCATCATCCCGCAATCCTGGACAGCCCACTTCTACCTCCTTCCCAAAATCCACAAGCAGGACATCCCTAGCAGAACCATTGTGTCAGGTTGCTCCTGCCCCAATGCACTGATTTCTTCCTATCTTACCTCTATCCATTCTCCACTGGTCCCGACTCTTCTGACCTACATCTGAGACTCTTCTGAGGCCATATGTCATTTTTACAATTTCCAGTATCCTGGCCCCAACCGCCCCCTTTTCACTATGGACGTTCAATCTCTCTACACCTCCACCCCCACCAGGGCGATTTGAGGACTCTCCGTTTCTTCCTTGAATAGAGGCCCAACCAATCCCTATCCACCACCACCCTCCTCTGCCTGACTGAATTAGCTTTCACATCGAACAACTTCTCCTTCAACTCCACTCACTTCTTTCAAGTAAAAGGTGTTGCTGTGGGGAACCGCATGGATCCTAGTTATGCCTGCCTTTTAGTGGGATATGTCGAACATATGTTGTTCCAGTCCAACTCAGGCTCCCTCTCTCAAGTATTTTTCCGGTACTTTGATGACTGTATCGGTGCCGTTTCCTGCTCCCTCCCCGAACTGGATAACTTTATCATCCTTGCTTCTCTCAGGTTTACATGGTCCATCTCTGACACTTGCCTTCCTCGACTTCTCTATCTCTATCTCTGGAGATAGGCTGTCCACTAGTGTACGTTAGAAGCCCACCGACACCCACAGCTACTTCGACTACACTTCTTCACACCCTGCCTCCTGTAAGGATTCTATTTCATTTTCCCAGTTTTTCCATCTCCGACGCATCTGCTCTGATGATGCTACCTTCCATATCAGCGCTTCTGATATGTCTTCCTTTTTCCTCAACCGAGGATTACCTCCCCACAACTGTGTTTGACAGGGTCCTCAACGGTGTCTGGTCCATTTCCCGTACCCTACCCTCGCCCCTTCCCCATCCTTCCAGAACTGCGACAGTGTTCCCCTTGTCCTCAGTTTCCACCCATCAGCCACCATATCCAAAGGATCATCCTCCGCCATTTCTGCCACCTCCGATGTGATGCCACTGCCAAACGCATCTTCCCCTCCCTTCACCTTTCAGCATTCTGAAGTGATCGCTCTCTCTCTCTGCGATAGCCTGGTCCACTCCTCCATTACCCCCATCACCTCGTCCCATTCTCATGGCACTTTCCTGTGCAATCGCAGGAGGTATAATACCTGCCCATTTTCCTACTCTCTCCTCACTATCCCAGGCCGCAAATACTCCTTTCAGCTGAAGCAGCGATTTATTTGTACTTCTGTCCACGTAGTATACTGTTTTCGCTGCTCACAACGTGGTCTCCTCTACATTAAGGAAGCCAAACGCAGACTGGATGAACGCTTTGTGGAACACCTCCACTCAGTCCGAAAGCATGACCCCGGGTTTCCAGTTGCTTGTCATTGCAAAACACACCACTGCTCTCATGCTCACATCTCTGTCTTGGGATTGCTGCAGTGTTCCAGTGAGCATCAACGCAAGCTCGAGGAACAGCATCTCATTTACCGATTAGGCACACGACAGCCTGTTGGACTGAACATTGAGTTAAATAATTTCAGAGCATGACGGGCCCCTATTTTACTTTTTATTTAGTTTTTTTTTCTTCTCTCTTTTAAAAATCTTTTTTGTGTTTATATTATTTTATTTGATCTTAGTTTGTTCAGTTTGCCTACCTACTGTTTTTTTAATATTTGTGCTTGTGGCTGTTTAGTTTTCAGTCCATTAACACCCTATCTTTTAACACACCATTAACATATTTTTTGCCTTTGCTCCGTGACCTCTGGTCAGTTATTCTCTGTGACCTCGTCCTATCTACACCTTCTCTTTTGTTATCTTTTGCCCCACCCCCCCTTGACTTGCTTAAAAGCTTTCACATTTCTAATATCTGCTAATTCTGAAGAAGGGTCACTGACTTGAACGGTTAACTCTGCTTCTCTTTCCGCAGATGCTGTCAAACCTGTTGAGTATTTCCATCATTTCTTGTTTTTATTGCTGCAATTTATTGACAAGTTTCATGGCGCCGATGGAACTGATGAAAAAGACATTTATCAGCAAGTAAGTACTGTTAATTCACTTCAGTTTGATTTCAATGAATGCCACCATTAGGTGCACCATGTCGTGGCCACCAAATAATGAGTGCCATATTTGGTGAGACGGCACTTCCCTCTGGACAGGATCACAATCGTCAGCAAGTTCACTCTAAGAGAGAGAAAGAGCAAATTAACAATAAACCAAACCAGGAACCAGCCGTAGTCCCTGCTGCTTGGCACGAATTCCAGGCTTGATGTTGTCTTTGCTAATTGGATCTAGTTCCGTACACAAAACTCATCTGGTGTTGCAATGAGGGCCGTTCAAATGTACAAATCACCGTTAATGAATTGCATTTTACAGAAATTGAGTTAAGGAAAAAAAGGAATTGAGGAAAAAAACGAAGAATGTGGAAAATTCTGATAGAACAACGTTAAAGGGAGCTACACCAGTGAAATATTACATTAAGGAGGCAGAGAACAACGCAAGAGTAATGTGAAAATCCAGATGGCTGCGACTGTTCTCAACCCGTTCCATTCTTACCGATCTAATCACAGCCTGAGAATTGCCTGCAGTGGTTTCTCTTCCTGCTCCAACACTTTTACCTCTGGTGTCCCCCATGGATCTATATTTTACCCACTTATGTTTCTCATTTGCATGCTGCGCCTCAAAGACATCATCCAAAGTACAGCATCAACTTCCACATTTCTGTCGACTACACCCGACTCTACATTACCAAATTCATCTCTCTCAACTCCTCGACAGCCTTTAATTTCTCAGACTGCTTGTCTGAGCATCCATGATGAAGAGACATTTCCTCCAGTCACAGATTGGGAAGAGTGACCGTTGTGTTTTTCCCTTGGCACAAACATCGTCCCCTGGCTATCAAATCCAACCCCCTCCCTGGCAACTGTCTGAGTTGAACAACACTGTGCGCAGCATCAATGTCATATTTGACCTTGAGATGAGGATCAGAGCACAGAACCGCACCATCATTAAGACCACCGATTTCAACTTCTGTCCGTTACTCAACTCGGCCCCTTGATCAACTCATCTGCTGCTGCAATCTTCATCCATGCCATTGTTACCTGCAGACTTGAATATTCCAATGCACACCTGAATGGCTTCCCACATTCTTCCTTCCATAAACTTGAATCATCCAAATCTCTGCGGCCTTTGTCTTAACTGATACCAAGTCCCGTTCTCCGATCACCGTGGTGATCGCTGGCCTACATTGGCTCCCTGACCAGCAACGCCTCGATGATAAAAATGCCATCCTTGTTTTACATTCCTTCGATTTTCTCGCCCCCACTCTAACTCGGTAACCTCCTGCAGCTCTAAAATCTTCCAAGATATACTAACTTGATTGAGTTTTTTGAGGAAGTGACGAAGATGATTGAAGAAGGAAGGGGAGTGGATGTTGTCCATACGGACTTCAGTAAAGCTTTTCATAAGGTCCCACATGGCAGACTGGTGCAAAATATGAAGTCACACGGGATCAGAGGTGAGCTGGCAAGTTGGATACAGAACTGGCTCGGTCATAGAAGACAGAGGGTAGCAATGGAATGGTACTTTTCTGAATGAAGTGCAGTGACTAGTGGTGTTCCACAGGGATCAGTGCTGCGACCTTTGCTGTTTGTAGTATATATAAATGATTTGGAGGAAAATGTAGCTGGTCTGATTGGTCAGTTTGCGGACGACACGAATGTTGGTGGAGTTGCGGATAGTGATGAGGATTGTCAGACGATACAGCAGGATATAGATCGGTTGGAAACTTGGACAGAGAAATGGCAGATGGAGTTTAATCCGGACAAATGCGAGGTAATGCATTTTGGAAGATCAAATACAGGTGGGAAATATACAGTAAATGGCAGAACCCTTCGGAGTATTGACAGGCAGAGGGACCTGGGTGTACATGTCCACAGGTCACTGAAAGTGGCAACACATGTGGATAAGTTAGTCAAGAAGGCAGACGGCATGCTTGCCTTCATCGGTCGGGGCATAGAGTATAAAAATTGGCAAGTCATGCTGCAGCTGTACAGAACTTTAGTTAAGCCACACGTGGAATATTGTGTACATTTCTGGTCACCACACTGCCAGAGGGACGTGGAGGCTTTGGAGAGGGTACAGAAGAGGTTTACCAGGATGTTGTCTGGTCTGGAGGGCATTGGATGTGAGGAGTGGTTGGATAAACTCGGATTGTTTTCACTGGAACGACGGAGGTGGAGGGGCGACATGATGGAGGTTTACAAAGTTATGAGTGGCGTGGACAGAGTGGATAGTCAGAAGCTTTTTTCCAGAGTGGAAGAGTCAGTTACTGGGGGACATAGGTTTAAGGTGCGAGGGGCAAAGGTTAGAGGGGAAGTGCAAGGCAAGATTTTTACACAGAGGGTGGCGTGTGCCTGGAACTTGCTGCCGGCAGAGGTGGTGGAAGCAGGTGCGAAAACAACTTTTAAGAGGCACCTTGTCAAATAAATGAATAGGATGGGAATAGAGGGATACGGACCGCGGATGTGCAGAAGCTTTTAGTTTAGACAGGCATCAAGATCGGCGCAGGCTTGGAGGGCCGAATGGCCGTTTCCTGTTCTGTACTGTTCTTTGTTCCTTGTTATTTGTACCCCAGGATCAGTATTACAGACACAGTGGGGCCGGTCCACTCTCCCCCAGGCTCAGTGATAATGATACAGATGGTCCAGGCTACTCGCCACCAGGGTCAATGAGGCAGACAAAGTGCGGTAACGCTGCTCTCCCCCAGGCTCAGTGACACAGGCATTGTAAAGCCGGTCAGCTCTCCCACAGCTCAGTGATGCAGACACAGCGGGAACAGTCTGCTCTCCCCCAGGCTCAGTAATAATGACAAAGTTGAGCCGATCTGCTCTCCCAAGGCTCACTGATGCAGAAACCGTGAAGTCGATCTGCTCCCCTTTAAGCTCACTCATAAAAACACAGTGGAGTTGGTCTGCTCTTCCCCAAGATCAGCCACACGGACACAGTTGTGTCGGTCTGCTCTCACCCCGTCTCAGTGATGTAGACATAGTGCGGCCAGTCTGCTCTCTCCCAGGCTCAGTGATACAGGCACAGGAGGGCCGGTCCTCTCTGCGTCAGTCTTAGTGATACAGACACATTGGGACGGGTCTTCCCTCGTCAGGCTCGGTTAATCAGCCACAGTGGGGCCAGTCTGCCCACTCCCAGGCTCAGTAATGCAGGCACTGGTGGGCCGGTCTGCTCCCCTCCCAGGCTCAATGACACAGACACAACAGGGTCAATCTTCTCTCCCCAGGCTCAGTAACATAGAGTAGGGCAGGTCTTCTCTCCGTCAGGCTCAGTGATACCGACACAGTGGAGCTGGTATGCTCTCCCCCAGGTTCAGTGATACAGACACAGTGGAGCCCGTCTGCTCTCCCCCATGTTCAGTGATGCAGACAAAGTGGGACTGGTCTGCTCTCCGTCAGTCTTACTGATGCAGACACATTGGGACGGGTCTTCTCTCCATCAGGCTCAGTGATACAGACACAGTGGGGCCAGTCTGTCCTCCTCCCAGGCTCAGTGATGCAGACGCTGATGGTCCGAACTGCTTTAACCAGGTTCAGTGACACAGTCACAGCAGGATCAATCTGCTCTCCCCCAGACTCAGTGACACAGAGTGGGGCGGGTCTTCTCTCCGTCAGGCTCAGTGATACAGACACAGTGGTGCTGGTCTGCTCCATCCAGGCTCAGTGATACAGAAACAGAGAGGGCCTGTATGCTCTTCCCAAAGATCCCTCATACCAGCACAATGAGCCCAGTCTGCTCTCCCCAAGACTCACTGAAACAGACACTTTGGGGCCGGTCTGGTCTCCCCCAATCTCAGTGATACAGACCCATTGGAGTTGGTCTACTCTCCCCAGGCTCAGTGATACAGACACAGTGGGGACGCTTTGCAAGGCTCAGTAATAGAGACACAGTGGAGCCCTTTCTGCTCTCCCCCATGTTCAGTGATGCAGACAAAGTGGGGTCAGTCTGGTCTCCCGCAGACTCAGTAATACAGACACAGTGGGGCGGGTCTTCTCTTCGTCAGACTCAGTGATGCAGGCACGTTGGCACGGTCTGCTCTCATCACGTCTCAGAGATATAGACACAGTGCCGACATTCTGCTCTCCCACAGGCTCAGTGATGCAGACAAATTGGGGCTAGTCTTCACTCCGTCAGGCTTACTTATACAGATACATTGGAACGGGTCTTCTCTCCATCAGGCTGAGCGGTACAGACACAATGGGGCCAGTCTGCTCTGCCCCAGGCTCGGTGATGCAGACACAGTGGGGTCGGTCTGCTTTCCCTAGGCTCTGTGATACAGACGCAGTGGAGACGCTCCGTTCTGCCCCAGGCTCAGTGATACATACACAATGGGGCCAGCCTGCTCTACCCCAGGCTCAGTGATACAGACACAGTGGAGCCAGCCTGCTCTGCCCCCGGCTCAGTGATAAAGATACAGTGGAGCCCGTCTGCTCTACCCCAGACTCACTCATGCAGACACAGTGGAGCCGGTCTGCTCTACCGCAGGCTCAGTGATACAGGCACAATGGGGCAGGTCTGCTCTACCGCAGGCTCAGTGACACTGACAGAGTGGAGCCCATCAGCTCTCTCACAGGCTCACTGATACAAACACAGAGCTTCCGATCTGCTCTCCCCCTGGCTCAGTGATACACACACATCAGGTCCGGTCTTGTCTGACCTCTATAGAGAATGTTATCTTGAAACAACAAGTATGAATTTTCCATTGACCAATTAAAGAATATGACAGCAAGATTCCATGCTTTCCGACTTTTGCGAAAACAATCAAACTGAAAATCAACATCATCTAAACAGTATTGAATTGGTAGCTACTACATCAGATTACAGATAAAGCTATTTCCCGTTAAGTTATTTACATACTCGAAAACCCCTGCACCACATTTACACATTATATAGTTTTGTCATCGAAAAGGTAATTAATATGGTTACAGAATTAACTGGCCTTGAGCAGAGCAGTGTTGCCACATCCAGTGGATTGGAAGCAACTGTTGGAAGTGTCATGGTGCGTCAAGTCACAATAGGCACTTGTGGAGGAATGACAGTCACTAAATAAATCCTTGTTAAACTTTTTGTTAGTTAAAAAAATAAACCATCCCTATTTTCAACTGAAGCCCCTGTCAGTTTGTAATGAAGGTATTTTCTACTTGGTAAATGTCTTTCTCCTTTTGATGCCTTTCCCTTTCTTTGTATGTCTGTGAGCGTGCCTTGTGAACTTAACCCCCTCCCGAGTTCAAGACTGTGTGTCAATAAACCCTACTGTTTTGACTTAACTTTAAGAACAGTGTTGTTACAGTCTGTTACAAGTCAGGGTTCAAAAGCTGAGGGAGTGGAGGAATGCGTTATCAGGGTATTTTTCTTAAAGAAAAGGAAAAGATTTAAATCACAAACCGCTTGCAGACAGGTTGTTGAAAATATATAGAAATGTATTTGCAAAAGTAACTACCTGTTCGGAAGATGACAGCAATGGATATCAGTTAAAATTGTAACAATAAATGCAACACAAGAAGGACGCAGCAAATATCACGTAACATGATCCCCAAAAAAGTAAAAAATACTGAAAATGGGCACAGTTTTTGCTGTGTTAATGTTAACTGAAATTTGCTGTGATAATGTTAAGTGATATTTCTCGTGTCTAGTTTAAGTGTTATTTTCTGTTTCCAGTTTAAGTGGCATTTTCTACAGCAATTTTCAGTAATGTTTGCTGTGACCAGTTGAAGTGATATTTTCTGTGCATTGTTGAGTTTATATACTCTGCGATTAGCTCAAGTGAAATCTGCTGTATCTAATATTTGCTGTGGTTATCTTAAATGGTATTTTCTATGGCAAATGTAAGTATTTTGTTGCTGTGATTGCGTGTTTGAATGTTTATCTACCCCCTCCCAGGTCCGCACCCGACTACTGCGGCTCCAGTTTGGGTAAACCTTGAAAATCCCTGGGTTGTAGCGATAGCTGTTGGCAGCCACGGAGCGTGTGATCGAAGCTAAACTTTAGCATTTTGATACTGTATTCACTTTAATGACCAATAAGGTCAAGGAAGCCATTTTAAGATTATCATTTGTCTTTTCAGCCATTTCGTACTCTGCATTTTGTATTATGGATTAACTATATGCATTGATTCTGCATTAAGTATTAGCCAGTCATGATTATAAAAGTAATGAAACATGATTAAGTTATAATGAGTGCATTGTTGTAGTTGATAAATATATTAGAAAGTCTGTTTATTCATTTAAAGTATTAATGAATACAAACTGTTTAAGTTTAAAGTTTCTGTAAAAATCAATTTCATATGAAATTGGAATCTTTCTAAACTCTGATAAGTTACCAAGGCCTTGTAAGAGTCTAGCTTATGAATACTGAGTTGCTCAGCATCAGATTGAAACTGGTATTGTAAAGAAAACATTGTTCTCTATGGATAACACATTGCTGCCATTTCAAACCACGTGTTATCAACCGAAAGATGCAATTAAGAACAAACTAAGTTTACCAAACAACAGCTCTTACCAATTATTTAGTCAAAAATACACTAACTGCGACATACATGATAGTTATCTAAGGGATAACAATGAGGGTTCCATCAGGTTTCTGTGTTGGACAAACTCTGAAGTTCCACAAGTATGCACCACATTTTATTTCTGCAACCGGGTTCGATATCAAGAGCAGAGAGCTGAGAGCTTGAAAGTGATCTACACTTCAGCAAACCATGAAACCGGCTAAAGCTGTAAATGCCATTACCCTACGTTTATGAATTATGTCTTTCCTTTCCTAAACTTTCATATATTTACTACCCAAAGATTCCTGTTATTGTCTTATTTCTTTAAGACTCTTCTATACAAAAGTACATTTATAGGTGTGTTAACATTGCCAGCAAATTGCAATAACTGAAACTTATCAGGCAACGTATTATGCTAAAAAAAAATCGGAGTGAATCAAAGTACATGGGATCGTAAGTCTTCATTTCTTTGTCCTTTCCTTTGCTTCAGAGATTTAAGCATTTCCCAGAATCATTGAAGCAGAAAATGGAGAATGGGATTAGACCCAGCGACCCTTTACCCTTTTTCACACTCTGCATCCTGTAAGGACTCCACTTCATTCTCACAGTTTCTCCTTCTCCGACACATCTGCCCTGATGATGCAACCATCCACAACAGCGCCTTGAAAATATTTTCCTTGTTGCTCAACCGAGGATTCCCCCTCTCGCCCCCCCGCCCCACGTTGTGGTTGACAGGTCCTCAACCGTGACTCGCCCATTTCCTGCAGATGCGCTCTCACCCCTTCCTCTCCCTCCAAGAACCGCGACAGGGCTCCTCTTGTCCTGCCAGCCTGCACATCCAGAGGATTATTCTCCGCCATTTCTGACACGTCCAGCGTGATGCCACCACCAAACAAATCTTCCCCTCCCCTCTCCTGTCAGCATTCCGAGGGGATCGTTCCCTCCGCAACACCCTGGACCACTCCTCCATTACCCCGACACCTCATCTCCTTCCCATGGCACCTTCACATGCAATCGCATGATGTGCAATACCTGCCCTTTTACCTCCTCTCTCTTCACTATCCATGTCCCGAAGCACTCATTTCAGATGAAGCAGCCACTTACTTGTACATCTTTCGAATTAGTATACTGTACTCGCTGCTCACAATGTGGTCTCCTCTATATTGGGGAGACCAAACGTGTATTAGGTGACCACTTTTCCGAACTCCTCCACTCAGCCCGGAAACATAACTCCGATCTTCCTGTCACTTGCCATTTCAACACACACATCCGGCTGTCATTCCCACATCTCTGACCTGGGCTTGCTGCGTTGCTCCAGTGAACATCAACGCAAACTGGAGAACAGAAACTCATTTCCTGATTAGGCCAGCGACAGTCAACTGGACAGAACATTGAGTTCAATAATTTCAGAGCATGACTAGCCCCCATTGTTTTTATATTTAGTTTTACTTTTCATTTTTACTTTATTTTATATTACTTTGTTACATCATTCAATTTATTTTCGCCATGTGCCTGCCCACTGTTTTTATTCATGTTTGTGGTTTTGGTTAGAGCTTTCATTATTCAGTCATTTATACCGTCTCTGCACGAACGTGCTGTTTTTCACCACAACTTTAACACATCTTCTTTGCCTTTGCCTTTGCCCCATGAATTTCTTGTCAGTTATTCTCTGTGACCCTCTGGCCTATCAAAACCTTCCATTTTGTTCTCTTTTGCCCTACTCCAGCTTTATTTGCTTAAAAGCTATTACATTCCTAACCTTTGCCATTTCTGATGAAAGCTCACTGACCTTAAATGTTCACTCTGCTACTGTCCCCACAGATGCTGCCAGATCTGCTGAGGATGTCCAGCACTTTTTGTTGTTAATCTATAACCCTTTCTTTAGTCGATTTACAAACTCATTTTCCACCCCAACCTCTTGCCTTTCTCTTGTTGCCTCCTTAATTTGTGCCTATCTTTTCTGGAACACCACGATTGAAGTCCTCCAATCAGACATCCGTCACTGCCACAGTACCATATCAGCTCTTATCAAAATCACAGATGTCATCCCGTGTGACTGAAATAAACATTAACTTTTCCTCCTCGAGTTCTCGACCTGTCTGCAGCAATTGACTGAGTTGATCAGTCAATCCTCCAAATCTCTCCACCATCGTCCCCGTGTCTGGAACTGCAATCATCTGTTTCCATTCTTATCTTTATAATCATTGCCAGAATATCACCATCAATAGATTCTATTGCAATTTCTGCAGCAGTGTCTCTGTTTATCTCGAAGGGTCTATTTCTCACTTGCATTCTGTCTGCCAGTGACATCACCCGGAAACAGAATGTCAGTTTGAATATTATAAATCGCTGTGAACATACCCCACACCACTCCTCCCTTATCATCTGTTGTCGAACAGTATTTGTTATGCACCACTGTTCCTGCTGCATCGTCAACAGGATTTTCCCCAATAAACTGTACCCAGGGCATCGTAAATTCCAGAACGACACCATTTCAACACTCTTCTTGCCTTCAAAACCCGTCTGGAAGTCGATATCTCTCACTACGTGCTCATCAATCTCGCACTCTCCATACGTTTGCCCTCGTGCTTGATATCACGCTGTTTTAACCTGCTCTATCATGCATTCTGAGATGTCTGGATGCAATGTTTGTGATTGTGTATGTCGCTGTGTGAGTGAGCGCCGCCGCGTTAGATTTCATGGTGTGTTTTGAATGAACAGTCCACAGGTTGTGCATTCATGCAATGCAGGATATTTGAAGAGCCGTTCTGGTCTTCAAACAGGAGCTGAAATTCTCACATGTAGCTTATATATTAGGACAGGAATCACAAGAAAAATAATAATGTACAATGGACACATTGATGGACTGGTATTAAAATGCTGCAAATGAGCCAATGTTGCAAATGATTTGTCAATTGAATATATGTAACTGCTTGCTCTAATTGTGATTAAGAGCAGCTTATACTAATTGTGGAAATATTAGGGTACTTATGGAAGAACCAGTTTCCGCCCTGGGAGGGATACAGGGAAGCTGGTCTGGAGCAGGTCAATGTAGTCTGCACTTATAATATATGGATGATTGTGAATAAACCAATGTGGAAGTAAGACTGGTTCCTGCTTTATCCTTTGACGGATGCATGTTTATCAAATTAACATAATGGTCCTACATTTTGCGCCTTCTCAGGATCAGATCTTGTAATTGGCATGTTTCATGTTCCTTTGTTGATCGCTGTCAGGGAGTGGGATTTGACTGACTTCAGGCCGTGCAGGGCAGGTGAACAAAATATTCCATGAGGTTATCAGTCCCTCCCTCAGGTTAATTCAAACCAACAAGGAACCTACTCACCACAAACTAAAAATCTGCAATCATTGTAATTCATGTGAGGGAGAGGCAGAAGAACATGGCCATACTTTTGCTGGCAGATTTGCCTTGAAGACTTTTGGGGGGGGGGGGGTTGTTGAATGTCAAGTTAGTAAGTGTAGAACTATTCCTTCCTGATATTGTGCGAAATTGAACAGAAAATCACATAAATATTTGGGAACAACATGTACAATTAGGAGGGAAAATAGACTTTCTCGAGAAAAGAAAACGAAATTATTGAAATAGGAAGATGTTTGTACTGACAAAGGATTGAATCTGATTCACTAGTGAATCCACGTCTTTCGTTTCTGTTTGTTATAAATGTGAAACCTGTGGTAGCTTTGCCTTGATAGCCAACTGACATAGTCCTCATTGTTAGATGTTTCTTGCTGCTGTGTTTTGGTAACCCAGAAGATAGAATTATATCCTGGGGCAGGAATTGTCTTACTTACTTTCCGTGGAACACTGCAATCCGTTGTCAATCCCTTCCAGAACTCTGAGTAAGAGCTGTGCTGCTAACAGCTTCCTCCATCACCTACCAACTGGACCCTCGAGGAACAGTTCCATCAACAAGAAGGCAAGGTTGGCCCTCCCATTAGCCCGAACCCCCGCACACCCATTCTGCATTCCCCCCTGTTACTACGATGTCTCTCCAAGCAGTGGGAAGATATGGTTCTTCTGATTTTCAAGAGTAAGCCTTGAATGCCCCAAGGTTCGTATACACAGCATCATAACTATCCATATTGTGACCTCCCCTTTAAAACATGGATGATAGTATAGTGAAGGGTATGTCGGTAGTTTGATCTAAGAGTAGGTTAAAGGTTGGGGACAACATCGTGGGCCGAAGGGCCTGTCCTGTGCTGTACTGTTCGATGTTCTATGTTCTAAGCATTGATGGTGAATTGAATAGCCTGTATCAGATCCAATTACCCCTCTTCTTGTCCAGATATGACACAATACAGCGTTTTTTCCATGTTCTCCTGATCATTACAATGTATCTTTTCGAAATTATCACATCCAATCATGAAATTCGTGGCTTGTTTCAACAAATAGACCAACGACAGTTTATACTTCCCCCAACTACCCTGTCATTTTCCTCTTTCAATTATACGGTCAAAGATTGAGGTCAGGTTGAGAAGCAATTTACTCTGGAAAAATGACGGACAAACTGAAACTGTCTTCTTTCACTCCCACAAAAAGCACTGCATTTTTTGCATTGTTTGCATCAGATTTGGGCTGATGAAAGGCAACGAAAAATCGCATCACAAATTTACCATCAAATGGCCTTGTCCAACAAGAGAGATTCTAACCACCTCCCCTGATATTCATCGTCGTGGTCACTCCCCAATTACCACATTATTAATATCATAGTCGTTACCTTTGATCAGAAATTTAACTGGGCCAGCCAAATAAATATTGTTGCTCCAGAGAAGATCAGACTTTGGGATTTATGCAACAAATAACTCACTGACCTTTACATCTGCAATCTACAAGGTATAAGTCAGGAATAATGGAATACACCGCACTTTCCTGGATCTGTGCCGCCGCCAACAAAACTCAAGCGCCTCAGAAAAATCCAAGAAAATGGGCTTCCTTGATGGTCATATGATGCACCATACTAACGCTTAACGCTTTCCACCACCAGCACACAGTGGCTGCCGTGTGCACCATATATAACATCACACCGCAGGAAGTTACTATATTTATTTCGACAGCTCCTTTCAAGCATGAGACCGCTAACACCTAAAAGGATAAAGGCGGCAGACGCATAGAAACATGAACACTTGAATGCTCCCTCCAAGCCACAGACATCCTGAATTGGAACGACATCGCCATTTCTTCATTATTGCTGGTCAAAATCTTGCAGCCTCCTTTCTAATTGCACTGCGGGTGCACCTAAAGCAGATGGAGTCCAGCGATTCAAGAAGGTGGCCCTCCACCACGTTTCCAAGAGATACGAAAGATACGCCAGCAATACCCACATCCAAGGAAAAAGAAGGAACAAACCTCATCTTGCTACTTCCGACTAAGCCCAGATGTGTGTGACATTGGTGCCCTGCCCCGCCCTGTGCTCAGCACATTCTCCACAGTTTATGAATAAGCAGTCTCCAAACTGAAATAGTGATGAGGACGAGTTTCTTCTCTTGAAAGTTCCATCGCATTTAGAATTCACTTACCCAGAGTCAGTGGCGTCTGGGTCATTGAATATATTCAAGGCCGGTTTGGACTGACTTTTCACGACTTACTGTTGTCTCGCGGGAAATTGGAATTACGGCCATGGTCAGATCAGCCATTGTGGTATTGAATGGTAGAACATTATCCATGGGCTGAATGGCCTACTCCCGCTTTTATTTCTAATGACCTTATGATCATTGGTGAAAGGAAATCTGTTGCATATCTTGCACTTGCATAGAAAGGAGTTTCGGGCAAGCAAACCAGATCTTGGGTGTGACGGAAGAGTGAACAAAGATATTTTGTTCCACATGGTGGAAATAGAGGAGGATGATGTGTTGAAGCTGGAGGCGGTTGGACTGGAAAGTGAGAATACGTGAAGTAATATCATGGTTCTGGAAGGTAGGGAAGGAGGTGAGGACAGTTACTCGGGTGATGAAACAGATAAAGTGGAGGCCTCTGCAAAATCTATGTGAAGAATGCACGGTTAACGTGAAATTAAGAGACTGCAGAAGCTCTGGTATGGAAGATGGCATCGTTTAAACAAACAAAAGTCGATGAGGAAACTGAGAGAATGGAAGTTATTATTTCGGCAAAGTGGAGTTTGAGGAGGTGTGGTCAAGATTACTGTGGAAGTTGGTGGATCACAGTAAATATTGATGCAGAGTCTGTCCACTTAAATGGAGAGAGGGAATTCGTGGAAGAGAAGTATGAGTCACAGATGGACCGTTTTCAGGCGAGGGAGGTACAGATATTTCAATGCAAATTTGATTACATTTTCGAGCTCGATGCGAACAAGGGTTTGCCACAGCCACAATCATCGATGTATCGGATAAAGAGGTTTAAAAGGGAAACGGAGTAGCTTGGACCGTGTGAGGGAGAGAACAATACTGAAAATCCTGCCATTGTGTCCAGTTCTAGGCACCACATTTTGAGGAACAATGTATCGGCTTTAGAGCAGGTGTAGAAAATGTTCAAGAGAAAATTCCAGGGGTGACAGATGTTTTATGCCGACAGATGACAGAATCGGGGTTGTTCTCCTTCAAGAGGAAATTGAGAGAGAGTTTGATAGAGTTGTTCCAAACCATGGGCTGTTTAAACAGAGTAGATAGAGAGAAACTGCTCTCATTGACAAACCTGGCGAAAACTAAAGGACACAGGTTAAGGGATTGGCAATAGAATCAAAACGACATGAGGGAAAACGTCTGTTTCCAAAGCACGTTTTGAGGATATGAAATGAACTGGCTGAGAGAGTGGCGAAGATAGATTTAATCAGAAGCGTATTGAATAAACAACTGAAGAGAAAAACAATGCAGGTTAGTGATGAGCAGATGTGGGAATGAGATTAGCTGAGCTGCCCGTGCAGAGAGCTGACACGGGCAAACACAGACAAAATGGCCAACTGCTGTGTTGCAACCATTCTATCCCCCGTTTTGTTTAAATATATGAATTGTTGAACGGAATTGCACAGCTAAAGAGAGCATCCAAATTATAGACGAACATCCGTTACAGGCTTCTCTGACATTTGGAATTTAATTTCTGAATTGTCATGCAGCGTGAAGGCCATCACTAAAACAACATGAAATCTACAGATGGGACTCATGAATTTTCCAGGACTTCCTTGATTTCTATTTAACACAGCTTCCAGTTATGATTAGTTGCTTATTGTGATCAGATTTGTCCAGACTTGGGGGTGGGGATGGGTCCAATCCAATTTTAGAGGAAAATATATTCCATCAACAGGGAATTAACACAGCTGCTGTAATCTGTTTGTTCAAAAATTAAGAAAAACTGTTTGAACAATTTTGCAACTTCAGTATCCCCTTGGCGATCCGAGAGGGTATAAAGTTAATGCATAGGGAATGTGTCACCTCAGAATGTATTTCAGAGATATTACCTGCAGCACGAACAGACAGATCACTCCAAGCAAAAAATGCACGGACCAATTCAATGGGTGAGGAACATATTCTATGTGATCCTTGCTGTAATTGGCGTTCCTGGTAAGTATCCCTAAACAGTGAGGATTTGTAAATCTGTGTATGAGCTGGTTTCTTCGATTACCATGAGAATAATAATATTACATGAGATCGAATGGTTACAGTTACACAGACACACACTCAATAATATAATTGCATTAATTTCCTGATTTATCTGTGCAGTTTTAATCTATTGTCTCAACTGTTTCAAGCTCGAGACACTCTGTATTGTAGAGTTATTGAATTATGAGGAATGTTGTGTTCTGTGGAATCACAGTTCAAAGCAGGAAAATCTCAGAGTGGAAGGATTACCGGAATTATGTGTTAATGTAGAAATATACAGTGTGCATGCACTAACTGGAGTGGAGCACCTGACCTCAGCGCTCATGTATAACTGGCACTCCAGAATTGCACTGATTGTGTCTGACTAAATGATGTGGACCACGTAACTCCAGGGATAACGTATTTCCTGGAGTATCTGTCATTGTATTCAATACGGTTCCCCATCTTACTCTGTCTCGAAGTAATGTTGTTGACAGCACTATCAGGTGCTGATTAATTTACTTCCCGAGCACAGTCTTGTAAGCGTTTGGTCATAAATGCACTGCAATAATAAATAGTCCTCTTCAATATGACGAAAAACACTGATGACTATGACTTGTTAACAGACAAGTTACTGATTTTTGCAGAACAGAATATGGGCATTCGGTACCACTGGATTAGGACTGTCTTCAAGCTCTGCACGAGCCTCTCTTCATTCCAGCTCATCTAATCCTATCTGTATATCCTTCCAATCCTGTCTCCCTCATGTACTAACCTCGCTTCTTCTTATTTTTTTCCATTGTAACTATTCCAAGAGGTCTCAATTCCACGTTCCGAACACTCCGACGAAATAGGTCTCTCTTGAATTCCATCGTGAATTTATTGATGACCATCTTATTTTCAGGGAATGCAGAACAGGTCACCAGCAAAGGTGGAAATATCAGGTCCACGTTTTCCCTCTCTAACCCTTATATAATTTTAAAGGCCTCTATTAGTTCAACACTCATCCTTCTCTTATCGACATAATAGAGCCACAACATATCCCAATAATTATTATCTCCCAGTTATGGTATTATTTCTGTGAAGAATACGTGCACCTGCTGGTTACCCTGGATATTATTATCATGTATAGTCCAGAAGAGTACACATTATTTATGTGTTCAATCACCACCTTTCTAATACGTTATTATGACACTTTTCTTTTAATGATATTCCTGTAGAAATTAATGTCTGTGCTTTGATCACATTTGCATTGAAATATGAAACTCCCTTTTCACTGTCACACAATTATACATCAGATGGAGTGGTCCAAGATGTATGAGTGTCACCTATCCGAGGGACTGGTTCGAGTCAGGGATGGGTTTCTTCGACCCCAGGGAGTGATTCGAGTCCGGGATGGGTTCCTACAGTGGGAGTGTTTGGAGAAGGGGTGCAGTTCTCCAGTCTACCCATTCTTTGGCTCCTCATTGCTACATTTAACTAGTTGACCAGCGTCCGGTGAGCGGGGTGCTACACCTCCTCGTCCAGGATTTGTTAAATCTGGAACTACTGGTGTTGGAGGCAGGTTGGGGTCATGGACCCGATCTGACCCGATCCCAATCAACACGGTTTTGGTGCTAAAAACCTTTTTGCCAGGGTTGAGAAGCAGAGAATGTTTTTCAGTAATTTACAGCCACTTCTCCCTTCACTCCTTTGCAGTTAATTTAATCTCAATTGTGATCCTGTCCAAGGGAAATTGCGGACTCTCCACCTGCACCACCCGCTACCTGGTGGCCATGTCAACGGCGGATCTACTGTTCATTATCACTGAGATCATACTCCGGAGAATCAATAGGCTTTATTTCACATTAGATTTCCTGGACCTCACCTTTGTGTGTCGCTCTCGCTATGTCCTGATCCGTGCAGCCCTCGACTGTTCCGTCTGGTTCACCATCGCTTTCACATTTGATCGATTTGCTGCCATTTGTTGCCTGAAGCTGAAATCAAAATATTGCACCAGGAAAACTGCGACTGTGGTTCTATTCACAACCTGCATTCTGCTCTGTCTAAAAAATATTCCCATCTACTTTAGATTTAAACCTAGATGGGTAATCGACAATGTAGAATGGCGCTGTTATAATAAGCGAAGCTATTTTACTGACCCTCGATGGATTGGATTTAGAATGTTTGAAAAAGTTTTAACACCATTATTGCCTTTCATTTTAATTCTGTTGCTGAACCCTCTGACGTTCAGATACATATTAGTGACCAGTCGCGTTCGTCAGAGACTGAGGTGTCAGAGCAAGCAAGATAATCACAGTGACTCTGAAATGCAGAGAAGAAGGAAGTCTATGATTTTACTCTTCAGCATATCTGGCAGTTTCATATTTCTGTGGCTGGTGTATATGTTATACATTTTTCGTGTTGGTCATTTCTTAGATGATGATTCTTATTATATCTTTGAAAATGTCGCATACATGCTACGGAATTTAAGTTGCTGTACAAACACATTTATTTATGTTGCCACTCAGTCCGAGTTCAGAGAGCAGTTAAAGAGCGCCATAAAATATCCAGTTACATCAATTATTAAATTAATGAATAAACAAAGCAACTGAGACCAGCTTAAAGATCCAGTGGTTAATTGACAAGAGGAGACCGCTGGAGGTCCAGACGAAAATGGCCTGGAAGAGTAAATACAAATACTAGAGTTGTTAGGGACGGGAAGAAGGGGGTCGTGAGCCGGAAGATCAGAAGTAAATTAGCAGGAATTCAAAAAGATAATGAGCAGTGAGCAGAAGGAAAGAGATGACCTTCGTAAAGGGGTCAGGAGGAGAGTGATTGCTCGCCCTCAAGGAACTGATGTGAAAGAAGCTTGAACTGGATATGACACTTATCATTAAACAAGAACCATGCAGTTTAATAAGTATGCTAACTGACTTGATCAATTAGCAATAGCTGTAGAAGAAAACATTTATATTTAAAAAGCCTGGGAATGTTGAGGTGAATTGTTTACTGTCGTTGGTATTGTTCATAAGAAGATGAAAGGTTGATGTTTAACTGTTTTGTATCTACAAGGATGTGATATTTGTTCACACAGTGCAATATTAACTCAAGGAGCCTAGGAAATAAGAGATAGACATACTTTTCGCGTACTCCACTCTAATTACAGAGGTGCAGTGACAGCATAACATCTCACGTTAAACTAATGAAACAGTTAATTTAAAGGATATCATAATAAGGAATCGGAATCCCAAAAGATGGAAACTCAGAGTCTTTGCTGGTACACTTTACAATGGTGTTTGTGGTGTAATTATTCAGAAACACGGTTCAACGTAATGTCAATTCAGAGACAGGAGAACAAAGGGATCGCCTGTGCTGGCAACATTCAAGGAATCCTGGCCTTGAAGGGTAAGAAACTTCCATGTTGTCTTCAGTGTTTTTTTGTTATGTATTTATAACATCTTGCTTAATAAATTATACTGGATTCATAAGTAGTTGAAAATTCAGAACTGAGACTTTTTAAATAAATGTGTTTTACGCCTCAAAACCCCAAAACATACAAGGGTGCAACTTGGGGCCAGACGTTGATAAAAGCTAATACGAAATGACTGATCGTGAATTTGATTGGAATCTTGCTCTGATTAGTCTGACCAACGTTTTACATTCAGGGAAGGGAATTGCTAACGGAAACAACCAGACCGAGATCCGCAAGACCTGTGAATCAGATGTCATTTGAATTACGAGGAAAATGATTGGTAAAAAGCATAGAACAAATATCAGCGGAAAAGAGGAATAATTTATTATTTTAAGCTTCCAAGAACCATAGAATCAAAGGAACATAAAATGTTTAAGGCACAAAAAGAGGCCACTTTGAACCATCGTGTCTGTGCCAGCTGGAAAAGGATCCACCAATTTCAATCCCACCTTCCAACATTTAGTTCTTAGCCCTGCAGATAATGGTAGCTGAGGTGCATATCCAGACTCATTTTCAATAAGTCGAGAGTCTCTGCCTCAACCACCCTTTCAGGCAGTGAGGTCCAGATCCCTACCACCCTCTGGGTGAAAAGATTGTTTCCTTCATCTCCCCTCTATTTTTCTAGCAATCAGTTTAAAGGTATGCCCCCTCGTCACTGACCTCTCAGCTAAGGTGAATAAATCCTTCACCTCCACTCTATCCAGGCTCCTCAAGATTTTGTACATTTCAATCAGATCTCCTCACAGCCTTCTCTGTTCCAAGGAGAATAACCACAGCCTATCCAATCTTTCCTCCTACCTGCATTTTTCCAGTCCTGGCAAGATCCTCATAAATCTCCTCTGTACCCTGTCTCGTGCAATTACATCCTTTCTGTAATGAGGTGACTGGAGCTGCACAAAGTTCTCAAGTTGCGGCATAACCAATGAGTTACACAGTTCCAGGATAACCTCCCTGCTCTTATATTCTAAACCACTACTAATAAAGGAAGGATTTCCATATGCCTTCTGAACCACCTTATCGGTCCTGTCCTGCTACCTTCAGGGTCCTATGGACATTGACTCCAAGGTCCCTCACTTCCGCTACACTTCTCAGTATTTTCTCTTTAATCATGTATTCCTTTGCCGTGTTTGACCTCACTAAATACACCACCTCACACTTCTTCAAGTTGAATTCCGTTTACCACTTCTTCTGCCCATCTGAGCAGACCATCAATATCTTCCTGCCGCCTGAAGTTACTCTCCTCGATATCTACCACAGGGCCAATCTTCTTGTCGTACGCAAACTTATTGATCATGATCCGTACATTAACGTCCAATCATTAATATACACCAGAAAAAGCAGGGGACCCAGTACTGAGCTCTGCGGGACGCCACTGGAAAGAGCCTTCCTGTCGCTAAAACATCCGTCAACAATTACAATTTGATTCCTGCCACTGAGCCAATTTTGCAGCCACCTTGCTGCATTTCCCTGAATCTCATGGGGATATTATTCCTTTAACCAGTGTGTCATGTGGGACCTTGTCAAAAGCCTTGCTAAATTCTATGTTGACCACATCAGCTGCCCACCCTCATCTATCTTCCTTTCTACTGCTTCAAAAAATGTGATCAAGTTGGTCCAACAAGATCTTCCCTTAACAATTCCATACTGACTATCCTAAATTAACCTGTGCCTATCTAAGTGACAGTTTATCCTGTCTCTCAGAATAGATTCCAATAATTTGCCCACGACTGAGCTTAAGCTAACTGGCCTGTGAATATTAGGTCTATTCTTCACTCCGATTTTCATCAGAGGTACAATTTAGCAATTCTCCAATCCTTAAGCACCGCACCCCTGCATCCAGTGAGGACCATAGTGCTGAGGACGCAGTGGATAGCATGTTCAGCGAGGTGGTCACACCGCAGGTAATGGCTGCACAGGCAGAAGAGGGATGGCTGTCAACCAGGAGGAGTAGTAGACGCAGGCAGGTTGTGCAGGAGTCCCCTGTGGCCATCCCCTGTCAAATTGATATTCAGTTTTGGATACTGTCGGTGGGATGGTCTCTCAGGGATAGCAGCAGCAGCCAATTTCGTGGCATCACGGATGGCGCTGCTGTACAGCAGGGCAGGAAAAAGAATGGGAGATCCATAGTGATAGGAGATTCAATTGTAAGGCGAACAGACAGGCGTTTCTGTGGCCGCAAACGAGGCTCCAGGATTGTGTGTTGCCTCCGTGGTGCTCGGCTCAAGGATGTCTCAGAGCGGCTTTTTCAAGGAAAAAGCATGTTGTCTCTTCAGGATTCTCCCTCGTTAAAAAGTGGTTAGAATTGGTTTGAACATGTGTTTCTTTGTCCTTTGCTTTTAGAAAGAGAGGTGGGATGTCATTACATCCAGAGAACTTTTGCTTCACCTCTTTAAAACTAGTAGGGTTAACCCTTTCCGCTCGCAACTTAACAATTTGCTGAATGGCATTTTTTGTGAGATATAAATGGGATTTTGTGATAATTGCTGTTTCTAAATTGCCACAGATATCTGGATTGAATTAACTCATCTGGCTCCAAGCCGAATGGACCTTGAGTTCTTCGTTTCTCTAAATAAGTGGAACATATGTTCACAGAGATTAATCGACTTCAGCACTTTAAGACTTTTGCAACATTTATGACAGCATGGTGATATCTTGATCTGAAGGCTTGGCCTTCTTTTTTTAAAAAAAGGCAGGAATTGTCATTAATTCATTCATCCATTTGTTTCTATTTATTATTTTTCCAGAGAAAGTCTTTGCAATTATTTGCAGACAGCTTCCATAACAACTGTAGACATTATTGTCTCTGATGAATTCATCTGAAGCCACTAAACATGGAAATAATTGTTTATGACATTTAAATCAATAATAAAGAAATTATTATGAGTTGCTATTCCAAGTACTCAAAAGGAAATCTATCTGAGTTTAAATGGGTATAAACATACATAATTTTCAAAATCGTTGATGGAAATACCGTCCAGGTGGTTGCTCAGTATTGAAGGAAAACTTTTTTTTAAGATAAATGAATGAAAGATATTGTCAACTAGCGACACCATTATTTGAATTTGAGAAACTTAGATTTTTTAAAAATCAGTATAATTTGGTGCATTTCCTATCAACCGTAAAGGGGTATCTGAGGTAAATAATAAGCCAGCGTGCAGTTTAGGAATTAACAGCATTCCTGTGAAAGGATAATGACTGTCATCGAGTGAGGTGATGTGCAGGTGGGGTGACAGTCTTCAATCTGAGGAGTGTCAATGAAGTTTCAGCAGATAATAGCATTCTTCATCATCAGTAGTCATTTGGAGTTATGATATTTTAGAAGGTAAGAAAATGTAAAATTTGTGCAGATCGCACCATTCATGAGATAGAGAATGGAAAGAGCGCTCAACAACAAAAATGAGATTAAGGAAGTTGATTTTGTCCTTTGGGGAATTGTAGGTTCTTGGAATGGTGTCTTAAATTGACTAACTTTACTTAATCCTCAGAATAATTCATGAGTGGACTCATCATCGCGTGACGTATGCAACTTCAGGCAACCCGCCTGGTCGCACACTGTGCATGCGCTTTACGTGTACAGCAATGCAACGCCAACGGATATTCACCCATGCCTCAAGCTCCACGCTCCCCCTCGCTGCACTCTCTGACTGCTCCGATGTTTCCATCGCTGCTCTGTCCCGCTGCTCCGCTCTTTCGGCTGCTCTGCTCCTCCCGCTTGCTGCACTCTCCGGCCGCTCTACTGCCCCCTGGCTGCTCTCTCTGGCCGATCAGCTCTTTCTGGCTGCTCCGCTGGCTCGCACCCTTCTCGGCCCGATTCGCTCCCACCCACCCCCGTCCCGCTCGGCTCCCGTCGAACCCCCGTCCCCAGTTTTTCTTGGAGTTATTTGCATCCTTGCCTACAAACGTCTTTTTTCAAGAAAACCACGTTTGATAGTCGGCCCACTACCCGCGGCATTGGGATCATTCATGGGAAGATAGACAATGGTTTTAAGACAGACACAAGACCCTCCAACTTTTAGATCTCTTGATAAGATCACGTGAGAGTCGAGAATCATCGAATCAAAGGGGGTTTAAGGCACAGAAAGAGGCCACTTAGCCCTTCGTGTCAGTGCCAGCTGCAGAACAATCCACTCATTCAAATCCCACCTTCCAGTATTGGGTCCGTAGCCCTGCAGATTACAACACTCGAGGTGCATATGCAGACTAATTTTGAATGCGTTGAGGGTTCCTGCCTCAACTACACTTTCAGACAGTGCATTCCAGAGCCCCACCACCCACTGAGTGAAAAGTAGTTTCCTCATCCACCCTCTAATTATTCTAACAATCACTTTAAATCTATGCCCCCTCGTCACTGACCTCTCTGCAAGGCCGAACACCTCCACTTTATCCAGGCCACTCACAACTTTATGCATTTTATCCAGATCATCCCTCAGTCTTCTCTGCTCCAAGAAGAACCAGCCCTGTCTATCCAACCATTCCTCGGAGCTACATCTTTTCCAGTACGCAACGTCCTGATGAATCTCCTCCGTATCATTTCGAGTGCAAGTGCATCCTAACTGCAACGAGGTGACCGGAAATGCACACAATATACAGGTTGTGGCCAAAGCAATGAGTAATATAGCTCCAGCATAAGCTCCCTGCACATTTCTGCTATATAGAAAATAGAACATAGAACATAGAACATAGAACAGTGCAGGACAGTACAGCCCTTTCGGCCCACGATGTTGTGCCAAACCTTTAATCTTCTCTAAGATCAAACTAGCTACCTACCCTTCATTCTACGATCATCCATGTACGTATACAAGAGTCGCTAAAATGTTCCCAATGTATCTGCTTCTACTAGAACCACTGGCAGCGCATTCCACGCACCCACCACTCTCTGTGCAAAGAACCGACCTGTGACATCTCCCCAAAACCTTCCTCCAATCACCTTAAAATTATTTCCCCTGGTGATAGCCCTTCCCGCCCTGGGGAAAAGTCTCTGGCTAAGCCTCTCATCATCTTGTACACCTCTATCAAGTCCCCTTCATCCTTCTTCGCTCCAATGAGAAAATCACTAGCTCCCTCAATCTTTCTTCGTAAGACATGCTCTCCAGTCCAGGCAGCATTCTGGTAAATCTCTTGTGCACCCTCTCTAAAGCTTCCACATCCTTCCTATAATGAGACGACCAGAACTGAACACAATGTTCCAAGTGTGGTCGAACCAGGGCCTTATAGAGCTGCAGCATAACCTCGTGGTTCTTAAACTCAATCCCCCTGTTAATGAAAGTCAACAAACCATACGCCTTCTTAACAACCCTATCAAATTGGGTGGCAACTTTGAGCGATCTATGGACATGGATACCCCGACCCCTCTGTTCCTCCACGCTACCAAGAATCCTGTCTTTTAGCTTGTATTCTGCATTCAAATTCGACCTTCCAAAATGAATCACTACACACTTTTCCAGGTTGAACTCCATCTGCCACTTCTCAGCCCAGCTCTGCATCCTGCCAATGTCCCGTTGCAACCTACAACAGCCTTCCACACTATCCACAACTCAAGAAATCTTCTTGTCATCGGCAAATTTGCTAACCCAGCCTTCCACTTCCTCATCCAAGTCATTTATAAAGATCACAAAGGGTAGAGGTGGAAGAACAGATCCCTGCGGAACACCACTGATCACCGAGCTCCATGGTGAATACTTTCCATCGACTACCAGCCTCTGACTTCTATGGACCAGCCAATGCTGTATCCAGACAGTCAACTTTCCCTGTATCCCATGCCTCCTCACTTTCTGAATGAGTCTACCATGGAGAACCTTATCAAACGCCTTGCTAAATTCCATATACACCACATCCACTGCTCTTCCTTCATCAATGTGTTTTGTCACATCTTCAAAGAATTCAATAAGGCTTGTGAGGCGTGACCTGCCCTTCACAAAGCCATGCTGACTGTCTGTAATCAAACCATGCTTTTCCAAATAATCATAAATCCTGTCTCTCAGAATCCTCTCCATTAATTTGCCCACTACCGACATAAGACTGACTGGTCTATAATTCCCAGGGTTATCCCTATTCCCTTTCTGGAACAAGAGAACGACATTTGCCACCCTCCAATCATCCGGTACTACTCCAGTGGACAGTGAGGTGGCAAAGCTCGTTGCCAAAGGCGCAGTAATCTCTTCCCTCGCTTCCCGTAATATCCTTGGTTATATCCCGTCTGGCCCCGGGGACTTATCTGTCCTCATATCATCCAAACTTTCCAGCACATCCTCCCTCTTAACCTCAACCTGTTCGAGCATATCAGCCTGTTTCACGCTGTCCTCACAAACGACCTGGTCCCTCTCACTGGTGAATACTGAAGCAAAGTATTCATGGAGGATCTCCCATACCTCCTCCGACTCCAGGCACAGGTTCCCTCCACTATCCCTGATCGGCCCTACCCTCACTCTGGCCATCCTTTTGTTCCTCACATAAGTGTAGAACGCCTTGGGATTTTCCTTAATCTTACCCGTCAAGTCTTTTTCATGTCCCCTTCTAGCTCTCCTAAGTCCATTCTTCAGTTCCTTCCTGGCTACCTTGTAACCCATTAGAGCCCTGTCTGATCCTTGCTTCCTCAACCTTAAGTAAGCTTCCCTCTTCCTCTTGACTAGCTGTTCCACATCTCTTGTCATCCAAGTTTCCTTCACCCTACCATCCCTTCCTTGCCTCATCGGGACAAACCTCTCCAACAGTCGCAGCAAGTGCGTCCTAAACAACCTCCACATTTCTGTCGTGCATTTCGCTGAGAACATCTGTTCCCAGTTTATGCTCCCCAGTTCCTGCATAATAGCATTATAATTCCCCCTCCCCCAATTAAATTATTTTCCATTCCGTCTGCTCCTGTCCCTCTCCATGACTATAGTAAAGGTCAGGGAGTTGTGATCACTGTCACCGAAATGCTCTCCCACCGAGATATCTGCCACCTGGTCTGGTTTGTTGCCAAGCACCAAGTGGAACAAAGCCTCCCCCTACTTGGCCGATCGCCACATTGAGTCAGGAAACCTTCTGGACACACCTGACAAAAACTGATCCATCCAAACTATTTGCACTAAGGAGGTTCCAATCAATATTGGGGAAGTTGAAGTCACCCATGACTACAACCCTGTTACTTCTTCACATTTCCATACCTTGGTATATAAAGGAAATGATTCCACCTGCCTCATTAACCAGGTAATCGACCTGTCCTGCTACCTTCAGGCATCGGTGGACATTCACCCCATGGTCCCTCCCGTCCTGTACTCTTTTCAGTATTTTCCCTTTAATCCTGTAGTCCTTTGCCTTCTTAGTACTCCCCAAATGCATCACCTCGCAATTCTCCAGGTTGAGTTCCATTTGCCAATTTTCAACTCATCTGAACTATCCATCAATATCTTCCTGTATCCTATAGCTATCCTGTTCGCTCTCTGCCTCCCGGCCAATCTTGGTGTCATCTGCGAAAATTTTCATCATCCACCCTACATTGACATAGAACATAGAGCATAGAACATTACAGCGCAGTACAGGCCCTTCGGCCCTGGATGTTGCGCCGACCTGTGAAACCATCTGACCTACACTATTCCATTTCCATCCATATGTCTCTCCGTGGCAGACATGGACCACTTAAATGCCCTTAAAGATGGCGATCCTGCTACTGTTGCAGGCAGGGCGTTCCACGCCCCTACTACTCTCTGAGTAAAGAAACTACCTCTGACATCTGTCCTATATCTATCACCCCTCAACTTAAAGCTTTGTCCCCTCGTGTTTGCCATCACCATCCGAGGAAAAAGACTCTCACTATCCACCCTATCTAACCCTCTGATTTACGTCCTCATCGTTAATATAGACCACAAAAAGCAAGGGACCCAGTACTGAGCCCTGTGGAATGTCACATAAAACAGCCCTCCAGTCATTAAAACAACCATAAACATGACCATTTGTTTCCTGCCACTGAGCTAATTTTGTATCAACCTTGCTTCATTTCCCTGGATCCCATGGGAATTTATTGCTTTTAACTGGTCGACCATGTGGCACCTTATGAAAAGCTTTGCTAAGTGCCATGTAGACCACATCAGCTGCATTGGCCTAATCAACCTTCCTTACTACTTCTTCAAAAAATTCGATCGAGTTGGTCAAACAAGATATTCCCTTAACAAATCCATGCTGCCTACCCTTGCGTCACCTGTGCCTTTTCAAATGACAGTTTATCCTGTCTCTCAGAATATATTCCAATTATTTGTCCAATACTGAGCTTAGATTGACTGGCCTGTAATTATTCTTTCAATCCCTCGCTTCCTTTTTAGATAGAAGTACAACATTAGTAGTTCTCCAATCCTCTGACACCACAACCGTATCCAGAGACGACTGGAAATGATTCGCAGACCTTCCACAAATTTCCCTCTTGTTTCTGTTAACAGCCGAAGGTACATTTCATCCAGCTCTGGTGATTTATCAACTTTCAAGGATGCTGAACTTATCAATACTTCCTCTCTCCCGATGTTTATCACAGTCAATACTGCATTCTCCTTCTCCTTAACTACAATATCTGCATCGTCCCCCTCTGTTGTGAAGACTGACGCAAAGTATTCAGTCTGAATCATACCAACATCTTTCGCCTCTTCACATTGGTTACCTTTTTGGTATTGTATTGGCCCCTACTCTATCCTTCGTTATCCTCTTACTCTTAATATATTGATAATACATCTTTGGGTTCACCTTGATTTTGCTTGCCAATATTTTTTCATGCCCTCTCTTTGCTTTCCTAATTTCCTTTTTGATTTCACCCCTCCACTTCGTATATTCCTCATGGCTTTCTGTAATATTAAGCTGTCGGTGACAGACATAAGCTTTTCTTTTTGCCCGTATCTTCCCCAGTAAGCTCCTTGACATCTATAGGGCTCTAGATTTGGCCATCTCATCCTTTATTCTTTGTGGGAACATGATTACTCTGAACCCCTTAAATCTCCCCTTTGAATGCCTCCCACTGCTCTAACACTGAACGACCTTCAAGTACTTGTTTCCAGTCTACATTCACGAAATCAATCCTCAGTTTAGTAAAATTGACCTTGCCGCAATTGAGAAATCTAACCCTTGTTCTATACCTGTCCTTTTCGATAATTATGTTAAAACTGACCGACTTTTGATCACTACCAACAATCATCCCCACTGCCACTCCTTCCACCTGTCCATCTTTATTTACTAACACTTAGTCTACAACTGTACTCTTTCTTATTGGTCTTGTTTCATACTGGCCAGAAACGTTCTCCTGAATGCACTGAAAGAATTATCTTCCTTCAACCCCTTTCACACGTAAACTATCTCAGTTATTTGCGGGTAGTTAAAATCCCCTACACTTTACCGCCCTTCTGTTCTTACACTTCTCAGAGAGTTGCCTCCAAATCTGCTCTTCTATCTCCCTCTGACTGTTTGGGGGTCTGTTGTACATTCCCAGCACTGTGATTGCCCCTTTTTGTTTAGTCCTTAGCTCAATCCATAAGCCCTCATTTCATGAACCTTCCAACATATCATCCCCGCCACTCCCTCTACTTTTTTATCCCCTCAGGTCCCCATCCCCCGCCAAACTGTTTTAAAGCCTTCCCAACAGCACTAGCAAAACGTGCCGCAAGGAACTCAGTCCCAGCTCTGTTCAGTTGCAACTCGTCCAGCCTTCACGGGTCCCATCTCCCGCAGAGACGGTCTCAATGTTCCAGTCACCAAGGCTGCCGAAGCGAAACAGAGCAGTGCAGACCGACCCGACCCAAGCCCGAATGCTGGACACAGAATGTAGACCCGTCCCGAACCAATACAAACGCGACACATGTAGTCGGGTTTGATCGGGTTCTCGTCGGGTAGCTAGGCTTTACTTTGAGTCATATTTGATATAGATTGTTCAGAAGCGAGTGAACGAGGTGCGGTGTGTGGAGTAGTGCATGAGGCTGGTTGTGTAGTTGCTAGGTAGTGACATATGTCGATGCATTCTGTGAGCTTGACCACTTGTGCGAGTCTTCAAACTTCTTGTTGCACTGCATCTCGATCCTCGGTGCCACACAGGTGCATTAACTTCCATGGCCCCATGCGCCTCCAGTCCACCTCCAACACCAGCAACTCCAGTGCAACATTCTAAAACCTGGGAGTATGCCGTCCTGTCCATTGCACCATGCCAGTTCTTTCCTGCAGTCTTCAAAATGTTATCCAAAATGTTCCAGCCCCTGCTGCCGCTCGAATATATATCACCTTTAAAAAGTAAAGTTTGGCTCTAAGTAGTGCAGGTTAGCTTTACATACTGCTGGTCTGGTCCGAACTTGTTGAGGTTTGCAGTCACGAAGCAGCAAGCTCAGCCCTGGCTGCACAGCTCAATCATGCAAATGATCAAGCAGCACCAATTTTGTGCACTGCTTGCAGGGACAGGCTCATCGTTTCTCATAATCTCTGTACCGTATTTCAAGGACCATCCACTCTAGCCCTCTGATATTCCTTCTGTGACTGTATTGTGAAAGCTCCTTGCCCATAAGGACTGCAGCGGTTCCAGATTAAGGACCACCATTTACTCACGGTAACGAGGGATGTGCAAAGGTTGCAGATCCTGCCAATGTCACCCATATGTCGAGAACCAATGAACAAAAAATTAAATAGGAATAAAATCAATGATTTTGTAAATTGTTAATTAAAATGTAAGGGGCATGATTAGTAAGTTTGCAGATGACACCAAAATTGGTGGTATGATGGACAGTGAATAAGGTTGTCTAAGATTACAACAGGAGAGAGATCAACTGGGAAAGTGGGCAAGGGATCGGCAAATTGAATTTAATGCAGGCAAGTGTGAGGTGATGCATTTTGGGAAGTAAACCAGGGCAGGACATAGACAGTGAATGGCAGGACCCTGGGAGGTGTTCTTGAGCAGTGAGACCTTAGGGTGCAAGTACATAGTTCCCTGAAAGTGACAACACAGGTAGACGGGGTGGTGAAGAAGGTGGATAGCATGCTTGCCTTCAACGGCCAAGGCATTGAGTACAAGAGTTGGGACGTCATGTTACAGTTGTACAACACATTGGTTAGGCCGCATTTGGAGTATTATGTGCAGTTCTAGTCGCCGCACTACAGGGAATATGTGATTAAGCTAGAGAGGATGCAGACTAGATTCACAAGGATGTTGCCTGGTTTGGAGAGCTTGAGTTAGAAAGAGAGATTGGATAGGCTGGGTCTGTTTTCCTTGAAGAAAAGGAGGCTGAGAGGGGATATGATAAAGATATATAAAATTATGAGAGGCATAGATAGGGTAGATAGCCAGAGTCTGTTTCCCGTGGTAGGGGTGACTAGAACTAGAGGGCATAGATTTAAGGAGAGAGGAAGGAGGTTTAAAGGTGATCAAAGGGGTAAATCTTACACCCAAAGTGTTGTGGGTATCTGGAATGATGTCCGTGAGGATGTGGTGGAGGCAGGAACAGTAGCGACATTTAAGAGGCATCTGGACAGGTACTTCAATGAGCAAGGCATAGAGGGATATGGAATTAATGTAGGCAGGTGGGATTAGTATAGATAGGCATTATGGTCGGCATGGAAGCGGTGTGCCGAAGGGCCTGTTTCTATGCTGCACGACTCTATGACTCTATAAATCAGTTGAGGCCTATGATCATAGCGGAGCATTACTCTCTGCTAAAGAAATTGTTAACAAAACGTTTCTGAAATACCCTTTATGTTTTATTTCCTGCTGTCGCATGTATCCGAGTAAAGATTAACATTTGGATCAAAAACGGCAGAATGTCAACTGTACACATGAAATAAGGTCTCAAGGGCTGCTGTTGCAATAAAATAATAGAATCATTCGGCCCATCGTATCTGTTCTGGTTATTTGAAAGAACGTTCCAATTAGATGTATTTGCCTGTTATTTTCCATCACCCGGTAAATCAATTTCCTCCCCCGCCCACACACACACGAACATACGTACGCACGCACGCACACACAAACACACACACACACACACACACACACACATACACACAATCACCACCGTCCCCACTGCTGTGTCAGCAATTATCCAGGCCGATTTTAAAAATTGTTATTGAATCTGCTTCTACCACCCTTTCAGCTGGTGGATTCCAGATCAGAACAACTCACTGAATAAAATAAAACTGCCTCATATCCTCTAAGGCTGTGTGTCAATCACCTTAATATCGTGTCCTGATACCATACTCGGACCCTCTGCACCCTCTTGACCTCTTTCCTGCAGTGTGGTTCCGGGAATTTGATGCAATAATTCAGCCAGGGCCTAACTGGTGATTTATTAACTTTTAGCATAAGTTTCTTGCTGTGGTACTCCATGAGTCTATTCACAAGGATAAAGATTGAGTGTGCCTTTGCAACTTCTCTTAACATTAAAAGATGTGCTTACATGCATACTCAAGTCTATAATTTGTTTTACTGTACCATCTTTAAAATTGTGCAGTTCACTTTATATTGACTTCCCTCATTATACCTGACAAAATGATTCATTCCAATATTTTATGTATTGCATTACATCTGCCATTTGCCAGGTCATTTCACCAGTTTGTCTATGTCCTACTAAAGGCTGATCCTACCCGAACATTGTTTCCGACATTTTCGACCTCCTGCCATCTCAACTACTGAAATTGTGCCCTGATACATAAGTCCATTTCATTAATATATGTATATAGCAGAACAGTGGTTCATTCCCTGGGAACATTACAGTATCGTCCCTTCCAGTTTTTAGAACTGTTCACCACTCCTCTTCTTTAGCTTTGTTCCTTGGCCAGTGTCATAGCCACAGTCACGGTTTTCATAGAAGGTCATTGAATGGACTTTTGTCACATGACTATTGTCAGCCATATAGATAACCTAACACTCATTGCTCTTAACAGCCCTGTCGGTTACTTCATCAGATAATTCGATTACATCTCTGCTGTCTTACATGTCGTAGTGATGTTTTACCAAGCCAGAAATATTTTGTGCTGGCCTATGACCTCCAGAAATTTCCGTGCCTGCGATGTTAGGCTACCTACCTGTAATTACAGGGTTTATTCATCTCTTCTTTTATTAAACAGTGTGCACCAGTTGCAACCCTCAAGTTCTCCGTGCCATTCCCATATCCATGGAGAATTGGAGCGATTGTTTGCAGTGCTTACACTGTTTCCAACACTCCTTCCATCGGTAATTCACATATATTCCATCCAAAGTCTCTAAGTATTTTACTTTATTGTGCATAGTGCTGGATTGAAGAGGGTTAACCGATCCTGTTTGTTCAGTGTCTGTAATTAATGTTAATCTCCATGGGACCCAGTTGTATCACTGCAAGTTTTCCCTCTTCTATTAATAAGGGACAGCTTTCAATGTGTTCGGCAGCATCACCTCTGCTTCTTCAATGAAAGGGAGAAAATAGAATTGAGTGTGGAATATTAGAACAATTGTCTGGAATCTGAGAATAGTATTTGGTAGAATTACAACAATGGATCAGAATCTAAAAACAGTTGATTGGAACGTTGCAACAATGAGGAGGAGTTTCTCCTCTGAGTTTGTCTATCTTTCGGCATATTATGCGCGGATGAAATTAGATCATCGATTCTATTATGGCCTTCTGATTATTCAAAAGATTTATTATCCCATCCTCGCTGGTGTTGGTGTCAATGTATCTATGTCCAACTTTTAGTTCTAAAATCATGCTGAGCTGTTCTTGTTATTTTCTCTACTCTCAGTGCTGTTTGTGATGTCTCTGGTATGTCCCTTTGTTCTGCTATTAGATCTGGATATCAAGGTTCACTGTGTTACTGATCTTTCCATTTAAAACTTGGGCAGCCCAAACCTATCACTTTGTTTATTTATTTTACTTTTATTTAGAGATACAGCACTGAAAGAGGCCCTTTGGTCCACCGTGTCTGTGCTGACCAACAAACACCCATTTATCCGAACCCTACAGTAAGCCCATATTCCCAACCACCTCCCTACACTCGGGGCAATTTACAATGACCAATTTACCGATCACCTGCAAGTCTTTTGGCTGTGGGAAGAAACCGGAGCACCCAGCGAAAACCCACATGGTCATAGGGAGAACTTTCAATCTCCAAACAGGCAGTACCAAGAAGCGAACATCTGGAGCTGTGAGGCTGCGATGCTAACCACTGCCTCACTGTACCGCCCCTAAAAGATCACCCTTTCCGTCCGAAATCATAAATTCTGTTCACTATTCATTTACTCCATTGCAGGCACTGCCCACTGCCGGAGATTCAACCAGACTGTTGTTAAGTTCAGCATTCCATTTGGCCTTAAGATGAGTTCTGAATTGGTATAGTTCCAGAACATGAATCGTGCCTACTACCCCCTCCAGAATATTGCCCTTTCCTCCCATCAGCCTGTCTGCTTCTGAAAGGCTTATCCATGCCTTTTCTACGTCCAGAATTGTCTAAGCTGCACGGCCTACATGCAGCAGACCTCATCAAAAACTCTGCATCTATATGCCACCTTAAACCACGTCCCATTCATCCCTTACCTATGTGCTCACTGAGATACACTACTCCAGATCCACCAGAGTCTTGAGTTTAAGAGTATCATATATTTATTCAAATTCATCCACGGTCTTACCTCTTCAGTAATTTCCATTAGCCTTCCTTTTTCCACAGTTGCACACACCTTCCCCCTTCAATTATTCATCTAATTATCTTTCTGAAATTAATTCCTTCCTCACTCTATCTTACACTGTCGTTCCCTCTCTCCCACCATTTTTATTCCCATCTCTCACTCTCTCTTTTCTCTCTCTCACTGTTTCAGGCAAATAAATTCATATTAATAGAATGATGCATATATTCTAGAATCTGGAAGTGGGAGCGGGGGATCACTGTTTAAAAATAAGGGGGCGCGCATTTAAGCCAGAGATTAGGAGATTTTTTTCTTCTCTCAGTGGGTCGTGAGTCTTTTGGAATTCTCTTCCACAAAAAGTGGTGGAAGTAGGGTCTTTGAATATTTTTGAGACAAAGGTAAACAGATTCTTGATAAGCAAAGGGTGGAATGTTATGGGGGAAGGTGGAAATGTGAAGTAATCAGTTCAGCCATGAACTTATTGAATGACAAAGCAGGCTGGTGGGACCGAGTGGCCTACCCCTGCTCCTAATTCTTATCTTCGTACTTATGGTCGGATGGTAAAATTACAAAGATATATTGACACATTAAGTGAATGGACAAAACTGTTCGGATTATATTTCAATGTGTACAAATGCGACGTCCTCCACTTTTATCCGAAATAGGATAGAACAGGTTATTTATAAATGCTGAAACGTTACAACTATGGCAAGAACCTGGGGTCCAGGTACACAGATCATAAAAGTATAGTGAACAAGCACAGAAAGTAATCAAAAAGAATGGAATGTTGAGCATTATATTTCGAGTGATAGAGTACCAGGGTGAAGAATACCTGTTTGAGTTGTACAAAGCCTTGGCTAGACAATACTGGGTATTCTATGAGCAGTTCTCAGGACCACAACTTAGGAAAGGTACATAAATTGACGACAGAGGGTGTGCAGAGTAGATTTACAAGAATGGTAACTGGACTTCAATTCGTAAATTACATGGAAAGATTACAAAAACCGGGGTGCGGAGTGTGAGTGTATTCCCTCGAAATTACAATGCACACTGAATTTTAACAACTTGTCAGATGGAAAAGATAGGGTAGAAAGAAAGAAAGAAAGAAACTGTTTCAGCTGGTTGGGAAATCTAGGTCTCGGGGCATAGTGAAAAGATTCAGAACATATCTATCAGCTCAGAACATCCATGAGGTTATTTGCACCACTAGCAGTAGTGGAATGTTGTTGCTGCACAATCTGTAAATTCACGGCATGGCATATCGTTCACTCTCCTGATATCATCAAGCCAGGGGACCAACCCTTGTTCAATAAGAAGCAGACTTGCTAAGAAAAAGTTAATAGATCTCACAACCAACTAAACAAAGATCTGCAGTCCAGCCACATCCAGTTGTGATGAATGGTCGACATTTAAATGACTAACCAGAAGAGGAACATTCACAAATATCTCCAGCATAATGGGTTTTTCAGCCCAGTATGTCAGTGTAAAAACAGCGCTGAAACATTGCAATCATCCTCAGGCAGAAGTACCACGTGAATGATCCATCTCGGCCTCCTTCTGACGTCCTCATCATCATAGATGTCAGTCTTTCACCAAATCAATTTAGTTTACATCAGAGCAAGAAACAGCTGAATATTTTCTGCTTGATACGGCGATGGCTATGGGTCCTGGCAACATCCTGGCTGTCGGTTGGTACTAAAGATTTGTACGCTAGAATTAGGGACATTGTTTGCTCATTGCTCAACCTATTCGGCCTCATGCATTGGTACCGGAGGAAGTGACAATTCTGCCTGTGGAGCGGCTGATGGCCTAAAATACCAACCTTAATAATGGCCCATCGTCAGTTCCAGTAGCGTGAGTAAGCAGGCACATCACACAACAGTTTGCGAACCCTATACTGATCCCGAACAAACATCATCAAATTCACTCTTCGGCCCCTTGTACAGCCCCCGGATCCCTGGAACCCACTGCAAAGCACTCATACTCTGGAGACTCGTGAAGAGCCCCCAGTAACCAAAGAGTCTGTTGCAGAGTCCATGGTACCCTGGGCTCCCTACAGAGTCCCCAGAACTCCGTATCCACTTGCAAAGCCTTCAGTTCCCCCGGCATTTCCCCGAGCTCCAGAACCCTGGGCCCCTCACAGAGCCCCGAGTGCTGAAACCTTCGTTCAGAGCCCGCAGTACCCCAGACATACTGGCAGAGCTCCCGGTACCCCTCTCCATTTCAGTGCACAAATAAATGCAGTCCTACAATCATCTCCAAATCAGCCTCTTCTCCAATGCAGAAATGTTCTGAGCTGCCTACTGCTCACTGCAATGTGCACCTTCGACTCAGTACTGCCAGGTTTTACTTGTCATAAATCCAGAGGGACGTAAATGCCACCCGCCATTCACAGAATCACTCAACCATCATTAAATCAGTATCAAGTTTTAGTTATATTTAAAATCCACCATTGTGCTTTCCCACCACTGGAAAAAAACAGTAACTAATGACACAACATCAAATTTCTGTGTTGCAATTATGTGTCCGCCTATGCCACCATAACAGGCTTCCACGCCGACACTAAATTCAGCCCTAGGTCGGTGCGAGCCATGCCGTTCTAGTGCAGCTACAACATTGGCATCTGCCCAACAATGTGGAAAATTACCCAAATATGTCCTGTCAACAAAATGTAGGAACATCCAAGTACCCAGTCAGTCTAATCTTAATCATCAGTACCTTGATGGAAGGTATCATCAACAGTGCTTTCGAGCAGAATTTATTCAGCAATATTCCACTTACTGATGCTCAGATTGAATTCTGACGGGGCCAGTCAGTTACAGATATGGTTAGAGCCCTGGATAAACATGCACAAAGAATCTGAATCAGGAGGTCAAGGTGAGAGTGGTTCCCTTGTCAACATGGAACCACTTGACCGACTGCAGCATCAAGGAGAATGAACAAAAGTGAAGTTAATTAGAATCAAATGGAAACTGTCGGTTGGTTATAGTCTTACCGAGAGCAGAGGAAGATGCTATTGGTATTTGGATGCTAATCATCTCAGTATCTGGACATCGTTTCCCGAGTTCCTCAGGGTTGTTTCTTCGCCTTAAGCATCTTCATCTGCTGCATAAATGAACTTATCTCCATCATAAGGCCTGAATTTGGAGTGTTCACTAATTGGTTCACAGTGTTCAGTACCATTTTACCTCTTGAGTTATGTTAGCCAACCGTGCCTACATTCAGCAATATCTGGATAATATTCAAGCTTGGACTAATATCTAGCAAGTAACATACATGCCACACAAGTGTCAGGTAATGATGATCTCCAACAAGACTCAATCTGGCCACATTTTCTTGACGGTCAACGCAATTACCATGCCCAAATGCCCCAACATCAAGACTCTGACCATTGTAGTTGACCAGAAAACGAACTGTACCAGCCTTATAAACACAATAACTTCAATTTCAGGTCAGTGGCTGGAAATTCTTTCGCGAGTGCCTCACCTCCGGACTCTCCAAAGCCTGTGCACAATTTACAAAGCAAGAGATAGGAGTGTTACGAAATAATTTGCACGTTCTGAAGGGCTACAAATCAAACAACACGAAAGCAGCTCAATCATATCCAAGACAAAGCAATCCTATACATCGGCAGCCCATCCATTACTTTAAACCATCAGTCCTCCCACTGCTATCACACAGTGGCAGCAGTGAGTACCAGCTGCAAGATGCACTGCAGCAACTTGCCATTCGTCCTTCGACTGCACCTTTTAAATTCACAAACTCAAGCACCTAGAAGAGCAAGGGCAACACACGAAGGAGAAAACTACCACTTGCCAGTTTTCTGCCAAGCCACACATCATCCTGACATGAAACTGTATCACATTCCTCCACTATCTCTGGGTCAATATCCTGGATATCTCTCCCAAACAGCACCATATGTGCACCTACATCACAAGGAGTGCGTTGGTCGAGAATGCGGCTCACTACCACCTTTTCAAGGATAACTCTGGATGGACAATCGAGGCTTGCCTTGCCAGCGATGCTTGCTACCCATGAAAAAAAAAATTAGCTTGACTTTTCAAGAATGAAACTTTGCAATATTACTCCGCACAAAGGGTGGGAGACTTTTGAAGTTTCTTCTGCACAAGTCAATTTCTACTGGATCAATTAACAAAATTAAGCCTGATATTGATAGAAGTGTGTTATTGAAATGTATTGATGGATATGGGATGAAGGGAGATATATCAGGTTAGGTCGTAGTTAAGCCATGGTCTCACAGAATGGAAGGCAGGCTGAAGAGATAAATGGCCTCCTCCTCTTTTTCTGGATTGTCATATGTTCCCATGTGCTCAGAATTGTACGCAATACCCTAAACTAGTGCACACCATTGCATTTATTTACGTTTAACATTTCTTTCTAAATATTCAACTTTATTTTTCTACTGTCCTAGAAATAAAAAAAAATGTCACATGGTTTATATTGCTTGTCCTCTTTCTGCCAACCCAAATGTATCAATTATGTTTCCTGGTTTATTTATGTATTTAGAGATACAAAACTGAAACAGGCCCTTTGCCCAGCGCGTCTTTACCGACCAACAGCCACCCATTTATACTAATCCTACATTAACCCCATATTCCCTATCACATGCCCACCATTCTCCTACCACCTACCGACACAAGGGGCAATTTACAATGGCAAATTTACCTATTCACCTGCAAGTCTTTGGCTGTGGGAGGAAACCAGAGCACCCAGCGGAAACGCACGCGGACACAGGGAGAACTTGCAAACTCTGCACAGGCAGTATCCAGAACTGAACACAGCTCATTGTAGCTGTGAGGCCGCGGTGCGAATCACTGTGCCACCAAATTCTGAATTGCAACTTGCAGGTGTCTACTCATTTAGCCAGACTTTCAAAGTCTTCTGATGCCTTCCACTATCATTCTCAGTGAATATAGGCATTTCTATTAATCATGCCTCCTTCAAAGTTTGAAATTTTAGTTTTTGCAGACAAGCCCCCACCATCAATGTCTTTGACTTTTCTGCACTGAATGCCATCTTCCATGTATCCGCCCATTTCACTCGCCTGGCAGTGTCCTTTTGAAATTTACTACCCTCTTCATCACTTTCAACTTCAGTTCCACACTGCCTGTCAGTGGCAAATTTCGAAATTTTGCCCTGTGTTCATAAGTCCACGTCAATAATCGATTTCAGTAAAATGAAGCAAATACTGAACACTGCGGAACAGCAATGTGCGATTCCATCCAGAGCAAGAAAAACAAACAAAAACAACAATGTTGAACTACAAACAAGAAATGCTGGAACCACTCAGCAGGTCTAGCAGCATCTGTGAAAAGAGAAGCAGAGTTAACGTTTTGGGTCAGTGACCCTTCTTCGGAACTGACAAATATTAGAAAAGTCACAGGTTATAAGCAAGTGAGGTGGGGGTGGGGCAAGAGATAACAAAGGTGGTCTCGATTGGACCAGGCCACATAGCTGACCAAAAGGTCAAAAGCAAAGGCAAACAATATGTTAATGGTGTGTTGAAAGACAAAGCATCAGTACAGATTAGGTATTAATACACTGAATATTGAACAGCAGCAAGTGCAAACCTGAAAAAAGTGGGGAAGCAAACTGAACAAAGTAAGATGAAATGAAATAAATGCAAAAAAAGATCGTAAAAAATGTAAAAAGAATGTAAAAAAAAAGAAGAAAAAATAACTAAAAATGAAAGTAAATGGGGGGCTGTCATAGTCTTAAATTATTGACGTCAATGTTCAGTCCGGCAGGCAGTAGTGTGCCTTTCGGTAGATGAGATGCTGTTCCTCGAGCTTGCGTTGATGTTCACTGGAACACTGCAGCAATCCCAGGACAGAGATGTGAGCATGAGAGCAGGGGGGAGTGTTGAAATGGCAAGCAACCGGAAGCTCAGGGTCCTGCTTGCGGACTGGGTGGAGATGTTCCGCAAAGCAGTCACCCAGTCTGCGCTTGGCCTCTCCAATGTAGAGGAGACCACACTATGAGCAGCGAATACAGCATACTACATTGAAAGAAGTACAAGTAGATCACTGCGTCACCTGAAAGGAGTGTTTGGGGCATGGGATAGTGAGGAGAGATGAGGTAAATGGGCAGGTATTACACCTCCTGCGATTGCAGGGGAAGGTGCTATGGGACGGGGACAAGTTGGTGGGGGTAATGGAGGATTGGACCAGGGTGTCACGGAGGGAACAATCCCTTCAGAATGCTGACAGGGGAAGGGATGGGAAGATGCAACTGGTAGTGGCATAACGCTGGAGGTGGCAGAAATGGCGGAGGATTATCCTTTGGATATGGAGGCTGATGGGGTGAAAAGTGAGGATAAGGGGAACCCTGTCACGGTTCTGGGAGGGAGGGGAAGGGGTGAGGGTAGAGGTGAGGGGAATGGGCCGGACACGATTGAGTTCCGCAACAACAACAGTGGGGGGAAATCCTCGGTTGAGGAAAAAGAAGGTGATATCAGAAGCACCTTCATGGAAGGTAGCATCATCAGAACAGATGCGCCGGAGACGGAGAAATTGGGAGAATGGAATGGAGTCCTTACAGGAGGTAGGGTGTGAAGAAGTGTAGTCGAGGTAGCTGTGGGAGTCGTTGTGCTTATAATGGATATTAGTAGACAACCTATCCCAGAGATGGAGACAGAGAAATCGAGGAAGGGAAGGGGCGTGTCAGAGATGGACCATGTAAAGGTGAGAGAACGGTGGAAATTGGAAGCAAAGTTGATAAAGTTTTCCAGTTCGGGGTGGGAGCAGGAAACGGCACCGATTGTCATCAATGTACCAGAAAAAATAGTTGGGGGAGGGGGCCTGAGTAGGACTGGAACAAAGAATGATCGACATATCCCACAACAAGGCAGGCATAACTGGGACCCATGCGGGTACCCATAGCGACACCTTTTTCTTGACGGAAGTGCGTGGAGTTGAAGGAGACGTTGTGCAATGTGAGAACAATTTCAGCCATCCGGAGTAGGGTGGTGGTGTATGGGTACTGTTTGGGCCTCTGTTCCAGGGAGAAGCGGAGAGTCCTCAAACCATCCTGGTGGGGGATGGAGGTGTAGAGCGATTGGACGTCCATAGTGCAGAGGAGGCGGTTGGGACCAGGGAACTGGAAATTGTCAAAAGGATGTAGGGCGTCAGAAGAGTCACGGCTGTAGGTGGGAAGAGACGGGACTAGCGGAGAAAAGATAGAGTCTAGATAGGAAGAAATCAGTTCAGTGGGGCAGGAGCAGGCTGACACAATGGCTCTGCCAGGACAGCCCCGTTTGTGGATTTTGGGAAGGAGGTAGAAGCGGGCTGTCCGGGGTTGTGGGACTATTAGTTTGGAAGCTGTAGAGAAAGGATCTCCAGAGGAGATGAGGTCAGTGACAGTCCTTTGGAAGGTGGCTGTGGTTAGCACCGCAGCCTCACAGCTCCAGCGACCTGGATTCAATTCTGGGTGCTGCCTGTGTGGAGTTTGCATGTTCTCCCTGTGGCTGCGTGGGTTTCCTCTGGGTGCTCCGGTTTCCTCCCACAGCCAAAAGGAATTGCAGGGTGATAGGTAAATTGTCCATTATAAATTGCCCCTTGTATAAGTAGGTGGTAGTGGAATATAGGGACAGGTGAGGATGTGGTAGAAATGTGGGATTAGTGTAGGAGTAGTATAAAATGGGTGGTTAATGGTCTGCTCAGACTCAGTGTGCCGATGGGCCTGTTTCAGTCCTGTATCCCTAAATCTAAAAAGTCTGAAATCTTGATGTTCGGTGGTGGGGTCATGGTCCAGAGGGAGGAGGAATAAGTTTCCGTGAGTTGGCGTTGAGCTTCTGCAACGTCGAGGTCGGTACGTCATATGACAACAGCACCACCCTTGTCTGCAGGTTTGATGACCATGTCATGAATAGACCTGAGAGAATGTTGAAAATATACCTCCTGAACACTGTTACTCTTCTCAATATTTCCTGGGCTGCTGATTTACTGTTCGGCTATTATTTATCATTTTTAATTTAATCCCCTTCATTTCGTATGTCGCATCCTCTCCTGACTCCCGCAGAAGTACCTGTTTATTGATTTATTTCTCAGTCCCATCGTTATCATTTTATTCAATCCGTGCCTCCAGCAGAAAACCATGACCCAGGAACAAAAATTATATCCGTTACTGAATGCAATAACAAACCGATAACTGTCACCCAAAATCCATCAGACTACTGCTTTTCCTGCCAGTCTGATGGAGAATTACTCTCTTTATTTCCCTTCCTGTAAGTTAACTTAGGGATGCAGGTAATTATTTTTCAAAGATTTTCCGGTGACTTAATTTCCAAATATTGCTTTGAAATAATTTGAATTCTGTCCTGCAAACCTGTTGCACGTGAGGGAATCTCACAAACTGTCCAACAATTCAATTTCGATGCTGTCAATGTCTGCTTTAGTGTAAATGCTCCAGATTATCACCATGGTATTGTGAATAATACATTGATTTGGTAACGTCGCTGTTTTGAAACTTGTCCAATTATCCCTGAATGGTGACAAGAATTCATTCAGCCTTTTACTGACTTTCAGATAGTTTCTGACACCTCAGTGTAGTGTATTACAACAGAAACATTACTGAGAATGTAAACATACAATGTGCTATTACAGAATATATTTTAATCATATTGAACCATCAGATTTTACAGGACCGGTGTTGCTGATTCTGCAGTTATTCAAAAATAATTGGATTTTTTTTTTCAAAAGTTGTTTGAGAAAGCAAAATTGCATCTGAACCTCATCGAGCTTCAATCAGTTTCTCCTCTCCTCTGTTGGACTTATGCACTTCTTGCATTTACAGTTCCTCGGAGGTCCTCCAATGCTCACAAGAGGTCTTGCAGCCAAGTTTTTTTCTCCATCCACACTTGGTTCACTGTTTAATTTTCCAACCCAGCTCCCGTTTTCTTGGTTAAATAAACGTCTTGGGCGGTGGAGGTAAATGAGCGGTGTTACATTGGCCACCTGTTATATGCCCATTTTCAAGCAGTGCGAATGAAGTCATGTTACTTCAGGGACATCATGCCACGCACAATCCATTAAAAACAGCCATGCACAATCGCATTTCCAAAGGTGTAACTGAACAATTATTGACAGGTGAATGCTAGATTCATACACTTCATTGCAGAGTGAGAAGGAAGGACATACTGTCGCATAACCCAGTGTCACTGGCTAAAGATAATTCGCAGGATCCTGGGACGATCCCCTGATTCAGTGGGTAAAGATCTGGAGCAGGAACATGGACTGCTTTCCCACACCAATGCAGGGTCACTCAATAAGGATGAGGAGCACACTCCTAGACCGATTACCCCATGCTAACACAGAAATCACTCGGCAACGATGAGGAGCAGGATGCAGGACCGAGTTCCCCTACACAAACCAAGTGTCAGTGACGAATAAGAAGGAGAAAGATCCAAAGCTCATCCCCACACTAGACCACGGTTACTGTAAAAATACCACAAGCAGCAAGCTATGTTCATTCTCCTCCCCCTCCCCCCAATTTTTACTGGGTCATTGCCGATTGATCAGGGCCAACAACAGAAGTTGATTCCTCAATCTGACACAGCATCGCTGGCAAATGACGAGGAACAGGAAACTGGGCTGATTGCCTCATTTAAACCCACAGTCATTGTTTCATGACCAACAGCAACAGCCTGGGCTTAATCGCTTGCACTAACTATGGTTTGTGAACACATGCTGACATTTCCGAATGGAAGCCACGCTCCTGTAGTCCTTATTTTCCCTGTGACACTGAGATATTATTTGTTTATTTATTTGTTTATTTTACTGGAGCATTAAATATACCAGCATCTCAGCCGCATCTTTCATTCATTTTGACTGTTCATGTTCATATGTCACCTCATCCCAGATAATAACTTCTTTGGTTAAATGGCTGACATCATTGAATGACAATCAATGCTGCAGCAGATAACCCTGCCACATGCAAAAGCATTTTATTATATCATTTGACACAGTAACAGATTTTCAAATCTCAATATGTACGCAGTCACACTGGAACAATTGCTTTCAGCTTGATGTATAATTTCCCTGTCCATTTCCCTCCCACACAGTTAACCTAGTGACGATAGCAATCCTGTCTCGAGGAAAGTGCGGTCTCTCCAAATGTGTCACTCGTTACCTGGTGGCCATGGCTGCGGCGGATCTACTGGTCATTATCCTCGACCTGATTTTACGGCACATTCCAATTCGTTATCGGGAAGCATTTCTCCCACTTTATTGCATCCGTGCATGTAATATCCATGCCACCCTGCTTTATGCAGCAACGGACGGTTCGGTCTGGTTCACAGTCGCTTTCACCTTTAATCGATTTGTGACCATTTGTTGCCAGAAGTTAAAAACTAGATATTGCAAAGAGAAGACAGCTGATGTGGTTCTTGGAGCAGTGACTGTGCTGAGCTGTTTAAAAGACATCACCTGGTATTTTCTGCTATCAAATCAGTATAGCCGTTTTAACAGCCCCTGGTTTTGCCGTGTCAAAACAGACATTATGTCTTCACCAGTCTGGGGAACAATTGCGTTCTTTCATAGCATTATAACACCTGGCATCGCATTTGTTTTGATTTTACTACTCAATGTTTTTACTGTCAGACACATTATACTTGCCAGCAGAGCACGAAGGCGACTGCAGCCTCACAGCAGTGGAGAGAGCCCCAGAGACCCAGAAATGGATAACCGAAGAAAATCCATCATTTTACTGTTCCTTATCTCGGGTAATTTCATTCTGCTATGGTCAGAGTTAATGGTGCATTCTATATGGAAACGCATGTGGTGGTTGGTTTATAATTCTGCAATTCTACCTGCCTTTTTAATGAAAATGGGATTCATGCTTCAGCTCCTGAGTTGCTGCACAAATACTTGTATTTATGCTGTGACACAGAATATGTTCAGAGCTCAGTTGAAGAATGTGATGAAATACCCCATTATACTAATTTTAAAATTGATTAAACAATGAGATGCCCTGAGGACGTTTAAGCAACAGAACAAATATTGTCTCTTATTCTAAGAAAATAAGCAAATGACAAATAAGAGCAGGAGCAGACCATTCAGTGCTTCGAGCCTGTTCGCCAATCAATGCGATGGTGGCTTATCTTCTTTCTGAACTCTACTTTGCTGCCTCTTTTCCATATCATTTCATTCCCTGAGAGGCAAAATAGATTTGCCTATCTCGACCTTTAAGCACGCTGAATGATTGGGCATCCTTCACCTTCTGAAGTAGAGAATTCAAAGGATTCACAACCCTTTTATTGAAGGAGCTTTTCCTCGTCTGAGTCATAACGGAGCGCCCCTCTGCCTTGAAAATGTACTCCCGTGTTATACATTCCGTAGCCAGGGTAAACGGCGTCTCAGAGACCATCCTCTCGAGCCCCTTCAGATTCGTGTACGTTTCAATGAGATATCTCTATTTTTTCCAAACTCCAGAGAATGTAGGGCAGGACCGCCTCCAGTGCAAGTAGAAACGTCCTTAAATATGGAGACCAAAACTGCACACAGTACTCTAGGTGTGGTCTCATCAAATCCCTGTATAAATGCAGCAAGGCCATTCTTATTCTTGTACTCCAATCCATTGTAATAAAGACCAACATGTCATTTGCCTTCCTAATTGCTTGTTGTACCTGCATTCTAACTTTCTTTAGTCCTTGTACGAGGGCACCGATGTCTCTCTGAACATCAACATTTAAGCATTTCACACGTTATGACCGAAATAGGAGGAGTGCACTCTCTTTTCTGGTTGCAATTCTCCACAGGTCACAACATATATTTCAGTGTTTACCCAGTTACAGATACAATCAGTCAAATATTCTATTCTTTATCCCAGAATAAAACTCCCCCAGCAAGTTTCCTCTGTAAACAGCACAATTATCAATTTATTATAAAACAAGACTTAACCAGTAACGAAGCAAAGAATTAACGCACAGAGCGAAATATGAAAGTCTCTTTTTACCTCAGCCTTTCCATCTCTCTCTCTCTCTATCTCTCTCTCTCTCACACTCACTCTCTCTCACTCACACACACACGCACAACAGTTAACTTTAAAAATGGAGATGTTTTCTTTCGAGTTCTCTTACAATAAAAAACGAATGCCTTGGGCAAATACTTACTAGAAGAAGAAGAAGAAGAAGAAGCAGAAGAAGAAGAAGAAGAAGAAGAAGAAGAAGAAGAAGAAGAAGAAGAAGAAGAAGAAGAAGAAGAAGAAGAAGAAGAAGAAGATTGGCACAGTGGTGCGTTGGTAGCACAGCAGTCTCACAGCTCCAGTGATCCAGGTTCAATTCTGGATACTGCCTGTGTGGAGTTTGCAAGTTCTCCCTGTGTCTGCGTGGGTTTCCTCCGGGTGCTCCGGTTTCCTCCCACATGCCAAAGACTTGCATGTTGATAGGTAAATTGGCCGTTATAAATTGCCCCTAGTATAGGTAGGTGTTAGGGAAATATAGGGATAGGTGGGGATGTGGTAGGAATATGGAATTAGTGTAGGATTAGTGTAAATGGGTGGTTGGTGGTCGGCACAGACTCGGTGGGCCGAAGGGCCTGTTTCAGTGCTGTATCTTTAAACTTTAAACTTAAGTGGAACTGTCCTTTTTTGGTTTGGTGTCACAAATGCATACAGATGGCTGTCAGTAGGACATTGCTGGAACATTTCTTTCCAGGTGACGTTGAAGATCAGTTTGACAGGCTTTCCAAGAGAAATGTGACAACAGGGGTTTCTGGCAGGCCTTTCAATAGGAATGCAGCATCAATTTCTCGATCTCTTACAATTGCTTCTAAGAACATCTCAAAGAGATGGAATAGGGTAGTTATTGTGACTGCTTGCTTGGCAGGTTTTCTCCAGCTGCCTTGAAAACAGTTAACACCCACAAAACACTGTCCAAAGCGAAACCAAAAACAATATTTCAAGGGTCCAACTCCAGATCCCAAGAAATCCTGACCCGTCACTTCTCTGGACAAAATCTCCCCCAAGCCACAAAGCCTCTGCTGGGCAGTTATCTGAAGATAGGTGGCTTCCAGTCTGCACTCCCCCAGGCTCAGTGATACAGACACAGTGGGGCCGGTCTTCTCTCCCCAAGCTCAGTGATACAGACACAGTGGGGCTGGTCTTGTTTCCACCAGGCTCAGTGATCCAGACACAGTGGGGCCGGTCTTGTCTCCCCCAGGCTCAGTGACACAGACACAGTGGGGCTGGTCTTCACTCCCCCAGTCTTAGTGAGACAGACACAGTGGGACCAGTCTGCTCTGCCCCAAGCTCAGTGATTGAGACACATTGGAGCCGGGCAGCTCTCCCCCAGGCTCAGTGATGCAGACAGAGTGGGGCCCGACTGCTCTCCCCCAAGCTCCGTCACAGAAATCTAGAGGGATGGTCTGTTCTACCCCAGGCTCAGTTACATAGACACCGTGGGGCCTGTCTGCTCTCCCCAGGCTCAATGATACAGACACAGTGGGGCCGGTCTGCACTCCCCCAGCATCAGTAATATAAACACAGGGGAACAGGCACAACTCTCCACACGCTCAGTGATACAGACACAGTGGGGTAAGTCTTCTCTCCCCCAGTCTCAGTGGTACTGTCACCGTGGCAAGGTTCTGCTATACCACTGACTCAGTGATACTGTCACCACGGGGAAGGTCTGCTATACCCCATGGTCAGTGATACAGACACAGTGCGGCCGGTCTGCTCTACCCCAGGGTCAGTGATACAGACACAGTGGGGCTGGTCGGCTCTCCGCTGGCTAAGTGATAGGGACACAGTGGGGACGGTCTGCTCTCCCCAAATCCAGTGATTCAGACACAGTGGAGCCGGTCATCTCTCCCCCAGGATCTGTAATAAAGAGACAGTGGAACAGGCACATCTCAACACAGGCTCAGTGATACAGGCACAGTGGGGACAGTCTTCTCTCCCCCAGTGTGAGTGGTACTGTCACCGCGGGGAAGGCCTGCTCTCGAACACGCTCAGTGATGCAGACACAGTCGGGCCGGTCTGCTCTCTCCCAGGCTCAGTGATGCAGACACAGTGGGGCCGGTCTTGTCTCCCCCAGGCTCAGTGATACAGACAAAGTGGGGCCGGTCTTGTCTCCCCCAGGCTCAGTGATACAGACACAGTGGGGCCGGTCTTATCTCCCCCAGGCTCAGTGATACAGACACAGTGGGGTCGGGCTTCTCTCCCCCAAGCTCAGTGATACAGACACAGTGGGGCTGGTCTGCTCTCCCCCAGGCTCAGTGATACAGACACAATGGGGCCGGTCTTGTCTCCCCCAGGCTCAGTGATACAGACACAGTGGGGCCGGTGTTGTCTCCCCCAGGCTCAGTGATACAGACACAGTGGGGCTGGTCTTCTCTCCCCCAGGCTCAGTGGTACAGACACATTAGAGCCGAGTTGCTCTCCCCCAGTCTTCGTGAGACTGACACAGTGGGACCAGTCTGCTCTGCCCCAAGCTCAGTGATTGAGACTCATTGGAGCCGGGCAGCTCTCCCCTAGGCTCAGTGATGCAGACAGAGTGGGGCCCGACTGCTCTCCCCCAAGCTCCGTCACAGAAATCTAGAGGGGCTGGTCTGTTCTACCCCAGGCTCAGTTACATAGACACCGTGGGGCCTGTCTGCTCTCCCCAGGCTCAATGATACAGACACAGTGGGGCCGGTCTGCACTCCCCCAGCATCAGTAATATAAACACAGGGGAACAGGCACAACTTTCCACAGGCTCTGTGATTCAGACACAGTGGGGTATGTCTTCTCTCCCCCAGTCTCAGTGGTACTGTCACCGTGGCAAGGTTCTGCTATACCACTGACTCAGTGATACTGTCACCGCGGGGAAGGTCTGCTATACCCCAGGGTCAGTGATACAGACACAGTGCGGCCGGTCTGCTCTACCCCATGGTCAGTGATACAGACACAGTGGGGCTGGTCGGCTCTCCGCTGGCTAAGTGATAGGGACACAGTGGGGACGGTCTGCTCTCCCCAAATCCAGTGATCCAGACACAGTGGAGCCGGTCATCTCTCCCCCAGGATCTGTAATACAGAGACAGTGGAACAGGCACATCTCAACACAGGCTCAGTGATACAGGCACAGTGGGGACAGTCTTCTCTCCCCCAGTGTGAGTGGTACTGTCACCGCGGGGAAGGCCTGCTCTCGAACACGCTCAGTGATGCAGACACAGTGGGGCCGGTCTTCTCTCCCCCAGGCTCAGTGGTACAGACACATTAGAGCCGAGTTGCTCTCCCCCAGTCTTCGTGAGACTGACACATTGGGACCAGTCTGCTCTGCCCCAAGCTCAGTGATTGAGACACATTGGAGCCGGGCAGCTCTCCTCTAGGCTCAGTGATGCAGACAGAGTGGGGCCAGACTGCTCTCCCCCAAGCTCCGTCACAGAAATCTAGAGGGGCCGGTCTGTTCTACCCCAGGCTCAGTTATATAGACACCGTGGGGCCTGTCTGCTCTCCCCAGATTCAATGATACAGACACAGTGGGGCCGGTCTGCCCTCCCCCATCAACAGTAATATAGACACAGTGGAACAGGCACAACTCTCCACAGGCTCAATGATACAGACACAGTGGTGCCGGTCTGCTCTCCCCCAGGCTCAGTGATGCAGGCAGAGTGGGGCCGGACTGCTCCCCGCCAAGCTCCGTCACAGAAAGCTAGAGGGGCAGGTCTGTTCTACCCCAGGCTCAGTTACATAGACACCGTGGGGCCTGTCTGCTCTCCCCAGGCTCAATGATACAGACACAGTGGGGCCGGTCTGCCCTCCCCCATCATCAGTAATATAGACACAGTGGAACAGGCACAACTCTCCACAGGCTCAGTGATGCAGACACACTGGGGCCGGTCTGCTCTCTCCCAGGCTCAATGATACAGACACATGGGGGCCGGTTTGCTCTCCCCCAGGCTCAGTGATACTGACTCGGAGGGGCCGGTCTCGTCTCCTCCAGGCTCAGTGATTCAGACACAGTGGGGCCGGTCTGCTCTCCCCCAGGCTCAGTGATGCAGACAGAGTGGGGCCAGACTGCTCTCCCCCAAGCTCCGTCACAGTAATCTGGAGGGGCCGATCTGTTCTACCCCAGGCTCAGTTACATAGACACCGTGGGGCCTGTCTGCTCTCCCCAGGCTCAATGATACAGACACAGTGGGGCCGGTCTGCCCTCCCCCGTCATCAGTAATATAGACACAGTGGAACAGGCACAACACACCACAGGCTCAATGATACAGACACAGTGGGGCCGGTCTTGTCTCACCCAAGCTCAGTGATGCAAACACAGTGGGGCCGATCTAGTCTCCCACAGGCTCAGTGATACAGACACAGTGGGGCCTGTCTGCTCTCTGCCAGGCTCAGTGATACAGACACAGTGGGGCCGGTTTGCTCTCCCCCAGGCTCAGTGATACTGACACAGAGGGGCCTGTCTCGTCTCCCCCAGGCTCAGTGATACAGACACAGTTGGGCCGGTCTGCTCTCTGCCAGGCTCAGTGATACAGACACAGTGGGGCCGGTCTGCTCTCTCCCGGGCTCAGTGACACAGACACAGTGGGGCTGGTCTTCTCTACCCCAGTATCCGTCACAGAAATCTAGTGGGGCCGGTCTGTTCTACCCCAGGCTCAGTTAAATAGACACCGTGGGGCCAGTCTTTTCTCCCCAGTCTCAATGATACAGACACAGTGGGGCCGGTCTGCCTTCCCCCATCATCAGTAAAAGAGACACAGTGGAACAGGCACTTCTCTCCACAGGCTCAATGATACAGACACAGTGGGCCAAGTCTTCTCTCCCCCAGTCTCAGTGATACTGTCACCGTGGGGAGGTTCTGCTATACCAATGACTCAGTGATACAGACAAAGTGCGGCCGGTCTGCTCTACCCCAGGGTCAGTGCTGCAGACACAGTGGGGCTGGTCGGCTCTCCACTGGCTCAGTGATAGGAACACAGTGGGGACGGTCTGCTCTCCCCTAATCCAGTGATACAGACACAGTGGAGACGGTCTTCTCTCCCCCAGGATCAGTAATACAGACACAGTGGAACAGGCACATCTCAACACACGCTCAGTGATACAGACAAAGCGGGGCAAGTCTTCTCTCCCGGAGTCTGAGTGGTACTGTCACCGCGGCGCAGGGCTGCTCTCGAACACGCTCAGTGATGAAGACACAGTGGGGCCGGTCTGCTCTCTCCCAGGCTCAGTGATACTGTCACAGTGGGGCCGGTCTTCTCTCCCCCAGGCTCAGCGATACAGACACAGTGGAGCCGGTCTGATCTCTCCCAGGCTCAGTGATGCAGACACAGTGGGGCCGGTCTGCTCTCTCCCAGGCTCAGTGATACAGACACAGTCGGGCCGGTCTGCTCTCCCCCAGGATCAGTGATCCAGACACAGTGCGGCCGGTCTGCTCTCCCCCAGGGTCAGTGATACAGACACAGTGGGGCTGGTCGGCTGTCCGCTGGCTAAGTGATAGGGACACAGTGGGGACGGTCTGCTCTCCCCAAATCCAGTGATCCAGAAACAGTGGAGCCGGTCATCTCTCCCCCAGGATCTGTAATACAGAGACAGTGGAACAGCAACATATCAACACATGCTCAGTGATACAGGCACAGTGGGGACAGTCCTCTCTCCCGCAGTGTGAGTGGTAATGTCACCGCGGGGAAGGCCTGCTCTCGAACACGCTCAGTGATGCAGACACAGTCGGGCCGGTCTGCACTCTCCCAGGCTCAGTGATACAGACACAGTGGGGCCGGTCTTGTCTCCCCCAGGCTCAGTGATACAGACACAGTGGGGCCGGTCTTGTCTCCCCCAGGCTCAGTGATACAGACACAGTGGGGCTGGTCTTCTCTCTCCCAGGCTCAGTGATACAGACACAGTGGGGCCGGTCTTGTCTCCCCCAGGCTCAGTGATACAGACACAGTGGGGCCGGTCTTGTCTCCCCCAGGCTCAGTGATACAGACACAGTGGGGCCAGTCTGCTCTCTCCCAGGCTCAGTGATACAGACACAGTGGGGCCGGTCTTGTCTCCCCCAGGCTCAGTGATACAGACACAGTGGGGCCGGTCTTGTCTCCCCCAGGCTCAGTGGTACAGACACATTAGAGCCGAGTTGCTCTCCCCCAGTCTTCGTGAGACTGACACAGTGGGACCAGTCTGCTCTGCCCCAAGCTCAGTGATTGAGACACATTGGAGCTGGGCAGCTCTCCCCTAGGCTCAGTGATGCAGACAGAGTTGGGCCGGACTGCTCTCCCCCAAGCTCCGTCACAGAAATCGAGAGGGGCTGGTCTGTTCTACCCCAGGCTCAGTTATATAGACACCGTGGGGCCTGTCTGCTCTCCCCAGGCTCAATGATACAGACACAGTGGGGCCGGTCTGCCCTCCCCCATCATCAGTAACATAGACACAGTGGAACAGGCACAACTCTCCACAGGCTCAGTGATACAGACACACTGGGGCCGGTCTGCTCTCCCCCAGGCTCAGTGATACAGACACAGTTTGGCCGGTCTTGTCTCCCCCAGGTACAGTGATGCAGGCACAGCTGGGCTGGTCTTGTCTCCCCCAGGCTCAGTGATGCAGACACAGTGGGGCCGGTCTGCTCTCCCCCAGGCTCAGTGATACAGATACAGTGGGGCCGATCTAGTCTCCCCCAGGCTCAGTGATACAGACACAATGGGGCCTGTCTGCTCTCTCCCAGGCTCAATGATACAGACACATGGGGACCGGTTTGCTCTCCCTCACGCTCAGTGATACTGACACAGAGGGGCCGGTCTCGTCTCCTCCAGGCTCAGTAATACAGACACAGTTGGGCCGGACTGCTCTCCCCCAAGCTCCGTCACAGAAATCGAGAGGGGCCGGTCTGTTCTACCCCAGGCTCAGTTACATAGACACCGTGGGGCCTGTCTGCTCTCCCCAGGCTCAATGATACAGACACAGTGGGGCCGGTCTGCCCTCCCCCATCATCGGTAATATAGACACAGTGGAACAGGCACGACACTCCACAGGCTCAATGATACAGACACAGTGGGGCCGGTCTGCTCTCCCCCAGGCTCAGTGATGCAGACAGAGTGGGGCCGGACTGCTCTCCCCCAAGCTCCGTCACAGTAATCTAGAGGGGCCGGTCTGTTCTACCCCAGGCTCAGTTACACAGACACCGTGGGGCCTGTCTGCTCTCCCCAGACTCAATGATACAGACACAGTGGGGCCGGTCTGCCCTCCCCCATCATCAGTAATACAGACACAGTGGAACAGGCACAACTCTCCACACGCTCAGTGATACAGACACAGTGGGGCCGGTCTTGTCTCACCCAAGCTCAGTGATGCAGACACAGTGGGGCCGATCTAGTCTCCCCCAGGCTCAGTGATACAGACACAGTGGGGTCTGTCTGCTCTCCCCCAGACACAACCATGCTGACACAGTGGGGCCAGTCTGCTCTCCCCAGACACAGTCATACAGACACAGTGGGGCCAGTCTGCTCTCCCCCAGGCTCAGTGATGCAGACAGAGTGGGGCCGGACTGCTCTCCCCCAAGCTCCGTCACAGTAATCTAGAGGGGCCGGTCTGTTCTACCCCAGGCTCAGTTACACAGACACCGTGGGGCCTGTCTGCTCTCCCCAGGCTCAATGACACAGACACAGTGGGGCCGGTCTGCCCTCCCCCATCATCAGTAATACAGACACAGTGGAACAGGCACAACTCTCCACACGCTCAGTGATACAGACACAGTGGGGCCGGTCTTGTCTCACCCAGGCTCAGTGATGCAGACACAGTGGGGCCGATCTAGTCTCCCCCAGGCTCAGTGATACAGACACAGTGGGGTCTGTCTGCTCTCCCCCAGACACAACCATGCTGACACAGTGGGGCCAGTCTGCTCTCCCCAGACACAGTCATACAGACACAGTGGGGCCAGTCTGCTCTCCCCCAGGCTCAGTGATACATACACAGTGGGGCCGATCTGCTGTCCCCCAGGCTCAGTGACACAGACACAGTGCGTCCAGCCTGCTCTCCCTCACGCTCATTGATACAGACACAGTGAAGCCGCTCTGCTCTCCACCATGCTCAGTGATACACACACATCAGGACCGGTCTGGTCTGGATTGTGTCATGACTTCCATGGAGAATTTTATCTTGAACCAACAAATATGAATTTTCAATTGACAAATTAAAAAATATGACGGCAAGAGTACATGTTTTCAGACTTTTGCTACAACAATCAAACCGAAAATCAACAATATCTCAACAGTATTTAATTGGTAGCGAATACATCAGATTGCAGAGAAAGCTATCTCCCATTAAGTTATTTAGACACTTGAAAACGCCACACCACATTTATACATTATATAGTTTTTTTTTGTCATCGAAAAGGTAATTAATATGGTTACAGAATTAACTGGCGTCCAGTAGAGCAGTGTTGTCACATCCAGTGGACTGGAAGCAACGGCTAGAATTAGAATTAGAATATTAGAATATTACAGCACAGAACAGGCCCTTCGGCCCTTGTTAGATGTGTTCTTGTGCGTCAAATCATAATCGACACTTGTGGAGGAATGACAGTCACTAAAATAAATCCTTGTTAAACTTTATGTTAGTTAAAAAATAAACAATTCCTATTTTCAACTGGAATCTCTGTCAGTTTATAATTAAGGTATTTTATACTTAGTAAATGTGTTTGTTCTTTTGATGCCTTTACCTTTCCTTGTATGTCTGTGTGCGTGCCGTGTGAATTTAACCCCCTCCCGAGTTCAAGAGTGTGTGTTAATAAACCCTACTGTTTTGACTTAACTTTAGGAACAGTGTTGTGACAGTCTGTTACAGGTCAGGGTTCACAAGCTGAGGGAGTGGAGAAATGCGCTATCAGGGCCTTTTTTATTTAAAGAATAGGAAAACATTTAAATCAAATTCCGCTCATAGACAGCTTGTTGAAAACATAGAGAGACTTGTTTGCAAAATTGGCTCCCTGTTCGTGAGATGACAACGATGGATATCAGTTAACATTGTAACAATAAATGCAACTTAAGAAAGACGCAGAAAATATCACTTAAAATGATCCCCCAAAAAAGAAAAAAATATTGAAAATGGGCATGGCAAATATCAATTAAAGTGAAAATAGCAAATATCTCGTAAAATGGACAAAGCAAATGTATCTTGAAATGGCCACCACAAATATCACATAAGCTGCAAATAGCAACTGATGCTTAAAGTGGTCCTGGCAATTATGTTTCCAACTGGTCACAGAAAATATCACTTAAAATGATCACCACAAGTATTACATAAACTGAGCTGTGCTAATATCGCTTTATATGGTAATAGCAAATATCTCTTAACATGGTCCAATGAAAGATAATGAAAGCGTGAAAGCGTGCAAGCTTTTATGCTTAAAAAGGGAGGCCCATAGTTTATTTGACCCACGAATTAGACCGTTTTCAGTTAGCACAGATTAAAAATGATTCATCTAAAACTCTTGTGGTTGCAACATTAACTTTGGAAAAAGGGGAAAGAAAATTATAATGAAAGAAAACGACTCCCAGAAAATGAATGCCTCAGCAATATCGAAGATAAGAATGCTCAATTATGTCATTAACTATTAATTATGCGATCATCCGAAGTGGCCAGCTCAGTTGCTCAAAGATTTTTCTCCTCATGATCAATAAGACTCCCTTACCAATATTCTTCTGACAATCCACCGGGGTCTAACACTCGAATGCAATGAAGATGTGTTCAACTGCTTATATCCCTTTTCAGCGGATGGATTTGGGTCACTATTTTGACAAGTCATAGCATCCCATGAAGTTTCCTTTGAAAGCAGAATACCCAATTAAATTTTGCAGTTTTTCTTTAAACCATACCGTTTGTATCCGCTCTTTCTTGCGCTTTGTTTTGTTATTTTAAACCACGTGAAGTCGCTTATGGTCAAGCTTCCAGGAAAGATATTTGCATTTTCCTGGAGTACCATATCCCATATTATTTTAAGTTGTATAGTCTTCCAAAGCCTATTCTTCATAAATCCAATAGCAATGTCACTTTCTTTCCAGCACAATGCACTCATCAGAACAATCTGCAGGTTTACCAATGTCAGGACAAGCAACAACTGTATATTGAAACAAACACAGAAAGAGCTGGAAAAAAACTCTGCAGGTCTGGCAGCATCTGTGGAGACAGAAGTAAAGTTAACGTTTCAGGTCTGTGTTCTGATTAAAGGTCACAGTCTTGAAACGTTATCTTTGGTTCTCTCTCCACAGATGCTGCCAGACCCCTACTGAGTTTTTCCAGCACTTTTTGTTTTTGTTTCAGATATCCAGCATCGCAGTCTTTTGCTTTTATAACAACAGCATACTGTCAGGAGAAGAGAGTATGATTGGTTGGAAAGTGAACTCTGATTGGTCGAGGCATTGCCATGGAGAATGTACCAGTTTATGGGTGACTGACAGTGAACTGCCAAGATTTGTTGTAAGTTAAACGGAATAGATTGATTCTGATTCGTCAAGGCATTGCTCTGAGGAATGAACACGCAAATGGCTGTCACTTATTTTATTTCTGTGAAGCAGGTGCATTGGCTGTTCATATCCTTTCTGGCTGCAAAGATCAAGGCCCTGTATATTAATATATGTTGGGTGCAGCACGAGCAAATGCGCCACTCTGCGAGCCCTGCTGACAAAGTAAATTGGTTGTCAGTGTAATTCTTAGCACACTGAGGATTATTTAGCAAATTTTGTCCAATTGCAGAGTCACACCTAATGTTGGAGACTCTGTTTTGAGTTGAGTTGTGTAAGCACGGGCTGGTTAGGTACAGCCTTCACCGTGCTCGTTACGAAGAGTGGAAGAGACACATTGTTTGATACGATCCACCAGTCTTTGGAACGTATGGCCTATATACCTAGCATCCGACTGGTATTGAAATGCAGTTATAACATTACTCATGTGTGTGATATGCACAACCTCGTTTTGGCTTGATGGCAGCATCCTGTTAGTAGCACACATATTACCACTGCATAGCAGTAGCCATGAAACAGCTAGCTTTACCTATTTCTCAAGTCTTTGGGATTCATTACTCTTCCAGGGTAATCTGAGATAGACTGGGGACCTTTCAGGGCCGAAAATGGTAGCCTTAACCAGTTCATAATTTTGTGCATTATACAATGAGAAATGATCTGATCAGGACAGCCATCCTCACGCAGGATGTCTTTTATTCGCCCTATTTCAGCATCAAGTTTGCATGTCATGACTCGGGCCCAATTTACGAGCTTGCTGATTAGGTTAATCTTACAGCATGTGGAACTGTAAGAATCCCAATTCATGTATTGTATATATTATGAAGGTAGGTTTGTGGCAGACTGTGGTAGAGAACCCATTAACAGATTTCTCAAATAGTACGTCAAGGGAAGGGAAATAATTTCTGCTCCATTTCAAAAGTGAATTTGAGGGCAGGATGGAGCCAATTAAGACGTGAAACGAAATTATTGCATGCAAATGCAGATTCAAATAAATCAAGCATGTCAACTGCATATCAGAAATATGCAAGAGGTGGGACGTTAGGTGTCATTCCCTCAAAGACACGTTTCTCATGGCACCCAACAAAGATGCTTGTGATAGCTGGGTCCGGAGGCGATCCCATGGCAACACCATCTATTTAGGCATAAATGGTGTTCTCATTCTATCATTCACACTTAAACGTTTGCTGAATTCTGGGGCAGCTAATACGGGCTCATTTACTCGGCTGGCTTTCAATTTTGTAAACGCCTCCTGGCACGCCTCTGCACTTATCATTTTCAGTGTTTTCCGTGCATCAGTTGGGAGTGTGGCTTGGGTGCGAAAGTTTGGGACAAATCATTGATCATCAATATAGAGCTGCATGGATCCATCCAGCTTCGGAACCATTCACATTCACATCATGGACTGCTGGGGTGGTGAGCCCTGGCTGATCTTTACAGATTTCATTAAATTCTTCCAGCAGGGAGGACACGTTCTCTCACTGCCTTTACTTTAGCTGTGTCAGCTAGATGGTTAAGTCTTCCAAGACTTCAGCGATTGCCAGTCTGGTAGCCGGGGGTTTAACCGGGGTCTCCGCCTCCTCAACTGACTCCTCCCAGCTGCCCTCAGATATGTGCACCCTCTGACAAACATCCACTGATTCACTGGGATCTCGGCTGTAATATTTCTTAATCATCGTAAAGTGACATACCCGGTGCTTCTACCTCCGATCAGGGGTATGGGTTAGGTAATTAACTGTGCTGACCCCTTTTCTTAATTTGATCACGACCACTGAATGTGGCTTGGAAAGTTTCAGTGGGTAGGGGTAGTAGAACTCGGACCTAGTCTGCTGGTGGAAGGGTCAGGGCCTGGATAGGCCTGTCTTCTTGTTGTTGCACGTCCAATTGAGAAGCCTTTGAATGCTCTTCAGCCACTGTGCATGCATTGACGAGCAGAAGTTGGAAACATACACCCACATGGAGGTGCTCTCATGGTTTACTAGGATTTTCTCTTTCAGAAGCTTCAGGGGCCCCCACACTGCATGCTTTTAAAAGTTTCAGCTAACTAGACCTCTGGCTCATCCAGCTGGTGCCTGATTCGCTCTCAGCGAATCAGGCCTCTCTGGTTTCGGACCGAGTTACTATGCAACCGTAGAAAGTCTCTGGCTTTTCCTCCTGTAGTTTAATTGCTCTGGTTTTGGGGCTGGGCTGGTCTAATATTATAAAGGTTGCTATTATCTTGCTGCCAGCCAAGTCATTCTCCAGTAGGAAGTGAATCCCTGCCACTGGTAACTCTGAGACAATTCCTATAGTTATGAGGCCCGAAACTAGGTCGCACAGTTGTTGGACTTGATGAAGAGGAACAAACAGTTAACCTCCCACCAAGCCGCTTCTCAGGGCTTTTGCTTTCATGGAGGTTACTGGAGAAAGACTTGGGCTGTTTTCTAACATTAAGGACTGAGTGTTTCCTGTGTTCCTAAGCAGTTCAATGGACTAGTTCACCTCTGGGAATGGTAGGGGATATGGTTCCTGCGAGAACAACACTCCAGTAACTCTTGTGAATTTTGATGGTTCAAAAGGCATAAGGCAATACCCTCCGAGGATCTAGATTCTTCAGTGAGGTCTGCTGCCGTCCTATTGCACTCTCTGTTGTGGTATCCTCCATTGGACCACCGGTGCAGAGACCTATTAGATCTACTAACATTCCTTTTAATCTCTAGCATTGGAATCTGGAATGATCGACTTTCTTTTCGTGGTAACACACGAATCACTGGGGTTTATATTTGACTGCTTGGGGTGGACTCCTCGCACCCTCCCTTGTACTTCACTTTCAGGGTGTGGCTTCATTTGTATCCCACTCTCCCCTCCTATCCTTCCAGTGATTTAGGGAGTGGCTTTGACAGGGCCTGTCTGAGTTTCCAGACTGATGTGTGGGGTCATAGCTATCAGCAGTGACTGCAGACTCTCTGGCTTTGTGGAATCTTTGTTCCTCTAAGTGCATTCTCAGGTTGGCGAGTAATCAATTTTTGAACTCCTCCAGCAACATTAACTCGCATAATTCATCATATCTGTGCTTTATTTTTACAGATCGTATCCACCGGTCGAAAACGAATTGCCTTCGCCTTTCAAATCCCAGATAGCTCTGCAATGGATTCGTTCAACCTTTCCTGAATTGCTGATGATATGCTTCTGGGAACATCTCACATGCACTAAGGATGGCAGCCTTGGTGTGCTCGTTATTAGAGGACTTTTCATGGGTCAGGATACAATAGACCTCTTGAGCCTTCCCTATTAACTGACCCTGAATCCTGATGGTCCAGATTTATTGTGGCCATCATAGCTATCGCGCTGCCTTGGCAAAAGTGGCAAAAAGAATTCCACCGCATCCTCTTCAAATTTTCATACGAATTAGACATGCTTAAGAGCCTCAGAGCCAGATTTTGGGTTCGGGAGATATGGGCAGTGACCGGATGAAGTGGGATTCTCCGTTAGCAGACTTTATTTGCCTCGCATCACTCTCTGCTTTAGCATTCAGCTCAATTTCCAATTCTTTTAACTGGACAACCCTTTCTGTCTCTCGCTCCCTGCCCCCACCCCCACTCCCTTTATCTCTGTCTGTCTGTCTCTCTCTCTCTTTCTCTTTCCTGAAACTGCAGTTGCATCTTGAATTGCTTCTAGTTCCATTGTGGCCATGGGAGATGGTTCAGTTTCTGGAATGAATTCCTCATCTACCTGTTCTGGAATAGGACTGTGCCATAGGTGCTCAGGCAGCACTTTCAGGACCTCAGTGCGTTTCACCTTCCTGGGCAGTTGCAATTGCCTCTCCATGGCTGTACCTTTTAACTGGTCCTTACTCAGGTTTGCCAATTCTTCAGCTGTTCCATCACTTTGCTCCAAAAAAAATCTTTGAATCAAAATTTGACATTTTCTGATGTTCGAGTAAGAGGGTTTGCTGTGTTTGTTTATTTGTTTGAACAATCTTTTCAGCCTCTAGATTTTCCCACTTTGGAATCCAGTCAGTTCATTTTAATTTATGTGTCTTCTTATTTTCTGTTAATCTCATGGGTTTATCCGGACGAGCCCTTAATTTCTGTTACGAATGGTAGTTCATTTTGAAAGCGAATGTTTCTCCATTTTCAACAACCTGTCCGTAAGTCGATTGTGATGTAGCTGTTTCCTTTATAAGAACAAGAGAAAACCTGATGGCATATTTCTCCACTCCCTCGGTTTGTGAACCGTGACTTTTTGAAGGACTACAACAACACTGTTGTTAATGTTAAAACAAATATGTAGGGTTTATTTACACACAGTATTATACACAGGAGGGGTTTAACTTCGCAACACACGTTCACAAACAGACAAAGGAAAGTCGGGAGGCATCAGCTTGATTTTAGTGTCACTGGGCAATTAGTCCAGAAGCTCAGGGTAACGCTTTGGGGATATGGGTCCAAATCATACCATGGAAAATAGTGATATTCGAATTAAATTGATAAAAATTTGGAATTGAACGCTTGTCCATTGGTGAAACTAACTTCGATTGTTGTTAAAACCCATCTGCTTCAATAATGCCCTTGAGGAGGAATAAAAACTGTTATCTTGACGTACATGTGACTCTGGATCCACAGCAATGTGGTTGACTCTTAAACACCACTCAAATCAGGGGAGGTACAATAAATGCTGGCCTCACCAGGGACACGCACATCGCACGAACAGTGGATCTGTGATGATGATGATGATCACATACGTGATGGTGATTTTAAGTGGTAGCACTAGAGACCAATTTGCACAGGGATCTTGCACAGTGGCGCAGTGGTGCACTGCAGCCTCATAGCTCCAGCAATGTGGGTGCGGTTATGGGTACTGCCGATGCAGAGTTTGCAAGTTCTTCCTGTGACCACGTGGATTTACGCTGGGTTCTCTGGTTTCCTCCCACCACCAAAGATAAATAAATAAATCTGATAAAAATTAATTATGACACTAATTAAGTAATTAATAAGTTAAGTTACTGAACCAGAGGGAGGAGATTACTGTAGTTAGATTGCATTTAGTATTTATTGTAGAAATCTAGCACTGGGGACCACACAGTAAATTGTAACATAATTTAGTAAGGATTTAATAAGCATTTATTTTAAACTAATTCATTAATTAGTGATAGAAATGTCAGTCAGAGGGGTGAAGTGCTTCACCTGTGAGATATCGGAAGTCAGTGATGCTTCCAGCGTTCCGAGCGACTACATATGCACGAAGTGTACCCAGTTGCAGCTCCTCACAGACCGCATGGAACGGTTGGAGCGGGAACTGGATGCACTTATGAGCATGCAGGTGGTGGAAACCGTCAGAGACAGGAGTTTTAGCGAAGTAGTTACACCGAAGGTGCAGGCAGATAGATGGGTGACCGCTAGAAGGGGCAGGCAGTCAGTGCAGGAATCCCCTGTGGCTATCCCCTTCTCTGACAAGTATACCGTTTTGGATCCTGTTGGGGGGATGGCCTATCGGGGAAAACAGCAGCAGCCATAGTAGTGGCACCACGGCTGGCACTGTTGTTCAGCAGGGAGGGACAAAGCACAGAACAGCAATAGTTATAGGGGACTCTGTAGTCAGGGGCACAGATAGGCGCTTCTGTGGACGTGAAAGAGACTCCTGGAAGGTATGTTGCCTCCCTGGTGCCAGGGTTAAGGATGTCTCTGAACGGACAGAGGGCATTCTGAAGGGGGAGGGTGAACAGCCAGAGGTTGTAGTACACATCGGTACCAATGCCATAGGCAGGACGAGTGATGAGGTCCTCCAAGGGGAGTTTAGGGAGTTAGGTAGTAAGTTAAAAAACAGGGTTGTAATCTCCGGATTACTCCCTGTGCCACGTGCCAGTGAGGCTATAAATAGGAAGGTAGTGCAGCTAAACACGTGGCTGAGCGGCTGGTGCAGAAGGGAGGGTTTTAGATATCTGTACCATTGGGCTCTCTTCAGGGACAGATGAGACCGGTACAAGAAGGACGGGTGGCATCTAAACTGGAAGGGCACTAATATCCTGGCGCAAGGTTTGCGAGCGTCACTCGTGAGGGTTTAAACTAGTGTGGCGGGGCGTGGGGGTGGGGGGAACCAGAGCAGTAGGACAGCTAGTGAAGTAAATGAGGAGGACATAGTAAATAAGGCCAGTAGAACTATGAGGAAGAGCAGGCAAGGAGATGTTGCTGAGCACAGCGGGACTGCTGGTCTGAAGTGCATTTATTTCAATGCGAGAAGTATAACAGGTAAAGCAGATGAACTTCGAGCTTGGATTACTACTTGGAAATATGATGTTGTTGCTCTTGCAGAGACTTGCTTGAGGGAAGGGCAGAATTGGCAGCTAAGTGTTCCAGGCTTTAGAAGCCTCAGGCGGAATAGAGGGGGATGTAAAAGGGGTGGGGAAGTTGCATTACTGGTTAAGGAGAACATCACAGCTGTACTGCGGGAGGACACCTCAGAGAGGTCATGCAGCGAGGCAATATGGGTGGAGCTCAGGAATAGGAAGTGTGCAGTCACGATGTTGTGGGTTTACTACAGGGTCCCAACAGCCATTGGGAGGTAGAGAAGCAGATATGTTGACTGAATTTTGAAATATGCAAAGGTAACAGGGTTGTAGTTGTGGGTGATTTTAACTTTCCCAATATTGACTGAGACTCACTTAGTGCTAGGGGCTTGGATGGGGCACAATTTGTGAGGAGCATCCAGGAGGGCTTCTTGAAAAAGTATGTTCATAGGCCAACTAGGGCTGGGGCCATTCTGGACCTGGCACTGGGGAATGAGCGAGGCCAGATGGTTGAAGTTACAGTGGGGGAGCATTCGGGAGCAGTGACCATAATTCCATAAGTTTTAAGGTACTTGTGGATAAGGATAAGAGTAGTCCTGGCGTCTTTTGGGCCTCCTTATCTCGAGAGACAATGGATACGCGCCTGGAGGTGGTCAGTGGTTTGTGAAGCAGCGCCTGGAGTGGCTATAAAGGCCAATTCTGGAGTGACAGGCTCTTCCACAGGTGCTGCAGAGAAATTTGTTTGTTGGGGCTGTTGCACAGTTGGCTCTCCCCTTGCGCCTCTGTCTTTTTTCCTGCCAACTACTAAGTCTCTTCGACTCGCCACAATTTAGCCCTGTCTTTATGGCTGCCCGCCAGCTCTGGCGAATGCTGGCAACTGACTCCCACGACTTGTGATCAATGTCACACGATTTCATGTCGCGTTTGCAGACGTCTTTATAACGGAGACATGGACGGCCGGTGGGTCTGATACCAGTGGCGAGCTCGCTGTACAATGTGTCTTTGGGGATCCTGCCATCTTCCATGCGGCTCACATGGCCAAGCCATCTCAAGCGCCGCTGACTCAGTAGTGTGTATAAGCTGGGGGTGTTGGCCGCTTCAAGGACTTCTGTGTTGGAGATATAGTCCTGCCACCTGATGCCAATTATTCTCCGAAGGCAGCGAAGATGGAATGAATTGAGACGTCGCTCTTGGCTGGCATACGTTGTCCAGGCCTCGCTGCCGTAGAGCAAGGTACTGAGGACACAGGCCTGATACACTCGGACTTTTGTGTTCCGTGTCAGTGCGCCATTTTCCCACACTCTCTTGGCCAGTCTGGACATAGCAGTGGAAGCCTTACCCATGCGCTTGTTGATTTCTGCATCTAGAGACAGGTTACTGGTGATAGTTGAGCCTAGGTAGGTGAACTCTTGAACCACTTCCAGAGCGTGGTCGCCAATATTGATGGATGGAGCATTTCTGACATCCTGCCCCATGATGTTCGTTTTCTTGAGGCTGATGGTTAGGCCAAATTCATTGCAGTCCTGGCGTGAAGCTGCAAAATTGGGAGAAGGCTAATTATAACAATATTAGGCAGGAACTGAAGAATTTGTATTGGGGGCGGCTGTTTAAGGGTAAATCAACATCTGATATGTGGGAGTCTTTCACACGTCAGTTGATTAGAATCCAGTACAAGCATGTTCCTGTGAGGAAGAAAGAGAAGTTTGGCAAGTTTCGGGAAGCTTGGATAACACGGGATATTGTGAGCCTAGTCAAAAACAAAAAGGAAGCATTTGTAAGGGCTGGAATGCTAGGAACAGATGACGCACTTGATTAATATAAAGACAGTAGAAAGGAACTTCAGCAATGGGTTAGGAGGGCTAAAAGAGGTCATGAAAAGTTTTTGGCAAACAGAATTAAGGAAAATCCCAAGGCTTTTTATACATATATAAAGAGCAAGAAGGTAACCAGGGAAAGGGTTGGCCCACTCAAGGACAGAGATGGGAATCAATGCGTGGAGCCAGAGGAAGTGGGTGAGGTGCTAAATGAGTATTTTGTATCAGTATTCACCAAGGAGAAGGACATGGTGGATGATGAGCCTCGGGAAGGGAGTCTCAGTCATCTCATTATCAATAAGGAGGAGGTGTTGGGTGTCTTGCAAAGCATTAAGTTAGATAAGTCCTCAGGGCCTGATGGGATCTACCCTAGATTACTGAATGTGGCATGGGAAGAAATTGCTGGGGCATTGACAGAAATCTTTGCATCCTCATTGGCTGCAGGTCAGGTCCCAGAGGACTGGAGAATAGCCAATGTGATTCCTTTGTTTAAGAAGGGTAGTGAGGATAATCCAAGCAATTATAAGCCGGTGAGCCTTACGTCAGTGGTCGGGAAACTATTAGACAGGATTCTTCGGGACAGGATTTACTCCCATTTGGAAACAAACGAACTTATTAGGGAGAGACAGCATGGTTTTCTGAAGGGGAGGTCGAGTCTTACGAATTTGATGGAGATTTTTGAGGAAGTGACGAAGATGATTGATGAGGGAAGGGCGGTGGATGTTGTCTATATGTACTTTCGTAAAGCCTTTGACAAGTTCCCGCATGGAAGACTGGTGCAAAAGCTGAAGTCACACGGGATCAGAGGTGAGCTAGCAAGATGGATACAGAACTGGCTCAGTCAGAGAAGGAAGAGGGTAACAGTGGATGGATGTTTTCTGAACGGAGGGATGTGACTAGTGGTGTTCCGCAGGGATCAGTGCTGGGATCCTTGCTGTTTGCAGTATATATATATGATCTGAATGAAAATGTAGCTGGTCTGATGAGCAAGTTTGTGGACAACACAAAGGTTGGTGGAGTTACGGATAATGATGAGGATTGTCAGAGTATAAAGCAGGATATAGATCGGTTGGAGACGTGGGCGGAGAAATGGCAGATGGAGTTTAATCCGGACAAATGTGAGGTAATGCATTTTGGAAGGTCTAATGCATGTGGGAAGTATACAGTTAAATGGCAGAATTCTTAGGAGTATTGACAGGCAGAGAGATCTGGGCGTACAGGTCCACAGGTCACTGAAAGTGGCAACGCAGGTGGATAAGGTACTCAAGAAGGAATACGACATGCTTGCCTTCATCGGTCGGGGCAGAGAGTATAAAAATTGGCAAGTCATATTGCAACTGTGCAGAACCTTAGTTCGGCAACACTTAGAATATTGCGTGCAATTCTGGTCGCCACACTACCAGAAGGACGTGGAGGCTTTGGAGAGGGTACAGAGGAGGTTTACCAGGATGTTGCCTGGTCTGGAGGGCATTAGCTATGAGGAAAGGTTGGAAAAACTCGGATGGTTTTCACTGGAACAATGGAGGTGGAGGGACGACATGATAGAGGTTTACAAATTTTTGAGCGGCAAGGACAGAGTGGATAGTCAGAAGTTTTTTCCCAGGGTGGAAGAGTCAGTTACTAGGGGACATCGGTTGAAGCTGCTCGGTGCAAAGTTTAGAGGGGGTGTGCGAGGCAAGTTTTTTACACAGAGGGTGGTGAGTGCGTGGAACTTGCTGCCAGGGGAGGTGGTGGAAGCAGATACGATAGCGACGTTTAAGCGACATCTTGACAAATATATGAATAGGAAGGGAAGAGAGGGACAAAAACAAGAAATGCTGGAATCACTCAGCAGGTCTGGCAGCATCTGTGGAAAGAGAAGGGTCACTGACCCGAAACGTTAACTCTGCTTCTCTTTCCACAGATGCTGCCAGACCTGCTGAGTGATTCCAGCATTTCTTGTTTTAGTTTCAGATTTCCAGCATCCGCAGTATTTTGCTTTTATTTTAGGGAATAGAGGGATATGGGCCCCGGAAGTGCAGAAGGTGTTAATTTCGGCAGGCATCAAGATCGGCGCAGGCTTGGAGGGCCGAATGGCCTGTTCCTGTGCTGTATTGTTCTTTATTCTTTGTTGTTCTTTGTTCTATAAGTAGGTGGTAGGGAATATGGGATTAGCGTGTAAGTGGGTGGTTGTTGGTTGGCACAGCCTCGAAGGGCCTGCTTCAGTGCTGTTGCTCTTTATAACAAAGTGGAGATTGCCTTAATGACTGACTGACGGGGGTTCCAATGAAACTAGAGTCCTTTTTTTAAATAAGGTCAAGTCCAAAGCTGCAATTAACGTACTGGAAATGCCGATTGGAATATGAGTCGCAGAAAATCTCCTCTCTTAAACTTTCCTATTCTTGCAATTTCGAAGATAGGCTGAGGCAGCTTAGTTTCTGATTACCTGTTTTTTTACGAATAGAAACTGGCAGTGAGCAGAGAAATTTTCTTGCTGCTTTGCAGACCGAGACCTCTTTGTTTCCTCTTGAAGGCAGGCCCCGGAGATGTTGATTTGCAGCTACAAGGCTCAGAAAGCAGACTGGTTGAAAAAGGATGGCTTCTCGGTCATGTGGCCGGAACCCTTCAACCAGCTGCCGCACTTATTGTTGGTGAAATGAACTCCCCCTCCGCTATTTTGAACATAGATGCAAATAAACCTTACAATGCTGAGTATAATGTCAGCTGACAATAATACGCATATGCACAAAAATACTGTAACTAACGGTTGGTTTTCATCCATTGGTGATAGTACAAGTGAAGTTTGTGACGTCAGGTTCAAGTGATATTAGCTGTGTTCAGCTTGTGCAGTTTACCTGATATTTGCTGTGATCATGTCAAGCAATATTTGCTGTTCCCACATTAAGTGATATTTAAATCATGCTTGTTGTGGTCATTTTACGTGCTATTTGGCTGTGTTCAGTTTCAATCATATTTGGTTCTTCCAGTTTATTTGATTTTTGCTGTATCCCTTTTAAATGATATTTGCTCTGTTCATGTTAACTGAAAGTTGCTGTGAAAAATTTAAGTGACATTTCGAGCGTCTAGTTTAAGTGTTGTTTTCTGTTTCCAGTTTAAGTGGCATTTTCTATAGTCATTTTAAGTAATATTTGCTGTGACCAGTTGAAGTGATATTTTCTGTGTACTGTTGAATTAATATACTCTGCTATTAGCTCAAGTGACATCTGTTGTATCTAATGTGAGAAATCTTTGCTGTGGTTTTCTTAAATGGTATTTTCCGTGGCAAATGTAATTATTTTTTCTATGATTGAGTGTTTGCATGTTTATGTACCCCCTCCCATGTCCACTGTCGACTGTGGCTGCTCCAGTTTGGCTCAACCTTGAAACTCCCTGGGTTGGAGGGTTGGCTGCAGGCAGCACCGGATTGTTAGATTTCAGTTTAAAATTCGCATTTTGATACTGTATTCGCTTTAACAAATAATAAGGTCAAGGAAGCCATTTTCAGATTAACATTTCTCTTTTCAGCCGTTTCATACTCTGCATTTTGTATTCTTTGTTATCGACATGCATTAATTCTGCATAAAGTATAACAAGTCATGATTATAAAAGTAATAGAACACGATTAAGTTATAATGAGTGCATTATTGCAATTGATAAATGTATTACAAAGTCTATTCATTTATTTAAAGTATTAATGAATAACAACTGTTTAAGTTGAAAGTTTCTGCAAAGTTCATTTTCTTACGAAATTGAAATCTTTCTGAACTCTGATAAGTTACTGTACACCATGACCTAGTCAGAGTCTAGCTTATGAATACCGAGTTGCTCAGCATCATATTGAAACTGGATGGGTAAAGAAAACATTGTTCTCCATGGATAACACATTGCTGCCGATTCAAACCAGGTGTTATCATGCGATTAAGAACCAACGAAGTTTACCAAACAACAGCTAGTACCAATCATTAAGGCAACAATACGTTAACTGTGACATGCATGATAGTGATCTAAGGGATAACAACAAGGGTTCCATCAGGTTTCTGTGTTCGACAGACTCTGACGTTTCCGGAGTTTGCACCACATTTTATTCCTGCAAGCCGGTTCAATATCAAGAGCAGAGACCTGAGAGCTTGAAAGCGACCCATATTTCAACACACAATGAAACTGGCTAAAGCTGTAAATGCCATTATCCTAAGTTTATGAATTATGTCTTTCATATCCTAAACTTTCTTATATTTGTTATCCAAAGATTCCTGCTATTGTCTTATTTGTTTAATTCTCTTTTTCTCTTCATTTTAGGAAAATTAACGTTGCCAGCAAATTGGAACAACTGAAATTTATCAGGCAACGAATTTGGCTAAAAACAAAATATTAGGGTGAAACAAAGTACATGGGATCACAAGTATCCATTTCCTTGCCGTTTCCTTTGCATCAAGGATTTAAGCATTTCCCAGAATCATTGAAACAGAATTGAGAGAATGGGATTAGGAGCAGCGACCCTTTTTTCACATCCTGCTTCCTGCAAGAACTCCATTTCATTCTCACAGTTTCTCCTTCTCCGACACATCTGCTCTGATGATGCAACCTTCCACAACAACGCCTCTAATATATTTTTCTTGTTCCTCAACCGAGAATTCCCCGCCCCCCGCCCGCCCCGCTGTGGTTGACAGGGTCCTCAACTGTGTCCCGCTCATTTCCTGCACTTGTGCCCTCACCCCTTCTTTTCCCTCTCAGAACCACGACAGGTTTTCTCTTGTCCACACTTTGCACCCCGCCAGCCTACACATTCAGAGGATTATCCTTGGCCATTTCCACAACCACCAGCATAATGCCAACAGAAAACACATCTCCCCCCTCCCCTCTCCTCTCAGCATTCCGAGAGGATCATTTGCGTCGCAACAACCTGGCCCACTCCTCCATTAGCCCGACACCTCGTCCCCTTCCCACCGCACCTTCCCATGCAATCGCAGGATGTGTAATACCTGCCATTTTACCTCTTCTCTCTTCACTATCCATGGCCCTAAACACTCATTTCAGATGAAGCAGCCATTTACTTGTACATCTATCAATTTAGTATACTGTACTCGCTGCTCACAATGCGGTCTCCTCTACATTTGGGAGACGAAACGCGGATCAGGTGACCGCATTTCCGAACACCTCCACTGAGCCCGGAAACATAAACCAGATCTTCCTGTCGCTTGCCATTTCAACACACATCCCTGCTGTCATTCCCACATCTCTGACCTGGGCTTGCTGCATTGTTCCAGTGACCATCAATGCAAGCTGGAGAACAGCAACGTTAACTCTGTTTCTCTTTTCTCAGATGCTGCCAGACCTGCTGAGTGGTTCCAGCATTTCTTGTTTTTATTTCTTGCCTTTACTTGTGGTCTCCTTAATGTGAGCCTATCTTTTCCAGAACTCCTGGATTGAAGTCCTACAATCAGACATCCGTCACTGTCACAGTACCATATCAGCTCTTCCCAAATGACAAACAACATCCTGTGTGACTGAAATAAACATTACCTTTTCCTCCTCGAGTTCTCGACCTGTCTGCAGCAATTGACTGAGTTGATTAGTCAATCCTCCAAATCTCTCCACCATCGTCCCCGAGTCTGGAACTGCAATCATCTGCTTCCATTCTTATCTTTATAATGATCGCCAGAATATCGACATCAGTAGATTATATTTCAATTTCTGCAGCAACGTCTCTGTTTATCTCGAAAGGTCTATTTCTCACTTACATTCTGTCTGCCAGTGACATCATCCAAAAACAGAATGTCAGTTTCAATATTGGTGCTGAAGACACCAAACTCTACCTCACCCTGACATTTCTCGTTTCTCTGTTGTCTCTGGATTGTCACACGGCTTGTCATAAATCTGGTACTGGGTGAACAGCAATGTCCTGCAATTAAATATTGGAAAGGCTGAAGCCATTTACTTTGTTCCTTGCCACAAACTTTACTCTCCAGCCAGAATTCCTTTTCCTGGAAACTAGCTGAGACTGAACCATATTTTTTGCAAACTTGGTCAGATCATTGACATCGGGATGAGCTTACAACCACAAGCCTGCACCTTTGACAAGCTCCCTCATGGCAGACTGGTCTAAAAGGTGAAGTCACACGGGCAACTGGCTGCATCATAGAAAACAGAGGGGAGCAGTGAAAGGGTGCTTTTCTCAATGGAGGGATGTGACTAGTGGTAATCTGCAGAGATCAGTGCTGGGACCTTTGATGTTTGTAGTATATATAATTGATTTGGAGGAAATTGTAGCTGGTCTGATGAGTAAGTTTGTGGACAACACAACGGTGTGTGGAGTTGTGGATAGTGATGAGGATTGCCAAAGGATACAGCAGGATATAGATCGGTTGGAGACTTTGGCGGAGAAATGGCAGATGGAGTTTAATCCGGACCAGTGTGAGGTAATGCATTTTGGAAGGTCTAATGCATGTGGCAAGTATACAGTAAATGGCAGAATCATTAGGAGTATTGACAGGCAGAGAGATCTGGGCAGACAGGTCCACATGTCACTGAAAGTGGCAGCGCAGGTGGGTAGGTTGGTCGAGAAGGCATATGGCATGCTTCCCTTCATCGTTCCGGCCATAGAGTATAAAAATTGGCAAGTCATGCTGCAGCTGTACAGAACTTTAGTTAGGCCACACTTAGAATATTGCGTGGAATTCCGGTCGCCACACTACCAGAAGGACATGGAGGCTTTGGAGAGGGTACAGACGAGGTTTACCAGGATGTTGCCTGGTCTGGAGGGCATTAGCTATGAGGAGTGATTGGAAAAACTCGGATTGTTTTCATTGGAATGACGGAGATGGAGGGGCGACATGATAGAGGTTTACAAAGCTATGAGCGGCATGGACAGAGTGGATGGTCAGAAGCTTTTTCCCAGGGTGGAAGAGTCAGTAACTAGGGGACATAGGTTTAAGGTGAGAGGCGTAAAGATTAGAGGGGTTGTGCGAGGCATGTTCTTTACACAGAGGGTGGTGAGTGCCTGGAACTTGCTGCCGGGGGAGGTGGTGGAAGGAGGTACGATTGCAACGTTTAAGAGGCATCTTGAAAATACATGAATAGGATGGGAATAGAGGGGTATGGACCCCCGAAGTGCAGAAGGTTTTAGGTTAGGCAGGCATCAAGATTGGCGTAGGCTTGGAGGGCCAAATGGCCTGTTCCTGTGCTGTTCTGTTATTTGTTCTGTGATTGTTCATCTCAATGACCCATTCCTCTTCCCCCGTTTCACCTCAAATGCTGCTGAAATCTGATCCGTGTCTTTGCCAGCTCCAGATTTGAATGTTCAAACACACTCCTGGCCGACCTCCCACATTCTACACTCGTATTTGTTATTCTATGTATATGGAGGAATCATACTCTGTGTGTCCGCTGACAGAACCAGCTGCTGCCCACGTTTACTGAAGCTCATGAATGATAACCAGGGAGGAAATCTGATCAGAAATCCTGGAGCCAATCAAACAGCAGTCAGCACAAATTACCCCAACTTCCAGTAAGGTGGGTCACATGACCAGGCTCTGCTCCTGTCTCCGACTCCAGTTTTTGACTACCCACGACCAAAGCAGGAGCACAGCCTAAACGGCAGGTATGCCGAATGCCACATCTCAAATCCTGACCAGGAATTCTTCCCCAATCCCTGTCCACTTCCGTTCCACCAAATTCCCCTTGTCCTCATTGCTCCACTGTAATAATTTGAAGAATCGTGGACGAACATATCAATCCTGTTGCAAATGATACCCTGTCAATCACAACAATCTGCCAAGCTATAAATCGCTCTGAACTTACTTCACTCCGCTCCTCCCTTGTCATCTATTGTTGAACAGCATTTGTTATGCACCTCTGATTCTGCTGCACCGTCAGCAGGCTTTTCCCCAATAAACTGTACCCAGGGCATCGTAAATTCCAACCCTACACCATTTCAACTCTCTTCTTGCCTTCCAACCCCATCTGGAATTCGATATCTCTCACGACGTGCTCATCAATCTCGCACTCTCTATACTTTTCCACTCATACGTGATGTCACGCTGTTTTAACCTGCTCTATTATGTCTCCTGAGATTTCTATTTGGATGTGTGCAGTGCTTTGTTCATGCAAGTTGTCATGGTCACCAGTTTCTTGCCACCCCATACTCTACGGTCTGGCTTAACCTGCTTCTTTCCCCATTGCAGTGGAAAGTATGTTGGCACAGTGAATACCCAAAGGAAGAGAGGAACCATCAGAAGTCGAGTGATACTAGGCAGCTTTCCTATAACTGCTGGAGCCTGCTTAGATTGGAGAACCTGTGCAATGGGAATTGAGTCATATTTTTTTCAATATAACTTATCACTTCAATGTGAGATTGAAACCAGTCTGCATTCCTCTTCGCACGTTTACCGTTGGTAGTCAAAGCTGGCTCATAGATGACGTCTCTGATGTGGGCCCACTTGGTGTCAGCATCTCCTGTGGGAGTCTTTTGAAGGGCTGTTGCAAGTGAATTTAGAAATTTTTGGAACAACTGTGGATGAGAAATCCTGTTCGTGTTGTTGCACGGGTGGCCCTTCTGCTTGGAATGATGCAACTTCTTTGGTCTGAGTCTAACCTTGCTGCACACCAGGTAGCGGTCGGTGTCGCAGTCCGCACTGTGGAAGCTGCGTGTGATTTGAACACTGTTTAAGGAGGCTCACCTTGTGACGATGAGGTCCAGCTGGTGCCAACGACGCGATCTTGGGTGCCTCCATGAAACCTGATGACAGGGTTCAGTATGAAAGAACGAGTTGGTGATGCAGAGGTTATGATAGGTGCACAACTCAAGCAGTCTCTGCCCATTCTCATTCATCCTTCCAACATCATAGTGCCCAAGGCAGGAGGGCCATGAGTCATGGTCGGCCCCAAACCTGGCATTAAAGTCCCCCAGCAGGAACATGTGTTCGCTCTTGGGGATGCTACTAATGATATTATGGAGTTCCTCGTAGAACTGGTCTTTAGCTTCAGGTGGGGAACAGAGTGTTGGAGCATAGATGCTGAGGAGGTGTAATGGACCATAGGTGCTGAGCAGTCGGATGGACAGTATGCGTTCCGAGCCATTTGAGGGAGGCTCTATCATGCTGAGCAAGGAGTCTCTGATGGCTTGAGATCCACTCGCGGGGAGGCGTGCAAAGAGGAATGCAGACTAGTTTCAATCTCATCTTTAAGAGCTGGAACCTGTCATAGCCGCTAAGTGCATTGCACTGTTGAACTACAAGAAATCCCCCAGCGAGTTAACATCCGTAGCACTTCAAGCAGCCAGAAGCACTGCACAAAGAACAGCCAGGTGCTGCGCAAATGACTACTGGCAACACCTATGCAGTCATATTCAGCTGGCCTCAGACACCGGAAACATCAGAGGAAAGTATGATGGCATTAAGAGAGCTTTTGAATTAGAATTAGAACATTACAGCGCAGTACAGGCCCTTCGGCCCTCGATGTTGCGCCGACCTGGGAAACCATCTGACCTACACTATTCCATTTTCATCCATATGTCTATCCAATGACCACTTAAATGCTCTTAAAGTTGGCGAGTCTTCTACTGTTGTAGGCAGGGCGTTCCACGCCCCTACTACCGTCTGAGTAAAGAAACTACCTCTGACATGTGTCCTATAGCTATCACCCCTCAACTTAAGCCATGTCCCCTCGTGTTTGCCATCACCATCCGAGAAAAAAGACTCTAACTATCCACCCTTTGTAACCCACTGATTATCTTATATGTCTCTTTTAAGTCACCTCTCCTCCTCCGTCTCTCCAACGAAAACAACCCCAAGTCCCTCAGCCTTTCCTCGTAAGACCTTCCCTCCATACCAGGCAACATCCTCGGAAATCTCCTCTGCACCCTTTCCAGAGCTTCCACATCCTTCCTATAATGCGGTGACCAGAACTGCACGCAATACTCCAGGTGCGGTCTCACCAGAGTTTTGTACAGCTGCAGCATGACCTCGTGGCTCCGAAACTCGATCCCCCGACTAATAAAAGCTAACACACCATATGCCTTCTTAACAGCCCTATTAACCTGGGTAGCAACTTTCAGGGATTTATGTACCTGGCCACCAAGATCTCTCTGTTCATCTACACGACCAAGAATCTTCCCATTCGCCCAGTACTCTGCATTCCTGTTACTCCTTCCAAAGTGAATCACCTCACACTTTTCCGCATTAAACTCCATTTGCCATCTCTCAGCCCAGCTCTGCAGCCTATCTATGTCCCTCTGTAACCTGCAACATCCTTCGGCACTATGCACAACTCCACCGACCTTAGTGTCATCCGCAAATTTACTAACCCACCCTTCTACACCCTCATCCAGGTCATTTATAAAAATGACAAACAGCATTGGCCCCAAAACAGATCCTTGCGGTACACCACTAGTAACTAAACTCCAGGATGAACATTTGCCATCAACCACCACCCTCTGTCTTCTTTCAGCTAGCCAATTTCTGATCCAAAGCTCTAAATCACCTTCAACCCCATACTTCCGTATTTTCTGCAATAGCCTACCGTGGGGAACCTTATCAAACGCCTTACTGAAATCCATATACACCACATTCACTGCTTTACCCTCATCCACCTGTTTGGTCACTTTCTCGAAAAACTCAGTAAGGTTTGTGAGGCACGACCTACCCTTCACAAAACCATGCTGACTATCGCTAATGAACTTATTCTTTTCAAGATGATTATAAATCATGTCTCTTATAAACTTTTCCAAGATTTTACCCACAACCGAAGTAAGGCTCACAGGTCTATAATTACCAGGGCTGTCTCTACTCCCCTTCTTGAACAAGGGGACAACATTTGCTGTCCTCCAGTCTTCCGGCACTATTCCTGTCGACAATGACGACATAAAGATCAAGGACAAAGGCTCTGCAATCTCCTCCCCGGCTTCCCAGAGAATCCTGGGATTAGTCCCATCTGGCCCAGGGGACTTATCTATTTTCACACTTTCCAAAATTGCTAACACCTCCTCCTTGTGACCCTCAATCCCATCTAGCCTAGTAGTCTGAATCTCAGTATTCTCCTCGACAACATTTTATTTCTCTACTGTAAATACTGACGAAAAATATTCATTTAACGCTTTCCCTATCTCCTCTGATTCCACACACAACTTTCCACTACTATCCTTGATTGGCCCTAATCTAACACTAGTCACTCTTTTATTCCTGATATCCCTATGGAAAGCCTTAGGGTTTTCCTTGATCCTATCCGCCAATGACTTCTCGTGTCCTCTCCTTACAATTCTTAGCTCTCCCTTTCGATCCTTCCTGGCTGGCGTGTAACTCTCAAGCGCCCTAACTGAGCCTTCACGTCTCAACCTAACATAAGCCTTCTTCTTCCGCTTGACAAGCGCTTCAACTTCTTTAGTAAACCACGGCTCCCTCGCTCGGCAACTTCCTCCCTGCCTGCGAACCATCAAGAAGCTCGCCCCCCTCAAATATAAATCAGGGGATATAATCGCTGACCAACGAAAGCAAATGGACCGCTGGGTTGAGCACTACCGAGAACTGTACTCCAGGGAGATTGTTGTCACTGAGACTGCCCTCAATGCAACCCAGCCTCCACCAGTTATGGATGATCGGGACGTGCAGCCAACAAAACCGGAAGTCAGTGATGCCATTGATTGTCTAGCCAGTGGAAAAGCCCCTGGAAAGGACGGCATTACCCCTAAAATAATCAAGAGTGCCAAGCCTGCTATACTCCAGGCACTACATGACCTGCTTTGCCTGTGCTGGGACGAGGGAGCAGTATCTCAGGACATGCACGATGTCAATATCATCACCCTCTATAAAAACAAAGGTGACCGCAACAATTACCGTGGAATCTCCATGCTCAGCATAGTGGTGAAAGTCTTTGCTCGAGTCGTTTCAAACAGGTTCTAGAAGCTGGCCGAGCACGTCTGCCCTGAGGCAGTGTGGCTTTCGTGCAGAGAGACCGAACATTGACATGCTGTTCCCCCTTCGTCAGATACAGGAGAAATGCCGTGAACAACAGATGCCCCTCTACATTGCGTTCATTGATCTCACCAAAGACTTTGACCTCGTCAGCAGACGTGGTCTCTTCAGACTACTAGAAAAGATTTGGTGTTCTCCAAAGCTATGACGTATCGTCACCTCATTCCATGACAATATTCAAGGCACAATTCAACATAGCGGCACCTCATAAGACCCCTTTCCTATCCTGAGTGGCGTGAAACAGGGCTGTGTTCTCGCACCCACACTTTTTGGGATTTTATTCTCCCTGCTTCTTTCACATGCGTTCAAGTCTTCAGAAGAAGGAATTTTCCTCCGCACAAGATCAGGGGGTAGGTTGTTCAACCTTGCCCGTCTCAGAGCGAAGTCCAAAGTACGGAAAGTCCTCATCAGGGAACTCCTCTTTGCTGACGATGCTGCTTTAACATCTCACACTGAAGAGTGTCTGCAGAGTCTCATCGACAGGTTTGCGGCTGCCTGCAACGAATTTGGCCTAACCATCAACCTCAAGAAAACGAACATCCTGGGACAGGACGTCAGAAATGCTCCATCCATCAATATTGGCGACCACGCTCTGCAAGTGGTTGAAGAGTTCACATACCTGGGCTCAACTATCACCAGTAACCTGTCTCTGGATGCAGAAATCAACAAGCACATGGGAAAGGCTTCCAATGATATGTCGAGGCTGGCCAAGTGAGTGTGGGACAATGGCACGCTGACACAGAACACAAAAGTCCGAGTGTATCAGGCCTGTGTCTTCAGTACCTTGCTCCATGGCAGCGAGCCCTGGACAACGTATGTCAGCCAAGAGCGACGTCTCAATTCATTCCATCTTCGCTGCCTCCGGAGAATACTTGATATCAGGTGGCAGGACCGTATCTCCAACACAGAAGTCCTCGAGGCAGCTAACATCCCCTGCCTATACACACTACTGAGTCAGCGACGCTTGAGATGGCTTGGCCATGTGAGCCGCATGGAAGATGGCAGGATCCCCAAAGACACATTGCACAGCGAGCTCGTCACTGGAATCAGATCCACTGTCCGTCCATGTCTCCGCTTTAAAGACGTCTGACAACGTGACATGAATTCCTGCGACATTGATCACAAGTCGTGGGAGTCTGTTGCCAGCATTCGCCAGAGCTGGCGGGCAGCCATAAAGGCGGGGCTAAATTGTGGCGAGTCGAAGAGACGTAGCAGTTTGCAGGAAAAAAGACTGAAGCGCAAGGGGAGAGCCAACTGTGTAACAGCCCCGACAAACACATTTTTCTGCAGCACCTGTGGAAAAGCCTGTCACTCTGGAATTTTTGGCCCAGTGGTTACAACCGCAGCCTCACAAAGCGAGGGACCCGAGTTTGACTCTGGGTACTGCCTGTGCGGAGTTTGCAAGTTCTCCTTGTGACCGCGTGGGTTTTTGCCGGGTGCTCCGCTTTTCTCCCACAGCCAAAGTACATAGACATCGAACAGTGCAGCACAGTGCAGACCCTTCGGCCCACGATGTGGTGCCGAACCTTTAACCCACTCTAAGATCAAACTACCTCCGTACCCTTCATTCTACTATCATCCATGTACCTATCCAAGGGTCGCTTAATTGCCCCTAATGTATCTGCTTCTACTATCAACGCTGGCAGCGCATTCCACGCACCCCCCACTCTCTGTGTAAAGAACCTACCTCTGACATCTCCCCGAAACCTTCCTCCAATCACCTTAAAATTATGCCTCCTGGTGATAGCCCTTTCCACCCTGGGAAAAAGGCCCTGGCTATCCACTCTATCTATGCCTCTCATCATCTTGCACCCCTCTATCAAGTCACCTCTCATCCTTCTTCGCTCCAATGAGAAAAGCCCTAGCTCCCTCAATCTTTCTTCATAAGACATGCCCTCCAGTCCAGGCAGCATCCTGGTAAATCTCTTTTGCACCCTCTCTAAAGCTTCAACATCCTTCCTACAATAAGCCACCAGAACTGAACACAATATTCCAAGTGTGGTCTAACCAGGGCTTTATAGAGATGCAGCATAACATCGCGGCTATTAAACTCAATCCCCCTGTTAATGAAAGCCAACACACCATACGCCTTCTTAACAACCCTATCAACTTGGGTGGCAACTTTGAGCGATCTATGGACATGGGCCCCAAGATCCCTCTGTTCCTCCACAATACCATGAATCCTCTCTTTAAGGCTGTATTCCGCATTCAAATTCGACCTTCCAAAATGAATCACTTCGCACTTTTCCAGGTTGAACTCCATCTGCCACTTCTCAGCCCTATTCTGCATCCTGTCAATGTCCCGTTGCAACCTACAACAGCCTTCCACACTATCCACAACTCCAGAAATCTTCGTGTCATCGGCAAACTTGCTAACCCAGCCTTCCACTTTCTCATCCAAGTCATTTATAAAAATCACAAAGAGCAGAGCTCTCAGAACAGATCCCTGCGGAACACCACCGGTCACCGAGCTCCATGCTGAATACTTTTTATCTATTACCAACCTCTGTCTTCTGTGGGCCAGCCAATTTTATATCCAGACTGCCAACTTTCCCTGTATCCCGTGCCTCCTTTCTTTCTGAATGAGCCTACCATGGGGAACCTTATCAAACGCCTTGCTAAAATCCATATACACCACATCCACTGCTCTTCCTTCATCAATGTGTATTGTCACATCTTCAAATAATTCAATAAGGCTTGTGAGGCAGGACCAGCCCCTCACAAAGCCATGCTGACTGTCTCGAATCAAACCATGCTTTTCCAAGTAATCATAAATCCTATCTCTCAGAATCCTTTCCAATAATATGACCACTACCGACGTAAGACTGACTGGTCTATAATTCCCAGGGTTATCCCTATTCCCTTTCTTGAACAAGGGAATAACATTTGCCACCCTCCAATCATCTGGTACTACTCCAGTGGATAGTGAGGACGCAAAGATCATCGCCAAAGGCGCGGCAATCTATTCCCTCGCTTCCCGTAATATCCTTGGGTTTATCCCGGCTGGCCCCGGGGACTTATCTGTCCTCAAATCAATCAACATTTCCAGCACATCTTCCCTCTTAAAATCAACCTGTTCGAGCTAATCAGCCTGTTTCACTTTGTCCTCACAAACGACCAGGTCCCTCTCACTAGTGAATACTGAAGCAAAGTATTCATTTAGGACCTCCCCTGCCTCCTCCGACTCCAGGCACAAGTTCCCTCCACTATCCCTGATAGGCCCTACCCTCACTCTGCCTTCCTCATGTTCCTTACATAAGTGTAGAACGCCTTGGGATTTTCCTTAATCCTATCCGACAAGACTTTTTCATGTCCACTTCTAGCTCTCCTAAGTCCATTCTTCAGTTCCTTCCTGGCTACCTTGTAACCCTCTAGAGCCCTGTCTCATCCTTTCTTTCCCAACCTTAGCGTCGGGTGGCACACTGGCGCAATGGTTAGCACCGCAACCTCACAGCTCTAGCGACCCAGGATCATTTCTGGGTACTGCCTGTGTGGAGTTAGCAAGTTCTCCCTGTGTCTGCGTGGGTTTCTTCCGGGTTCTCCGGTTTCCTCACACATGCCAAAGACTTGCAGGTTGATAGGTAAATTGGCCGTTATAAATTGCCCCTAGTATAGGTAGGGAAATGTGGGGATATGGTAGGAAAATGAAATTAGTGTAGGATTTGTACAAATGGGTGGTTGATGGTCGGCACAGACTCGGTGGGCCGAAGGGCCTGTTTCAGTGCTGTATCTCTAAATTAAGAAATAAATAATAATATAGCAAGCTTCCTTCTTCCTCTTGACTAGCTGTTCCACATCTCTTGTCATCTAAGGTTCCTTCACCCTACCATCCCTTCCTTGCCTCATCGGGACAAACCTATCCAGCAGTCGCAGGTGATGGGTAAATTGGCCATTGTAAATTGCCCCTGGTGTAGGCAGGTGATAGGGGATATGGGATTACTGTAGGGTTAGCATAAATGGGTGGTTGTTGGTCGGCACAGACTCGGTAGGCCGAAGGGCCTGTTTCAGTGCTGTATCTCTAAATAAATAAATATAAATAAATAAATAGAATTGGCCTGTGCAGCCACTCCAGGCGCTCCTCCACACACCACTGACCACCTCCAGACGCTCACCCATTGTCGCTCCAGATAAGGAGGCCAAAGAAGATATTTTAGCACTAATATCATTTGACACAATTAATTTAATATTATTGCCATGCCCAGTAGAGCCATGTCAAATTCATATCTTTTAACACAGATTTTGTAACTGACTTTTCTTTTAAAATGGACCACACGAGCCGCAAATAATGGCCACCAAAGGTTATCTAACCCGATCAGGGAATTTCTAAACAGCCATACTGTCTCGCAAAATGATACATTCCAGACGAAGAAGTGGCAACTCCACGTATCCTGAGACAATCCAAGAGGCAATCCTGAACTGAATGGGTCTTTCTGAAACAAAGACAGTAATCAAGCAATGAGCCAGATAATGAATAATCACACTAATTCCAACACCATATTTGAGAAAGGGAAATGTGATAATGCACATGGTCAGCTAACCATGTTGGTTTAGTTTTATTCTTTAAGTGCTATCTGAAGAAAGTCACAACAGCAACAGCAAAAAGGGCAGAAAAATCTATGCCTAAATAATTGGAGACTGCAGCATGGTGACGTCTCCAAGCCTGTTCCATTTCGAATCCACCAACACTGCAAAGTGGCCTCGTGTTAACGTGACTGAAAGCAACGAAGTTTGTGGCCTGCAGAAATTCTATCCCGTCAAGAGAATCCGGAAAGCCACTTCAGAACGTCACTCTGGCTGTTGAACTTAGCTAAGCTACACTTCAGGAGTGAAGGTGTCTTTCTCATCGGGTCTGCGACGTGTCTTTTCGACTGCGAGCCATGTGAATTATGAACTATTATTTTGATTATAAGCTGTAAAAGTGCACTATTCTTTTCAACTGTACTTTCCTTAAGTGTGTTTGTGTACGTCGCTGTGTGAGTGAGTGCGATAGTGTTAGATTTCGTGGGGAGTGTTGAATGAACAGTCTAGAGCGTGTGAATTCATGCGATGCAGGACATGTGAAGAGCAGTTCTGGTCTGCAAACAGGATCTGAAATTCTCACATGTAGCTTGTATATTCGAACAGGATCACAAGACAAATAATAATGTACAATGGACACATTCATGGACTGATAACAAAATGCTGCTCATGAACCCATGTTGCAAATAATTTATCAATTGAGTATGTATCGCTGCATGCTCTAATTGTGACTAAGAGCAGCTGATACTAATTGTGGAAAGATCAGGGTGCATATGGAATAACCAGTTTCTACCTGGGGAGGGGGACGGTCTGGAGAAGAGAAATGCTGTCGGTACTTATGCTGTATGGATTATTGTGAATAAACCTATGTGGAAGTAAGACTGGCTCCTGCTTTATCCTTTGACAGATGCATGTTTAAGAAATTTACATTTTGCGCCCTCCCAGGATCAGATCTTGTAATTGGGATGTTTCATGTTCCTTTGTTGATCTCTGTCAGGGCGTGGGATTTGCCTGACTTCAGGCCGTGCAGAACAGGTGAACTAAATATTCAATGAGGCTATGAGTCCCTCCCTCAGGATAATTCAAACCAACAAGGAACCTACTCACCACAAAGTAAAAAATCTGCAATAATTGTAATTCATGTGTGGGAGACGCAGAAGGACGTGGGCATACTTTTGCTGGCAGGTTTGCCTTGAAGATTTTTTAGGGGGTTTGTTGAATGTCGACTTAGTAAGTGTAGAACTGATCCATCCTGATATTGTGCGAAATCGAACATAAAATCACAGAAATATTTGGGAACAACATGTAAAATTACGAGGGAAAATAGACCTTCTTGAGAAAGGAAACGAAAGTATTGAAATAGGAAGATTTTTGAACTGACAAAGGATTGAATCTGATTCATCAGTGAATCCACGTCTTTGGATTCTTATTGTTACAAATGTGAAACCTGTGGCAGCTTTGCCTTTACAGCCAACTGACATAGTCCTCAGGGTTAAAGGTTTCTTGCTGCTGTGTTTAGGTAACCCAGAAGATAAAATGATATCCTGGGGGCCGGAATTGTATTACTTACTTTCCGTGGAACTCTGCAATCTGTTGTCAATCACTTCCGGAACTCTGAGTAAGAGCTGTGCGGCTAACAGCTTCCTCCATCACCTAACAACTGGACACTCGAGCTACAGTTCCTTCAACAAGAAGGCAAGGTTGGCCCTCCCATTAGCCCGAACCCTCGCACACCCATTCTGCAATCCCCCCTGTTACTACGATGGCCCGCCATGTTGTGGGAAGTGATGGTTCATATAACTCCCAAGATTAAGCCTTGAATGCCCCAAGGTTCGATACACAGCATCTTAACTATCCATATTGTGACCTCCCATTTAAAACATGTAACTAAACATTGATGGGGAATTGAAGAGCCTGTATCAGATCCAATGACCCCTCCTCTTGTCCATCGATGACACAAACCTGCGTATTTTCCATGTTCTCCTGATCATTACAATGTCTCTTTTCGGAATTATCACAGCCAATCATGAAGCTCATGGCTTGTTTCAACAAATAGACTAACGACAGTTTATTCATCCTCCAACTACCCTGTGATTTGCCTCTTTCAATCATTCGGTCAAAGATTGAGGCCAAGGTGAGAAGACATTCACTCTGGATGAATGACGGACAAACTGAAACTTTCTTCTTTCACTCCCACAAAAAACACGGCATTTTTGCATTGTTTGCATCAGATTTGGGCAGCTAATAGGCAACTAAAAATTACATCACACATTTGCCATGAAATGGCCTTGTCCAACAGGAGAGAATCTAACCACCTCCCCTTGATATTAATCGTCGTGGTCAGTCCCCAATTACCACATTATCAATATCATACGCGTTATATTTGATCAGAATTTTAACTGGGACAGCCAAATAAATGTTGTTGCTCCAGAGAAGATCAAACGCTGGGATTTATGCAATAAATAACTCACTGACTTTTACATCCACAATCTACAAGGCATAAGTCAGGAATAATGGAATATACTCCACTTTCCTGGATCTGTGCCGCCGCCAACAAAACTCAAGCACCTCAGCAGGATCCAAGCAAATGGACTTGGTTGATGTGCCTCCGTTGCACCATACCAACACTTAATTCATTCCACCTCCAGCACACAGTGGCTGCCGTGTGCACCAAATATAACATCACACCGCAGGAAGTTACTAAATTTATTTCGACAGCTCATTTCAAGCACGAGACAGCTAACACCTAAAAGGATAAGGGTGGCAGACGCATGGAAACATGAACACCTGAAAGTTCCCTCCAACCACAGACATCCTGACTTGGAACGACATCGTCATTTCTTCACAATTACTGGGTCAAAATCCTGGAACCTCCTTTCTCATTGTACTGCGGGTGTACGTAAAGCAGATGGAGTCCAGCGTTTCAAGAAGGTGGCTCTCCACCACGTCCCCAAGAGAAACTAAAGGTGGATAACAAATCGCAGCCTCGCCAGCAATGCCCACATCCAAGGAGCAAGAAGCTTTCACCTTGCTGCCTCAGTCTAAGCCCAGATGTGTTACATTGATGCCCTGCCTGGTTCCGAGCTCAGCACATTCTCTCCCGTTTATGAATAGGCGGTCTCCCAGTTAAAATGGTGATGAGGAGGAATATCTTCTCTTGAAGTTCAATCGCATTTAGAATTCACTTACGCAGAAGTCAGTGGAGTCTGGGTCATTGAATATATTCAAGGCTGGTTTAGACTGACTTTTCATTTACGAGGGACTGAAGACTTACTGTTGTCTGGCAGGAAATTGGAATTACGGCCATGGTCAGATAAGCCATTATGGTATAGAATGGCAGAACATGATCTATGGGCTGAATGGCCGACTCCCTCTTTCATTTCTAATGACCTTAGGTGAGAGGAAATCTGTTGCATCTCTTGCACTTGCATAGAAAGGATTTGCGGGCAAGCAAACCTCATCTTTGATGTGATGGAAGAGTGAATGCAGATATTTTGTTCGCGATTTTAGTTGGACATGGTGGAAATGGAGGAGGATGATTTGTTGAAGGTGGAGGCGGTTGGAATGGAAAGTGAGAATAAGTGAATTAATATCATGGTTCTGGAAGGTAGGGAAGGAGGTGAGGACACTCACTCGGGTGATGGAACAGATAAAGCTGAGGCCTCTGCAAAACTAATGTGAGGAATGCACGGTTAATGTGAAATGAAAAGACGACAGAAGGACTGGTATGGAAAATGTAATCGTTTAAACAAACAAAAGGCGATGAGGAAACTAAGAGAATGGAAGATATTATTTATGCAAAGTGGAGTTTGAGGAAGTGTGGTCAAGATAACTGTGGAAGTTGGTGGATCATAGTAAATATTGATGCAGAGTCTGTACACCTATATTGAGGGAGGAAATTCGTGGAAGAGAAGTAAGGAGTCACAGATGGACCGTTTTCAGGCGAGAGAGGTACAGATATTTCAATGCAAATTTGATTAAATTTTGGAGCTCGATCTGAACAAGGGTTTGACACCGCCACAATGATCGATGTATCGGATAAAGAGGTTGAAAAGGGAAACGGAGTAGCTCGGACAGTGTGTGGGAGAGAACTATATTGAAAATCCTGCCATTGTGTCCAGTTCGAGGCACCACACTTTGAGGCTTCAGAGCAGGTGTAGAAAATGTTCAAGTGAAAATTCCAGGGGTGACAGATGTTTTATGCCGACAGATTAAAGAATCGAGTTTTTCTCCTGAAAGAGGAAATTGAGAGAGAGTTTGATAGAGTTGTTCCTAACCATGGGTTGTTTAAACAGAGTAGATGGAGAGAAACTGCTCTCATTGGCAAACCTGGCGAAAAGCAAAGGACACAGGTTTAAGGGAGTGGCAAAAGAATCAGTGGCGACATGAGGGAAAACGTATGTTTCCAAAGCACGTGTTCAGGATATGAAATGAACGCCTGAGAGAGTGGTGAAGAAAGAATCAATCAGAAGCGAAGTGAATGAACAACTGAAAAGAAAAACAAAGCAGGTCAGTGAGGAGGAGATGGAGGAGTGAGATTAGCTGAGCTGCCCGTGCAGAGAGCTGACATGGTCAAGACAGACCTAATGGCCAACTGCTGTGTTGCATCCATTCTTTACTCCTTTTTATTTGAATATATGAATTGTTGAACGGAATTGCACAGATAAAGAGTGCATCCAAAGTATAGACGAACATCCGTTACAGGCTTCTCCGACGTTAGGAATTTAATTTCTGAATAGTCATGCAGAGCGCAGTCCATCACTAAAACAACATGACATCCACAGATGGGACTCATGATTTTTCTCGGACTTCCTTTATTTCTGTTTAACACAGCTTCCAGTTATATGGCGCACTGACACGGAACACAAAAGTCCGAGTGTATCAGGCCTGTGTCCTCAGTACCTTGCTCTATGGCAGCGAGGCCTGGACAACGTATGCCAGCCAAGAGCGACGTCTCAATTCATTCCATCTTCGCTGCCTTCGGAGAATACTTGGCATCAGGTGGCAGGACTATATCTCCAACACAGAAGTCCTTGAAGCGGCCAACATCCCCAGCTTATACACACTACTGAGTCAGCGGCGCTTGAGATGGCTTGGCCATGTGAGCCGCATGGAAGATGGCAGGATCCCCAAAGACACATTGTACAGCGAGCTCGCCACTGGTATCAGACCCACCGGCCGTCCATGTCTCCGTTATAAAGACGTCTGCAAACGCGACATGAAATCGTGTGACATTGATCACAAGTCGTGGGAGTCAGTTGCCAGCATTCGCCAGAGCTGGCGGGCAGCCATAAAGACAGGGCTAAATTGTGGCGAGTCGAAGAGACTTAGTAGTTGGCAGGAAAAAAGACAGAGGCGCAAGGGGAGAGCCAACTGTGCAACAGCCCCAACAAACAAATTTCTCTGCAGCACCTGTGGAAGAGCCTGTCACTCCAGAATTGGCCTTTATAGCCACTCCAGGCGCTGCTTCACAAACCACTGACCACCTCCAGGCGCGTATCCATTGTCTCTCGAGATAAGGAGGCCCAAAAGAAAGTTATGATTAGTTGCTTATTGTGATCAGATTTGTCCAGACTTGGGGGTGGGGGTGGGGATGGGCCCAATTCAATTTTAGTGGAAAATATATTCCATCAACAGGGAATTAGCACAACTGTCGTAATCTGTTTGTTCAAAGATAAAGAAAAACTGTTCGAACAATTTTGCAACCTGTGTATCCCCATAGAGATCCGGGAGGGTATAAAGTTAATGCACTGGGAATGTGTCACCTCAGAATTTATTTCAGAGATATTACCTGCAGCACAAACAGACCGATCACTCCAAGCAGAAAATGCACGGACCAATTCAATGGGTCAGGAAAATATTCTATGTGATCCTTGTTGTAATTGGCGTTCCTGGTAAGTATCTATAACGAATGAAGTTTTGTAAATCTGTGTATGAGCTGGTTTCTTCCATTACCATGGGAATAATAATATTACATGCGATCGAATGGTTACAGTTACACAGACACACACTCAATAATATAATTGCATTAATTTCCTGAATTATCTGTGCAGTTTGAATCTGTTGTCTCAACTGTTTCTAGCTCAAGACACTCTGCATTGTAAAGTTATTGAATTATGTGGAATGTTGTGTTCTGTAGAATCACAGCTCAAAGCAGGAAAATCTCAGAGGGGAAGGATTACTGGAATTATCTGTTAGTGTAGAATTGTACTGTGTGTGCGCACTAACTGGAGTGGAGCACCTGACCTCAGCGATCATGTACAACTGGGAGTCTCTGACACTCTAGAATTGTAATGATTGTGGCTGACTAACAGGTGTGGACAATGTAACTCCAGGGAACATGTATTTGCTGGAGTATCTGTAATTGTATTCAGTGCGGGTCCCCATCTTATTCTAATTCTAATTATAGTTGTTGACAGCACCATCAGGTGCTGATTAATTTCCTTCCCGAGCACAGTCCTGAGAAGCGTTTGCTCACAAGTGCACTGCAATAATAAATAGTCCTCTTCAATATTACGAAAAACACTGTTGAATATGACATGTTAATAGACAACTTATTGATTTTACAACACACCATCTGGACATTCGGTGCAACTGGCTTAGGACCGTCTTCCTGCTCTGCACGAGCCTCCCTCCATTCCAGCTCATCTAATCCTATCAGCATATCCGTCCAATCCTGTCTCCATCATGCACTAACCTCACTTCTTCTTATTTTTTCTTCCATTGCAACTACTGCAAGAGGTCTCAATTACACGTTCTCAGCAGCACAAGTAAATAGGTCTCTCTTGAATTCCATCCCGTATTTACTGATGACCATCTTATTTTGAGGAAATACAGAACTGGTCACCAGTAAAGTGGGGATATCAAGTCCACGTTTTCCCTCTCGAACCCTTTTAAAAAAAATTTAAAGGCCTCTATTAGTTCAACAATCATCCTTCTCTTATCGACATCATGGAGCCACAACAGATATCCCAATAACTATAATCTCCCTGCTATGGTATTATTTTTGTGAAGAATACGTGCACCTGCTGGTTACCCTGGATATTTTTATCATGTGTAGTCCAGAAGAGTACACATTATTTACGTGTTCAATCACCACCTTTCTAATACGTTATTATAACACTTTTCTTCTGACGATATTCCTGTAGAAATGGCACAGTGGCGCAGTGGTTAGCACCGCAGCCTCACAGCTCCAGGGACCCGGGTTCGATTCCGGGTACTGCCTGTGTGGAGTTTGCAAGTTCTCCCTGTGTCTGCGTGGGTTTTCTCCGGGTGCTCCGGTTTCCTCCCACAAGCCAAAAGACTTGCAGGTTGATAGGTAAATTGGCCATTCTAAATTGTCACTAGTATAGGTAGGTGGTAGGGAAATATAGAGACAGGTGGGGATGTTTGGTACGAATATGGGATTAGTGTAGGATTAGTATAAATGGGTGGTTGATGTTCGGCACAGACTCGGTGGGCCGAAGGGCCTGTTTCAGTGCTGTATCTCTAATCTAATCTAAAAAAAAACAACTTTGCTTCCTGATATTCCACGAGGCACATTTATTCTTTATTGCTTTGGCACCCTGGGAATGTTGAGGTGAATTGTTTACGATAGTTAGCATTGTTGATAAGAAGACGAAACATTGATTGTCCAACTGCTTTGTATCTGCAAGGATGTGTTATTTGTTCACACAACGAAATGTTAACTCTAGGAGCCTAGTAAATAAGAGACGGACATGCTTTTAGCGTACTCCACTGTAATTACAGAAGTGCAGTGACGGCAGTTGGACCACATGGTTAAGTAATGGAAGAGGCAATTCAAAAGATATCATAATAAGGAATCAGAAGCCCGAAAGATGGAAACTCAGAGTCTTTGCTGGTACAGTTTACAATGGTGTCTGTTGTGTAATTATTCTGAAACACAGGTCAACGTAATGTCAATTCAGTGTCAGGAGAACAAAGGCATCGCCTGTGCCGGCAACATTCAAGGAATCCTGGTCTTGAAGGATCAGAAACGTCCATGTTGTCGTCAGTGCATTTTTGTTAAGTATTTATAACATCTAGCTTAATAAATTATACTGGGTTCATAACTAGCCATTATTTGTAACATGCGAGGTCAGGCACAACTGAGAATCCCATTGTAATCAATTGAAAATTCAGAACTGAGAATTTTTAACTGAAAGTGTTAAAGCCTCAAAACCCCAAAACATACAATGTTGCAACTTGGGGCCAGACGTTGAAAACAGCTAAAACGAAATGACTGGTTGTGAAGTTGAGTGGCATCTTGCTCTGATTAGTCTGACCAGCTGTTTCCATTCAAGAAAAGGAATACATAAGGGGAAAAACCAGACCTAGATCCGCAAGACCTGTGAATAAGATGCCATTGGAATTACCATATAAAATATTGGTCAAAAGCATTGAACGAATATCAATGGAGAAGAGGAATAATTTAGTATTTGAAGCATCCAAGAACCATAGAATCATAGAAGCATAAAATGTCGAAGGCACAGAAAGAGGCCACTTTGACCCATCCTGGCTGAGCCAGCAGAAAAAGGATCCACCTATTCCACTCACACCTTCTAGCATTTGGTTCATAACCCTTCAGATTATGGGAGCTGAGGTGCATATCCAGAGTCCTTTTCAATGAGCTGAGAGTCTCTGCCTCAGCCACCCTTTCAGGCAGTGAGGTTCAGATCCCTACCATCCTCTGGGTGAAAAAATGTTGTCCTCATCTCCCCTCTATTTTTCCAGCAATCCGTTTAAAGCTGTGCCCCCCTCATCACTGACCTCTCTGATAAGGCGAATAAATCCTTCACATCCACTCTATCCAGGCTCCTCAGATTTTGTACATTTCAATCAGATCTCCTCTCAGCCTTCTCTGTTCCAAGGAGAATAATCACACCTGTGCAATCTTTCCTCGTGCCTGCATTTTTTCAGTCCTGGCAACATCCTCGGAAATCTCCTCTGTACCCTCTATCGTGCAATTACATCCTTTATGTAATGAGGTGACCAGAACTGCACACAGTACTCAAGTTGTGACCGAACCAATGAGTTATACAGTTCCAGCATAACCCCCCTGCTCTTTTATTCTATACTGCAGCTAATAAAATAAAGGATTCCATATGCCTTCTGAACCACCTTATTGACCTGACCTGCTACCTTCAGGGGTCTGTGGACATTGACTCCAAGTTCCCTCACTTCTCAGTATTTTCTCATTTATCGTGTCCTCCTTTGTCTTGTTTGACCTCCTAAAATGCACCACCTGACATTTCTCTGGCTGGAATACCATTTGTCACTTTTGTGCCCATCGAGCAGACCATCAGTATCTTCTTGCAGCCGACAGCTATCCCCCTTGCTATCTACCAAAAAAGCCAATCTTCGTCTGGTCTGCAAACTTCTTGATCATGCCCCATACCTTTACGTCCAAATCATTGTTATACCACAAAAAGCAGGGGACCCAGTTCTGAGCTCCCCGGAATACCACTGGAAATAGCCCTCCTGTCATTCAGACATCCAACAACAATTACCCTTTGTTTCCTGCCACAAAGTCAATTTTGTATCCACCGAGGATTGTGTGATAATTACTGTTTCTAAATTACCACATATATCTGGACAGAAGGAACTCATCTGGCTCCAAGCCGAATGGACCTTGTGTTCTTTGCTTCTCTAAATAAGTGGACCATATGGTCACAGAGATCAATCAACTCCAGCAGCTTAAGAATTCTGCAACATTTATGAGAGCATGTAACTTATTGATCTGAAGTCTTGGCCTTCTTTTTTAAAAAGTCAGGAATTGGCATTAATTCATTCAAACATCTGTTTCTATGTGTTATCTTTCTAGAGAAAGTCTTTGTAATTGTTTGTAGTCAGCTGGCATAACAACTGTAGACATTAGTGTCTCTGATAAATTCATCTGAAACCATGAAACATGGAAATAATTGTTTATGACATTTGAATCAATAATAAATAAATTAATATGTGTTGCTATTCCAAGCACTCTAAAGGAAGTCTACCTGCGTTTAAAGGGATATAAACATACTTTAGAATTAGAATTAGAACATTTCAGCAAAGTGCAAGCCCTTCGGCCCTCGATGTTGCGCCGACCTTTGAAACCATCTGACCTACACTATTCCATTTTCATCCATATGTCTATCCAATGACCAATTAAATGCCCTGAAACTTGGCGAGTCTACTACTGTTGCAGGCAGGGCGTTCCACGCCCCTACTACTCTCTGAGTAAAGAAACTACCTCCAGCATCTGTCCTATATCTATCACCCCTCAACTTAAAGCTCTGTCCCCTCGTGTTTGCCATCACCATCTGAGGAAAAAGACTCTCACTATCCACCCTATCGAACCCTCTGATTATCTTATATGTCTCTATTAAGTCACCCCTCCTCCTCCTTCTCTCAAACGAAAACAACCTCAAGTCCCTCAGCCTTTCCTCATAAGACCTTCCCTCCATATCAGGCAACATCCTAGTAAATCGCCTCCGCACCCTTTCCATAACTTCCACATCCTTCCCATAATGCGGTGACCAGAACTGCACGCAATACTCCAGGTGCGGTCTCACCAGAGTTTTGTACAGTTGCAGCATGACATCGTGGCTCCGAAACTCGATCCCCCTACTAATAAAAGCTAACACACCATATGCCTTCTTCACAGCCCTATTAACCTGGGTAGCAACCTTCATGGATTTATGCACCTGGACACCAAGATCTCTCTGTTCATCGACACTACCAAGAATCTTCCCATTCGCCCAGTACTCTGCATTCCTGTTACTCCTTCCAAAGTGAATCACCTCGCACTTTTCCACATTAAACTCCATTTGCCATCTCTCAGCCCAGCTCTGCAGCCTATCTGTGTCCCACTGTACCCTACAACATCCTTCGGCACTATCCACAACTCCACCGACCTTCGTGTCTTCTGCAAATTTACTAACCCACCCTTCTGCACCCTCATCCAGGTCATTTATAAAAATGACAAACAGCAGTGGCCCCAAAACAGATCCTTGCGGTACACCACTAGTAACTGAACTCCAGGATGAACATTTGCCATCAACCACCACCGTCTGTCTTCTTTCAGCTAGCCAATTTCTGATCCAAAGCTCTAAATCACCTTCAACCCCATACTTCTGTATTTTCTGCAATAGCCTACCATGGGGAACCTTATCAAACGCCTTACTTAAATCCATATACACCACATCCACTACTTTACCCTCATCCACCTGTTTGGTCACCTTCTCGAAAAACTCAATAAGAGTTGTGAGGCAGGACCTACCCGTCACAAAACCGTGCTGACTATCGCTAATGAACTTATTCTTTTCAAGATGATGATAAATCCTGTCTCTTATAACCTTTTCCAAGATTTTACTCACAACCGAAGGAAGGCTCACATGTCTATAATTACCAGGGCTGTCTCTACTCCCCTTCTTGAACAAGGGGACAACATTTGCTATCCTCCAGTCTTCCGGCACTATTCCTGTCGACAATGGCGACATAAAGATCAAGGACAAAGGCTCTGCAATCTCCTCCCTCGCTTCCCAGAGAATCCTAGGATAAATCCCATCTGGCCCAGGGGACTTATCTATTTTCACACTTTCCAAAATTGCTAACACAACTTCCTTGTGAACCTCAATCCCATCTAGCCTAGTAGCCTGAATCTCAGTATTCTCCTCGACAACATTTTCTTTCTCTACTGTAAATACTGATGCAAAATATTCATTTAACACTTCCCCTATCTCCTCTGATTCCACACACAACTTCCCACTACTATCCTTGATTGGCCCTAATCTAACTCTAGTCATTCTTTTATTCCTGATATCCCTATAGAAAGCTTTAGGGTTTTCCCTGATCCTATCCGCCAATGACTTCTCGTGTCCTCTCCTTGCTCTTCTTCGCTCTCCCTTTCGATCCTTCCTGGCTAGCTTGTAACTCCCAAGCGCCCTAACTGAGCCTTCACGTCTCATCCTAACATAAGCCTTCTTCTTCCTCTTGACAAGCGCTTCAACTTCTTTAGTAAACCACGGCTCCCTCGCTCGACAACTTCCTCCCTGCCTCACAGGCACATACCTATCAAGGACACGCAGTAGCTGCTCCTTGAATAAGCTCCACATTCCGATTGTTCCCATCCCCAGCAGTTTCCTTCCCCATCCTACGCATCCTAAATCTTGTCCAATCGCATCATAATTTCCTTTGCCCCAGCTATAATTTTTGCCCTGCGGTATATACCTGTCCCTGCCCATCGCTAAGGTAAACCTAAACGAATTGTGATCACTATCTCCAAAGTGCTCACCTACATCTAAATCTAACACCTGGCCGTGTTCATTACCCAGTACCAAATCCAATGTGGCATCGCCCCTATTTGGCCTGTCTACATACTGTGTCAGAAAACCCTTCTGCACACACTGGACAAAAACTGACCCATCTAAAGTACTCGAACTATAGTATTTCCAGTCAATACTTGGAAAGTTAAAGTCCCCCATAACAACTACCCTGTTACTCTCGCCCCTGTCGAGAATCATCTTCGCTATCCTTTCCTCGACATCTCTGGAACTATTTCGAGGTCGATAAAGACTCCCAACAGGGTGACCTCACCTCTCCTGTTTCTACCCTCTGCCCATACTACCTCAGTAGACGAGTCCTCAAACGTCCTTTCTGTCGCTGTAATACTCTCCTTGCTGAACAATGCCACACACCCCCCCCCCTCTTCTACCATCTTCTCTGTTCTTACTGAAACATCTAAATCCCGGAACCTGCAACATCCATGCCTGCCCCTGCTCTACCCATCTCTCCGAAATGGCCACTACATCGAGATCCCAGGTACCAACCCATGCTGCAAGCTCATCCACCTTATTCCGGATGCTCCTGGCGTTGACGTAGACACACTTTAAACCAAGTTCTTGCTTGCCAGTGCCCTCTTGCGTCCTTGTAACCTTATCCCTGACCTCACTACTCTCTACATCCTGTACACTGGCACTACATTTTCGGTTCCCATTCCCCTGCTGAATTAGTTTAAACCCCCCCGAAGAGCATTAGCAAATCTCCCCCCCAGGATATTGGTACCCCTCTGGTTCAGATGAAGACCATCCTGTTTGTAGAGGTCCCACCTACCCCAGAAAGAGCCCCAATTATACAGGAAACCAAAACCCTCCCTCCTGCACCATCCCTGCAGCCACGTGTTCAACTCCACTCTCTCCCTATTCCTCGCTTCGCTATCACGTGGCACGGGCTACAACCCAGAGATAACAACTCTGTTTGTTCTCGCTCTAAGCTTCCACCCGAGCTCCCTGAATGTCTGTCTTAAATCCCCATCTCTCTTCCTACCTATGTCGTTGGTGCCTATGTGGACCACGACTTGGGGCTGCTCCCCCTCCCCCTTAAGGATCCCAAAAACACGATCCGAGACATCATGAACCCTGGCACCTGGGAGGCAACATACCAACCGTGAGTCTCTCTCGTTCCCACAGAACCTCCTATCTGTTCCCCTAACTATAGAGTCCCCAATGAATAAAGCTCTGCTCCTCTTCCCCCTTCCCTTCTGAGCAACAGGGACAGACTCTGTGCCAGAGACCTGTACCTCAGTGCTTGCCCCTGGTAAGTCGTCCCCCGCAACAGTATCCAAAATGGTCTACCTGCTGTTGAGGGAAACGGCCACAGGGGATCCCTGCACTGCCTGCTGGTTCGTAATTTTCAAAAATGTTAATGGGAATACTGTCTAGGTGGTTGCTGAATATTGAGGAAAACCTTTTTTTAAGATAAATAAACGAAAGATATTATCAACTGATGACACCATTATTTGAATTTGGGAAACTTAGATGAAAAATAAATCAGTATGATTTGGTGCGTTTCCTATCAACAGTAAAGGGGTATCTGAGGTAAATAATAAGCCAGCGTGCATAATCTGTTGTTTTAATTTTATGTCCATACATGATAATAGTTTAGGAATTAACAGCACTCCTGTGAAAGGATAATGACTTTCATCGAGTGAGGTGATCAGCAGGTCGGGTGACATTTTTCAATCTGAGGAGTGTCAATGACGTGTTAACAGATAATAACATTCTTCATCATCAGTAGTCATTTGGGGTTATGATATTTTAGAAGGTAAGAACAAGCAAAATGTGTGCAGATCACAGCACTCATGAGCGAGAGAAGAGAAAGAGTGGTCAACAACAATAATGAGATGAAGGAGGAGGCAGACTTTGTCCTGTGGGGAATTGGAGGTTCTTGGAATGGTGTTTTAAAATGACTAACGTTACTTAATCCTCATAATAATTAATCAGTGGACTCTTTAAGAAAGGAATTAGTCAATGTCATACTTTGTGAATGGTAACATGATTAGTAAATGGTTTGTAGCTTTTCGTGCGATTCACAATTAAACATCCATCTACAATATAAATGTGTTAACGTGGGGTAAAATCAGTTGAGCTGTATTTATCTTTAAATAGGCAACTGTTTTGTTGCAACATGCAATAAGTCATTTGAATTATAAGAGCATCCAGTTTCTGTTTTAACCTAACTTACATCAAGCAAATAGGAGAGAAAATATTTGAGTATGACCATTGGGATTTAGAAGTGCAACAACAGCTGAGACAAAGACAAAGCGATGATTATTGGAGGAATCAAATGAATAGACAAACAAAACATGGCAAGGCCTGGAATCAAATGGAATGTCGATAGTTGAAACAAAAAGTAAGCATTTTAAATATTGTCTTGGATAATAAAGTTTCTTCAATGCTCAAGAATTGGTGCGTAACTGTTGTGAGAGAATAACTCCAAGTAGCTGGGTTGGAAAGTAAAGGAAAAGGGAAAGGTCTACAGTTTTGTTTTAATATAGGAGGTTGTTTTTTTTTTTAGGGACCCAAGGTCCTTTGTGTAAATAATCTAATTGTTGGGTAATTTAAGGGTATAAATTAAGGGTAACTTATGGCAGGGCAGCTCGGCAACCTGCAGTGCCCCTCTTGAGCCACATGGGAAGTCAAGGCCACTTCCAGTGTCCACGGCGAACACGTGTGCAGGAGTTGTCTCCAACTGCAGCAACTCGAAATCCGCGTTTCGGATCTTGAGCGGCGGTTGGGGACACTGTGGAGCATCTGCGAGGTTGGTATAATCGTGGATATCACGTTCAGGGAGGTGGTCACACTGCAGGTAAAGACTGCTCCTATTGAAAGGGAATTGGGTGACCCCCACATGCAGAGTAGAAGAACTAGGCAGATAGTGCAGGTGTCCCCTTGGTCCGTCTCCGTTTCTAACAGATGTTCCACTTTGGATACTGTTGGGGGAGATAGCTTCTCAGGGGAACGCGGCAAGAGCCAGCTCAGTGGCACCTCCGGTGGCTCAGCTGCACAGCAGTGTAGGAAAAAGTGTGGAGGAACTATAGTGATGGGGGATTCGATCGTAGGGGGTACAGACAGGCGTTTATGTGCCCGCATAAGTGACTCCAGGATGGTATGCTGCTTGCCTGGTGCTCGGGCCAAGGATCTCACAGAACGGCTGCAAGACATTCTGCAGGGGGAGGGCGGGCAGTCAGAGGTTGTGGTGCACATTGGTACCAGCGACATAAGTAGAAAGAGGGATGAGGTGATGCAACAAGTATTTAGGGTGCGAGGTAGCAAATTAAAAAGCACGGCCTCAAACTTTTTAATCTCTGGATTACTCCCAGTGCCACGTGCTAGTGAGTATCGGAATAAGAGGATAGAGCAGATGAATGCATGGCAGGAGGGTGGGCGATAGTTTCCTGGATCACTGTGTCTGTTTCTGGCAAAGGTGGGACCTGTACAAGTTGGACGGATTGCACCTGAACCGCAATGGGACCAACAAATTTGCTGGGAGGTTTGCTAGTGCTGTTTGGGGGTGGGGATGTTTAAACTAATTTGGCAGCTGGATGGGATACAGATTGGAGGTACAGTAGGGGTGCTGTACAGTCAAATATAGAAGAGAAACTGAGTGAGACTGGAAAGCTCAGCAAATATAGACCAGGACCCTTGACTGGTTCCCTCAGACATGAATCAATGAGCCGTTTGCAAGGCTGACGGGAGGGTTTCGGGGAGACCAGAGAGAATCCCGACCTGGTCAACTCTTTTCAAACAGAAAACCAACATTGCATTGGCAATGATATTAATAAAATCCTTAGGAAGACAGAAGGAGGTCATTCGGCCCCTCGAGCATATCCCACCCATTCACTCAGGTCATGGCTGATTTGCTCCTTACCCACATCAACTGTCCAGGCTCCGTAAATATTAATACCCTTTCCTTACAAATCTCTACCAATAATCAGAAATTAATTCCACTGCCTGTTAACACTCGGGATTTCCTTTTCTCTACCTCTCTGCCTTTCTACCTCTCATACTTGCTTAAATATATTCCTTAAAACTAGCTTTTTTGTCCAAGATTTTGATCATCAGCCTTAACCTCTCCTTATGTGTGTTTGGTGTCAGATTTTGTTTTATAATGCACCCTGCGTAGTATCTTTGGGACATTTAATACTCGCCTTCTCCCTCACCCCATTGCTATGTCTCTCTCCCTCTCCTCGCCTCGAAGACAAGTATATCCTTCCCGAACACCAACATTTAATAGTTTCTCACCATTTGAAAAATGTTCTGTGTTTCTGTTCTTCTTGCAGAAGTGAAAAACCTTACATTTTTCCACATGATATTCCAGCTGCCAATTTCTTGCCCCTGCGTAGTATCCATCGGTCATTTAATACTCGCCTTCTCCCTCACCCCATCTCTATGTCTCTCTCTCTCTCTCCTCGCCTCGAAGACAAGTATATCCTTCCCGAACATCAACATTTAATAATTTCTCACCATTTGAAAAATGTTCTGTGTTTCTGTTCTTCTTGCAGATGAGAAGAACCTCACATTTCTCCCCATGATATTCCATCTTCCAATTTCTTGTCCACTCACTTAACCTGTCAATCTTCCTTTGCAGTCTCTTTGTACCCTCCTCACGGCTCACTTTGCGTAATCAGCCCATATAAACCCAACACAGGCAGCATTTGAGAGAGGCACTTTTGCTCTGACAAGTATTATGATACAACTGGTTGATATTTTGTGCAGGATATTTCTGTCTATTCATCGGAGTTGTTAAGATGAAAGATTTGTAATAAGAGATTGTAGGAATATAGGAAGATAGGGACAGGAGTAGGCCATTCAGCCCCTCTAGCCTGTCTCAACATTCAATGAGATCATGGCTGATCCGCAGCCTAACTCCATATACCTGCCTTTGGCCCATATTCCTTATCATCTTTGCTTAACAAAAATCTATGTCAGATTTAAAGCTAACAACTGTTTCAGCTTCAACTGCTGTTTGTGGGAGAGAGTTCCAGACCTCTACCAATCTTTGCGTGAACAAGTGCTTCCGAACATCTCCACTGAATGGTCTGGCCCTAATTTTTAGATATGTCCCGAGTTTTAGAATCTTCGAACAGTGGAATTAGTTTATCTTTATCTAGCCTGTCTTTTCCTTTGAATATCTTGAAGACTTCGAACAGATTACCACTTAGCTTTCTAAATTCGAGCGAGAAATGGCCTAATTTGAGTAATCTCTCCTCGTAACTTCATCGCAGTCGTCCAGGGATCATTCTTGTAAACCTACGTTGCACTCCATCTAATTCCAAAATATCCTTCCTCAGGTGTGGTGCGCCGAACTGCTCACAGTATTCCAAGTGGGGTCCAACCAGTCTTTTGTCAAGCTGCAGCATAACCTCTGTGTCTTTATACTCCAGTCCTCTAGATATAAAGGCTAGCATTCCATTAGCCTTTTTGATTAATTTCTGCACTTGCTTGTGGCATTTTAAAGATCTATGCACCTGAACCCCAAAGTCTCTTTGGTCATCCACTGTCCTTAACCTCTTCCCAATTAGAAAATGCCCTGCTCTACACTTTTTGGTCCAAAATGGATAACCTCACACATTCCCACATTGAAATCCATCTGCCACAGTTTTGTCCACTCACCTCGTCTGTCTATATCTCCTTGTAACTTTATGTGATCATCCAGACTGTCCATAATGCCGCCTAACTTTGCATCATCAGCAAATTTGGATATATGACTTACCATGCCATCATTGACTGGGACTCACTTCGTATTAGAGGTCCAGATGGAGCAGAATTTGCAAGGAGCATCCAGGAGGGTTTTCTGCAGCAGTATGTAAATAGTCCAACTCGGGAAGGGGCCACACTGGACCTGGTGTTGGGGAACTGAGCCCGGCCAGGTGGTTGATGTTTCAGTAGGGGACTATTTTGGGAATAGTGATCACAATTCCGTAAGTTTTAGAATACTCATGGACAAAGATGAGAGTGGTCCTAAAGGAAGAGTGCCAAATTGGGGGAAGGCCAACTATACCAAAATTCCGCAGGAGCTGGGGAATGTAGATTGGGAGCAGCTGTTTGAAGGTAAATCCACATTTGATATGTGGGAGTCGTTTAAAGAGAGGTTGATTAGCGTGCAGGAGAGACATGTTCCTGTGAAAATGAGGGATAGAAATGGCAAGATTAGGGAACCATGGATAACAGGTGAAATTGTGAGACTAGCTAAGAGGAAAAAGGAAGCATACATAAGGTCTAGGAGGCTGAAAAAAGACGAAGCTTTGGAAGAATATCGGGAATGTAGGACCAATCTGAAACGAGGTATTAAGAGGGATAAAATGGGTCATGAAATATCTTTAGCAAACAGGGTTAAGGAAAATCTCAATGCCTTTTATTCATATATAAGGAGCAAGAGGGTAACTAGAGAAAGGATTGGCCCACTCAAGGACAAAGGAGGAAAATTATGCGTGGAGTCAGAGAAAATGGGTGAGATTCGAAACGAGTACTTTGCATCGGTATTCACCGAGGAGAGGGACTTGACGGATGTTGAGGTTAGGGACAGGTGTTTGATTACTCTAGGTTAAGTCGGCATAAGGAGGGAGGAGGTGTTGGGTATTCTAAAAGGCATTAAGGTGGACAAGTCCCCAGGTCCGGATGGGATCTATCCCAGGTTACTGAGGGAAGCTAGAGAGGAAATAGCTGAAGCCTTAACAGATATCATTGCAGCATCCTTAAACACGGGTGAGGTCCCGGAGGACTGGCGAATTGCTAAAGTTGTCCCCTTGTTTATGAAGGGTAGAAGGGATAATCCAGGTAATTATAGACCGGTGAGCCTGACATCAGTGGTAGGGAAGCTGCTGGAGAAGATACTGAGGAGTAGTATCTATTCCCATTTGGAAGAAAATGGGCTTATCAGTGATAGGCAACATGGTTTTGTGCAGGGAAGGTCATGTCTTACCAACTTAATAGAATTCTTTGAGGAAGTGACAAAGTTGATTGATGAGGGAAGGGCTGTAGATGTCAGATACATGGACTTCAATGAGGCGTTTGATAAGGTTCCCCATGGTAGGCTGATGGAGAAAGTGAAGTCGCATGGGGTCCAGGGTGTACTAGCTAGATGGATAAAGAACTGGCTGGGCAACAGGAGACAGAGAGTAGCAGTGGAAGGGAGTTTCTCAAAATGGAGACGTGTGACCAGTGGTGTTCCACAGGGATCCGTGCTGGGACCACTGTTGTTTGTGATATACATAAATGATTTGGAGGAAAGTATAGGTGGTCTGATTAGCAAGTTTGCAGACGACACTAAGATTAGTGGAGTAGCAGATAGTGAAGGGGACTGTCAGAGAATACAGCAGAATATAGTTAGATTGGAGAGTTGGGCAGAGAAATGGCAGATGAAGTTCAATCAGAGCAAATGCGAGGTGATGCATTTTGGCAGATCCAATTCAAGAGTGAACTATACAGTAAATGGAAAAGTCTTGGGGAAAATTGATGTGCAGAGAGATTTGGGTGTTCAGGTCCATTGTTCCCTGAAGGTGGCAACGCAGGTCAATAGAGTGGTCAAGAAGGCATACGGCATGCTTTCCTTCATCGGACGGGGTATTCAGTACAAGGGTTGGCAGGTCATGTTACAATTGTATAAGACTTTGATTTGGGAACATTTGGAATACTGCGTGCAGTTCTGGTCGCCACATTACCAAAAGGATGTGGATGCTTTGGAGAGGGTGCAGAGGAGGTTCACCAGGATGTTGCCTGGTATGGAGGGCGCTAGCTATGAAGAGAGGTTGAGTAGATTAGGATTATTTTCATTAGAAAGCCGGAGGTTGAGTGGGGACCTGATTGAGGTGTACAAAATGATGAGAGGTATAGACAGGGTGGATAGCAAGAAGCTTTTTCCCAGAGTGGGGGATTCAATTACTAGGGGTCACGAGTTCAAAGTGAGAGGGGAAAAGTTTAGGGGGGAGATGCATGGAAAGTTCTTTATGCAGAGGGTGGTGGGTGCCTGGAACGCTGCCAGCGGAGGTGGTCGATGTTGGCACGATAGCGTCTTTTAAGATGTATCTAGACAGATACGTGAATGGACAGGAAGCAAAGAGATACAGACACTTAGAAAATAGTCGACATGTTTAGATAGAGGATCTGGATCGGCGCAGGCTTGGAGGGCCGAAGGGGCTGTTCCTGTGTTGTAATTTTCTTTGTTCTTTGTTCAACCAAGTCGTTAATGAAGAATGTGAATAATTGAAGCCCCAAGACAGATCCTTGGGACACCACTAGTCACATCCTGCCAATCGGAGTACTAACCCATTATCCCCACTCTCTGTCACCTACCACTCAACCAACTTCCTAACCATGTCAATAATTTCCCGTCAACACCTTGGGCTCCGACCTTAGTTAACAGTCTCTTATGTGGGACTTTATCAAATGCCTTCTGAAAGTTCATATAAATAACATCCATCGACAATCACCTGCATACTAGCTTAGTCACCTCTTTAAAAAAATTCAATGGGATTTGTCATGCATGACCGCCCGTCATGAATCCACGTTGGCTGTTCTTGATTAACCGAATTTTTTCTCTGTGTTCAATCACTGTGTTCTTGATTATAGACTCCAGCAACGTGCCCACCACAGATGTCAGGCTAACTGGTCTTTAAATTCCATGGTTCCCCCTTTCTCCCTTCTTCATAAATGGAGTGACATGTGCAACTTTCCAGTCCAGAGGGACCACTCCTGAATCTAGGGAACTCTGAAAGACTATAGTTAGGGCATCTACAATGTGATCCCCTACTTCCTTTAACACCCTCCGTGGAAACCGTCTGGTCCTGGGGATTTTTCACGGTTTAATTGCATTAATTTCTTTGTTACTGATTTTTTACTCAACGTTAATTGTATTAAGTCCCTGTCCCCTATCGGCTATTAATTTTTCGGGATTGCCGGTAAGTTATCCTCCTTTTCAACTGTAAATACTGAGGCAAAGTAATTGTTCAACATGTCTTCCATTTCCCCATTATCAATGACAATATCTCCATTTTCAGCTTTTAGTGGGCCTACATTGCTCTTGACCACCCGGTTTCCCTTTATGTAACTATAAAATTTCTTCTTCTTGATTTTGATGTCCCTTGCAAGTTTCATTTCATAATCTCTTTTAGAAAGTCTTATAAGCTGCTTTGTGACCCTTTGCTGGTCTTTGTTTCTATCCCATTCGGCCGGATCTGTGCTGTGTTTTGCATTTTTGTGAGCCCTTGCTTGTACTTTTATACTGTCCCGAATCTCTTTGGTTGTCCATGGCTGTTTTTTTCTGTGAAGTGGAGCTTTTCCCTCTCAGGGGTATATACCCGCTCTGTGTTGCGTTAAATGTTTCTTTCAATACTTTCCACTGTTCTTCAGTTGTTTGATCCATGAAGAGATCTTTATCAGTTTAGCGTGGACAGTCATATGACTAAAATGACCAAAGTGAATATCATTTAAAACGGTCACATTGCATCTCACTTAAAAATGGTTGCACTGCATGTCACTTTCAATGGCTGCAGTTCATATCACTTACAAGGATTGCACACCATATCACTTAAAATAGTCACATTGCAAGTCACATTAAATGTTTGTGCTGCATATCACTTTAAATGGTCACAGTACTTATCACTTGAAATGGTCAGATTGCATGTCAATTCAAATGGTCACGCTGCATATTGCTCAATATTATCGCAGTGCATTCACTCAAAATGGACACAGTGCCTTTCACTTAAAATGGTCGCACAGCATATCACGTAAAATAGTCACACTGCATATCACTTAAAATGGCCGCAGTGCATATCACTTAAAATGATTGCCACGTATATATCACTTAAAATGTCCATGGTGGGTTGCTGTCATATTAAAATGGTTGCCGTGCATTTAACTTAATCATCGACTTCAGTCAAACAGAAGTATTGTTCTCGAATTATAAGAAACGTTCACATGGGTTCTCATTGATGACTTCAATTTGCTCGCTGTAGCAGTGGACACTCCCTATCCTGAATGGTGGCATGTCTGCATCACGTTGAAAGGCCAGGTCTAAATGAACCAAAGCTTTAAACCCCTTCAAAACTCAAGGCCAAAATCCAACAGGAACACGTTTAACCAAGTTATCGAAGCCAAGGATCCGGGATGAAAATTTGACCAAGGGCATAATAAACATGTAGAAACACACAAAGACCCATTGGATGCTCCCTCAGGGCGAAGGCCTCTGACCAAAGCAGAGGAAGATCCTGTCCAATAAAATTCCTCATCCTCAAACTCTCTCGCTCCCTTTACATCTTGTCATTACAGGTCTCAAAGTAAAACAAATGTCCCCAAGAGGAGAGGGGGAAATTAATTTGGAGAAAACAAAGCCAGAGATTTATAAGAAATGGTACAGGAAGATCCCAGAGCTTCCTCTCTTAGTTATACAGACATTCTCTCAGAAACATCCCATGACAAACAAATCCTTGACAGAAAGCAACGTTGTTGCTATTTCAGAGTATGTTGTTGCGATGACAGAGACTTGGTTGAGGGAAGGACAGGATTGGCTGGGAACCTTGGATAACGCGGGATATTGTGATCCTCGTCAAAAAGAAAAAGGAAGCATTTGTAAGGGCTGGAAGGCGAGGAACAGACGAATCCCTTGAGGAATATAAAGAAGTAGGAAGGAACTTAAGCAAGGAGTCAGGAGGGCTACAATGGGTTATGAGAAGCTTTTGGCAAACAGGGTTAAGGAAAACCCCAAAGCTTTTTATACATATATAAAGAATAAGAGGGTAAACAGGGAAAGGGTTGGCCCACTCAAGGACAGAGAAGGGAATCTATGTGTGGGGACACAGGAAATGGGCGAGGTACTAAATGAGTACTTTGCATCAGTATTCACCAAGGAGAAGGACTTGGTGGATGATGAGCAGAGGGAAGGGAGTGCAGATAGTCTCAGTCATCTCATTATCAAAAAGGAGGAGGTGTTGGGTGTCTTGCAAAGCATTAAGGTAGATAAGTCCCCAGGGCCTGATGGGATCTTCCCCAGAATACTTTTTTCGGCAAGGGAAGAAACTGCTGTGGCCTTGACAGAAATATTTGCATCCTCATTGGCTACAGGTGATGTTCCAGAGGACTGGAGAATAGCCAATGTTGTTCCTTTCTTTAAGAAGGGTAGCAAGGATAATCCAGGAAATTATAGGCCGGTGAGCTTTACATCAGTGGTGGGGAAATTATTAGAGAGGATTCTATGGGACAGGATTTACTCCCATTTGGAAACAAATGGACCTATTAGCGACAGGCAGCATGGTTTTGTGAATGGGAGGTCGTGTCTCACTAATTTGATTAAGTTTTTTGAGGAACTGACGAAGGTGATTGATGAAGGAAGGGCAGTGGCTGTTATCAATATGGACTTCAGTGAAGCCTTTGACAAGGTCCCTCATTGCAGACTGATACAAAAGGTGAAGTCACATGGGATCAGAGGTGAGCTGGCAAGATGGATACAGAACTGGCTCGGTCATAGAAGACAGAGGGTAGCGGTGGAAGGGTGTTTTTCTGAATGGAGGGATGTGACGAGTGGTGTTCCACAGCGATCCGTGCTGGGACCTTTACTGTCTGTAGTATGCATGAATGATTTGGAGGAAAATGTAGCTGGTCTGATTAGTAAGTTTGTGGACGACACAATGGTTGGTGGAATTGCGGACAGTGATGAGGATTGTCAGAGGATACAGCAGGATATAGATCGGTTGGAGACTTGGGTGGAGGAATGGCAGATGGCGTTTAATTCGGACAAATGTGAGGTAATGTATTTTGGAAGGTCCACTGCAGGTGGGAGGTATTCAGTAAATGGCAGAACACTGAGGAGTATTGACAAGTCGAGAGATCTGGGCGTTCAGGTCCACAGGTCACTGAAAGTGGCAACGCAGGTGGATAAGGTAGTCAGACGGCAAACGGCATGCCTTGTTATTTTCCTGAATCCTGTTTGCCAATGAGTTTTCATGAGCCCTTTTAGCCCTCCTAACTCCTTGCTTAAGTTCCTTCCCACTGTCTTTATATTCCTCAAGTGCTTCATCTGTTCCCAGCCTTCCAGCCCTTACAAATGCTTCCTTTTTCTTTTTGACTAGACTCACAATATCCCGTGTTATCCAAGCTTCCCGAAACTTGCCAAACTTGTCTTTCTTCCTCACAGGAACATGCTGGTCTTGGATTCTAATCAGCTGACGTTTGAAAGACTCCCACATGTCAGATGTTGATTTACCCTCAAACAGCCGCCCCCAATCTAAATTCTTCAGTTCCTGCCTAATATTGTTATAATTATCCTTCCCCCAATTTAGCACCATCACCTGAGGACTACTCTTATCCTTATCCACAAGCACCTTAAAACGTATGGAATTATGCTCACTGCTTCCGAAATGCTCCTGCTCTGAAACTTCGACCACCTGGCCGGGCTCATTCCCAAATACCAGGTCCAGAATGGCCCCTTCCCTAGTTGGACTAACTACATACTGTTTCAACAAGCCCTCCTGGATGCTCCTCACAAATTCTGCCACATCCAAGCCCCTAACACTAAGTGAGTCTCAGTCAATATTGGGAAAGTTAAAATCACCCACCACTACAACCCTGTTACCTTTTCATCTTCCCAAAATCTGTCGACATATCTGCTCGTCTACCTCCCACTGGCTGTTGGGAGGCCTGTAGTAAACCCCCAACATCGTGACTGCACCCTTCCTATTCCTAAGATCCACCCATATTGCCTCGCTGCATGACCCCTCTGAGGTGTCCTCCCGCAGTGCAGCTGTGATATTCTCCTTCACCAGTAATGCAACACCCCCACCCCTTTTACATCCCCCTCTATCCCGCCTGAAGCTTCTGAAGCCTGGAACATTTAGCTGCCAATCCTGCCCTTCCCCCAACCAAGTCTCTGTAATAGGAACAACATCATATTTCCAAGTACTAATCCAAGCTCTAAGTTCATCTGTTTTACCTGTTATACTTCTTGCATTGAAACAAATGCACTTCAGACCACCAGTCCCGCTGTGCTCAGCAACATCTCCCTGCCTGCGCTTCCTCTTAGTCCTACTGGCCTTATTTACTATGTCCTCCTCATTTACTTCACTAGCTGTCCTACTGATCTGGTTCCCACCCCCCTGCCACACTAGCTTAAACCCTTCCGAGTGACGCTAGCAAACCTTGCAGCCAGGATGTTAGTGCCCTTCCAGTTTAGATGCAACCCGTCCTTCTTGTGCAGATCCCATCTGTCCCTGAAGAGAGCCCAATGGTCCAGATATCTAAAACCCTCCCTTCTACACCAGCTGCTCAGCCACGTCTTCAGCTGCATTATCTTCCTATTTCTAGCCTCACTGGCACGTGCCACAGGGAGTAATCCAGAGTCCCATAGCTGCAGCCTGACATAATCATACTCACCGAATCATACCTTACAGACAATATCCCAGAGATCCCTGGGTATGTTCTATCCCAGAGGAAGGAGAAGCTCTATTAAAGAGCCAGCACGCGAACGATGGACTGAATAGCCTTCTTCTGATCATTTTATGCAGACTGGGCAAACAAGTGGCCGATGAAATTTAGTGCTGAGAAATATGATGTTTTACGTTTTGTCAAAAGGAATAAGCTGAGCAGGTGGGAAAGTGGAATTGAGTCCTAAGATCTGCGAGGGAGAGGCAGCATTTTTTACTCTTTCATTGGATGCAGGCATCGTTGGTTAGCCAGTATTTATTGCCCATCCATAATTGCCCTTGACAAGGTGGTGATGAGCTGCCTTCCTGAACCGCTGCAGTCCATGTGGGGTAGGTACACCTACAGTGCTGTTAGGAAGGGAGTTCCAGGATTTGACCCAGAGACAGTGAAGGAACGGTGAGATTGTTCCTAGGATGGTGGTTGACTTCAAGGGCATATTGCAGGTCGTGATGTTCCCATGCATCTTCCGCTCTTGTACTTCTAGATTGTAGACGTAGCAGTTTTGGAAGATGCTGTCTCAGGAGACTTTGTGTATTGCTGCAGTGACTCGTGAAGATGTCAAACACTGTCACCACTGTACATCGGTCGTGGAAAGAGTGAATATTTGTGGATGGGGTGACAATCTGGCGGGCTGCTTTGTCCAGAATGGTGTCGAGCTTCTTGAATGTTTTTGGAGCTTCACTCATCCAGGCATTTAATCACACTCTTGACGTATGCCTTGTAAATGGTGGACAGGCTGTGGGTAAGCCGAGTTGGTACAGTTCAAAAGAGCGTGCAGTACAGAGTTTCATGCACATGGGAAGTGTGATGGTACAACACAATAGAGAAGAAATAGGAGCAATAGTAGACCGTATGGCCCATCGAGCATGCTCCACCATTGAAAACGATTAAGGCTGTTCTTAGAATCCAATTTCACTTACCCACCCGTTCACAATATCCCTCGATTCCCTGCAAGGCTGAAATCCTGTCTCACCGAGCCTTAAATGCATTCAATGTTGGAACACCCACATGCCTCTGGCATTCACGACACTTTGAGTGAAGTAATGTCTCCTCATCTCAGTCCTATCTGATCGACCCCTTATCCTGACGTCGTGGCGCCCATATTATTGATTCCTCGAGCAGTGGAAATAATCTCACTCTCGACCCTATCTAGCCGCTTTAGAGTCTTAAATGTTTCAATGTGATCACCGCTCATTCATCTAACTCCACAGAATACAGGCAATTTACTTAACCTCTCATCATCGGACAACATCCTCATCCCAGAGACCAATATCGTGACCATTTGCTGTGCAGCCTCCAATGCAAGTAGTATATGGAGATCAGAACTGCACACGGTATTACAGATGTGGTCTCACCAAAACCTTGTGCAATTGTAGCAATACTTCCTTATTCCTGTCCTCGAATTCTTTGCAATAATGGGCAACATGCTATTTGCTTTCCTAATATCAGCAGGGGAGGCGGTGGCGTTGTGTTAATGCCACTAGACTAGTAATCCAGACACCTGGACTAATGCTCGGTGTTCGAATCCCAGCAAGGCGGATGGGCTTGCATTTCAAATCAATTAATGAATCTGGAATTAAGAGCTAGTCTAATTGTGACCATGAAAACCATTGTCAGTTGTTCTAAAAACCCATCTGGTTCAACAATGTACTTTAGGGAAGCCTGGACTGGACTTTCTGTGACTCGAGACCCACAGCAATATGGTTGGCTCTTAAACGCCTTCTGACATTGACGAGCTAGCCACTCAATTGTAGCAAACTGTGTAGCGAAAGGAACAGGATTGTACGGACCACTCAGCATCGACCTAAGCACCGGAAGTTTCAATGGCAAAGCCAGCCCTGTCGACACTGCAAAGTCTTCCTTACTAAAACCTGGAGGCTTGTACCAAAGTTGGGAAAACTGTCCCATAGACTCCTCAAGCTACAGTCTGACATAGTCATACTCACCGAATCTTACCTTACAGACAATATCCCAGAGATCCCTGGGTATGTTCTATCCCAGAGGAAGGGGAAAGCCACAGGATGTGACGGAGTAGCGATCTACAGTCGGGAGGGAGTTGCCCTTGGAGTCCTCAACATGAACTCTGGACCCCGGGGCATCTCATGGTATCAGGTTAAACATGGGCAAGGAAAACCCCTGCTGATTGCCACTCAGCTCGCCTGATCAATCAGTGCTTCACCGTGTTGAACACCAATTGAAAACACTGAGGGTAGCAACGGCACTAAAAGTATACTGTATAATATCAAGCACCAAGAGTGGTTCGGCAGCACATAGGACATAGCTGCTGGACAGCGTCTGCGACAGGTAGTGCTGCAACCAACATTAGGAAAACACATGCTTGACCCCATCGTCACCCATCTGCCGACCACAGATTCCTCTTTCAATGACAGTATTGATTGCAGTGACCACCGCGCAGTCCCTGTGGAGTCTAAATCCCATCTTCACATTGGGAATAGCCTCTATCGTGATGTGTGGTACTACCACCATGTTAAATGGGATAAATATCAAACAGATGTAAGAACAGAAAGCTGTGCATCTATGAGGAGCTGTGGGCCATCAGCAGCAGCAGAAGTGTACTCAACCACATTCTGTATGGGCCAGCATATCTCCCACTCTACTATTACCCATCAAGCCAGGAGGCGAAACAAAGTTCAATGACGAGTGCAGGAGAGCATGCCAGGAGCAGCACTAAGCATATCCCAAAATGAGGTGTCAACTTGATAAGTTACACAGCAGAACCACTTGCATGCCAAACTGTGTAGGCAGCATGCGACAAACAGGGCTAAGCGATACCACCACAAATGGATCAGATCTAAGCTCTGCAGTCCTCGCACATTCAGTCATGAATTGTGCTGAATTATGAAACAACTAACAGGATCCACAAATACGCCAATCTTCAAAATGGGGGAGCTCACCGCATCAGTGCAAAAGGCAATGCTAAAGCAATTGCATCAATTTTCAGCGAGTAGTGCTGAGTCGATGACCCATCTGGGCCTCCTCCTGAGGTCTCCCGCATCAACGATGTCAGACTTCAGCCAATCTAATTCACTCACGTGATAGCAAGATGTGACTGAAGACACTGGAAACTACAAAAGCCATGGGCGCTGACAACATTTCGGCAATCTTCCTGAAGTCTTGTGTTCCAGGAATAGCCACGCCCCTTGCCAAGCTGTTCCAGTTAAGCTACAACACTGTAACCTACCCGACAATGTGAAACATTGCCCAAGTATGTCCTGTGCACAAAAAAAGGAGATATCCAAACCGGCAATTACCATTCTATCAGTCTATTCTCGATCATTAGCAAAGTGATGGAAGGGGTTGTCGACAATGCTTTCAAGCAACATTTGCTCAGAATTAATCCACTGTTTGGCGCTCAGTTTTGATTCCGCCACGGCCACTCAGCTCATGATCTCCTTACAGCCTTGACGAAACATGGAAAATATAGCTGAACTCAAGAGGTGAGGTGAGAGTGACTGCCCTTGTCATCAAGACAGCATTTGACCGAATATGGCATCAAGGAGCCCGAGCAAACTGGAGTCAATGGGAATTGGCCGGGGGAGGGGGGGTGGCGGCGGGCCTCTCCGCTGGTTTCAGCCGTAAGAAAGATGGTTGTGGTTGTTGTAGGTCAAACATCGCAGCTCGAAACAAATCACTGCAGGAGTTCCTCAGGGTAATGGTCTGGGCCCAACCATTTTCAACTGCTTCATCAATGACCTATACTCCATTATAAGGTCAGAATTGGAGATGTTCTCTGATGACTGCACAATATTCAGCACAATTTACGATGCCTCTGGTACTGAAGCAGCCCATGACCATATGCGGCAAGACCTGGATAATATCCGGGCTTGGCCTGATAAGTGGCAACTAATAACCACGCCACACAAGTGCCAGACAATGACTATCATAAGGAGTAGTGAACCTAACCATCTCTTCTTGATGTTAAATGCCATTCCTTCGCTGAATTTCCCATTATCAACATCATGAGAGTTACCATTGACCAGCCACTGACTTGAATATGTCACATAAATAGCATGGCTGCAAGAGCACGTCAGAGGCTGGGAATTCTGCAGCGAGTAATTGACCTCCTGACTCCCCAGTCCCAACCCGCCATCTGCAAGGCACAAGTCAGAAGTGTGATGGAATACCTTCCATTTTCCTGGATGGGTGCAGCTTCACCAATACTCAAGAATCTCGGCACCATCCAGGACAAGGGAACTTTCTTGACTGCTACCCCATCTATCCCTTTCAACATTCAATACCTGCACCACCGACGCACAATGACAACAGTGTGTCCGGTCTACAAGATGCAATGCAACTCACCAAAGCTCCTTTGACAGCACCTTCCAACACAACGACCTCTACCACCGAGAAGGATAAGGGCAGCAGATGCATCGGAACACCACCACCTGCATGTTCCTCTCCTTGTCACACACCATCCTGACATGGAGCTATGTTGTCACTGGGTCAAAATGCTGGAACTCCCTTCCAAACATCGCTCTGGGTCTACCTACACCACACGGACTGTAGTGGTTCACGAACGCCACCACCTTCTCAAGGGCAATTAGGGATGGGCAATAGATGATGGCCTGCCAGCTACGCCTACATCCCATGAATAAATAAAAAAGCATACACTGTTTCTTTTAACACCAACACTTACAATTTTTCACCTTTAAACAACATTCTGCTTTTCTACTCTTATTTCCTTACTACAAAGTGAATAGCTTTACACTTCCCTACATTATATTCCATCTGCCATCTTGTTACTCACTCAGTTAACCCGTCTATATCTCATTTCAGCTTCTCTGTGTCCTCCCCACAGCTTACGTTTCTGCCTACATTTATGTCATCAGCAATCTAGGATACAATAGTATCTGTCTCTACATCTGAGGCATTAACATATATTGTAAATAGCTGAGGCCCGAGCATTGATGCTTATGGCACTCCACTATTTACTGTCTTCAAACATGAAATGCCCGTTTATGCCCAGTCGTTGCTTTCTGTCTGGTAACCAATCATCTATACATGTTGATTTGTTACCCCCAACTCCATGAGCTCCCCTTTACATGTTCAAAAGATTCTAAAAAAATTGTCAAACAGGATTTTCCTTTAGTAAAATCATATTGACTTGTTCTAAACATACAGTGATTTTCTAAGTGTTGTTAAGACTTCCTTAATAATAGATTACATGCATTTTCCAATAGGTCATGTTAGGCTAACTGGCCTGCAGTTCCCTGCTTTCTCCCTACCGCCTTTTTTGAAAAGCAATGTAAGATACAATCTGATGGAACAGTTCCCGATTCTCAGCAATTTTGGAAAATCGTAACTAGTAGATTCACTTTCTCTGCAGTGTGACAAATGGATTCAAACCCCTTGTAAATTATGTTGTGCACTTGAGTATTAATGTCAATCGTCATTTTATACAGAAGGCTTTGATTTTGTGTTTCCATGTTCTGATTGTCAAAATGGAAGACATAGTTCAGGTGGCATATCCACTTGAGAAGAGTCTAGCCTTAGGACGTAGAAGATCCGTAGCCAACAAGTGTGGTGGGCTCAAAACTGTAACCGTTTGTGAGTACAACCTTTCCTCCATTATACAGCAGCCGTGTGTTAGAGACACATTTCCTTGCAAGAGGCCACAACCTGCCTTCAAGCTGCATTGATTGTTCTCTCTAAGGCTTCCTCAACAAGAAAAGTTAAAGAGAAGCCACACTTTGAAAAATCCAGCAAGAAAAATATCAGGTCGAGGTCAAGCTGCAGTAACAGCAGAAAACATCTGATATTTACCCATTTTCTCTCCGTCCAGAAAAAGGTGACTTCAGCAATGTGGAAAGGGAGTACAAATGAGGGGGCAAAGCGTCCACCCCAAGCCAGCAAATAAACCCAGAGACCTTTCCTCCATTATACAGCAGCCGTGTGTTAGAGACACATGTCCTTGCAAGAGACCACAACCTGCCTTCAAGCTGCATTGATTGTTCTCTCTAAGGCTTCCTCAGCAAGAAAAGTTAAAGAGAAGCCACACTTTGAAAAATCCTGCAAGAAAAATATCACGTCGAGGTCAAGCTGCAGTAACAGCAGAAAACATCTGATATTTACCCATTTTCTCTCCGTCCAGAAAAAGGTGACTTCAGCAATTTGGAAAGAGAGTACAAATGAGGGTGCCAAGCGTCCACCCCAAGCCAGCAAAAAAAAAAAACCCAGAGACCAGTTTGCTCCCACTGCAACAAAATGTGTCACTCAAGGTCAGAATGCTGGAGGCTAAAGTGAAAACCAACGGGTATAATACGCCTCCACAAAGGAGGTCCCAAGGAGGGTCCGCCTATTAAGGAGTGTAGCAGGGCCAACAGAGGCCCTTCAAGTAGAGCATAGAATCTCTGAAAGTATTACCCAATGTGTTGCTGGAATGGACTAATTCCCCAGGGATTATCCAAGTTTTATTCAAGAAGGAACCGTATCGCTATCGCCTTCCCAGGAAAAGAGCAAGTCCATTGTACTGCTCAGGGATACAGGGGCGACTCAGTCCTTAATGTTGCAGAACAGCCCTACGCCTTCCCCCTGAAGTCTCCGTGAAATCCAAGGTCCTGATCAGTGGAGTGGGAGGAGGTCACCTGTCTGTTCCCCTCCATCGAGTCCATGTACAGTGTGCCCTAGTCGCAGGAACCGTAACTGTTGGAATTATGGCAAAATTACCTGTAGCAGGGATAGACTTCCTACTGGGAAATGATTTGGCTGCTGGCAAGAAAATAGCAACCACATAGACCAGTCCAGTGAAACCAGGGAAACCGAACAACTGCAAGGGGAAATACCAGAGATCTTCCCCGATTATGTAATGACTGAGTCCCAAGCCCGACAGGCCCAATTAATTGAAAGTGAGCCAGCGTCCCAGTTGGGTGAGCCAGAGGTCTGGGTAGTTGAACCTTTCTTTCGGGACCTATCCGAAGGATGAGACGCTCAGCTGAGCCCTGCTCTTCGGCACACTGCAGGCAGATCCTGAAATAAAGCACATAGCACAGACTGCTTGTTCTGAGGCAGAGGCCACTCCGATCCTTGAGTGTTACTATGTCCGTAGTAATACGAAAGTGGAGACTTCCCAGAAGACAATCAGAAGAGGAGTAGACAGTACTCCAACAAATTGGAGTGATCGATGGCTGGATATGTGGGTGCTTGGAAATCCTTAGCCGAAGTAATTAAAAGGTTCTTTTTTTCAGGGGAGGGTCAACGACATCACCATTCAGCATGTGCTGGACCTCCAGTCTAACCTGAGATAATCTGTCGGGGCTCAGCCAGCTGGGTCCCATCTGACCAGTGGCATGTCTCCCACATCCAAGCGTTGAATCGCTAGGCTGGTAGGCCCTGGCGAATCTGTACAGATCTCTTTCATTTTCTTTTTGATCAGGGTGGACACGTCCTATCACTGCTTTTGTGTCAAGCAATGAGAGCAACAATTGGAAACATTGAGCCAAGGGCACGGTGGGATTTGTCCTTTTCCTGCTATATATTGCATTGTCACTGTACCTGACACTAATCAGAAAGGCATTCTGAAGCCAAGAAGGTCTGCTGAAAACTTCCCTTCCAGAAATCATTCCATTAGAAACGGATTTTCTGCAGCTCGGGAAATGCATGTGGTGCTCTATTGATTACCATAATCTGGGCCCAAAATTTATCACCCGAGCCGCCCCACTAATAGAGGCACCGACACAAAATGCAAATGTTTTATGGACAGAAGTGTGCCAGCTCTCCCATAATGAAAGCAAACTTTTAATTATGAATATACGATTTAATGAAAATCCCTTTTTTATTTATTTTCAATGAAAATCATGTAAATAAATAAATGCAGGAGATTTCATTTTGTTCCCTCGATGGGTAAAGGTGCCACGAGTGGATTCAAACCCTTGTAAATTATGTTGTGCATTTGAGTATTAATGTCAATCGTCATTTTATACAACCTGCTTTCAGTTTGAACTTCTGTGTTCTGTTGCCAAATGGAGGAGAGAGGTCAGGTCGGAGAGTCACTTGGGAACAGTTTAGCGTTAGGACCCAGGAGACCCCTAACCAACCTGTGTGGTCTCGAAATTGTAACGGTTGGTGAGTACAGCCTGTCCTCCATTGTGCAACTGCCCTGTGCGAGAGACATGACTCCGTGCAACAAGCCACAATCTGTCTTCAGGCTGCATTGAATTTTCTCTCTAAGGCCTTCTCGAGACGAAAATTTAAATGGTGGCCACACTTTGAGAAATCCAGCAAGAAACAAATCAAAACGAAGATGATCTGCTGTAACAGCGGAAAAGTCTGATTTCTGGTCGTTTCCTCTCCATCTCAACATAGGGCGGCACAGTGGCGCAGTGGTTAGCACCGCAGCCTCACAGCTCCAGGGACCCAGGTTCGATTCCGGGTACTGCCTGTGTGGAGTTTGCAAGTTCTCCCTGTGTCTGCGTGGGTTTTCTCCGGGTGCTCCGGTTTCCTCCCACAAGCCAAAAGACTTGCAGGTTGATAGGTAAATTGGCCATTATAAATTGTCACTAGTATAGGTAGGTGGTAGGGAAATATAGGGACAGGTGGGGATGTTTGGTAGGAATATGGGATTAGTGTAGGATTAGTATAAATGGGTGGTTGATGTTCGGCACAGACTCGGTGGGCCGAAGGGCCTGTTTCAGTGCTGTATCTCTAACCTAATCTAAAAAAAAGGAAACATAGAAAATAGAAAATAGGAGCAGGATTAGGCCATTCGGCCCTTTGATCCAGCTCTTCCATTCATTAAGATCATGGCTGATGATCCAACTCAGTAGCCTGTCCCATACCCGTTTATCCCTTTAGACCCAAGAGTTATATCTAACTCCTTCTTGAAAACATACAATGCTTTGGCCTCAGCTGCTTTCTGTGGTAGCGAATTCCACAGGCTCACCAATCTCTGGGTGAATACAGTTCTCCTCATCTCAGCCTTGAAAGGTTCGCCCCGTATCCTTAGACTGAAACCCTGGTTCTGGACTCCACACCATCGGAAACGTACTTTCTGCATCTACCCTGTCAAGTCCTGTTAGAATTTTATAGGTTTCTATGAGATCCCCCTTCACTCTTCTGAACTCCGGCGAATATAATTATAACCGACTCAATCTCTCGTCATATATTCGTCTCGCCATCCCAGGAATCAGTCTGGTAAACCTTCGCTGCATTCCCTCTATAACAAGAACCATCCTTCCTCTGATAAGGAGACTAAAACTGCACACAATAAGGTGACTTCAGCAATTTAGCTCTCTCCATTGCTACCTTTGAGAGTGCAAAGAAACTGAAATTTGTCAGAGAAGAGATATCTCCAACAGCTGCATCGCTGTTGAGAATTTCTAATTCGTGATCTCAAACATTTGGACACTTTCCTGTTATGAATGGCAACTAGTTTTAACTGAAATCCATATTAGTTAGGAGTTCAGATAAACTTCTATTTAGTAAATATCTCTGCCTTTTTGTGTCTTTAACCTTTACCTGAAAATTTGTAAGCATGTGTGGCGAAGTGAAACCCCTTCCAGAGCTTAAGAATGTGTTTAGTTTAGTTTAGAGATACAGCACTGAAAAAGGCCCTTCGGCCCACGGAGTCTGTGCCGACCTTCAACCTCCCATTTATACTAATCCTACACTAATTCCATATTCCTACCACATCCTCACCTGTCCCTATATTTCACTGCCACCTACCTAGACTAGGGGCAATTGCTAATGGCCAATTTACCTATCAACCCTCAAGTCTTTGGCATGTGGGAGGAAACCGGAGCACCCGGAGAAACCCATGCAGACACAGGGAGAACTTGCAAACTCCACACATAATCCCTACTTATTTGGTTTGACTTTAAAAACCATGTTGTTGAAGCGGTGATTTATTATTAGGGCTTAAGGGAGGGACAAACTGTAATCGGGAAACTACATACGGACGTGTGGTTGGAAAAACAGGGAAATTCGTTCAGAAGAAAACAGAACCATCTTCCTCCTCAGAACAGCAGCTGTTTCTGTTAATACCCAAGGCGGTAGGTCACCACGGCCTGGCGGTTTGTCAGATTTTCGTCCCTGAAGTTTCTCTGACACATTTCCTCTGTTCGTATTAATTTCCTTAATTTCTTCAGTATTTTTAGCCGATAGGTTTGTGTCTATCATGGACGAAGACTGAAGAGTTCCGGAAAACGGACATTGTCTTTTACAAAATGAACTTTTTTCATGAAAAAGTCTAAAATTCCCATTGAAGGATAAGACGATTGGCGCATTCTGCATTTCAGTTGTCTGACAAAGACAAAGGACAAACCTTTAAAGCTAACGTGCGTTCATGAAACCCATCGTGCACTATCCGAAAACATTTCGGATTTGTATACTTTCTTCTCAAACAAAGGAGGTGTGAAGGAGACACGGATTGTGCGATCATCATGGGAAAGAAACCAGTGTTTCTCCTAACAGGAAGTGCAAGGTAACAACTTTTCCTTAAAAAGAGAGACAGCCAGAAAGAGAGAGAGAGAGAGCAAGCGAAAAATTCACCAAGGAGAGAAGGAACACCTAACAGCTAGTGTTTCAGCCACGCCAGGAAACAAATGCCCTGCTTATTCAGCAGGACTTTCGAGCAAGGGAGAAATCTACGCTCATCCCAGGCCTGCAACCATCCAGAACTGGTTCCCAAGAGAATTCAACCAGTTTAACTCAACGTTTCTTCCGACTGAGAGCCACCTTCCCTTTTCCCTTTTCTATCTGTTTCTTCTTGAGTCTGTGTGAGCGAGCAGATGCATGAGTGTAAGTTGTGTGAAAATTTCGGGATGAGGTCGATTGAGCAATAAACAAATGATTTTCTGTTTTGAAAACCGACAAGGAAACCTGTCTGTTTATTTGAATAAAAAAATACTAGTGGATTGAACTCTAACCCAGAAACATTTGCAGCGGTCAAGTGGGGAGTTGAAGTGTGGGAACGCCAGCGTCACACCACGTGGTCATGACAAGAGTGAGCTGGGTGTTTGTGTGTATGGATCTTTAATGGTGGGAGAGCACTTTGAGAGAATAATTAGCAAAGTCTATGTTAATTTTGGCTGCCGAAATAGAGGTATTACCTTCAAAAGCAGGGATTTCTGCTGAATCTGTATAAAGCTCTGGCGAGGCCAGAACTGGAGGACCGCTCCTCATCTGGTCACTGCACGTTAGGAAGGATGTGAGGCTGCTTGACAGGGTGCATAGGAACTTTAACAGAATGGGTCCTGGGCTGAGGGACATCAGCTACAAGGTTAAATTGTGCATGCTGTGGAACCTCGCCTTGGAGCAAATCTGATGGAGGGGAGATTTGATAGAGGTGTACACGATTATGAGAGGTTTTAATGACGGAGACGAATATAAAAGCTGTACCCACCAGTTGAATGTATAAGGTTTAGTGAAACTTGATTGACTATATTGGGCAAGAGATGCAGGGTTTTTCTCATTATTATTATTATTCAACGGGCCAGGCCATCATTTATTGCCCATTCATAATTGCCTTTGGGAAGGTTGTGGTGAGCTGCCTTCTTGAACCGCTGCAGTCCATGTGGGGAAGCTACACCCACGATGCTGTTAAAAAGGGAGTTCCAGCATTTTGACCCAGGGACGATATGGCACCAAATCTGGATGGTGTGTGACATGGAGGAGATGTTGCAGGTGGTTATGTTCCCATGCAACTGGTTCCCTTGTCCTTCTCGGTGGTCGAGGCTGCAGGTTTGGAAGGTACTGTCAAAGCAGCCTTGGTGCATTGCTGCAGTGCATCTTGTAGATGGTGCACACGACTGTCATTTTTGTCAGTAGTGGAGGGAGCAAAGGTGCAAGGTTGTGTATATGATGCAAATGGAGTAGGCTGCTTTGTCTTGGATGATGTCGCGCTTCTTGAATGTTGTTGGAACTGCACCCATCCAGGCAAGCGGAGCCAAATCCATCAAACTCCTGTCCAAGACAGTATTGGTAGGAGTGACCACTGCACAAACCATGTAGAGACAAAGTCCCGTCATCACATTGATGAATAACATCACACCCAAGCATTGAGCCAGGAACACAGACACAAACACAAACACATTCACAGACACAAATACAATCATATCCCAGTCACTGAGACAGGCAAGCATGCACATGCACACACACACTTACACACACAAACATACACAGAGACTCACAAATCCCACCAATCACTACCCATTATCTGAGCCAGTAGCGTGTGCAGACACACAAACACATGCACTGACAAACACACACGTATAAACACAGGCACTGACCAACAAACACACACAAAGGCACTGATCCAGACACACACTCAGGCAGATGCAGGCACACACGCGCACAAACAAACACGCACAAACACACACGCACACAAACAAACACGCACAAACGCACACAAACAAACACACAAACAAACACACACACAAACACACACACACACTACATGCAGGGGAAATTGCATGTGGTGATGTTGCCATGCATTTTCTCTCCTTTTCCCTCCAGTTGTTAGAGGTCGCGGGTTTGGAAGGTGCTGTAAAAGAAGCCTTGTTTTGTTAATGCAGTGCATCATGTAGATGGTAGACGCTATTGCCACTGTGCGTCTGTGGCGGAGGGAGTGAATGATTGTTAATGGCGTGCTAACCAAGCGGGCTCTTTTGTTCCGGATGGTGTCAAGCTTCCTGAGTTTTATTGGAGCTGAGATGTGTGTGTGTGTGTGCATGCGTGCGAGCGCGTCTGACTCTGTTTCAGCGGGAGGGGAACCTGAGGGTAGTCTTAAAGTAGACAATTTGAGCGCAGCGAATGTGAGGCAGATAACTAGCGAGTTACTCTGAAAGACAGAAGAAGCAAAGGTCAAAAAGTGTGTGGAACAGCAATGTGTCAGTGTCAAAAGGTATTTATTTAATTACAAGGAGTATAGTAACTAAAGCCGATGAGCTGAATGCACAGACAGACACACGATGACACTATATCGTTGCTATAACGGAAAGTTGGCTTAAAGAGGAGCAAGAATGTCAACTCAACATCGTTAAATATAGAGTTTACAGGCGGGATAGAAAGGGAGATTAAAAAGGAGGGGCCTAGCATTATTAGTTAATAAATCAATAGCAGCTTTAAGGTGGGATGATATGCTACATGCATAATCAAATGAGGCCATATGGGTGGCGCTCATAAATAAAAATAAAGAGGCAGCCTCAATGCCATGAGTTTAGAGTAGACCCTCAAATAGGGAATATTGCGTGCAATTCTGGTCGCCACACTACCGGAAGGACGTGGAGGCTTTGGAGAGGGTACAGAAGAGGTTTACCAGGATGTTGCCTGATCTGGAGGGCATTAGCTATGAGGAGAGGTTGGACAAATTCGGATTGTTTTCACTGGAACAACGGACTTGGAGGGGCGACATGATAGAGGTTTACAAAGTTATGAGCGACATGGACAGAGTGGATAGTCAGAAGCTTTTTCACAGGGTGGAAGAGTCAGTTACTAGGGGACATAGGTTTACGGTGCGAGGGGCAAAGTTTAGAGGGGATTTGCGAGGCAAGTTCTTTACACAGAGGGTGGTGAGTGCCTGGAACTTGCTGCCGGGGGAAGTGGTGGAAGCAGGTACGATCGCAGCGTTTAGCAGGCATCTTGACAAATACATGAATAGGATGGGAATAGAGGGATACGGTCCCCGGAAGTGCAGAAGGTTTTAGTTTTGGCAGGCATCAAGATCGGCACAGGCTTGCAGGGCCGAATGGCCTGTCCCTGTGCTGTACTGTTCTTTGTTCTTTATTTGTTCTTTGTCTTGCTGGATGTCGACATGAACTGCTTTAGCTTCTGAGGAGTCGTGAATGAAACTGAACACTGTGCAAGTAACAGAGAACATGCAAACTTCTGACCTTATAATGAAGGTGAGGTAATTACACCCAGGGCCTCTGCGGTACATCATCCCTTCTCTCAGCACCCCTCATATATCCCTTCACACCGGTAATACGTTCTAATTTATTGCTGTCCAAAAAGCGTTGGATTAAAAGGGGTTAACTGAACTTGTTTGTTCAATGGCGGTTATTAATTTCAGTCCCCTTTGACCCTAATTGTCCCCAGGAGGGTTTCCTTCTTCTTTTAATAAGGCACTCATTTCAATATGCTATCACCTATCGTCAATGGGAGAATCAACACTGGCAGTAGCAAGGATCAGCGAGAACAGGGAGAGGGTGACGATAGATTGGAATCTGAGAACACTGGATTGGAATATTACAACGATGGATCAGAATCTGAGAACAATAGATTTGAATGTGACAACACTGGGTCGGAGTTTATCCTTTTGGCTTGAATATCTTCCTGCAAATTATGATTGGCTATCATTAACATCTCGGATCCTATATGCAATTCTGATTTTTGGATACTTTTACTATCCCATCCTCGCTATTATTGGTGTCCCTGGTAAGCCTCTCTAGCTAGCTATTAGTTCCATAAGCAATCTTTTCTGTTTTTTACTATTTGCTCTCACCTATTTGCTGCTGCTGTTGTTCCTGCGAAGTCTCTGCATCTATATATTAGAGCAATAAACAACATTGCACTGAATTAATGATTATCATTTAAAGCTTTGGAAGCTTTGTCTTCGGAATGTCTTCAGTCTCCATCACAAACTCCATCGTTGCATCTTCAGATATTTCTCCAATTCAGTAGCAATCTTGCCTACTCCAAACTCTGCAATATTGTCCTCTGCCTCAACCGATTGGGTGCATAAACCCTTATGTGTGCCTTTGTTAAATCCAGACTCGACGTCCTATTGCACCCCTCATAATCATCTCAGTTTTTAGGGCGGCACAGTGGCGCAGTGGTTAGCACTGCAGCTTCACAGCTCCAGGGACCCGGGTTCGATTCTGAGTACTGCCTGTGTGGAGTTTGCAAGTTCTCCCTGTGTCTGCGTGGGTTTTCTCCGGGTGCTCCGGTTTCCTCCCACAAGCCAAAAGACTTGCAGGTTGGTAGGTAAATTGGCCATTATAAATTGTCACTAGTATAGGTAGGTGGTAGGGAAATATAGGGACAGGTGGGGATGTTTGGTAGGAATATAGGATTAGTGTAGGATTAGTATAAATGGGTGGTTGATGGTCGGCACAGACTCGGTGGGCCGAAGGGCCTGTTTCAGTGCTGTATCTCTGATCTCTAATCTAGTAACACTCATTAACCACAGCTCACGCAACACTCGTCTGCCTGTATCCTAACCCACACTAAATCCCATTCACCCCTGTCCCCTGTGCTCACTGATGTGCATTGGTTCCTGGTCTGACAATACTGCAATTTTAACAATTGCACACCTCAAATTAGTTCCATGCTTCCACAACAGTTCCCTAAGAATATTTATCCAATTCCTTTTTTAAATATATTTTTCCCTCTGTAACTTTGCCTGCCTATGATCATCTTCCCGGGGTTGGGGTGGGGGAGGGCAGATGGGGATGGGGTGGGGGCACTGCTGTTAGTAAATAGGCCCACAAATCAGAAGGTGGTACAGGACCTGCAGCCAGCCAATTATGGCGAGTCTCACATAGTGCTCCATGTTGGCAGGGCGATCGGTTACCTCTGATGTATATCTCTGAAACTTTGTATATGCATGTCCACTGAACGCCTGTGTTAGTCACTCTCATTTGAACATACATTCAGGAGCATGAGGAATTCCTTCCACCGTAATTTAAAAGTACTAGGCATCCAACCTGCAGGTGAGTGGCTTTTAATTTATTTCTGCTGTTGTGAAGTTAGTGGAGGTGCTGTGGATGTTTTTTCTGGAGATTGTGCCGCGAGCTGCTGCAGACGTTCAGGGAGGACAGAGGATTTGGTGACCCAACTCTGGCCGAGATATGGGGACTGTAGTTACAGTGTCTCTGGGTCTGCAACATGACGAACAAATGGTACAAAGGCTGCAGAGAGGGTAAGATCTATAAAGAGGGAGGAGGAGGAGACTCTGTATTACCCATCCTGGGTTTTCCAAGAGCACTTTTCCTACCAACACCTAACCAGGAACAATGATTGAGTCGACTCTGATTCAATAAGGAGGTGGCCACAGAGCTGTCCCACCTGCTGTAACACGACGTGGATCCTCACACCAAGGTGAGGACGGAGCTGCTAGTGGCCGTTAAGGAAACTGTTTCATTGAACATCTACTGGGTATCTGGGTTTTTCTAGGTCGAAGCAGACGACATTTCCTTCATCTCTTAGTATGCCACCCATCAATTGTCCGCTATGTGACAGAAGCCATCTATTCTGGGTGAGGAGAATACATAATTCTCTCCCTCTGCAGGGAGAAAGCAAAATGAGAGGCTCCGTGCCTTTGCCAGGACAGCGGCATTCCCAATGGTGTACTTGGTTCTGCGGGTCCCCATGTCAACGGGGAGATGCACAGGAACTGAAAGCAGTCTCACTCCATTAATGTGCAGTTGGGTGTGTGACCATGCCCAGTAGATCACGTTGGTGACGTTCCACTAGAACAGAAGCAGTCACCGTTAAATATAGGTAGTTATTAGACAGTGCATTCCATATCTTAACCAACCTGCTGCAAGACAAAGATTTATTCATGTTGCAATGCGTCTTTTGCCAATCATCTTAATCAGTGGCCTCTGTTTATCGACCCGCCAGCCATTTGAACCAATATATATATTTATATATTTTTTAAATCTAAACCCATCATAATTTTAAGCACCTCTATCAATATTCTGCTCTAAGGAGAACAATCCCAGTTTCCCTAGTCTATCCATGTAACTGTAATCACATCCCTGGGACCATTATAGTAAATCACATCTGTGGCCTCTCCAAAGCCTTGGCATCCGAGCTAAAGTGTGGTGCCCATTGTTGGACACATTCCTGCAGCACGGGCCGCCCAGTGTTTTATATACCTTTAGCATAAAGGCCGGGCTTTTTTACTGTACGTCACTATTTATAAAGCCCAGGATACCATAATTACCAGAATTACTTTATTCGCTTTATTAACCTGTCCTTTATTAGCTTTATTAACATGTCCTGCCATCTTCAAAGATTTGTGTTCAAACACCCCAGGGCTCTCTGTTCTTATACCAGCTTGAAAGTTGCACCATGCAGCTCTCCTGATCCATTATTACAAAATGCATTACCTCACACATCTACCATATGACTACCCATTGCACTACCCTGTCTATTTCTGCTTGAATTCTTATACTATATTTGCCATTCACCACGATACGTATACGCCTCGTGTCTTCTGGAAATTTCAACAATTTCTCCTGTGAGCCGCCTGTAGTTTAGTCATTAATGTACATCAGAAACAACAGTGCTCCTAGTACTGAACGTGTAGAACACGGCTGCATATAAAAAAAACAACCATTCACCATTATGTTTATAAATGACCTCCTGAATGTCTATTACTGTCCTCGTCAATATTTACTGTGGTGTTGATTTATTAGAAACCTCATGCAGAAATAAGTAACCGTGGATGCTGTAAATCTGAAAAGATACAGAAAATGCTGAAAATACTCAGTAGGCCTGGCAGTACCTGTTGAGAGAAAATTGGAATTAACTTTTCAGGTCGTGAAATTTCTTGAGAATGTGTCTCAATGTCAGGTTATCGAACTGATACTTTAAAGCTGTTTCTCTCCCCACAGATTATGCCTGATCTGCTGAGTATTTCCAGGACTTATCGATTTTTTCTCGCTGTTATTACTTATGTTAATCTTAATCCTCGTATTTTATTTACCTGTCAATGTGCTCGTCAATGTGCTCCTGATTCCAGTTGAAATCCTTTTTTTTTCTACTGCATTTCCCTGTCCAGCCATGAGCAATAAATTAAATCCTGTCTCCAGCAGAAAGACCTGCCACAGGTACAATGACGACAGACATAATTGAATTTGCTAACAAATGCACAAATATCATAGAGTCTGAGCGTCACAACCAAAGACTTGCAGGTTGATAGGTAAATTGGCCATTGTAAATTGCCCCTAGTGTAGGTAGCTGGTAGAAGAATGGTGGGGATGTGGTAGGGAATATGGGATTAATGTAGGATTAGTATAAATGGGTGGTTGTTGGTCGGCACAGACGCGCTGGACCGAAGGGCCTGTTTCAGTGCTGTATCTCTGTCTGACTATGACTCTATGAGAAATGTGGGAGGGAGAAAATAGGGAAATATAGGCCAGTGAGCCTAACATCAGTCACTGGGGAAATGCTGGCATCTATTATTAGAGGAAGTCATAACAATACACCGAGATAGCACAGTATGATTGGAACAAATCAACATGGTTTTACTGAAGGGAACTCCTGGTTGACAAATTTAACAGAGTTTTTGGTGAGGTAACTAGCAGGGTAGATAAAGGGGAACCATTACAGTGTACCTGAATTTCCAAATGGTGTTCTATTAGGTTCCACACAAGCGTTTAATAGGCAAGATATGATCTCATGGAGTTCAGGTTAATGTAATAGCATGGAGAGATGATTAGTTGACAGACAGGAAACAACGTGGAGGCATAAACAGCAATAAATGACCAGTGGTTTTCCGCAGGGATCAGTGCTGGGACGTTTGCTGTCTGTAGTATATATAAATGATTTGGAGGAAAATGTAGCTGGTCTGATCAGTAAGTTTGCGGTAGACACAAAGGTTGGTGGAGTTGCGGATAATGATGAGGATTATCAGAGGATACAGCAGGATATAGATCGGTAGGAGACATCGGTGGAGAAATGGCAGATGGAGTTTAATCCGGACAAATGTGAGGTAATGCATTTTGGAAGGTCTAATGCAGGTGGGAGGTATACAGTAAATGGCAGAACCCTTAGGAGTATTGACAGGCAGAGAGATCTGAGCGTACAAGTCCACAGGTCACTGAAAGTGGCAACGCAGGTGGATAAGGTAGGCAAGAAGGCATACGGCATGCTTGCCTTCACCGGTCGGGCAGAGAGTAAAAGAATTGGCAAGTCATGTTGCAGCTGCACAGAACCTTAGTTCGGCCATACTTAGAATATGGTGTGCAATTCTGGTCGCCGCACTACCAGAAGGATGTGGAGGCTTTGGAGAGGGTACAGAGGAGGTTTACCAGGATGTTGCCTGGTCTGGAGGGCATTAGCTATGAGGAGAGGTTGGAAAAACTCGGATTGTTTTCACTGGAACGACGGAGGTGGAGGGGAGACATGATAGAGGTTTGCAAAGATATGAGCGACATGGACAGAGTGGATAGTCAGAAGCTTTTTCCCAGGGTAGAAGAGTCAGATACTAGAAGAACATAGGTTTAAGGTGCAAGGGGCAAAGTTTAGAGGGGATGCGCGAGTCAAGTTTTTTACACAGAGGATGGTGAGTGCCTGGAACTTGCTGCCAGGGGAGGTGGTGGAAGCAGATACGATAGCGACGTTTAAGAGACTTCTTGACAAATATATGAATAGGAAGGGAATAGAGGGATATGGGCCCCGGATGTGCAGAACGTTTTACTTTCGGCAGGCATCAGGATCGGCGCAGGCTTGCAGGGCCGAATGGCCTGTTCTTTGTTCTTTGTTAAATAGTGGAATAAAAGCAAAATGCTGCTGATGCTGGAAATCGGAAATAAAAACAAAAACGAAAGCAATAAGTTTTGGAAATACACAGCTGGCCAACAGCATCTGTGGAGAGAGAAGCTGAGTTAACGTTTCAGCTCAGTGACCTCCCATCAGAACTGGCAAAATGAGAAATGCAGTAGGTTTTCACTAAATAAAGCAGGGGTGGGGGAAAAGAGAACAAAACAGAAGGCCTCCTATTCATTAGGTAGACCAAATGCGAATTGCTAACATGACCTCAAGCTTCCTGTCGCTTTCCACTTCGACACGCCCCGCTGCTTTCATGCCCACATCTCTGTCCTGGGCTTGCTGCAGTATTTCAGTGAACATCAACGCATCCTCCAGGAACAGCACCTCATTCAGCAATGAGGCACGCTGCACTCTACCAGACTGAACCTTGTGTCCAATCATTTCAGAGCGTGACTAACCCTTTTTATATGTTTTTAAATTTTATTTTACTTTGTCTCAGCATTCCTTTTTTGTTTTTTATCATGTGCATGCCCACTGATTTTTTTTCATGTTTTTGCTTTTTGTAGGGCTGTTAAATTCTGCCATTTTACATCCTCTCTGCACTAACGCTTTGTCTTTCACCACGTCATTAGCACTCTCTTTGCCTTTGCGTTTACCCCATGAGCTCCTTGTCAGTTCATCTTTCTGGCCCTCTGTCCTGTCAACACCTTCCCTTTTGTTTCATTTTCCCTCCACAGCTGCTTTATTTGCTTAAAGTCTATTACATTTCTATCCTTTGCCATTTCTGATGAAAGGTCACTGACAAGAAACTTTAACTCGGCTTTTATCTCCACAGATGCTGCCAGACCTGCTGAGGTGCTTTATTTTATTTTAGCAAATAGTGGAGTGTTGAAGGATCAGTGTTGGGGCCTCAGCTATTTAAAATCAAGATTAATGACTTAGATGAAGAGATAAAGAGTAATGTATCTAAGTTTTGCTAATGATACATATCTGGGTGGAACAGTAATGATGCATATGTAGGTGGGAAGGCCACAGAAAGGCTGCAAAGGGATATAGACTGGTTAAGTGAGTGGGCAACAAGATGGCAAATGGATTATAATGTTCAGAAGTGTGAAATTGTTCACTTTGGTCATAAGAATAGAAATACAGAATATTTTTAAAATGTGTGGAACTTGGAAGTGTCGATGTTAAAATAGACTTTGGTGTACTTGTTTCATGAAAACATAACGTCAACATGCAGATGCAGCGAGCAATTAGAAAGCAAATGACATGCTGGTCTTTATTGCAAGGGGATTGGTGTACATCATTAATGAAGTATTGTTACAGTTGTATAGGGTTTTGTTGGGACCACATCTGGAGTACTGTGTGCAGTTTTGGTCTCCACATTTAAGAAAGGATATCCTTGCATTTGAGGTGGTAAAGTGAAGGTTCACGAGATTGGTTCCTGGATTAAGAGGCAATCCCATGATGAGAGGCTGTATAAATTGGGTCTGCATTCGCAGTAGTTCAGAAGAATAAGAGGTGACCTTATTGAAACCTCTGAGATTCAAAAGGGTCAGGGATAGGTCAGGCATTGAGAGATTATTTACACTGGTCTAGGAATATAAAACACGGGGGGATGGGGTGTGGGGGGAGGTGGGGGTAGGGAACACCATTTCAGAATAAGGGAGCGATCATCTAGGACGGAGATAAGGAGAAATTACTTGACTCAAAGGGTTGTGAATCTTTAGAATTCACTACCCCAGAGGGTTGTGGATGCTCCAACGTTGAATATATTTAAGGCTGGGATAGGGACACCTTCGACCTCTCAACGAATCAAGGCATACGGGGAGTGAAAAGTGAAATTGAATCCGAAGATCATCCATGACAGTATTGAATGGTGGAGCAGGCTGGATGGGCCATATGTTCTACTGCTGCTCCTATGTCTTGTGTTCTTCTGTTCCTATTTGGTCGGAACATAACCTGTGTTCACCTATCCACGTCATTCTTCAACTGGTAATATCGTCAAACTCAGAGAACGTCAGAGGGTAATCATACCCTCATAATTTACACTTACTTTCTGCCATATGTTCGACAATAGCCAAATGAGATTTTGATATTCTATGTAAAGCAAAAAAAAGCCTAGATTCCAACCTTCAACTTTAGGCAAATATCCTCTGCTGCCACATTTAACTACGGAACGCTTGGTGTGGAAGAATGATGCTGGAGTTTATTTTTAATCAGTTTCTCATTAATTGTACAGAGTAAGAGGATAACAAACACTGTGATCCTCACTCAATTCCTTCACCTGTTTTAGTAAGTACCTGCTAAGAGGTGCTCAAGTCCGACTCCAATGAACACCCTCCAGTTCATAACTTAGCAAATGACGCTGATATCATTATTCTTTAACAACATGTCTATGCCTGTAATAATCTTTTGCAAGTTTATTTAATAACCTCTCAATCGCCTTTTTTCCAAGGAGAAAGCCACCAGTTTTCCAACCTAACCTTGCAACTAAATTTCCATAATCTCTGGAATGATTCTGGTAAATCTCCTCTGCAACCTCCAAAGGACCCTCACATCCTTCGCAATGTCTGACAACCAGATCTGAACACAATACTATACTTGGGGTCGAACCAGTGCTTTATAAATGTTCAGGATAGCTTCCCTGCATTTTTTATTTTCGAGATACAGCACTGAAACAGGCCCTTCGGCCCATCGAGTCTGTGCCGACCAACAACCACCCATTTATGCTATCCCTGCAGTAATCTCATATACCCTGTCACCTACCTACACTAGGGGCCATTGATAATGGCCAATTTACCAATCAACCTGCAAGTCTTAGGCTGTGGGAGGAAACTGGAGCACCCACCAAAAACTCACACAGTCACAGGAAGAACTTACAAACTCCGTGCAGGCTGTACCAAGAATGGAACGCACGTCCCTAGAACTGGAAGGCTGCAGTGCTAATCACTCCGCCACTGTGCCACTGTGCCAATGATTCTGTTTCTAAAGGCACAGTGGCTCAGTGGTTAGCACCGCAGCCTTACAGATCCAGCGACCCGGGTTCAATTCTGGGTACTGCCTATGTGGAGTTTGCAAGTTCTCCCTGTGACTGCGTGGGTTTCCTCCAGGTGCTCCGCTTTCCTCCCACAGCCAAAAGACTTGCAGGTTGATAGGTAAATTGGCCATTATAAATTGTTCCTGGTATAGGTAGGTGGTAGGGGAATATAGGGACAGGTAAGGATGTGGTAGGAATATGGGATTATCGTAGGATTAGTATAAATGGGTGGTTAATGGTCGGCACAGACTCGGTGGGCCGAAGGGCATACTTCAGTGCTGTATCTCTAAATCTAAAGCACAATATCAAATATGCTGAGGTAAACATTCTCTCAATATGTCCTGCAACATTCAAAATTCATATGCACATACAGTTCCCTGTGTTCTTTAGAACTGTGTGATTAACTATATATTGTCTCAAAGAACAAAGAACAGTACAACACAGGAACAGGCCATTCGGACCTCCAAGCCTGCGCCGATCTTCATGCCTGCCTAATCTAAAACCTTCTGCACTTCCGGGGCCACATCCCTCTGTTTCCTTCCTATACATGTATTTGTCAAGATGTCTCTCAAACGTCGCTATCATATCTGCTTCCACCACCTCACCCGGCAGCACGTTCCAGGCACTCACCACCCTCTGTGTTAATAACTTGCCTCGCACATCCCTTCTAAACTTTGCCCCTCGCACCTTAAAGCTATGTCCCCGAGTATCTGACTCTTCCACCCTGGGAATAAGCTTCTGAATATCCACTCTGTCCATGCCGCTCAGAAAGTTGTGAACCTCTATCATGTCGCCCCTCCACAACCGTCGTTCCAGTGAACACAATCCGAGTATTTCCAACCGCTCCTCATAGCTAATGCCCTCCAGACCAGGCAACTTCCTAGTAAACCTCTTCTGTACCCTCTTAAAAGCCTCCACGTCCTTCTGGTAGTGTGGCGACCAGAATTGCACGCAATATTCTAAGTGTGGCCTAACTAAGGATCTATACAGCTGCAACATGACTTGCCAATTTTTATATTCTATGCCCCGACCGATGAAGGCAAGCATGCCGTATGCCTTCATGACTGCCTTATCCACCTGCGTTGCCACTTTCAGTGACCTGTGGACCTGCACGCCCAGATCTCTCTGCCTGTCAATGCTCCTCAGGGTTCTGCCATTTACTGTATACCTCCCACCTGCATTAGACCTTCCAAAATGCATTACCTCACATTTGCCCGGATTAAACTCCATCTGCCTTTTCTCCGCCCAAGTCTCCAACCGATCTGTGTCTTGCTGTATCCTTTGACAATCCTCATCATTATCCGCAACTCCACCAACCTTTGTGTTATCCGCAAACTTACTAACCATACCAGGTACATTTTCCTCCAAATCATTTATATATACAACAAACAGCAAAGGTCCCAGCACTGATTCCTGTGGAACCCCATTTGTCACATCCCTCCATTCAAAAAAACACCTTTCCACTGATACCCTCTGTCTTCTATGACAGAGCCAGTTCTGTATCCATCTTGCTAACTCTCCTCTGATCCCGTGTGATTTCACCTTTTGTACCAGTCGACCGTGAGGGACCTTGTCAAAGGCTTTACAGAAGTCCATAGAGATAACATTCACTGCCCTTCCTTCATCAATCATCTTCGTCACTTCCTCAAAAGATCCAATCAAATTAGTGAGACACCACCTCCCCTTCACAAAACCATGCTGTCTGTCGCAAATAAGTCCATTTGTTTCCAAATGGGAGTAAGTCCTGTCCCGAAGAATCCTCTCAAATCGTTTCCCTACCATTGACGTTTGACTCAGCGGCCTATAATTTCCTAGATTATCCTTGCTACCCTTCTTAAACAAAGTAACAACATTGGCTATTCTCCAGTGCTCTGGGACCTCACCTGTAGCCGATGAGGATACAAAGATTTCTGTCAAGGCCCCAGCAATTTCTTCCCTTGCCTCCATCAATATTCTAGGGTAGATATCATCAGGCCCAGGAGACTTATCTACCTTAATGCTTTGCAAGACACCCAACACCTCCTCCTTTTTTAAAATGAGATGACTGAGACTATCTGCACTCCCTTCCCTCGGCTCATCATCCACTAAGTCCTTCTCTTTGGTGAATACTGATGCAAAGTACTCACTTTGAACCTTGCTTATTTCCTCTGACTCCACACATTGATTCCCATCTCTGTCCTTGAGTAGGCCAACCCTTTCGCAACCCTTTCCCTGGTTACCCTCTTGCTCTCCCGCTATTCCTTCTGCAATAATGCATCGCTTCACAATTGTCGCGACTGAATTCCATTTGCCACCTCTCTTCCCATTCTGCTCGTCCAGATTTGTCCAACATACAGCCCGTAGGCCAGGATCCAGCCTGCCAAAGTTTTTAATCTGGTTGCGGATGCGAACTGTACCCGGGGCCATTCCTCATCCTCCCCAAGAGATGAGAAATTATGAGAAAAAGGTGAGGTAAAGCATTTTGGAAGATCTAATTCAAGTGGGAATTATGCAGTAAATGGCAGAACCCTTAGGAATATTGACAGGCAGAGAGATCTGGGTGCAGAGGTCCACAGATCCCTGAAAGTGACAAGGCAGGTGGATAAGATAGTCAAAAAGTCGTACAGCGTGCTTGCCTTCATCGGTCGGGACAAAGAGTATAAAAATTGGCAAGTCATGCAGCAGCTGTATCGAACCTTCGTTCGGCCACACTTAGAATATTGCATACAATTCTGTTCGCCACATTTCCAGAAGGACTTGAAATCTTTGGAGTGGGTACAGAAGAGATTTACTGGGATGTTGCCTGGTCTGGAGGGCATTGGCTATGAGGAGAGGTTGGATAAACTCAGATTGTTTTCACTGGAACGACGGAGGTGGAGGGGCGACATGATAGAGGTTTACAAAGTTATGAGTGGCATGGACAGAGTGGATAGTCAGAAGCTTTTTCCCAGGGTGGAAGAGTCACTTACTAGGGGACTTAGGTTTAAGGTGCGAGGGGCAAAGTTTAGAGGGGATGTGCGAGGCACGTTTTTTTACACAGAGGGTGGTGAGTGCCTGGAACGTGCTGCCGGGTGAGGTGGTGGAAGCAAGTACGACAGCGACGTTTCAGAGGCATCTTGACAAACACATGAATAGGATGGGAATAGAGGGATATGGACCCCGGATGTGCAGAAAGTTTTAGTTTAGACAGGCATCATGATTGGCGCAGGCTTGGAGGGCCGAATGGCCTGTTCCTGTGCTGTCCTGTTCTTTGTTCTTTGAACTGTTATTTTTACTCCCAACCTGATGTATAATTTCCCTGATAAATTGCCTTGTTAGTGACGATTGGCATTATTTGCTTCCTTGATTTTTCAATGGACCTATTTCCAGTAACTGCTTTGAAATAATTGAAATCCGTGATGTCTTTCATCGGTGAGTGAATCTCTCTGTCAGTCCAACATTTAAATTTCTATCCAATAGCAAAGTGATGTGCACGCTGAAAATCTGAAATAAAACCAGTAAATGCTGGAAATACCCAGCAGCTCTGGCAATATCTGTGGAGTGAGAAACAGATTCAATGTTTCAGGTCAATGACCCTTCATCAGAACTGGTGGAGAATAGAGATGACAGACAGGGAAAGGAGGGAGGGAGGATTATGATCAACATTGAGTTCAGCAATTTCAGTATCATTCATTTGTCATTGCTGCTAGCCTGATGTATAATTTCTCTGTTTATTTCCCTTCCTCACAGTTAACTTGCTGACAATTAGCATCCTGTCTCAGGGAAAATGTGGTCTCTCCAAATGTGTCACTCGCTACTTGGTGGCCATGGCAGCGACGGATCTGCTGCTTGTTGTACTTGACCTGATATTGAGGCACATTCCAATTGTTTATCGGGAACAGTTTCAGTTCCTGGAGTCCATCCCGTGTGTAATATCCACGCCGTCCTGCTTTACACAGCCACAGACTGTTCTGTTTGGTTCACCGTCATGTTCACCTTTGATCGATTTGTGGCCATTTGTTGCCAGAAGCTGAAAAGTAAATATTGCAGCGAGAAAACGGCGGCTGTGGTTCTGGGAACAGTGACTGTTCTGAGCTTGTTAAAGAACATCACCTGGTATTTTATGTTAACAGATAGGTATTGGCTGATGAACTACCCCTGGTTTTGTTCGATAAGAAGAGGTGTTCTGTACTCTCAGGTCTGGACCGCAACCGAGTTCATTCATAACATTCTAACCCCGGGTATCCCATTTGTTGTGATTCTGCTGCTCAATGCTTTGACCGTCAAACACATTTTGGTGAGCAGCAGAGGACGTAGGAGACTCCGAGCTCACAACAGTGGGGAGAGTCGCAGAGATGCAGAGATGGAGAGCCGTAGGAAATCTATCATTTTACTGTTTGTTATCTCGGCTAATTTCATACTGCTTTGGGTACTCTTAATGGTTTATTCAAATTGGAGCCGAATATTGTTGTTGCACTATGAGTCTGTTGATCTCCCTGATTTTCTGCTGGATTTGGGCTTCATGCTGCAGCTCCTGAGTTGCTGCACAAACACCGCAATTTACGCTGTGTCCCAGACACAGTTCAGAGAGCAGTTGAAAAATGTGCTGAAATATCCCTTTATTCCAATTGTGAAGTTGATTCAAACGTGAGAGGAACTGAATAACTGACGATATGCAGCAGAGAGTGAGCGTGGCCAATCGCTTTTGAGACAGATCTGGGACTGTCAATATCGTGTCAGAGGTGGGGCGGGGTCTGCTGGTCCGGTGAAAAAGCGGGAGGCCTATTACTATCGTGATGGAGAGTGTGGCAGGTGGGGAGGGGGGCTGTTTCCCATGGTGAGTGGATGGTGAGGCCGGGGACTTTTCGTCGCACTGACAGGGAATGGTGGTGGGCATTTTCCCTCTGGTGATGGGTTCGTGGGGGCGGGACCTGTTCCCATTTTGGGATACCTTTTAAGTCTTTGTAATGCTTCATAATATGCATAACGCTTGATAACTCCTTTTATTCCTTTTTAACCAACATTTTAGATTAGAATTGATTAGAACATTACAGCGCAGTACAGGTCCTTCGGCCCTCGATGTTGCGCCGACCTGTGAAACCATCTGACCTACACTATTCCATTTTCATCCATATGTCTATCCAATGACCACTTAAATGCCCTTAAAGTTGGCGAGTCTACTACTGGTGCAGGCAGGGCGTTCCACGCCCCTACTACTCTCTAAGTAAAGAAACTACCTCTCACACCTGTCCTATATCTATCACCCTTCAACTTAAAGCGATGTCCCCTCGTGTTTGCCATCACCATCCGAGGAAAAAGACTCTCACTATCCACCCTATCTAACCCTCTGATTATCTTATATGTCGCTATTAAGTCACCTCTCCTCCTCCTTCTCTCCAACGAAAACAACCTCAAGTCCCTCAGCCTTTTTCGTAAGACCTTTCCTCCATACCAGGCAACATCCTAGTAAATATCCTCTGCACCCTTTCCAAAGCTTCCACATCCTTCCTATAATGTGCTGACCAGAACTGCACGCAATACTCCAGGTGCGGCCTCACCAGAGTTTTGTACAGCTGCAGCATGACCTCGTGGCTCCGAAACTCGATCCCCGTACTAATAAAAGCTAACACACCATTTGCCTTCTGAACAGCCCTATTGACCTGGGTAGCAACTTTCCGCGATTTATGCACCAGGACACCAAAATCTCTCTGTTCATCTACACTACCAGGAATCTTCCCATTAGCCCAGTACTCTGCATTCCTGTTACTCCTTCCAAAGTGAATCACCTCACAGTTTTCCGCATTATATTCCATTAGCCATCTCTCAGCCCAGCTCTGCAGCCTATCTATGTCCCTCTGTACCCTACAACATCCTACGGCACTATCCACAACTCCATCGACCTTCGTGTCATCCGCAAATTTACTAACCCACCCTTCTGCACCCTCTTCCAGGTCATTTATAAAAATGACAAACAGCAGTGGCCCCAAAACAGATCCTTGCGGTACACCACTAGTAACTAAACTCCAGGATGAACATTTGCCATCAACCACCACCCTCTGTCTTCTTTCAGCTAGCCAATTTCTGATCCAAAGCTCTAAATCACCTTCAACCCCATACTTCCGTATTTTCGGCAACAGCCTACCGTGGGGGACCTTATCAAGCGCCTTACTGAAATTCATATACACCACATCCACTGCTTTACCCTCATCCACCTGTTTGGTCACCTTCTGGAAAAACTCAATAAGGTTTGTGAGGCACGACCTACCCTTCACAATACCGTGATGACTATCGCTAATGAACTTATTCTTTTCAAGATGATTATAAATACTGTCTCTTATGACCTTTTCCAACATTTTACCCACAACCGAAGTAAGGCTCACAGGTCTAAAATTACCAGGGCTGTCTCTAGTCCCCTTCTTGAACAAGGGGACAACATTTGCTATCCACCAGTCTTCCGGCACTATTCCTGTCGACAATGACGGCATAAAGATTAAGGACAAAGGCTCTGCAATCTCCTCCCTGGCTTCCCAGAGAATCCTAGGATAAATCCCATCTGGCCCAGGGGACTTATCTATTTTCACACTTTCCAAAATTGCTAACACCTCCTCCTTGTGAACCTCAATCACATCTCGCCTCATAGTCTGAATCTCAGTATTCTCCTCGACAACATTTTCTTTCTCTACTGTAAGTACTGACAAAACTATTCATTTAACGCTTCCCCTATCTCCTCTGATTCCACACGCAACTTCCCACTACTGTCCTTGATTGGCCCTAATCTAACGCTATTCAATCTTTTATTCCTGATATACCTATAGAAAGCCTTAGGGTTTTCCTTGATCCTATCCGACAGTGACTTCTCGTGTCCTCTCCTTGCTCTTCTTAGCTCTCCCTTTAGATCCTTCCTGGCTAGCTTGTAACTCTCAAGCGCCCTAACTGAGCCTTCACGTCTCATTCTAACATAAGCCTTCTTCTTCCTCTTGACAAGCGCTTCAACTTCTTTAGTAAACCACGGCTCCCTCGCTCGACAACTTCCTCCCTGCCTGACGGGTACATACTTATCAAGCACACGCAGTAGCTGCTCCTTGAATAAGCTCCACATTTCGATATAACGCTTCATTATCCTTATAAACAGTTGTAAATGTTTATGATCCTTCATAAATGTTGTAATCCTTTATAATCATTTATAGTCTCATAAAACGTTATGCTCCTTTAAAAACGTTCCTGAATCGTTATCACCCTTGTTACCTTTTAGAATCCTCCATCACCTTTGAATAATCCTCTATACAGCTTGAAAACCCTTAATAAAGCTTTAACCTCTGTCTAATCCTTCACAATCATTTATGATTTTTCAGAATCCTTTAAAACTATTCTTTAAAACTTTATAAAAATGATAGCATTTACAATTTTACAATCCTAAATGAAATGTTCTCGTCCTTTATAACTTCTTATAATAATTTTGAATCCGATATACTCGTCATAACCCTGTGTAACACTTCGCAATTCTATATAAACCATTATAACTCTCGATATAGAGGAAGGGACCAGACACTGGTTTATCTTACGCACAGCTCTGGGTCCAGATATTGGCTGCATGGGAGGAAGGAGGGAGGCTGGATAAGGTGTGTGTACAGCTCTGGGCTTCAGAAACGAGATAGAGGAAGGAAGGACGTCTGGATAAGGAGTCCAACTCAAGGACTTGAGCACACAGCTGAAGAGGCAGTAGGAGTGGTGCAGTGGTCAGCACTGGAGCCTCCCAACTCCAGCGACCGTGGTTCAGTTCTGGCTACTGCATGTGCGGAGTTTGTAAGTTCTCCCTGTGACCGTGTGGGCTTCTGCCCTCCTGCAGCCAAAGAATTGTAGGTAAATTGGCTATTGTAAATTGCCCCTTGTGCAGGAAAGAGAGTATGGAATTAAGGTACGATTAGTGTAAATGGATGGTTGTTGGTTGGCACGGACTCCGTAGTCCGAAGGGCCTGTCTCAGTGCTGTATCTCTCCATGAAGTTACTCGAATCCATTATTGCGGCATGAAGGCCGTGCAGTGAACGAGGAACATTACTGAGGGTGTGCTGCGCTACTGGGGAAACATTTTTGAGGGAGCGCTGCGCTTTCAGAGAGACATAATTGAGGGAGTGCTGCACTATGGGAGGGAATTACTGAGGGAGCACTTATATGTTATATTGTTATATACTGGGGAGACATTTTTGAGGGAGCACTGCAATGTCGGAGGGACTTAACTGAGGGAGTGCTGCGACATTACTGAGGGATTTCTGCACTGTCAGAGGGACATTACTGAATCCTAAAATCGTGACAATGCAGAAGGAAGTGGGTTGGCCCATAGTGTCTACAATGGTACTCTGGAAGAGAAATTCCCTTAGTTCCAGTCCGCTGCCTTCTCCCCATAACGCTGCACATTCTTGCTTTTCATTTAACTGTCTAATTCCCTTTTGAATTTTTCACTTAAACGTGCCTCCACCACGTTCTCAGGCAGCACATTAACAACACGCTGCATCAAAAAGTTTTTTCTCATGTCACTTTTTCTTCGCTTACTAAATACTTTAAATCTGTGCCCTCTTGTTCTCGATGTTTTCACGAGTGGGAACAGTTTCTCCCTATCTCCTCTGACCAGACCCCTCATGATTTTGAATACCTCTATTAAACCACCTCTCAGCCTTCTCTTCTCCAAGGAAAACAGTCAAAACTTCTCCATTCTATGTTCTTAACTGAAATTCCTCATCATAGGAAACATTCCCGTGAATCTTTTCTGCACACTCTCCAATGCCCCCACATTTTTCCTAAAGTTTGGCGACCAAAACTGAACGTCATACTTCAGCTGTGCTTGAAATATTGTCTTATACAAGTTCAAAATTACAGTCTTACTCTTGTACTCTGTGCCCCTACGAATAAAGCCTAGAATATTGTATGCTTTATTAACTACTCTCTCAACCTGCATTGTCACCTTCAATGAGTGCATGATCATAAAGACTTTACTGAGGTAGCACTGCACAGCTGAAGGAGCCTTTATTTCAGATGCGACGTTAAACCGGGCCCTCACGCCACCTTTACCCACTGAGGTGGTGATGAAAGATCCCATGATGCTATTTTAAAGAAGAGCGGGGCAGTTAGTCATGCTCTCCTGGCCAATAGCTGTTCCTCAATAACTATCACAGTAAAAGATAATCTGGGGTGCTGGAGATGGGTATATAAATCTGCATCATTGCACCGACAGGGAAATGATTTTAGAGAGCCAATAATGTTTTCAGCAATATTTTCATATTGACCAGCAAGCACCTTTACTGAAATGTGATGAAAGGCAGAGGAACATAGAAAAGTAGGAGCACGAGTAGGCCATTCATCACATGTAGCCTGATTCAGCATTCGATGCTATCATGACTGATCATCCACTTCAATGCCTTTTTCCTAATGCCCTTTATTTCATTGGTGTTTAGAAATCAGTGAATCTCCGTTTTAAACATACTCAATTACTGAGCTTCCACAGCCCTCTGGGGTAGAGAATGCCAAAGCTTCACCACCCTCTGAGTAAAGACATTTTGCTCATATCTTTCCTAAGAGGCTTCCCCCTTATCTGGGAATTGTGTCCACTGGTTCTAGACTCCCCAACCAGCAGAAACAGCTTGGTTGCATCGACCCTGTCTATCCCTTTAAGCTTTGTGTCGGTTTCAATATGGTCACCTCTCATTCTTCAAAGCTCTAGAGAATACAGGCCCAATATCAGCAATCACTCTTCATCGGACAGTCCCACCATCCCGGGAACAAGTCTGATGAACCTTCGTTAAACACCCTTTAAAACACCCAGATCCCTTTGGACATCGACAATGTCTAATCTATTACCAAATAAGGAATACGCTGCATAGATATTCCTCCTACCAACCTCGATAACCTGACGTTTTTTTTCCACATTATACTCCATCTGCCATGCTCTTTCCCACTCACTAATTCTGTCCAATTCTGCCCTGCATCTTCTCCCAAAACACATTCCCACCTTGTTTTGAGTCATCTGCGAAATTGGAAGTATTAAATTTGATCCCCACATCCATATCTTTGATCGAATTTGTCAATAACTGGCGGGCCAGCACTGATACCTGTGGTACCCCACGAATCACAGCCTGCCAACGCGAAAATTACCCCTGTATTCCTACTCCCTGTTTTTTGCCACTGTGCAACAATCTGAAGCCTCTCATTGTGCATCCACTCTCTGTGTTTATGAACATTTCATTGCAATTCACTGTGAAACACTGTGAAGCCTCTCATGGTCTATCAGCTTTCTATGTTTATAAACACTTCACTGTAATGCACTGTGGAACACTGTAAAGGCTTTCATGGTGTTTCAGCTACCGGTGTTTGTTATAAAGGCAGTGCAATGTATTTGGGAACGATGTGAAGTTCTCCATGATGTATCAGCTCTCTGCGCTGGTAAACACATCTGTGTAATACACTGTGGAACACTGTGAAGCCTCTCATGGTACCAAGCTCTCTGCGTTTGTAAACTCTTCACTGTGATGCAATGTGAAGCCTCAGATTGTGTTTCAGCTCTCTGTGTCTGTAAACACTTCAACATAATGCACTGTACAACACTGTGAAGCCTCTCATGGAGTCTCAGTTCTCTGTATTTATAAACACATCAGTGTAATGTACTGAGGAAGACAGTGAAGCCTTCCATGGTGTATCAGATTTCTCTGTCTGTAAAAAATTCAGTGCAATGCACTGTGGAACTCTACGATGCCTGTAATGGTGCATCAGCTCTCTGAGATTATAAATCTCTCTGTGTAATGCACTTTAGAACACTGTGGATCATTCCTTGGTCCATGAGCTCTCTGTGTTTGTAAACATTTCAGTGTAATGCACTGTGGAACACTGTGGATCCTTCCTTGGTCCATGAGCTCTCTGTGTTTGTAAACATTTCAGTGTAATGCACTGTGGAACACTGTGAATCTTCTCACGGTGTCTCAGCTCTCTGTCTTTATAAACACTTCTGATGCACCAGAGAACACCGTGAAGCCTCCCATAGTGTATCAGCTCCCAATGCTTGCGCACACTTCCGTTAAATGCGCTGTAGATCACGATGAATCCTCCCATGGTCCATGAGCTATTTGTGTTTGTATACACTTCAGTGTAATGCACTGTCGAACCGTATGAAGCTTCTCCTAGTGTATCAGCTCTCTGAGTTTGTAAACACTTTAGTGCAATGCACGTCGGAACACTGTGAAGCCTCCCATGGTGTATCAGCCCTCTGTATTTATAAATACTTAAGTGTAATGCACTGTACAACCATGTGAAGCCTCTCCTGGTGTATCATCACTCTGTGTTTGCAAGCACGTCAGTAAAATGCACTGTGGAACACTGTGAAGCCTCCCATGCTGTATCAGCACTCTGTGTTTGTAAACACTTCCATGTAATGCACTGTGGAACATTGAATCCTATCAGACTCTACCAGCTCTCTGTGTTAGTAAACAGTTCGGTGTAATACACTGTGGAACACTATGAATCTTCTCACGGTGTATCAGCTCTCTGTGCTTATAACACTTCTGTCCAATGTACTATGGAACACTGTGAAGCCTTCCATAGTGCATCAGCTCCCTATACTTGTACACACTTGCGTTAAATGCGCTATAGATCACTGGGAATCCTCCCATGGTCCATGAAATATTTGTATTTGTCTACACTTCAATGTAATGCATTGTGGAATGCGATGAAGACTCTCCTCGTGTCTCAGCTCTCTGAGTTTGTAAACACCTCAATGTAATGCACTGTGGAACAATGTGAAGCCTCTACTGGCGCATCAGCTCTCTGATTTTTATAAACACTTAAGTGTAACGCACTGTGGAACATTATGAATCCTCCCGTGGTCCCAGAGCTCTCTGTATTTGTTAGCACTTCACTGTAATGCTCTATGGAACCCTCTGAAGCCTCACATGGTATCTCAGCTCCCTGTGTTTGAAAATCCTTCTGTGAAATGTACGGTGGAACACTGTGAAGCCTCTCCTGGTGTATCAGCTCCCTGTGTTGGAAAACCCTTATCTGTAATACACTGTGGAACACTGTGAAGCCTCTCCTGGTGTATCAACTCCCTGTGTTAGAAAACCCTTATCTGTAATACACTGTGGAACACTATGAAGCCTCTCATGGTGTATCAGCTCCCTGTGTTAGAAAACCCTTCTCTGCAAGACACCGTGAAACACACTGAAGCCTCTCATGGTGTATCAGCGATCTGTGTTTGTAAACAGTTTAGTGTAATACACTGTGGAACACTATGAAGCCTCTCATGGTGTATCAGCGATCTGTGTTTGTAAACAGTTTAGTGTAATACACTGTGGAACACTATGAAGCCTCTCATGGTGTATCAGCGATCTGTGTTTGTGAAGACTTGAGTGAAATGCACTGCGGGAAAGTGTGAATCCTCCCCTGGTTGGTTAAGTCTCTGGGGTGGGAATTGAATTGCTGCAGTCCGAGAGGACACTCACGTCCCTCCAACCCTCCTCACCACCCGGAGCCTCACTCCAACTGTCCCTACCACACCTCCCCTCACTTCAGCACACCCACTACCCTTCCTGTCACACCAACACCCCAAACCACCCCGCCCTCACTCCAACGCTGCCTATCACCCCTCCCCTCACTCAACACACCCCACCGCCCTTACGCTCACTCCAACCCTCCCCACCACCCCTCCCCTCACTCCAACACTCCCGCCCACCCATCGCCGTACTCCAAACCTCCCCAACGCCCCTTCCTTAAATCTAACCCTCCTCACCACCCCTCCCCTCCCAATAACACTGCCACCCAGCAGTATCCTCACTCCAACACTCCCCACTGCCACTCCCCTCAAGCCAACCCATTTCAACCCCCACCCTCAGTTCAACCTCACCACTGCCTCCTCACCCCAAATCTCCCCACCGCCCCTCCCCTCAATCCCAGCAACCCTCCCCTCACTCCAACCCTCCCGAAAGCACTTGGCCTCACTCCAACATGCTCAACAACCCCTCCCCCACTCCAACCCACCCTACCGCCCCTCTGCTCATTCTAACATTTCCAACCACACCTCCCAGCACTCCAACACTCCCTTCCACCCCTCTGCTAACTCCCAGCCACCCCACCACCCGTTACCTCAATGCAATGCTCCCCGCTGCCCCTGCCCATCATTTCACCCTTCCTTACCAGCCCGCCACTCACCCAACACTCCCCACTGACCCTCCCCTAACTCGATCACTCCCCACCGCATCTCCCCTCACTGCAAACCACCCTTTGCTTCTCCCCTCACTCCAACACTTGGCACAGCCCCTCCCCTCATACCAAGTCTCTAAAACACCAGTACCATCACTCCAAACATCCACACCACCCCTCCAGTCACTCCAAATCTTCCCACCGACCCTTAACTAACCACAACCCCCCAATCGCAACTCTCCTTATGAAAACCTTTCCCACTGCACTTCCCCTCACTCCAACCCTCCCGACCGCCCCTCCATCGCTTCCCTCACTGCAACCCTCTGCACCGCACCTCCCCTCACTCAAAGCCTCCCCATCATAGCTCCTCTCACTCCAACATTGCCCAACATCATTCACGTCACTTCAAAACTCCCCACCGCACCACTCCACACCTCAAAAATTCCCACCACCACTACACTCACTCCAACCCTCCCTGCCACCCCACCCCTCACTCCCTTCCTCCGTCACACCCTCCCCTCACTCCATCGCTTCACTCACTGCAACCCTCCCCACCATACCTCCCCTCACCCCAACATTGCCCAACATCAATCACCTCTCTTCAAAACTCCCCACCGCACCACTCCACACGTCAAAACTTTCCACCACCCCTCCCCTCACTCTCACCCTCCTTACCACGACTCTCCTCACTCCAACAGTCCCAACCGCCTCTCCCCTAATTTCAACCCTCCCCAACACCACCTCACGCATGAAACCCTCTACACTGTACCTCTCCTCACCCTTACCCTCCTCACCGCTACTCCCCTTACTCCATCCCTCCCCACCGCTCCACGCCTCACTCGGACCCTCCCATGGCCTCTCACCTGAGTCGAACGCTCCCTACCGCTTTCCCCTCACTCCAATCCTCCTCACCTCCACTCCACCCAGTCCAAAATTCTCCATAGCCTGTCACATCATTCCAATGCCCCCAGCGCACTCCTCACTCCAACCCTCCCCACCGCACGTCCCTTACTCCAATGCCCCCACCGCCCCTCCACTCACTCCAACGCTCCCTACCACACCTTTCCTCACTCCATACCTCCCCACCACCCGTCCATCACTTGAACCCTACACACCGCATCTCCCAACATCCCAACGCACCCCACTGCCCCTCCTCACAACCCCTCACTCCAAAACTCCCCAGCACCCCTCCGCTCAGTCCAACCCTCCCCACCGTTGGTCACCTCACTCCACCCTCTTCACCTCCGCTCAGCTCACTCCAACTTTCCTCACCACCCCTCCCCTCACTCCAACTCTCTCTGCCACCCCTCCCCTCACTACAACCCTCCCCCCAGCCTCTCCCCTCACTCAAACCCTCCCTACCATCACTCCCGTCTCTTCAACACTCGCTCTGGCCCGTCCCAACACACCAGCACACCCCACCACCTCCCCTCACTCCAATCCTCACCAGCGCCCCTCTCCTCACTGCAACACTCCGCTTCACCCCTCCCCTCACTGGAACCCACCCATTACCCCTCTTCTTACTCCAGTGTTCCCCACCACCCCTCCTCTCACTCCAACCCTACCCACAGCCACTAGCCTCACTTCAATGTAACCCACAGCCACTCTCTTCAAATCCAATAATCTATATAACCCTTCCCCTAAGTTCAACCCTCTCGACCACACCTCCCCTCACGCCATCCCTCCTAACCGATCCTACTCTCCCTCCAAAACTCCCTGTAATACCTCCCCTTACTCCAATCTCCCCACTGCCCGTCCCCTCACCCCAACCAACCTCACAGCTTCTCCACACTCTCCAAACCTCCCTACCACCCCTCCCTTACTCCAAGCCACCCATTACCCCTCCTCTTACTGCAACGCTCTCCATCAACCCTCCCCTCACTCCCTACATCCCCACCACCCCTCCCCTAATTCGAACATCCTCTCTGCCCCTCCCCACACTCCAATCCTCCCCACGACAAGTCTCCTCACGCCAACACTGTCCACTGCCCCTCTCATGACTCCAACACTTCCACCGCCCCTTCCCTCACTCAGACCCTCCCCACAACATTTCCCCTCACTCTACTCTCTCCAAAACCCCTCCCCACACTCTAACACTCTTCACATTCCCTCCCCTAACATTAAAACTCGACGCTGCCCCTCCCCTCACTCCACCCCTTCTCACCCCTTCCCTTCACTCCAACCCTCTCCACCACACATCCCCTCACTCCAAACCTCCCCACCGTCCCTTCGTTCATTCCAACACAATTCTCACCGCACCTCCCCTCAATCCAGCACTCCTCACGACCCCTCCCTTCACTCCAACCCTCCTCACCTTCCCACAACTCACTCTAACACTCCTCAACTCCCCTTCACACACTCCAGCACTGCTCACCTGTCGTCGCCTCTCTCCAACCCTCTCCACCATGCCTCCCCTCACTTCATCCCTCCCCAGCGACCCTCCCTCATCCAAACACTCCCTGCAGCCCCTCCCCTCACTCCAACAAGCCGAAGGCTCCTCCTTTCACTCCAACCATCTCCAGCGCCTCTCCCCTTACTTCAACCCTCTGCACCACTCCTCCCTGACTCCATCCCTCCTCACCTCCCCTTCACACACTCTAACTCTCCTCACCTTCCCTAACTTCGCTCCAAAACCCCCACCGCACCTCCCCTCACCCCAATCCTCTCCACCACCGCTCCTCACACTCCAACACACTTTAGCACAACTCTCTGCACACAAACCCACCCCTCACTCCAACTCTCCCTACCGTTCCACTGCTCAGTCCAACCCTCCTCACCAACACTCCCCTCACTGCAACCCTCTCTATCGTCCCATCCCTCACTCCAACACTCTCCACCGCACCTCTGCTCACTCCAACCCTCCCCATCAAACCTTCCATCATTCCAACGCCCTCCACCTCCCTCCCTCGCTCCAACACTCCCCACGATCCCAACATCTCACTCCAAACCTCCCCACACCCTTCCTATCACTCCAACCCTTCTCACATCCCCTTCACACACTCTCACCCTCCTCACCTTTCCACACTTCACTCCATCACCCACACCACAGCTCCCTTCAACCCTACCGCATCGACCAGCCCTCCCCGCACTCCAACCCTCCACTAACTCCTACCCTCCCCACCGTTCAGTCCAACCCTCCTCACCAACACTAGCCTCACTGCAAACCTCTCTGCCTACCCTCTCCTCACTCCAACCCTCCTCATCTCCCCTTCACACGCTCTAACCGTCCTCACCTTCCCTCACTTCACTCCAACAACCCCAGCGCACTTTCTCTCTCCTCAAGCCTCTCCATCACCCTTCGCCACACTCCAACCCTCTTTAGCAACCCTCCCCTCACTCCAACCCTCCCCATCACCCCTCCTGTCACTCCAACGCTATCCACCTCCCCTCCCTCGCTCCAACTCTCCCCACGACCCCATCCTCACTCCAACACACCTCACCTCCCCTCCCCTCACTCCAACCCTCTTTACCGTCCATCTCCTCGCTCCAACCCTCTCCACCACCCCTCCCCTTATTCCAAGCCTCCCTTTTCCTGGTGTGCCACTTGGTCTCCGTACCACGACAGCTGCGAATAACACTGGTCTGGTTTTAATTTACCGTTTCCTGGTGTGTGAGTGTGACTCCGTACCTCTCCAGCTGGGATTAGCACTGGCATGGTCTGAATTGGCCCTTTCCTGGTTTGTGAGTGGCACTCAGTACGACTCTAAATTGAACTAACAATGGCCTGGTTTGAATTGGCCCCTTCATGCTGCGTGAGTCGAACTCAGAACCACTCTGAATGGGATTAACACAGGCCTGGTTTGAAATTTCTCTTCACTGGCGCGTGAGTGGGACTCAGTACCACTCAAACTGAGATTAAAATGGCCTGCTTTGTATTAGCCATTTCCTGGTGTGTGGTGGGACTCAGTACCACTCGAGCTGGGATTAACATAAGCATGGTTGACTCAATACGACTCCAGATCGGATGAGCAGTGGCCTGGTTTGAATTGGCCCTTTCCTGCTGTGTGCGTGGGACTCAGTCCCACTGCAGATGGGGTAACAGAGGCCTGCTTTGTATCGGCCACTTTTTGTTGTGTGGGTCTATGGGGCTTAGCACCACTCCAGATGGGGTTTCCACAGGCTTGGTATTAATTGGTCCTTTTCTGGAACGTGGGTGGGACTCAATTAACACTCCAGATGGGTTTAAGTTAGGTCTCATTTGTATTAGCGATTTCCTGTTGTGTGAGTGTGTCTCAGTACCACACCAGCTGGAGTTAACACAGGCATGTTTATGTTGGCCATTTCCTGTTCTGTGAGTGGAACTCAGTACCACTGCAGATGGAGTTAATGGAGGTCTGGTGTGAATTGGTCATTTCCTCGTGTTTTGGTAGGATTCAGTATCACTCCATCTGGGATTAACACAGGCCAAGTTTGAATTGGCTCTTTCCTGGAGTGTGACTTGGTCTCCGTACCACTCCAGCAGGATTACTGCAGGCCTGGTTTGAATTGGGCTTTTCCGGCTTTGTCATGGGCACTCAGTCCGACTGCAGAAGGGATTAACACAGGCCTGGTGTGATTTGGCTATTCCCTGGTGTTTGAGTGGGGCTCAATACTACTCCAGCTGGGATTAATACAGCCCTGGTTTGAATTGGTCTTTCTTGGAATGTGAGTGAGACTCAGTACTTTTCCACCTGGGATTCAACAGTCCTGGCTTCAATTGGCCATTTACCAGCGCTTGAGTGTTACTCAGTACCATTCCAGCTGGGATTAACACAGGCCTGCTTTTAATTGGCCTTTTGCTGGTTTGTGAGTGGGACTCAATACCAATGCAAATGGTCTTCACACATGTCTGGTTTGAATAGGTCCTTTCCTGGTGTTTGCATGGACTCAGTACCATTCCAGCTGGGATTAATACAGGCTTGGTTTGAATTGGCCCTTTCCTGGTAATTGAGTGGGTCTCAGTACCACTCTAGCTGTCATTAACACATGTCTGGATTGAACTGGCCCTTTCCGGATGTGAGTAGAACTCAGTTCCAGTCGGCCTGGGATTATCAAAGGACTGGCTTGAATTGGTCTTTTCCTGCTGTTTGGGTGGGACTCAGTACTATTCCAGTTGGGATTAACAGAGGTCTGGCTTGAACTGGCCATTTCCTGGTGTGAGTGGAACTCAGTACCACTCCGGCTGGTATTAATACTGGTCTGGTTTGACTGACCCTTTTCTGGTGTGTGAGTGGGACTCTGTGTCACTCCAGATGGTATTAACACAGGCCTGGTTTGAATTGGAAATTTCCTGGGGTGCAGGTTATACTTAGTGCCTCTCCACCTGGGATAAACAGTGGCCTGCTTTATATTAGTTATTCCCTGTTGTCTTGGTGGGACTCGGCAGTGCGACCATTTTATGTGATATTTAACATTGCCATTTTAAATGATGTGCACTCTACCCTTTTACGTGATATGCATGCCACTATTTTAAGTGACATGCAGTGCAACCATTTATAGTGACATGCATTGTATGCATTTAATGTGATATGCCCTGCGAACATGTTTTAGTGACATGCACAGTGGGCATTTTAAGTGATATGCTATGTGACCATGTTCGGCAACATACACTGCGATCACTTTGATTGATATCTTCTACGGCCATTTTAATGGTATGCAGCGCTGCCATTTTAAGTGACTTGCAAAGCAAACTTTTTTAATGATCTGCTGTGTGACCTTTTTAAGTGACATGCCTTGTGGCCACTTTAAGTGATATGCAGTACGACCATTTAAAGTGTTATGCAGTGCAGCCATTCTAAGTGACCTGCACTGCGACCATTTGAAGTGATCTGCAGTGTGATCATTTTAAGTGACATACTCTATGACCATTTTCAGTGATACGTACTGCAGCCTTTTTAAATGACATTCCGTGTGGCTATTTGAAGTGACCTGCACTGTGGCCATTTGAAGTGCGATGCACTGCTGCCATTTTAAACGAGATGGACTGAAAATATTTTAAGTGGCATGCAATGTGGCCATTTTAAGTGACATGTGCTGTCACCATTTAAAGTGTCACACACTGTGGCCATTTTATATGATATGCACTGTGGCCATTTTATACGCTAAGCACTGAGGCCATTTTAATGACATGTTTTCCGGGCATTTTGAATTATATGCACTGTGGCCTGTTTGAAATGAGAACAATCCACGGCGATCATTTTCACTGTCAATGGCAGTAAATGTGTGAGATGTAGCCGGTTATAACTGAGTATAAAGGCTCATAAAGTATTATTTTGGTCCTCCTTATCTCGAGAGTCAATGGGTACGCGCCTGCTGTCAGTGGTTTGTGAAGCAGCGCCTGGAGTTGCTATAAAGGCCAATTCTAGAGTGACAGGCTCTTCCACAGGTGCAGCAGAGAAATTTGTTTGTCGGGGCTGTTACACAGTTGGCTCTCCCCTTCCACCTCTGTCTTTTTTCCTGCCAACTACTAAGTCTCTTCGACTCGCCACAACTTAGCCCTGTCTTTATGGCTGCCCACCAGCTCTGGCGAACGCTGGCAACTGACTCCCATGACTTGTGATCAATGTCACAGAATTTCATGTCGCGTTTGCAGACGTCTTTATAGCGGAGGCATGGACGGCCGGTGGGTCTGATAACAGTGGCGATCTCGCTGTACAATGTATCTTTGGGGATGCTGCCATCTTCCATGCCGCTCACATGGCCAAGCCATGTCAAGCGCCGTTGACTCAGTAGTGTGTACAAGCTGGGGATGTTAGCCGCTTCGAGGACTTCTGTGTTGGAGATACGGTCCTGCCAAGTATTCTCCAGAGGCGGTGAAGATGGAATGAATTGAGACGTCGCTCTTGTCTGACATACGTTGTCCAGGCCTCGCTGCCATAGAGCAAGGTACTGAGAACACAGGCCTGATACACTCGGACTTCTGTGTTCCGTGTCAGTGCGCCATTTTCCCACACTTTCTTGGCCAGTCTGGACATAGCAGTGGAGGCCTTACCCATGCGCTTGTTGATTTCTGCATCTAGAGACAGTTTATTGTCCTTAAAGAGCCCTTTCCTATCCTGAGTGGTGTGAAACAGGGCTGTGTTCTCGCACCCACACTTTTGGGGATGTTCTTCTCCCTGCTGCTTTCACATGCGTTCAAGTCCTCTGAAGAAGGAATTTTCCTCCACACAGGATCAGGGGGCAGGTTGTTCAACCATGCCCGTCTAAGAGCGAAGTCCAAAGTACGGAAAGTCGTCATCAGGGAACTCCTCTTTGCTGACGATGCTGCTTTAACATCTCACACTGAAGAGTGCCTGCAGAGACTCATCGACAGGTTTGCGGCTACCTGCAATGAATTTGGCCTAACCAACAGCCTCAAGAACACGAACATCATGGGGCAGGACGTCAGAAATGCTCCATCCATCAATATTGGCGACTACGCTCTGGAAGTGGTTCAAGAGTTCACCTACCTAGGCTCAACTCATAAAGTATAATAAATGATATACGATCATAAAGGAGAAGAACGATTTATAAAGTATTGTGAAGAATTATATGCAGTTCACAAAGGTTATAAAAAGGCTGTAAAGGTGTATAAATGATTATAAACAGTTAGAAGGAATTATAAAGAATTCTTTGTATTATAAAGGGATTATAAAGTTTCTAAATGATCATGAAGAATTCAGACTGCAGCTTCCTGTTACCATGGAAACAGGGCACGCCCCACTCCCCGTCAGCATGGGAAGCAGGCCCCTCCCCCACTCACCATCCCCCCGGGAAACAGGCCAGGATCCCACTCCCTTCACTCCACTGCATATAAAATGGATGGAGTTCCACCTGTACATATAAAATGGAGGGGATCCCACAGTCACCTCACCCATTTTACAACACTTTTTAAACATTTTTATACCGGAGGCAAGGCCGAGTATAATATAAACAGAGGCATGGTCAAATCCAGTCTTAACTGGTGCGTTGGGGTGAGGGAGACAGAGAGAGAGAGAGAGAGCAAGACGGAGAGAAGGAGAGAGACATAAGGTTTAGGTGGGACAGTAGGCTGTAAGGAGGACACAAGTAGACTACAAAAGGAGATGGAGAGAGACAGAGACAGATGGATAGGGATAAGCAGCACAAAGAGAGACGGGGGGAGAGAAACAGAGGGAGAGAGAGTTAGTGGAGGAGAGAGATCGATGGAGAGGGAGAGAGAGATAGAGAGAGAGGAGAGAGAGACAGAGGGAGAGAGAGAGATAGAGGGAGAAAGAAATAGAGGGAGAAAGAGAGAGATATAGGGAGAGAGAAATAGAGGGAGAGAAACAGAGGGAGAGAGAGCGGGAGATAGAAACAAAGAGAGAAAGAGAAGGTTTGAAAGAGAGACAAACAGAGTCATGGTCAGAGGGAGAGAAAGAGTGACAGGGAGAGAAGAGAAAGAGAGAGATGGAGAGACAGAGAGAGAGAGAGACAGAGAGAGAGGGAGCGACAGCGAGATAGATGGGAAGGCAGTGACAGAGAGAGGGGGTGAGAGACAGAGAGAGCGCGAGAGAGAGAAAAACACTGTGTGAGAAAGAGAGAGAGACAGAGTGAGGGAGACAGAGAGCGGGTGAAGGAGGGAGAGAGAGAGAGAGAGACAGGGTGAGGGAGAGAGAGAGAAACAGGGTGAGGGAGAGAGATAGATAGAGAGAGAGACAGGGTGAGGGCGAGAGAGAGAACGACTGTGTGTGGTGAGAGTGAAAGAGACAGGGTGACGGGGATAGAGAGGGAGAGACAGTGTGCGGGGAAAGAGAGAGAGAGAGAGAGTGAAAGGGGAAGGGAGAGAGAGATAGTGAGAGGGAGACAGAGAGAGAGAGTGACAACGTGAGGGCGGGAGAGAGAGAGAGACAGAGTAAGGGAGAGAGATAGAGAGAGAAATATAGAGACAGGGAGTTGGAGAGAGAGAGAGAGAGAGAGAAAGGGTGAGGGAGAAAAAGAGAGTGACAGGGCGAGGGAGGGAGAGAGAGAAAGACAGGGTGAAGGAGACAGAAAGAGTGACAGAGTGAGGGAGTGAGAGGGAGAGAGAGACAGGGTGTGGGAGACAGAGAGAGTAACAGGGTGTAGGAGGGAGTGAGAGAGAGACAGGGTGAGGGAGAGAGAGACACAGCGAGGGAGAGAGATGGAGAGAGAAATAGAGAGACAGGATGAGGGAGAGAGAGAAAGTGACAGGGTGAGGGAGGGAGACACTGCGTGATGGAGTCAGGGAGAGAGACTTTGCGTGGGAGGGAGAGAGAGGGAGAGAGAGAGACAGAGTGAGGGAGAGAGAGAGGGGTCAGGGTGATGGAGAGAGATGAAGAGAGAAATGGAGAGACAGCGTCATGGAAAGACAGAGAGAGAGACTGTGCGAGGGAGAGAGAGAGAGACAGAGTGAGTGAGATAGAGAGAAGGCGAGGGTGAGAGAGATAGAGCGCGACAGGGTGAGGGAGAGAGAGCGAGAGAGAGAGAGAACTGGGGTGAGGGAGAGAGAGACAGAGTGAGGGAGAGCGAGAGAGAGAGAGAGAGAGACAGAGAGAGAGAGGGTGAGGGAGAGAGAGAGACTGTGTGAGGTGAGAGCGAGAGAGACAGGGCGACGGTGAGAGAGATAGAGAAATAGAGAGACAGAGTGAGGGAGGGAGAGCCAGAGAGAAATTAACAGGGTGAGGGAGAGAGATAGAGAGAGAGAGGGTGAAAGGGTGAGGGACGGCGAAAGAGAGAGAAAGGGTGATGGAGAGAGAGAAAGTATGAAAGAGAGAGAGAAATAGAGAGACAGATTCAGGGAGAGAGAGAGAGACTGTGTGAGGGAAACAGGGTGAGGGAGGGTGGGAGAGAGCGACAGAGTGAGCGAGCGAGAGAGAGACAGACAGTTTAAGGGCGACGGAGAGAGAGAATGACAGTGTGAGGAAGAGAGAGAGAGAGACAGTGAGGGAGAGAGATGGAGAGAGAAATAGAGAGACAGGGTGAGGGAGAGAGAGGGAGAGAGAGAGAGAGAGAGAGAGAGAGAGAGAGAGAGAGAGTAATTGGGTGAGGGAGAGAGAGTCTGCGTGATGGAGACAGAGAGAGAGAGACTTTGTGAGGGAGGGAGAGAGAGAGAGAGACTGAGGGAGAGAAAGGTTGAGAGAGAGTGTGAGGGACACAGAGAGAGAGAGAGAAAGAGTGAAGGAGAGAGTGAGAGAGCCACACAGTGAGGGAGAGAGATGGAGAGAGAAATAGAGAGACAGGGTGAGGGAGAGAGAGAGAGCGAGGCAGGGCGAGGCAGAGAGAGCGAGAGAGAGTAGCAGGGTGAGAGAGAGAGAGTCTGCGGGATGGAGACAAAGAGAGAGACAGAGTGAGTGGGAGGGTGACTGTGACAGGATGAGGCAGAGAGAGACAGAGTGAGGGAGAGAGATGGAGAGAGGATTAGAGAGACAGTGTGTGTGAGTGAGAGAGAGAGAGACAGTGTGATGGAGGGAGAGAGAAAGACTGTGTGAGGGAGACACAGAGGGAGACTGCGTGAGGGAGGGAGAGAGAGAGAGACAGAGTGAGTGTGGGAGAGAGAGAGACAGAGAGACGGGTTGAGAGAGGGCGACGGAGAGAGGGAGGGAGAGAGAGAGATAGAGTGAGGGAGGGATCGAGAGAGACCGTGTGAGGGAGACAGAGAGGGAGATAGGGTGAAGAAGGGAGTGAGTGAGAGAGACAGAGTGAAGGGAGAGATCGAGAGAGAAATAGAGAGACAGGGTGATGGAGAGAGAGAGAGAGAGACAGTGTGAGGGAGACTGAGAGAGACAGTGACAGTGTGAGGTAGAGAGAGGCAGAGTGAGGGAGAGAGAGAGAGAGAGACAGGGTGAGGGAGACAGAGAGAGAGAGAGTCTGAGGAAGGAAGAGAGAGAGACAGTGTGACGGAGGGAGAGAGAGACTGTGTGAGGGAGACAGAGAGGGAGTCAGGCTGAGGGAGAGAGAGAGAGAGGGAGAGACAGTGTGAGGGGGAGAGAGAGAGTGACAAGCTGAGGGTGGGAGAGACAGAGAGACAGAGTGAAGTGGAGAGATAGAGGCAGAAATAGAGAGATGGGTGAGGGGGAGAGAGAGCGAGAGAGAGAGTGAGATACAGGGTGAGGGAGAGAGAGAGAGACAGAGTGAAGGAGAGAGATACAGAGAGAAGTAGAGAGACAGGGTGAAGGAGACAGAGAGACAGTGTGAGGGAGGGAGAGACAGAGAGACAGGGTGAGGAAGACATAGAGAGTGACAGGGTGAGGGAGACAGAGAGAATGACAGGGAGAGGGAGGGAGAGAGAGGCAGACAGGATGTAGGAGGGAGAGAGAGAGAGACAGGGTGAGGGAGAGAGCAAGACAGCGTAAGAATAAGAAATATTTGGAGACAGGTTGAGGAAGTGGGGGAGAGAGAGAGAGAGAGAGAGAGAGAGAGACAGAGGGAGGGAGAGAGAGAGACGGGTAAGGGAGAGAGAGAGAGACAGGGCGAGGGAGAGAGAGAGACAGGGTGAGGGAGTCAGAGACAGACAGAATGAGGGGTAGAGAGAGACGGAGAGAGAGAGAGACAGGGTGAGGGGAGAGAGAGAGAGACAGGGTGAGGGAGAGAGAGAGAGAGCCGGGGTGTGGGAGAGATCCAGAGAGCGAGCCAGGTTGAGGAAGGGAGAGAGAGAGAGAGAGAGTATGGGAGAGAGAGAGACATACAGAGAGGGTGAGGGAGAGAGAGAAAGAGAGAGGGTGAGGGAGAGAGAGAGAGAGAGTGAGTGAGGGAGAGGGATAGTGAGAGGGAGGGAGGGTGAGAGAGAGATAGGGTGAGGGGGAGAGAGAGAGAGACAGGGTTCGGGGGAGAGAGAAAGAGAGAGAGTGAGGGAGAGAGAGAGAGTGAGGGCGCTCCCTCTCTAAATATAAAATGGACGGAGCACCCCCTCGACATATAAAGTGGAGGGCGATGCCCTTCTACATATAAAATGGAGGAGATCCCTGTCTATATAACAAATGGAGGGAGCTCCCCCTCTGCATCTCCAGTGGACGGAGATGTCATTCTCCATATTAATTGGAGGTCGATCCCTGTCTGTAGAACAAATAAAGGGAGCTTCCCTTCCATATATAAAATGGCGGTCGATCCCTGTCTATAGAAATATTGGAGGGAGCTATTGCTCTACATATAAAATGGAGGGAGTTCCACCTCCACAGATAAAGTGGATAAAGATGCCCTTCTACATATAAAATGGAGGAGATCCCTGTCTATAGAACAAATGGAGGGAGCTACCCATCGACATACAAAATGGAGGGAGATGCCCTCCGAAAGATAAAATGGACGAGCTCTCTGTCTGTGGAACAAACGGAGGGAGCTCGCCCACTGCATATAAAATGGATAGAGTTCCACCTGTACATATAAAATGGAGGGGATCCCACAGGCACCTCACACATTTTACAACACATTTTAAACATTTTTATACCGGAGACAAGGCCGAGTATAATATAAACAGAGGCATGGTCAAATCCAGTCTTAACTAGTGCATTGGGGTGAGGGAGACAGAGAGAGAGAGAGAGAGAGATAGAGCAAGATGGAGTGAAGGAGAGAGACATAAGGTTTAGGTGGGACAGTCGGCTGTAAGGAGGACACAAGTAGAATACAAAAGGAGATGGACAGAGACAGAGACAGATGGATAGGGATAAACAGCACAAAGAGAGACAGGGGAGAGAGAAACAGAGTGATAGAGAGTTAGAGGAGGAGAGAGATCGATGGAGAGGGAGAGAGAGATAGAGAGAGAGAAGGAGAGAGACAGAGGGAGGGAGAGAGACAGAGGGAGAAAGAAATAGAGGGAGAAAGAGAGAGATATAGGGAGAGAGAAATAGAGGGAGAGAGAAATAGAGGGAGAGAAAGATATCGAGAGAGAGAGAGCGGGAGATAGAAACAAAGAGTGAAAGAGAAGGTTTGAAAGAGAGACAAACAGAGTCATGGTCAGAGGGAGAGAAAGAGTGACAGGGAGAGAAGAGAAAGAGAGAGATGGAGAGACAGAAAGAGAGGGAGCGACAGCGAGATTGATGGGAAGGCAGTGACAGAGAGAGGGGGTGAGAGACAGAGAGAGCGCGAAAGAGAGAGACACTGTGTGAGGAAGAGAGAGAGCCAGAGTGAGGGAGACAGAGAGCGGGTGAAGGAGGGAGAGAGAGAGAGAGAGACAGGGTGAGGGAGAGAGAGCGAGAGAGAGAGAGAAACAGGGTGAGGGAGCGAGATAGATAGAGAGAGAGACAGGGTGAGGGCGAGAGAGAGAACGACTGTGTGTGGTGAGAGTGAAAGAGACAGGGTGACGAGGATAGAGAGGGAGAGACAGTGTGCGGGGAAAGAGAGAGAGAGAGTGTAAGGGTAAGGGAGAGAGAGATAGTGATAGGGAGACAGAGAGAGAGAGTGACAAGGTGAGGGCGGGAGAGAGAGAGAGACACAGTAAGGGAGAGAGATAGAGAGAGAAATATAGAGACAGGGAGTTGGAGAGATAGAGAGCGAGAGAGACGAGAGAGAGAGAGACAGGGTGAGGGAGACAGAGGCAGAGAGAGAGAGTGACAGGGAGAGGGATAGAGAGAGAGGGTGAGGGAGAAAGAGAGAGTGACAGGGTGAGGGAGGGAGAGAGAGGTAGACAGGGTGTAGGAGGGAGAGAGAGAGAGAGAGAGACAGGGTGAGCGAGACAGAGGCAGAGAGAGAGAGTGACAGGGTGAGGGAGGGAGAGAGAGAGAGACAGGGTGTGGGAGACAGAGAGAGTGACAGGGTGAGGGAGGGAGAGAGAGGTAGACAGGGTGTAGGAGGGAGAGAGAAATAGAGAGACAGGTTGAGGGAGAGAGAGAAAGTGACAGGCTGAGGGAGGGAGAGACTGCGTGATGGAGACAGGGAGAGAGACTTTGCGTGGGAGGGAGAGAGAGAGAGACAGAGTGAGGGAGAGAGAGAGGGGAGTCAGGGTGATGGAGAGAGATGGAGAGAGAAATGGAGAGACAGCGTCATGGAAAGAGAGAGAGAGAGACTGTGCGAGGGAGAGAGAGACAGAGTGAGGAGATAGAGGGAAGGTGAGGGAGAGAGAGATAGAGCGCAACAGGGTGAGGGAGAGAGAGCGAGGCAGAGAGAGAAAAAGGGTGAGGGAGAGAGCGACAGAGTGAGGCAGACAGAGAGACGGTGAGGGAGAGAGAGCGAGAGAGTGACAGAGTGAGGGAGAGCGAGAGAGAGAGAGAGGGTGAGGGAGAGAGAGAGACTGTGTGAGGTGAGACCGAGAGACACAGGGTGGCGGCGAGAGAGATAGAGAAATAGAGAGACAGAGTGAGGGAGGGAGAGCCAGAGAGAGAAATTAACAGGGTGAGGAAGAGAGATAGTGAGAGAGAGGGTGAAAGGGTGAGGGAGGGCGAGAGAGAGATAAAGGGTGATGGAAAGAGAGAAATGGAGAGACAGATTCAGGGAGAGAGAGAAAGAGACAGAGTGAGGGAGAGACAGCGTGATGGAGAGAGAGAGATACAGGGTGATGTAGAGAGAGAGGGACTGTGTGAGAGAGACAGGGTGAGGGAGGGAGAGAGCAACAGAGTGAGCGAGCGAGAGAGAGACAGACACTTTCAGGGAGACAGAGAGAGAGAGAGTGACAGGGTGAGGAAGAGAGAGAGAGAGACAGTGAGGGAGAGAGATGGAGAGAGAAATAGAGAGACAGGTTGAGGGAGAGAGACAGGGGGAGGGAGAGTGAGAGAGAGAGAGAGAGGGTGAGGGAGAGAGAGAGAGTAATAGGGTGAGGGAGAGAGAGTCTGCGTGATGGAGACAGAGAGAGAGAGACTTTGTGAGGGAGGGAGAGAGAGAGAGACTGAGGGAGAGAGAGAGAGACTGCATGAGGGAGAGAGAGAGAGAGAGAGAGAGAGAGAGAGAGAGAGAGACTATGTGAGGGAGAGAGAGTTTGAGAGAGAGTGTGAGGGAGACAGAGAGAGAGAGAGAAAGAAAGAGTGAAGGAGAGAGTGAGAGAGCCACACAGTGAGGGAGACAGATGGAGAGAGAAATAGAGAGACAGGGTGAGGGGGAGAGAGAGAGAGAGAGAGAGAGAGAGAGAGAGAGAGACAGGGCGAGGCAGAGAGAGCGAGAGCGAGTAATCGGGTGAGAGAGAGAGAGTCTGCGGGATGGAGACAGAGAGAGAGACAGAGTGAGGGAGAGGGTGACAGTGACAGGATGAGGCAGAGTGAGATAGAGTGAGGGAGAGAGATGGAGAGAGGAATAGAGAGACAGTGTGTGTGAGTGAGAGAGAAAGAGAGACAGTGTGAGGGAGACAGAGAGATAGAGTGACAGTGTGAGGGATAGAGCGACAGAGTGAGGGAGACAGAGAGAGAGAGAGACAGGTGAGGGAGAGAGAGATAATGTGTGAGGGAGTCAGAGAGGGAGACAGGGTGAGGGAGTGAGAGAGAGAGAGACAGAGTGACGGAGGGAGATAGAGAGAGAAATAGAGAGACAGGGTGACGGGGAGGGAGAGGGAGTGACAGTGTGAGGGAGACAGATAGAGAGAGAGTGACAAGGTGAGGGCGGGAGAGAGAGAGAGAATCAGAGTGAGGGAGAGAGATAGAGAGAAAAATAGAGAGACAGGGTGAGGGAGAGAGTGAGAGAGAGATAGTGAGACAAGGTGAGGGAGACAGAGACACGGAGAGAGTGACATGGTGAGAGAGGGAGCGAGAGAGACAGAGTGAGGGAGAGGGATCGAGAGAGAGAGGGTGAGGGAGACAGAGAGAGCGAGAGGGTGAGGGAGAGAGAAAGGGTGTCAAGGTGATGGAGTGAGAGAGAGAGTGGGAGAGAGAGAGAGAGAGAGAGAGAGAGAGCGAGAGATGCCCTTCTATGTATAAAATGGAGGGAAATCCCTGTCTATGTAACAAATGGCGGGCGCTCCCTCTCTAAATATAAAATGGACGGAGCCCCCGCCCTCGACATATAAAGTGGAGGGCGATGCCCTTCTTCATATAAAATGGAGGAGATCCCTGTCTGCATAAAAAATGGAGGGAGCTCCCCATCTGCATATACAGTAGCTGGAGATGTCATTCTACATATTAATTGGAGGTCGATCCCTGTCTGTGGAACAAATAAAGGGAGCTCCCCTTCTAAATATAAAAGGGAGTTCGATCCCTGTCTATAGAAATATTGGAGGGAGCTATCGCTCGACATATAAAATGGAGGGAGTTCCACCTCCACATATAAAGTGGAAAAAGATGCCCTTCTGCATATAAAATGGAGGTGATCCCTGTCTATAGAACAACTGAAGGGAGATACCCCTCTCCATAAGAAATGGAGGAAGATGCCCCACTACATATAAAATGGAGGAGATCCCTGCCGATAGAACAAATGAAGGGAGCTACCCTTCGACAAACAAAATGGAGGTAGATGCCCTCCGAAAGATAAAATGGACGAGCTCTCTGTCTGTGGAACAAACGGAGGGAGCTCCCCCACTGCATATAAAATGGATGGAGTTCCACCTGTGCATATCAAATGGAGGGGATCCCACAGGCACCTCACCCATTTTACAACACTTTTTAAACATTGTTATACCGGAGACAAGGCCGAGTATAATATAAACAGAGGCATGGTCAAATCCAAGCTGAACTAGTGCATTGGGGTGAGGGAGACAGAGAGAGAGAGAGAGATAGAGCAAGACGGAGTGAAGGAGAGAGACATAAGGTTTAGGTGGGACAGTAAGCTGTAAGGAGGACACAAGTAGACTACAAAAGGAGATGGGCAGAGACAGAGACAGATGGATAGGGCTAAACAGCACAAAGAGAGACGGGGAGAGAGAAACAGAGTGATAGAGAGTTAGAGGTGGAGAGAGATCAATGGAGAAGGAGAGAGAGACAGAGGGAGAGAGAGAGATAGAGGGAGAAAGAAATAGAGGGAGAAAGAGAGAGATATGGGGAGAGAGAAATAGAGGGAGAGAGAAATAGAGGGAGAGAGAGATATCGAGAGAGAGAGAGAGAGGGAGATATAAACAAAGAGAGAAAGAGAAGGTTTGAAAGAGAGACAAACAGAGTCATGGACAGAGGGAGAGAAAGAGTGATAGGGAGAGAAGAGAAAGAGTGAGTTGGAGAGACAGAGAGAGAGAGAGACGGAGAGAGAGGGAGCGACAGCGAGATAGATGGGAAGGCAGTGACAGAGAGAGGGGGAGAGAGACAGAGAGAGCGCGAGAGAGAGAGAGACACTGTGTGAGCAAGAGAGAGAGACAGAGTGAGGGAGACAGAGAGCTGGTGAAGGAGGGAGAGAGAGAGACAGAGAGACAGGGTGAGGGAGAGAGATAGATAGAGAGAGAGACAGGGTGAGGGCGAGAGAGAGAACGACTGTGTGAGGTGAGAGCGAGAGAGACAGAGTGACGGGGAGAGAGAGGGAGAGGCAGTGTGCGGGCAAAGAGAGAGAGAGAGAGAGAAAGGGTAAGGGAGAGAGAATAGTGAGAGGGAGACAGAGAGAGAGAGTGACAAGGTGAGGGCGGGAGAGAGAGAGAGACAGAGTAAGGGAGAGAGATAGAGAGAGAAATATAGAGACAGGGAGTTGGAGAGAGAGAGAAAGAGGGTGAGGGAGACAGAGGCAAAGAGAGAGAGTGACAGGGAAAGGGATAGAGAGAGAAAGAGGGTGACGGAGAGAGAAAGAGTGACAGAGTGAGGGAGTGAGAGAGAGAAAGAGAGACAGGATGTGGGAGACAGAGAGAGTGACAGGGTGAGGGAGGGAGAGAGAGAGAGACAGGTTGAGAGAGAGAGAGACACAGCGAGGGAGAGAGATGGAGAGAATTATAGAGAGACAGGGTGAGAGAGAGAGAAAGTGACAGGGTGAGGGAGAGAGAGAGTGAGAAAGAGAGAGAGACAGAGTGAGGGAGAGAGAGAGAGGGGTCAGGGTGATGGAGAGAGATGGAGAGAGAAATGGAGAGACAGCGTCATGGAAAGAGTGCGAGAGAGTCTGTGTGAAGGAGAGAGAGAGACAGAGTGAGGGAGATAGAGAGAAGGTGAGGGAGAGAGAGATAGAGCGCAGCAGGGTGAGGGAGAGAGAGCGAGAGAGAGAGAGAAATAGGGTGAGGGAGAGAGAGACAGAGTGAGGGAGACAGAGAGAGGGTGAGAGAGAGAGAGCGAGAGAGTGACAGAGTGAGGGAGAGCGAGAGAGAGAGAGAGAGTGTGAGGGAGAGAGAGAGACTGTGTGAGGTGAGACCGAGAGACACAGGGTGACGGCGAGAGAGATAGAGAAATAGAGAGACAGAGTGAGGTAGGGAGAGCCAGAGAGAGAAATTAACAGTGTGAGGGAGAGAGATAGAGAGAGAGAGGGTGAAAGGTTGAGGGAGGGCGAGAGAGAGAGAAAGGGTGATGGAGAGAGTGAAAGAGAGAAAGTGTGAAAGTGTGAGAGAAATAGAGAGACAGATTCAGGGAGAGAGCGAAAGAGACAGAGTGAGGGAGAGACAGGGTGATGGAGAGAGAGAGAGATACAGGGTGATGGAGAGAGAGAGAGACTGTGTGAGTGAGACAGGGTGAGGGAGGGAGAGAGAGAGCGACAGAGTGAGTGAGCGAGAGAGAGACAGACAGTTTCAGGGAGACGGAGAGAGAGAGAGACAGGGTGAGGGGGAGAGAGAGAGAGAGAGAAAGAGAGGGTGAGGGAGAGAGAGAGAGAGCAATAGGGTGAGGGAGAGAGAGTCTGCGTGATGGACACAGAGAGAGAGACTTTGTGAGGGAGGGAGAGAGAGAGAGTGACTGAGGGAGAGAGAGAGAGAGACTGTGTGAGGGAGAGAGAGAGAGAGTGACTATGTGAGGGAGAAAGAGTTTGAGAGAGAGTGTGAGGGAGACAGAGAGAGACAGAGAAAGAGTGAAGGAGTGAGTTAGAGAGCCACACAGTGAGGGAGAGAGATGGAGAGAGAAATAGAGAGACAGGGTGAGGGAGAGAGAGAGAAAGGGAGAGACTGTGCAAGGCAGAGAGAGCGAGAGACAGAGTAACAGGGTGAGAGAGAGAGAGTCTGCTGGATGGAGACAGAAAGAGAGACAGAGTGAGGGAGATGGTGGCAGTGACAGGATGAGGCAGAGAGAGACAGAGTGAGGGAGAGACATGGAGAGAGGAATAGAGAGACAGTGTGTGTGAGTGAATGAGAGAGAGACAGTGTGATGGAGACAGAGAGAGAGAGAGAAAGTGTGAGGGAGGGAGAGAGAAAGACTGCGTGAGGGAGACAGAGAGGGAGACTGTGTGAGGGAGGGAGAGAGAGAGAGACTGTGTGAGGGAGACACATTGGGAGACTGTGTGAGGGAGGGAGAGAGAGAGACAGAGTGAGTGAGGGAGAGAGAGAGAGACAGAGAGACGGGGTGATGGAGGGGGACAGAGAGAGGGAGAGAGAGAGATAGAGTGAGGGAGGGATCGAGAGAGACCGTGTGAGGGAGACAGAGAGGGAGATAGGGTGAGGAAGGGAGTGAGTGAGAGAGACGGAGTGAGGGAGAGGGATAGAGAGAGAAATAGAGAGACAGGGTGAGGGACAGAGAGAGTCAGAGAGAGAGACAGTTTGACGGAGACAGAGAGAGAGAGTGACAGGGTGAGGGAGAGAGAGAGAGAATGTGTGAGGGAGTCAGAGAGGGAGACAGGGTGAGGGAGTGAGAGAGAGAGAGAGACAGAGTGACGGAGGGAGATAGAGAGAGAAATAGAGAGACAGGGTGACGGGGAGGGAGAGGGAGAGACAGTGTGAGGGAGACAGATAGAGAGAGAGTGACAAGGTGAGGGCGGGAGAGAGAGAGAGAATCAGAATGAGGGAGAGAGATAGAGAGAAAAATAGAGAGACAGGGTGAGGGAGATAGTGAGAGAGAGATAGTGAGACAAGGTGAGGGATGCAGAGACACAGAGAGAGTGACAGGGTGAGGGAGAGGGAGAGAGGGGTCAGGGTGATGGAGAGAGATGGAGAGAGAAATGGAGAGACAGCGTCATGGAATGAGAGAGAGAGAGACTGTGCGAGGGAGAGAGAGAGACAGAGTGAGGGAGATAGAGAGAAGGTGAGGGAGAGAGAGATACAGTGCGACAGGGTGACGGAGAGAGAGCGAGAGAGAGAGAGAGAAATAGGGTGAGGGAGAGAGAGACAGAGTGAGGGAAACAGAGAGAGGGTGAGGGAGAGAGAGCGAGAGAGTGACAGAGTGAGGGAGAGCGAGAGATAGAGAGAGAGAGTGTGAGGGAGAGAGAGAGACTGTGTGAGGTGAGAGCGAGAGAGACAGGGTGACTGCGAGAGAGATAGAGAAATAGAGAGACAGAGTGAGGGAGGGAGAGCCAGAGAGAAAAATTGACAGGGTGAGGGAGAGAGATAGAGTGAGAGAGGGTGAAAGGGTGAAGGAGGGCGAGAGAGAGATAAAGGGTGATGGAGAGAGAGAAAGAGAGAAAGTGTGAAAGAGAGAGAGAAATAGAGAGACAGATTCAGGGAGGGAGAGGGAGAGACAGTGTGAGGGAGACAGATAGAGAGAGAGTGACAAGGTGAGGGCGGGAGAGAGAGTGAATCAGAGTGAGGGAGAGAGATAGAGAGAAAAATAGAGAGACAGGGTGAGGGAGAGGGATAGAGAGAGAGAGGGTGAGGGAGACAGAGAGAGTGACAGTGTGAGGGAGAGAGAATGAGTGTCAGGGTGATGGAGTGAGAGAGAGAGAGAGGGAGAGGGAGGGAGGGTGGCGGAGACAGAGAGAGTGACAGGGTGAGGCAGGGAGAGTGAGGTAGACAGGGTGTAGGAGGGGGAGAGAGAGAGAGACAGGGTGTGGGAGAGAGTGACATAGCGAGGGACTGAGATGGAGAGAAAAAGAAAGAGACAGGATGAGGGACAGAGAGAGTGACAGGCTGAGGGAGGGAGAGACTGCGTGATGGAGCCAGGGGGAGAGTCTTTGTGAGGGAGAGAGAGAGAGACAGATTGAGGGAGAGAGAGAGGGTGACAGGGTGAGGGAGAGAGCTGGAGAGAGAAATAGAGAGACAGCATGATGGAAAGAGAGAGAGACTGTGCGAGGGAGAGCAAGAGACAGAGTGAGGGAGATAGAGAGTCGGTGAGGGAGAGAAAGATAGTGAGAGACATGGTGAGGGAGAGAGAGCGAGAGAGAGAAAGAAACAGGGTGAGGGAGAGAGATAGAGAGAGAGTGACAGGGTGAGGGAGAACGAGAGAGAGAAACTGTGTGAGGTGAGAGCGAGAGAGACAGGGTGACGGCGAGAGAGATAGAGAAATAGAGAGCCAGAGTGAGGGAGTGAGAGCCAGAGAGAGAAATAAACAGGGTGAGGGAGAGAAATAGAGAGAGAGAGAGTGAGAGGATGAGGAAAGGCGAGAGAGAGAGAAAGGGTGATAGAGAAAGAGAAATAGAGACAGTGTGAAAGAGAGAGAGAAATAGGGAGACAGATTGAGGGAGAGAGAGAGAAAGAGACTGTGTGAGGGAGCTAGAGAGAGTGTGTGTGTGTGAGGGAGACAGAGAGACAGAGACACACAAGGAGGGAGAGACAGGGTGATGGAGGGAGAGATACAGGGTGATGGAGAGAGAGAGAGATTGTGTGAAGGAGAGAGAAAGACTGTGCGAGAGGGACAGGGTGAGGGAGGGAGGGAGAGAGCGACAGAGTGAGCGAGAGATAGAGAGAGAGAGACAGTTTCAGGGAAACAGAGAGGGAGACAGGTTGAGGGACGGAGTGAGAAAGACAGAGTGAGGGGAGAGATAGAGAGAGAAATAGAGAGACCGGGTGAGGGAGAGAGAGAGAGAGAGAGAGAGACAGTGTGAGGGAGACAGAGAGAGACAGTGACAGTGTGAGGTAGAGAGAGACAGAGTGAGGGAGAGAGAGAGAGAGAGAGATAGGATGAGGGACACAGAGAGTGAGAGTCTGAGGAATGGAGAGAGAGAGAGACAGTGTGACGGAGGGAGAGAGAAAATGTGTGAGGGAGACAGAGAGGAAGACAAGGTGAGGGAGGGAGAGAGAGAGAGACAGAGTGAGGGAAGGCGATAGAGAGAGAAATATGGAGTCAGGCTGAGGGAGAGAGAGAGGGAGAGACAGTGTGAGGGGAGAGAGAGAGTGACAATCTGAGGGTGGGAGAGACAGAGAGCCAGAGTGAGGTAGAGAGATAGAGACAGAAATAGAGAGATATGTGAGGGGAAGTGATGCAGTGAGAAGTAGAGAGACAGGGTGTGGAAGACATCGAGAGTGACAGGGTGAGGGAGAGAGAGAGAGACAGGGTGAGGGAGACAGAGAGAATGACTGTGTGAGGGAGGGAGAGAGAGGCTGACAGGATGTAGGAGGGAGAGAGAGAGAGAGACAGGGTGAGGGAGAGAGCGAGACAGGGTAAGAATAAGAAATATTTGGAGACAGGTTGAGGAAGTGGGAGAGAGAGACAGAGAGAGAGATAGAGAGTGAGAGAGAGACTTCTATGCATAAAATGGCGGGAATTCCTTGTCTATAGAACAGATGGAGGGTGCTCACCCTTACATATAAAATAGAGGGAGCTCACCGTATACATATAAAATGGAGGAACGTCCCCCTCTCCATTTAAAATGGAGGGCGTTCGACCTCTACATATAAAATGGATGGCGCTCCGCCTCTACATATAAAATGGAAGGCATCCCACAAACAGCTCACCCATTTTAGCATTTTTATTCCGGAGACAGGCCGAGTATCATACAAACAGAGGCATGGTCGAATACAGTCTTAACTAGTGCATTGGGGTGTAAGAGAGTGAGAGAGAGAGATAGATAGATAGAGAGCGAAGGAGGGAGATACGAGGTTAGGTGGGACAGTAAGCTGTGAGGAGGACACAAACAGACTACAAAGGGAGATGGACAGAGACAGAGACAGATGGATAGGGATAAACCGTGACAAAGGGAGGCGGAGGGAGAGAGACAGATAGAGGGAGAGAGAGAGAGAGAGGGAGAAGGAGAGATAAAGGGATAAGGACAGATAGATGGAGAAGGAGGGATAGAGGGAGAGAGAGACAGAGGGAGAGAGAGAGATATAGATGGAGAGAGAGAGAGATATAGGGAGAAGGGGATATAGAAGGAGAGAGTGAGAGATGGAGGGAGAGCGAGGCAGCGACAGATAGAGAGAGAGAGAGACAGACAGACATACAGGGAGAGACAGAGTGATAGGCAGTGACAGAGAGAGACAGAGACAGGCAGAGGGAGGCTGAGACAGGCAGAGAGCAAGAGAGACAGAGACAGAGAGAAAGGGAGAGATGGTGTGAGAGAGTGACAGCAGTCATGTACAGAGGCAGAGAATGCAAGAGGGAGAGAAAGAGATAGAGGGAGAGACAGATAGAGAGAGAGAGAGAGAGAGAAAGGGAGAGAGAGAGAGAGAGAGGGAGAGACAGGGAAAGTCATAGAGAAATGGAAAGAGAGAGGGAAATGCAGTGGCAGAGAGAGGAGAGGCAGAGAGTGGGAGAGAGAGACAGAGACAGACAGGGAGAGGGAGAGGGAGAGACAGTGATAGTAAAAGACAATGAGAGAGTCAGAAATGGGGTGGAGACAGATACAGAGAGACAGATAGAGAGAGAGAGAGAGAGAGAGAGAGAGAGAGAGAGAGAGAGAGAGAGAGAGAGAGAGAGAGAGAGAGAGATAGATAGATAGTGGAAGAGCCAGTAATAGAGGGAGAGACAGAGACAGAGAGTGAGACAGAGATAGAACGAGAGAGGCGGAGTGACAGCGAATGAGACAGAGATAGAAGGAGAGAGAGGGAGTCAGAGAGAGGGATAAAGTACATAGAACATAGAACATGGAACTGCACAGCACAGTGCAGGCCCTTCAGCCCACGATGTTGTGCCGAACCTTTAACTTACTCTAAGATCCAACTAAGAAAAAGAGACAGACTGAGGCAGAGACAGAGGGAGTGAGAGACAGAGGGAGAGAGAGAGAGACAGAGGAAGTGGGAGAGACAGAGGGAGACAGACAGGGATTGGGAAAGTCCGTGATTAGGAGTGACAGGGATTGGGAGAGACAAGGAGTGGGAAAGAGAGAGACTGAGACAGAGAGAGGTAGAGACTGAGAGGAGAGTGAGAGAGTGACAAAGCTAGAGAACTTAGGAATATTACATTTGGTCCCCACATCCAAATCACTGAATATTGTGAACAGCTGGGGCCCAAGTACTGATCCTTGCGGCCACAGCGTGCCAATGCGAGAATGACCCGTTTATTCCTACTCTCTGTTTTCTGCCTGTGAACCAATCCTGAATTCATGCCAGTATATTACCTCCAGTCCCATGTGCTTTAATTTTGCTAACCCGTCTCCTGTGGGAGACATTATCAAAAGCTTTCTGAAAATCCAAGTACGCCACGTACACCTTTATTAGTTCTGTTAGTAACATGCACAAAAAAACTCCAACGGGTTGGTCAAACATGATTTCCCATTCCGAAATCCATGTTGACTATGCCCAATCGGATCATTATTATTCAAGTATCCATTTATCACATCATTTAGAAGATGTTCTAGCCTTTTTCCAATGACTGATGTAAGGCTAACAGGTCTGTAATTCCCTGTTTACTCTCTCCCTCCTTTCTTAAATAGTGTGCTGACATTTGCTACCTTCCAATATGAAGGACCCGTTCCAGAAACTATAGAGTTTTGGAAGATGATCACCAATGCATCCACTATCTCCATAGCGACCTCTTTCAACACTCTGGGATGTAGAATATCAGGTCTTGGGAACTTATCAACCTTCAGCCCCATTAATTTCTCCAATACAACCTTCTTACAAATACGAATTTCCTTCAGTTCCTCATTCCCCCTAATCCCTTGTATCCTTTACTTTATATCGTCTCTCCTCCTTTTTCTACCCGTGAAGGCGGAAGATGTGGGCATGGACGTCGCAGACATTGTAGTCAATGAGGAGGGGTTTGAAATATTGAATGGGATAAAGAGGGAGAGAGTAAATATTCAGGGGTTCAGCATCTTTGAAAGTGATAATTCACCAGGCTCCGACTGTGATGAGGTGCAGGGAGGAAATAGCAGGGGTTCTGACCATCATGTTCCAGTCCTCTCTGGTTACAGTCGTGCTGCCAGAGGACTGGAGGTCTGCACATGTTGTACTGTTGATTAACAAGGGAGAAAGTAAGAGACTGAATAATTACAGGCCACCCAGCCTAATCACAGTAGAGGCAAAATTATTGGGTCCAAGGAATTGATTGATTCCTTTCTAGTACTGTGTGCCTCAGTCTCTCCATGTCTGTGTCTCTGTCACGTTTTAAGCACTGACCTTACATGAGTGAGGAGTTCGTCTCTGAAATAAATGACCCAGTGTTGTGGTAATATACAATTCCCACTGAGAACTAGCCTAAAATGGCTAACCAATGTGTGGGTTTCCACAGATGTTTGAAAGAAAGAGAAGGCAGACAGACAGAAAGAGAGACAAAGAGGGAGACACAGACCGAGACACAGAGAGTGATAGCAGGATATTTGTCATTGGACAGAGGAAGAGGAGGAGACCATTTGGCCCCTCAACACTCTTCTGTCATTCAATGAGCTCATGGCTGATGCGTGATTTAAGTTCATGTACCTATCTTTGCCCTTTAATACCTTTGGTTAATAAAAATCTATCAAACTCAGACTGAAAAATTAACAAGTGTCTCAGCATCAATTGCCGTTTGTGAAAGAGAGTTCCAAGCTGATACCACACCTGGTGTGCTGAAGTGTTTCTTCATTTCACTCCTAAAATGTTTTTTAGACTACGTTTAGATTTTTAGACCATGCCCCCAAGTTTATGACTCCGCAGCCATTGGGAATAGTTCCTCTCTGTCCACCCGATCCTTTATTAACTTGAAAACATTCATCTAATCACTCCATGACCTTCAAAATTCCAGGATACGCAGTAAAGCTCCAGCTGCATTGTCCCATTAAGCATTCCCAAGCCAAGTACAATGTTGGGTTTGACACAGAGTAACTTTCCCTCTAAGCTGTCCCATCACACACTCCGAGGCCAGGAACATCATGGGCTGCATACAAGGTGACTCTCACTCTGCAGTGGCCGAAACAGACAGAGAGAGAGACAGAAAGAGAGAAACAGAGAGACATAGACTGACAGGGTGACTGACCAAGAAAGAAGGATATTTAACATCGGATATTGGAAGAGGAGGATGCAATTTAACCAGACAACCTTGTTCCGGCATTCAATGAGATCAGGGCTGATCTGTAATCTAACTTGCACCATATATCCAGCCTTTGCCATTTATCTCTTCATACCTTTGGTGAACAAGAATCTATCAATCACAAGTTTAAAAATTAACCAAGAAGCCAGCATGAAATTTCCCCAACGAATATCATGAGGGTGCGATGGATCCCACAGTGGAATAGCTTGCTGGATGTTTAAAATGGAGACTTTTCCTTGTGGATCATCAAAAGTGTCCACCTTGGCCCCAACGTGATCTACATTTCTCCCTCTCCTGATGTTTTTTTCTCACCGCACCTATTGCTTATATGTTTGTGTACAGAACAGTGAAGGATTGCATCAAATTAATATATCTTACATTATCCTTTTCAATCCACCCCAACAATCTCTCTCTCTCCAATTTTGTCCCTCTCTACAGCCCTCTCTCTGCCTTCATATCTACCCCCTCTGCCTCTGTCTCTCTCCTAGTGTCAGAGATAGCAGAGGGGGAGACGGAGAGAGCCTGTTAAAGGAACTGTACTCCATTGCTAAGCTGGCTGAACCTGCTCTGGGACTGTTTGATGGGCTACATTAATCGGCCGTGTACAGTCCTGTATCAGGCTGTCAAGAAGCAGAACATGTTCAGTTCAGAACGGGTCAAAGGGAATGATTCACTCCTGTCTGATACTGGGACGAGAGACTGACCTTAACATCAAGGCAGTGTTTGATTGAGTGTGGCATCGAGGATCCTGAGCAAAACTGAAGTCGGCAGGAATCTGTGGAAAGCTCTCCACTGGTTGGAATCATACCAAACACAAAGGAAGATGGTTGTGGTTGTTGGAAGTCAATCAGCTCAGTCCCAGGCATTCACTGCAGCAGTTTATCGGGGTAATGTCCTCAGCTCAACCATCTTCATCTGATATCCCAGCAGAAAATGCTGGATGTACTGAGCAGGGCCAGCAGCATCTGTGGAGAGAGAGAAACAGAGTTAGTGATTCAGATCAACGTTTTCCAGATTTCCAGCATCCACAGTATTTTGCCTCAGATAATGAAACAATCCTGAGTTACATGCACCAAGACCCGGACAACATTCAGGGTTGGGCCGACCAATGGCAAGTAACATTCATGTCACACATTGCCACGCAATGACCATCTGCAACAGGAGAGAATCCAACCACCCCTCCTTGGCATTCAAAGCATTATCCCAACTGAACACATTACATCAATAGTTTTATCACCATCTCTCTGAGAAAGAGAGACATAGATAGAAAATGAGAGTGGACCTTGACAGAACTGGGTGATTTCTCTCTGCAACTTTTAATCTTTAATAAAGCTTATCTGGGCATTAAGCTGCAACCCCCACCTCACTTGTTTATAATCTGTGACTTTTCTAATATTTGTCAGTTCCGAAGAAGGGTCACTGACCCGAAACGTTAACTCTGCTTCTCTTTCCACAGATGCTGCCAGACCTGCTGAGTGAATCCAGCATTTCTTGTTTTTGTATCAGTTTTTATTTGTCTGACTCCACTCATTCTTCCGGGGATAAAGTTACTTTTGTCTGGTTGTGCACCCAATTAAATGACTGTTTGACACCGCAAGACTTTCATTTGCTGTGTATATGTGCTGATCTCTCTCACACACACACACACACACACAGACACACACACACACACACACACACACACACACACACACACACACACACACAGACACACACACACACACATACACACACACACACACACTATCTGCCTCTCTCTCTGCCCATATCTATCCCCGACTTTCCCACTCTCGCTGATGGACACTCTATCTCTCATTAATTTTTCACACTTTCTGTGCACCCTGTGTCTGCTCATTACCACTAATTTCTCATTTTCCTTCCCACTCTCTCTCCATCTCCCTCTCTCTCTTTCGCCCTGTTACTCTCTCCTCACCTTTATCTCTCCATTTATCTGTTTCCTCACTCTCAAACTCTACCTCTCCATCACTCTCCACCTTCCTTTCTCTCTGATCTCTCTTCACATCTCTCTATCACTATCTCTCCATCTCTGTCCAATTGAGGAAATTCTCCCTCCATTTCTCGCCTTCCCTTGCTCTCTCACTCTCTCCCGATCACCTATTTTCTCTGAGTCTGTCCATCTCTCTATTATTCTTTCAATCTCATTTCTCGCTCTCCATCACTCTCTCTTTTCTATTTCCCTCTCCATGCCTTGCTCTGTAACTCTCTTGCTCTGTCTGGCTATGTTGAGTCCTTTAAGTGTTTGGGACAGTTCTGGTGGTGCAGGATCCCTTTAAGAGTCTGGCGCTGGCCCCTCTCCCACCGCGAAAGGGGTCACTGGCCGCCCAAACCGCGGCTGCGCGGAGGCTGCAGTCACTTCTTGCCCCATTTGACTGCCAAACACGTGGGGAGACGCAGCCAATCAGACCACACGACACGGTGGGTGGGACTGAGGCGTCATCCGCCGCCATGTTTCCGTGACGTCGCCCGCCGGAGGTTTGTTTCCGCAAAAAGCAGCTGAAAGGAAAAGGAGAAGCGGCTTCAGTCGTCGATCTCAATGGAGGAAACTTGAAAATCTGAGCCGCGGGAGAATGAACAAAGCGGCGGCTAACGCGCTTGTGGGGATTCGCATATGAGGAAAGTCCTCCCAGAATGCAGCGCGGTCTGTCCCACAGATCGGGTCCTTTCCCAGTTTCCGGCATTGTGGGAGCCAAAGGAGGCCATTGCCCCTCACTAACTCAGTCAAAATCAACTTATTCCCTCACAGCTCTCTCTATCTCCTTTACATATTGCAGGCTGAAATAGGCTTTGTTGGCAAGAATTACACCATCCTGGGTGTGATCAGATAATCTGTCCCTTCGGAAACGATATTCTGTGCATCCAACAGCTTGAGCCATTGCCCTATTTATTGGTATTTTTCCCCCTTCTGATGTTGAATTTGTTAGTGGCTTTTTTTCTACTGAATTTGTTGGTCTGTTTTTCCTGTCTTCATCGCTAACCCTCTCGCCCTCTGTATCTCTCCTAGTGTCAGAGATAGCAGGAGGGAGAGATAGAGAGAGGAAGACAGAGAGAGACACAGCGAACAATCCCAGATTCTCCAATCTATCCACGTAACTGAAGTCTCTCATTCTTGGAACCTTGCTCGTGAATCTTTTCTGCACCCTCTCTAATTCCTCCACATCCTTCCTAAAGTACAGTGTCCAGAATTGGACACAATGCTAGTTGAGGATGAACTAGCTTTTATAAAGCTTCTTCAAAACCTCCTTGTTTTTATATTCTAAGCCTCTATTTACAAAGCCTGGGATCCCACTTGCCTTTTAACCACTTTCTCAACTAGCCTTGTCACATTCAATTTGTGCACAGATATCCCCAGGGCTCTCTGTTCCTGCATCCACTTTCTTCTGTTCTTAGGTTTTCATGTCAGAGAGGGACAGGAGGACAGGGAGGTCTGGAAAAAAGGAGGGGGAGAGAGAGCAAACAAACAGGAAGCACGAATGGGAACACCGCCACCTGGAAGTGTCACTTCAAGTCTCACACCATCCGGACTTGGAACGAGATCGGGGTCCTTCATTGTCACTGGGTCAAAATCCTGGAACTCTCTTCCTAACAACGCTGTGGGTGTACCTACCCCACATGGACTGCAGTGGTTCAAGAAGGTTCAAGGGCAATTCATGATGGGCAATAGATGCTGGCCTGGCCAGTAACGCATCATCATGCTCAAGATGCTATTTTAGAAATTATCGACCCTGACCCAGTGCATCTCTCTCTTGGTAGTGTGGCTGAGATCAGTGGCCATCAGCTAATGAGTTTATCCACAGCAAATGCAGAAAAAGATCCAAGCTGCAAGACTTGCAACATTAGTGCTGGACGTTAGATGAACAGACAATTTTCACATGACTGACATTAATGTAATTTTCATTTTGTGTTATTTCAAGTCTTTCATCGAAAACACGCATATGATACAGCTTTTCACCAAAAGCTTACCCGCTGGTTGATTTATTTACTGAAACATTGGTCTTACAGAATATGTAACGCATGAACACATCCAACAAATGAGTAAAAAAAAAAACAATTTGGCACCAAGTCACTTCAGTAGATATCAGACGAGACAAAAGAACACAAGAAGTAGGAGCAGGAGTAGGCCAGTCAGCCTTTCGGGCCTGCCCTGCCATTCAATAAGATCATTGCTGAGCTGTCCCAGGATTCAACTCCTATTTAGGTCTGCTCCGCATAAACCTCGTCTCCCCGAGATTTCAAAAATGTATTTATGTCTTCCTTAAATACAATTAGTGACCTAGCCTCCACAACTCTATGAGGTAGAGAATTCCAGAGTTCAGCACCAAAATGTTGGTCAAAGAGCTTGGATTTAGGGAGCGTCTTCAAATGGGGAAGAGCGTTAGTGAGACGGAGAGGTTTAGGAATGGAATTCCAGAGTTGGGGCCTTGGCAACTTGAAGGTAGTGCCTCCAATGGTGGAACGATTCAAATTGGGGATGCTCAAGAGGCCAGAATTAGAGTATCGCAGATATTGGAGGATTGTGGAGCTGGAGGAGATTGCAGAGATCGGGAGGGGTCATTTGTGGACGACAATTCCAAAATTCCACCACCCTTTGTGTGTAGAAGTGTTAATAAATTTCACCCTCGAAAGGCATTTCAACTACTGTTCGACTTGTAGACTGTGCACATCGTCCGAGACTCCCCTGACCAGTGAGAAGATTTTCTCTCCATCGACCCCATCAGTTTCCAGTATTGTCCTGTAAACTTTAATCAAATCACGCCTTAACCTTCGTAATTCCAGGGGTACAGAGTAAAACTCCGTCAACACTGTCCCATCGAATACTGCCAAGCCAAGTACAACCTGGAGTTATCTACAGAGCAAATCTCTGTCTTATTTGTTCCATCAAACACTCCCAGGCAGGTACAGTGTGGGGTTTGATACAGAGTAAAGCAGACACTATATATGCCTCCCTTTCTCCTCCTCCATCCAGATGGAGAGAGTGACACTGAGAAAGACAGGGATAGATATAGAGAGAGAATAACAGAGAGAGGGAAGGATAACAATGGGGAGAGAGTACCAGAGAGAAAGAGGAAGAGATTGGGATGGAGAGCGTCAGTCAGTGTTCCTGCAAAGCTGTGTGCAGCAGCCTGGAAGGTACCATGCATGTCCTGTTTTGTGAAAAATAACACACGTCTGCAAATATTCTTCAAATATTTAAAGGGGCAGCACACAAAAAGAAATAACTGGACATGCACAGCAACTAGATTTTTTGGGAGCATTGGATCCAGCTGTGGTTCTGTGGGTAATAATCCTGCCTCTGAGTTATACGTTTGTGGGGTTCAGGTCAGAACACAAAATCTAGGCTGATGCCACCCAACAGAAAATCAGAACAGACCAGCGAGACTCAGAAAAGGAAACTTGTGTTAAATTTGTGAGCTTCGCATTTTGGAATGTTCGAATGTTTGAGTAAATATTTAATATTTGGCGATGATAACAAACTTGGAGGAGATGCAATGAGTGAGGATGATACCAATCGACTGCAACATGACATAGATAGGCTAGCAGAATGGGCAGACAAGTGGCAGATGGAATTTAATACAAACGAACGTGAGGTGATGTATTTTGGCAGAAGTCATAGGGAAAGCTCATATAGACTTAATGGCACAGTTCTAGAGAGTGTGCAGGGACAGAGGGACCTGGGGATACATGTACATACATCTTTGAAGGTGGCAGGACATATTGAGAATGTAGTCAGTAAAGCCTATGGGATCATGGGCTTCATAAAGACAGGTGTTGAGTACAAAAGCATGGAAGTTATGCTGAACATTTAGAAAGCTCTGGTCAGGCCACAACTAGAATATTGCATCCAGTTCTGGTCACCACATATAAGGAAGGATGTGAGGGTCCTTCAGGGAGATCAGTGGAGATGGTAATTCTAGAGAGGGGAGGGTTAAGCAAAGTGGACTGGAAACAGCTACCTGAAGGTAAATGAGTGTCAGAGCAGTGAGAGTTTGTGAGGGCTGAAATCAAATATGTTCCCACAAAGACAAACAGGGTGAGAGTCACAAATCTAGAGCACCTTGGATGTCAAGGATCAAACACGGTGGGAAAAGGCACAAAAGGGAAGCTTATGTCAGATACTGAGAGCTAAATACCACAGAATGCCAAGAAGAGTGAAGAAAGTGCAGAGGTGAAATTAAAAAGCAAATTAAGAACGCAAAGAGATAGTCGGAAAATAATATTACCAAGTAAAAGTAAGGAAAACACAAAGATGTTTTATAAATGTATGAAGAATAAGAGGATAACTAAGCATAGAGTATTAGGGACCAAAAAGGGAATGTGTGTATGGAGGTTTGGGCATGGTTCTTAATGAACACATGTGTCTGTCTTCATAAAAGAGGGGAACGTTGCAGACATTCTCGTTAAAGAGGAGTGTGAAATATTGGATGGGATAAACAGAGTGAAAGGGGAAATATGAAGGCATTTGGTATCTTCGAAAGATGGATAGATGGTCAGGCCTGGACGCATTGGAATCCGTTCAGAGAAGGTTCACTGGGCTGATTCCGGGGATGAAGGGGTCGTCTTATGAGGAATGGTTCAACAGGTTGGGCCGAAACTCATTGGAGTTTAGAAGGATGAGAGGTGATCTTATTGAAACAGACAAGATTCTGAGGGGACTTTACAGGGCGGATGCTGGGAGGATGTTCCTCTTGTGGGGGAGTCCAGAACTAGGGGACACAGTTTAAAAATAATGGGTCTCCCATTTAAGACTGAGCTAAGGAGGATTTTGTTTCTCTGAGCAGGTGGTTAGACTTTGGAATTCTCATCCCCTGAGAACAGTGTAGGTTGGATCATTGAATATATTCAAGGTTGAGTTAGATAGATTTATGATCGACAAGGGAGTCATGGGTTATGGGGGGCAGGCAGAAAAGTGGAGTTCAGGCCACTATCAGATTAGCCATAATCTTATTGAATGGCAGAACTGGCTCGACGGGCTGAACGGCCTACTCCTACTCCTATTTCTAAAGGTCCTGGATATATAATGGAGGGTTTTCTCTCCACTTTTTAAGCCATTTTTTATAGCAGATACAGGGCCATGTATAATATAAGCAAAGACACATTCTAGTGCTGAGCTAACTAGTGCATTGTTAACTGAGACTAGTGTAAAGGGTATCGATGATACAGAATTCTAAATATACACTCAGGGGAACTTTTTTAGGCCAGTACGTAGCAAGGCCAACAAGAGATGGGTCAATTTTTTGGAATGAAGCTGGGCCGTTGGAAGGTGATTTGGAAAAAAGTGGACTGGAAGAAGCTACTTGAAGGTAAATCCGTGTCAGAGCAGTGACAGGGAACCCAGTTTCACATTGTACCATTTAGACTAGATTGACTCTCCCAGTCTTCCTTCCAAAATCCATCACTTCACATTTCTCAGCATTGAAGTTAACCTGCCATGTGTCTGTCCAATTCACCAGACTGCCAATAGCTTCCTGAAGTCTGCTACTATTCTCTTCACTCCTAACTACATTTCCAAAGTTTTGTGTCATCTGCAAACTTTGAAGTTCTGCTCTGTAAACCCAAGTCAGTTCATTAATTTACATCAAAAAGAGCAGTGGTCCCAATATAAACCTCTGGGTGACACCACTCTACACCGCCCTTCAGTCTGAAACAACCGTTGACCACTACTATCTGTCTTCTGTCTCTTACCCAATGCCATAACCCCTCTGTCACTGTCCCTTTAATCACAGGAGCAACAATATTGTGAAATAGTCATAAAAGAGGGAGATGAGGCAGACATTGTGGTTATGGAGGAGTGTGAAATATTGGATGGCATAAAGAGAGTAGAATGATACCTGGACTCCAAGGGTTAAACTAAGAGGGAGAATCACAAACCAGAGGAAACAGTTTATAAATGAGATCGAGGACAGTCTGCTGTGAACTCACCGAATCACAGAATTCTCCAGCACAGCAAGAGGCCAGTCATCCATCGTGCCCGTGTGGGCTCAATGAAGTTCTCCCCGGTGTCCTGGCCAATATTTATAACACAACCAAAATCACTAAAACAAGGTTCTGCTCATTATCACATTACTGTTTGTGGGAGCTTGCTGTGTACAATTGGATGTACCGCTGTACATCTCTACCCAGTCTGAGAAACAACCGTTCACAACTATTCTCTGCTTTCTGTGTCTTGGTCAATGTTAGATACAGAGTAAAGCACCCTCTACACTGTCCCATCAAACACTCCCAGGACAGGTACAGATGGGGGTTTGCTGCTGGTTCAGTGGAGTGTTGACTGCTGATTGCAGCAACGAGCCTCAGCTTAGAGTGCTGGTGGCAGTTGGAGGTTGCAGAGGTGGAGAGAGGAGCTGCACTGAGCAAGGGAGAACAGCTACAACTAAGCAGAGGTGAAGCTTCAACAACAATCACCACGAAAGAGAAGATATATACTTTTTTTTGGAAACAAGGCTTTGTCTGGAGGTGGGTGCTGAACACCGGTAATCTACTTTGGACTACTAGGGGAGGAACAAGTGGCTGGAACAACAAGGGGAGGGGCTGCCAATTCAACAGGAATCTGTGCTGCTGCACAAGCACACAGGGAAGCTCCCTCCCCACCCCAATTGCCAAGACTGGGTCAGCTGAAGCTGCCTGGCTAAACAGACGGAAGGGGACAGATAATGCCTGGACATCTTCAGCTGACCCAGTCGAAGACGACACCCCAACTAGAAGACCGGAAGACCAAGTTCAAAGACTGTTTTAAGTGTGCTGTGAGCACTACCTCCAGGAAGCAAGTCATCCCTTACAGCCTGCCTTTGCCTCTCCTCTATCCCCTCAGCCTCTCCCCTAACCTGTTGTTTGTTTGCTTTGTTTTAATACATATTCAATATTTTCGGTGAATCGCTGATACTTGGTGTGCAGGATCACAATTTGGGGTGGGTTTAGCTCTTAGACCCATGGCAAGCCCCTCATCACCGGTGGCGGGACCCTCTACTGCCTTTGCAGCTGCAACTTCTGTGGGTGCCCACGTGGCCCCGTCACCCTTTAAATTACTAACATCCAGCCATGGGGTGAAGAGCTATCCCCATGCCAACATGTCTATTGAGGCCTGCGAAAAGGCAATGGCCGAGGTTGTCGGCCCCTCGGCCATTGTTGCGGCCTCAAAGATGTATGGGAAGGCTGTTTTCTTTTTGAGGACCGAGTGGGCGGTGTCATTGGCACTGAGTAAAGGGCTCACTGTGGGGGGGGACCGTCCTGCCAGTGGACCCTCTGGGGGCCACTGCGCATCGGAAAATGTTGTCCAACGTCCCACCCTTCATTCCCAGTGAGCTCCTCCTCCCCCACCTGCACCATCTGGGGAAGGTGAGGTCGGGGATCACCTCAGTCCGGCTTCTTCTTCCGGAACACAGCCTCCAATATGTCTACCCCTTCCGCCGCCAGTTATTTATGCAGCTGGCGCTGGAGGAGGACACGGAGAGCCAATTTAATGTGGAGTTCCAGGGGATGGCCTACCGCGTCTTTTGGACCTCGGACGGGGCGCGGTGCCACGTCTGCAAGGGGGTGGGGCATGTTCGTGGGAACTGCCCCAACCTCCCGGCCGCCAGCTCCACCTCGGTTGCCCAGGGTGGTTCCACAGCACCTCCTCCCACTCCCCCCACACATCCAACAGACACCGTGCAGTCGGTTCCGGAGGCTGTGGTTTTCACAGCCTCCAGCGGGGAGGGGAGTGCCCGTCCGAGTGGAAGGAAGACGCGGAGGCAAAAGAAACATCAAGAGGCGCCTCTCCTGGACACATTGAAACAACCGGAGCCTGAGCTCAGCCCAAAGCCCCTTCTCAAGGAATCCACCTGTCCCAGGGCTGGGCTCTGGCCCAGGGTGACTAAAAAGAAGGAGGGTGCGGAGGCAGAGGCCTCTGATGAGATGGAGGTCTCTGTGCCTCTGCGCCCTCATGGGAAAAAGTGGAGAAGGCACCCCTCCACAGAGGTAACGAGGGGCCCTGAGGCGCAGGGCCCATCTGTTGGATGGAAGCTGCCTCCTGTTTCGGGTCCCCAGGTTTCCCCTAACGCCACTACCAAGGCGGCAAAGTCCGGGCAGGAGGTCCCTATTCGTCAGGATGGAGGGGAGGGGAAGGCCCCGGTACATGAGGCCCCTCCAGAAGGAGTAAGTGGGGCCGTGATTGTGGTGGGGGAGCCTGAGGACGTCGCCCAATCTGCCACTGTTACTGGGTCGGGTGCCCTGAGTGAAAGGGAGGGCGACGCCCCAGAGGGTCAACCCTCCCAGCGGGAGTCCACCACCAACCAGGAGACACCCAACCTGATGAAAACTGAATGCTGCCCCATCTGCTGTGCCTGTGGCTGCTGGAGGAGCGGGAGATGGCCTCCTCTCTCCGCATCCGGTCTGGGCTCCGGCTGGATTTCCGGAGTCGGGAACATCTGTCTCCCCTGGACCGCTCATTGGCCTGGGGATGGAGGTGGAGCTGGGTCCTGAAGTGCTGGCGCCCACAGGCTCCGGTTTCACAATTATACCCAGAGAGGGCTTCTGCGGTGGGATCATGATGGAGGCAAGACCAGCTGGCGCGGCCGGGAAGTCCGCCCCACAGTGTGTGGTGGATGTGTCGGCCACTGGCGGTAACGACCCGGAGGAGGATGGGGATTCGGTGTGAGGCAATGAGGATGACCTTGATTCCATCGCCAGTGAGGTGGTGGAGTCCCTCGTGCCTCCCACCGAATCTCCTCTCATCCCCACGGCGGAACCCCAGAATTTCCTCGTGGTTTGCAGGGGTTGCCGCAATAAAGTTCAGCTGGCCCTCGACCGTTGGTTGAATCTGGCGCTGATCACCCAGTCCGTCCGTGCCGCCCTTAAGAAAGTGGGCAAGCGCGCGGGCGTGAAACTGGTTGAGAGGCGCCGTTTTAATGTGTTCCTCAATGGGTTGCTGGGGGAGTGGAGGGCCAGGTGCACTTCCACACCCTCCTCACAGTGAAGTGTAGGTGACGGGTTTTAAGTACCTTTAACATGAAGATATCCATAGCCAGCCTCAACATCAACGGCAGCAGGGGGTCTCACCGCAGACTTCACAATCTCTCAGTCCTCAGGGAAGGGAGATATGCGGTGAGCTTTCTGCAGGAAACCCACACCGTTCCGGGAGACGAAGCCACCTGGCTCCTGGAGTGGCAGGGAGGGGTCTACGTGAGTGACCTCAGCCCTATTTCTAGTGGGCTGGCTATCTTGTTGGCCCCGATTTTTCAGCCGGAGATCTTGGGGGTCAAGGATCTAGTGCCAGGCCGCTTGCTCCACTTCGCCATTCGCCTGGGGAGTGTGCCACTCCACTTTGTGAATGTCTACATGCCCAGGCCCGGCGCGTTGCAAGCGTGCTTCGTTGCTTCTGAGCTCCATCGATAGCGACGAGTGCATCATCCTCGAGGGGGATTTTAACTGCATCCTCGAGGTGGGGGATCGCTCCAGTCCTAATCCATCTTTCCCAGAGGACTGGTCAGTCGGTCACCTTTCTCTCCCTCGATCAGGAGAAGGCATTCGACAGGGTGGATCACGAATACCTTTTCGGGACTCTGCGCGCTTTCAGACTTGGGCTGCATTTCGTGGCCCGGGTCCAACATTTATACACCGCCGCAGAGTGTCTTGTCAAAGTTAACGGGTCGTTGACGGCGGCACTTCGCTTTGGGAGAGGAGTGCGTCAGGGATGCCCCATGTCTGGCCAATTGTATACCAACTGCGTGGAGCCCTTCCTGTGTCTGCTTCACAGGAGGTTGACGGGATTGGCTCTGCGCGAGCCGGCCATGCGGGTCGTCCTCTCGGCTTACGATGACGACGTGCTACTCGCGGTCACAGATCCCGTTGACTTGTGGAGGATGCGCGACAGCCAGCGGACCTTTTCTGCCGCATCCTCCACGAGGATCAATTGGGAGAAATGTCCCGTTCTCCTGGTGGGTCAGTGGCGGGTGGACTCCCTGCCGGAGGAGATTACACCTTTTGCGTGGAGCACCACGCACCTTCTCTATCTGGGAGTCCACCTTCGCCCCGCTGAGGTAACCTGGACGGCAAATTGGCAGGAGTTGGAGACGAAAGTCACCGCTCAGCTGGGGCGCTCGACAGGACTGCTCCGAGTGCTTTCCTACAAGGGTCGAGCGCTGGTCATAAACCAAATGGTGGCCTCCATGCTGTGGTACCGGCTGGTCACTTTGGCCCCGCCCCCTGCATTTGCCAACAACATCCAGAAGAAACCCGTCGATTTCTTTTGGGGCAAGAGGAAACACTGGGTCTCTGCTGCGGTCCTGAGTCTCCCGATTGAGGAGTGTGGCCAGTCGCTGGTGTGTGTCCGCACCCAGGTTGTGACTCTCCGCCTTCGGACCCTGCTGAGATACCTGTACATCGAGCATCCTCCGAGGTGGTGTGCGCTGGCGACGTATTTGCTCCGCCAGTGTCTCTGCCTTCAAGACAGGTATACTGTTTTGGATACTGTTGAGGGAGATGGCTCACCAGTGGAAGGCAGCAGTAGCCAGGTTCATGGCACCGTTGCTGGCTCTGCTGTTCGGAAGGGCGGGAAAAAGAGTGGAAGGGCTGTAGTCATCGGGGATTCGATTGTAAGGGGAGTAGATAGGCGGTTCTGTGGTCGAAAACGAGACTCCCGAATGGTATGTTGCCTCCCAGGTGCACGGGACAGGGATGTCTCAGATCGGCTGCAGAACATTCTGAAGGGGGAGGGTGAACAGCCAGTTGTCGTTGTGCACATAGGCACCAAAGATATAGGTAAAAAACGGGATGAGGTCCGACAAGCAGAATTTTGGGAGTTAGGAGCCAAGTTAAAAAGTAAGACCTCCAAGGTAGTAATCTCAGGATTGCTACCAGTGCCACGTGATAGTCAAAGTAGAAATGAAAGAATAGTCAGGATGAATGCGTGGCTTGAGAGATGGTGCTGGAGGGAGGGGTTCAGATTTTTGGGACATTGGGACCGGTACTGGGGGAGGTGGGACTATTACAAATTGGACAGTGTACACCTGGGCCGGACTGCAACCAATGTCCTTGGGGGTGCTTTTGCTAACGCTGTTGGGAAGGGTTTAAACTAATGTTGCAGGGGGATGGGAACCAAATGAGGTCAGTGGACAGTAAGGAGGTAGTAACTAATGCCTGTAAGGAACTATATAATGAAGTCAGCATGACTAAGGGAAAGAGTAGACAGGGAGCAGGTGATGAACACAAAGGGACTGGTGGTCTGAGGTGCATTTGTTTTAATGCAAGAAGTGCAGTAGGGAAGGCAGATGAACTCAGGGCCTGGATTAGTACCTGGGAGTATGATGTTATTGCTATTACTGAGAATTACGTGAGGGAAGGGCATGATTGGCAACTAAATATCCCGGGATATCGATGCTTCAGGCGGGATAGAGAGGGAGGTAAAAGGGCTGGAGGAGTTGCAGTACTGGTCAAAGAGGATATCACAGCTGTGCTGAAGGAGGGCACTATGGAGAACTCGAGCAGTGAGGCAATATGGGCAGAACTCAGAAACAGGAAGGGTGCGGTAACAATGTTGGGGCTGTACTACAGGCCTCCCAACAGCGAGCGTGAGATAGAGGTACAAATATGTAAAGAGATTATGGAAAGATGGAGGAGCAACAGGGTGGTGGTGATAGGATATTTTAATTTTCCCAACATTGACTGGGATTCACTTAGTGTTAGAGGTCTAGATGGAGCAGAATTTGTAAGGAGCATCCAGGAGGGTTTTCAAGAGCAGTATGTAAATAGTCCAACTCGGGAAGGGGCCATACTGGACCTGGTGTTGGGGAATCAGCCGGGCCAGGTGGTTGAAGTTTCAGTAGGGGACTACTTTGGGAATAGTGATCACAATTCCGTAAGTTTTAGAATACTCATGGACAAAGATGAGAGTGCTCCCAAAGGAAGAGTGCTAAATTGGGAGAAGGCCAACTATACCAAAATTCGGCAGGAGCAGGGGAGTGTAGCTTGGGACCAGCTGTTGGAAGGTAAAACAACATTTGATATGTGGGAGGCTTTTAAAGAGACGTTGATTAGCGTGCAGGAGAGACATGTTCCAGTGAAGGTGAGGGATGGATGTGGAAAGATTGGCAAACCATGGATGACAGGTGAAATTGTGAGACTAGCTCAGAGGAAAAAGGAAGCATACATGGGGTCGAGGAGGCTGAAGAAAGACGAAGCTTTGGAAGAATATCAGGAATGTAGGACCAATCTGAAACGAAGAATTGAGACGGTTAGAAGGGGTCATGAAATATCTTTAGCAAACAGAGTTAAGGAAACTCCCAAAGCCTTTTGTTCATGTGTAAGGAGCAAGAGGGTAACTAGAGAAAGGATTGGCCCACTCAAGGACAAAGGAGGAAAGTTATGCGTGGAGTCAGAGAAAATGGGTGAGATTCTAGGCGAGTACTTTGCAACGGCATTCACCGAGGAGAGGGACATGACGGATGTTGAGGTTAGGAACAGATGTTTGATTACTCTGGGTCATGTCCGCATGGGGAGGGAGGAAGTGTTGGGTATTCTAAAAGGCATTAAGGTGGACAAGTCCCCAGGTCCGGATGGGATCTATCCCAGGTTACTGAGGGAAGTGAGAGAGGAAATAGCTGGGGCCTTAACAGATATCTTTGCAGCATCCTTAAACACGGGTGAGGTCCTGGAGGACTGGAGAATTGCTAATGTTTAAGAAGGGTAGCAGGGAAAATCCTGGAAATTATAGACAGGTGAGCCTGACGTCAGTGGTAGGGAAGCTGCTGGAGAAGGTACTGAGGGATAGGATCTATTCCCATTTGGAAGAAAATGGGCTTATCAGTGAAAGGCAACATGGTTTTGTGCGGGGAAGGTCATGTCTTACCAACTTAATAGAATTCTTTGAGGAGGTGACAGGGTTGATTGATGAGGGAAGGGCTGTGGATGTCATATACATGGACTTCAGTAAGGCGTTTGATAAGGTTCCCCATGGTATGCTGATGGAGAAGGTGAAGTCGCATGGGGTCCAGGGTGTACTAGCTAGATGGATAAAGAACTGGCTGGGCAACAGGAGACAGAGAGTAGCAGTGGACGGGAGTTTCTCAAAATGGAGACGTGTGACCAGTGGTGTTCCACAGGGATCCGTGCTGGGACCACTGTTGTTTGTGATATACATGGATGATTTGGAGGGGGGTATGGCTGGTCTGATTGGCAAGTTTGCAGACGACACTAAGGTTGGTGGAGTAGCAGATAGTGAAGGGGACTGTCAGAGAATACAGCAGAATATAGACAGACTGGAGAGTTGGGCAGAGAAATGGCAGATGGAGTTCAATCGGGGCGAATGCGAGGTGATGCATTTTGCAGGATCCAATTCAAGAGTGAACTATACAGTAAATGGAAAAGTCCTGGGGAAAATTGATGTACGGAGAGATTTGGGTGTTCAGCTCCATTGTTTCCTGAAGGTATCAACGCAGGTCAATAGAGTGGTCAAAAGGACATGCGTCATGCTTTCCTTCATCGGACGGGGTATTGAGTGCAGGGGTTGGCGGGTCATGTTACGGTTGTATAAGACTTTGGTTCGGCCACGTTTTGAATACTGCGTGCAGTTCTATCGCCACATTACCAAAAGGATGTAGATGCTTTGGAGAGGGTGCAGAGGAGGTTCACCAGGATGTTGCCTGGTGTGGAGGGCGCTAGCTATGAAGAGAGGTTGAGCAGATTAGGATTATTTTCATTAGAGCAACGGAGGTTGAGGGGGGACCTGATTGAGGTGTACAAAATCATGAGAGGTATAGACAGGGTGGATAGCAAGAAGTTTTTTCCCAGAGTGGGGAATTCAATTACTAGGGGTCACGAGTTCAAAGTGAGAGGTGAAAAGTTTAGGGGGGATATGCGTGGAAATTTGTTTATGCAGAGGGTGGTGGGTGTCGGGAACGTGTTGCCAGCGGAGGTGGTAGACGCGGGCACGATAGCGTCTTTTAAGATTTATCTAGACAGATACATGAATGGGCAAGAAGCAAGGAGATACAGACCCTTAGAAAATAGGCGACATGTTTAGATAGAGGATCTGGATCGGCGCAGGCTTGGAGGGCCGACGTGCCTGTTCCTGTGCTGTAATTTTCTTTGTTCTTTGTTCTTTGACACGCAGCTCCCGGTGGAGTCCATTAGTCGCGCTTCCCTGAGCGAGTTGCATGTCTTTTACCGGGGTGGCACAGTGGCGCAGTGGTTAGCTCCACAGCCGCACAGCTTCACTGACCCGGGTTCAATTCAGCTACTGCCTGTGTGGAGTTTGCAAGTTCTCCCTGTGTCTGCGTGGGTTTCCTCCGGGTGGTCTTTTTTCCTCCCACATGCCAAAGACTTGCAGGTTGATAGGTTAATAAGCCATTATAAATTGCCCCTAGTAGAGGTAGGTGGTAGGGCAATATAGGGACAGTTGGGGATGTGGTAGGAATATGGGATTAGTGTAGGATTAGTATAAATGGGTGGTTGATGGTCGGCACAGATTTGGTGGGCCGAAGTGCCTGTTTCAGTGCTGTATCTCTAATTAAACTAAACATCTATTCATGGTCGCCTCAAGTCAGGGCGCAACCTCGACGGTGGAGGAGAGTGCCTTGGCTGTCCGGGCGGCCGACTCCGGGGACTGTCCGGCGGGCCGAGGAGTAGCCGAAACCCCCGGGACGCCCCGAACTGCGGGTGGCGAGGGGGCTCGGGAGTGCGGAGTGATCCCGGCCGAGCTGACCGCCACTCGGCTGGAACTGCTCATCGGAGCCAGGCCCCGAAACGCTCCTCGGGAGCCGGTCCCACACAACCCGAGCTGCCTCTCGGAAATGCCCTCCGTGCCATTCCAATCGGCGCGGAGGAGTTTCCTGTTCGGGCTGCTCCTGCACACGCTCTACGTCCTCGCCCTCGTCAGCCGGCCGGACATGCCCTGGCGGTCCGCGTTGCCATTTGGCAGAGAGGTGAAACCCCGATGGAGGTCTCTCTACGCGGGTGTGTTCCCCCTTTGCATCGGGGACCTGGGGTGGAGGGTGTTGCACACGGCAGTCCCGTGCAATAGGCTTTTAAGTAGGTTCACGGACTCCCAGGCCGAATGTACTTTCTGCGGCCTGGACGAGTCCGTATTCCACATATACACGGAGTGTCCGAGGTTGCAGCCCCTCTTTGAGTATCTTAAGGGGCTGCTCCTCAAGTTCTGGCTGCACTTCATTCCCACGCTCCTGATCTTTGGGCACCCGGTGCAAAGGGGCGTGGGCCGGGAGGAGGATCTCCTCGTCGGTCTGCTCCTGGGCCTGGCCAAGGTGGCAATTCACAGGTCCAGGCTGCAGGCCGTCGGGGGTTCCGTCCTCCCCGATTGCCTGCCCCTCTTCCGAGGTTACGTTTGCGCCCGAGTGTCCCTGGAGAAGGAGCATGCGGTGTTCGCCGTTATGCTTGAGGCCTTTCGCGACCAGTGGGCACCGCAGGGACTGGAGTGCATTGTCGACGCCGAGAATGGCATTTTAATTTGAGTTTTTGTTTGTTTCTGTTTTTAATAAAGTTATTTTAAAAATATAAGTATGTATATAAAGAGGGCCTGAGGAATAAAGGCCCCCTCGACCTATAATATATGAACGGGGCCTGGGATATAAAGGCCACCTTATATATAAAAAATACCAGGGTTGGAAAGAAAAAAAAACGGAGGTTAGATACAGAGTAAAGCTCCCTAAAAAAAACGGGGTTAGATACAGGCTAAAGCTCCCTCGACACTGTCCCCATCAAACCTTCCAAGGGCAGGTATCGCACAGGGTTAGATAAAGAGTAAAGATCCCTCTACACTGTCCCCATCAGACACTCCCAGGTAAGGTAAAGCACAGGGTTAGATACCGAGTAATGCTCCTTCCACACTGTCCCCATCAAATATTCCCAAGACACTTATAGCACAGGGTTAGACACAGAGTAAATATACCTCTACACTGTCCCCATCAAACACTCCCAGGACAGGTATAGCACAGGGTTAGATAAAGAGTAAAGATCCCTCTCCAATGTCTCCCATCAAACACTCCCAGGACAGGTACAGCACGGGGTTAGATACAGAGTAAAGACAGGGACTATTGTATTATACACAGAGAAATGGTCTTGTGCAGTTCAAACTGAGACCGGTGAAACGCAGCATAAGCAGAGAGGACTCCCAGGGCAGGAAAATCATGGGGTGGATACAGAGTGACTCTCGTTCTACACTGTCCGAAACAAAGAGACAGAGAGAGAAATAGAGAAACAGAGAGACACAGATGACAGGGTGACTGAGAGTGAAAGAAGGATATTTAACATTGGACATTGGAAGAGGAGTAGGCAATTTAACCCTTCAACCCTGTCCCAGCACTCAATGAGATCAGGGCTGATCTGTGATCTGACAAACACCACATATCTCACCTTTGCCCCTTCTCTCTTAATACCTTTGGTTAACAAGAATCTATCAATCCCAGATTTAAAAATTAACAATTAAGCCAGTATGAATTCCTGTTTGCAGAAGAGAGTTCCAAAATTGCGAAGAACTCCAAAGGAATGATTGGACAGGCTGGCGTTGCTTTCTTTGCAACAGAGGAGGCTGAGGGAAGATTGAGTTGAGGTGTATAAAATTATGAGGTGCCTCGATAGAGTTGACAGGAAGATTGCCAGCATCCACAGAATTTTGCCTCAGATAAAGGTACCCTGCACTGCCAGAACTGTCCCAACCTTTTAACCTGTCTGGACCCCTCATGACTTTGAACACAGAACACAGAACAAACCTAAAATGGCTGACTGATGTCTGGTTTTCTACATTCTCAGAGAGGAGAGTCAGACAGGCAGATAGAGAGAAAACAAAGACCGAGAGGGTGAGTGATACACACAGAGTGATAGCAGTCATTTTGTCATCGAACATCGGAAGAGAAGGAGGCCATTTAGCCCTTCAACCCTGTTCTGTCATTAAACGAGCTCATGGCTGATCTGTGATCTAAGACCATATATCCGTCTTGGCTCCTTATCACTTAAAACCTTTGGTTAACAATAATCGATCAAACTTAGATTTAAAAATGAACAAGTGGCTCAGCATCAATTGCCGTTTGTGGAAGAGAGTTCCACTTGCTCTGGTACAGTTTAAGATTTAAATAAGCACCTTCCCCGCAAATCCCCTCAGCCTTTTTACTCTGCTCCCTCCAGATGGAATTGGCAACAAGACAGCAAGAAACAAACAGGAAACTTGGATATCAGAAGAGAAAGGTTTCACCTGATGCTCTGGTCACAGGATTCTCTGTCATGGGAGAGGTCATCGCAGATCCTACAACTCATTAATATCAGACAAAGAATTGGAGTAAAAGAGAGAGCAGATATGTGAAAGCTTTCAGTCTGTCATAAAAAGTGAAATGATCGAAGAATGTTGTTATGGGAGAGGCCTGGCCTCCATTTGTATCCATTCAGATGGATGGATGGATATTAATAGAAATAAAGATATATATTTGTCTCGGTTGGAGATGTAACCATTTTTGGTCTTTCGAGTACCTTCAGTCTTGTTACTAGCTCACAGCAGCTGTGTACAATTTCTAATTGCTGGTTTGATGTGGGTAATATTTATGTTTGAAAGGATGGGGTGAATCTTGTAACAATCTCCCTGAGATGAAGTGATATTGAGGGACTGGAGTAAAGGTCAGTAACAGTGCAGTGCACTTCACACGACTGAGTAACAAACGATGTTGTGTTAAAGGTTAATAAACCACACTTGTGTTGCACTGTGATAATTGAAGGCAGATTTTTTCTAACAGTAGGGATTGTTTACGTCGCAGGATTTTCGATTGTATTTTCCTTCATTGACCGATGTATGGAATATAAGAGGAGTCAGTTATGCTGGAACTGCATAAAACACTAGTCAGACCACAACTGGAGTACTGTGTGCAGTTCTGGTCAGCACATTACAGGAAGGATGTGAGTGCAGAAGAGAGGATACAGAGGAGATTCATGGAGGATGTTGTTAGGAATGGAGAATTTTAGCTATGAGGAAAGATTGGACAGGCTAGAGTTATTTTTTTGGAACAGAGGAGGCTGAGAGGAGATTTAATAGATGTGAATAAAATTATGAGGAGCCTAGATAGAGTCCAGATAGGAAAGACCAAAGGAGAACAACTCAAGCTCACCAAACTGTTCATATATCAGAAAGAACTGAAATAAAGACAGAGAGAAAGAGAGTGAGAGGGAGAGAGAGAGAGACAGAGTGAGTGAGGGAGAGACAGGGTGAGGGAGAGAAAGAGACGGGAAAGGAGGAGGGAGAGAGAGACCGGCTGAGGGACAGGGAGACGCACACCGTAAGGGAGATGGTGAGGAATAAAATGTGTCAAAGAGAAAGGACCAGCTCGACGGACCGAACGGCTTCCTCCTGTCTTCCTATGGGCTTTATTAATATTAGATCTCGAAATAAACAAGGTCGAGATGATAATGTTGAGCAAATGAAATGGAATTAATTAATAATAATTTCTCCTTTAAGATTATTAATCTGAATTCACAATTTTACTTGTGTGAATTTGGGCTTGACAGATAATTTGCTTTTTATTAACATCACTGAATATATAAATATTGGAAGATTAAATGTCACTTTGTTCCCATCCTTGTTCAAACACCTCCTGACTCACTCGAATGTTTAAACTTAAGGAGCAGTTCTAGTGGTGCGGGGTCACTTTAAGAGGTTGAGACTGACGCTCTCCCTGTTGCCCACCTTCCCCCACACCCGTCAGGGTCACAGCTCTGGGTCAGGGGTCACAGACTGCACAGACACTGGGACTTACTCAATACCCCCTGATCTCTAAGACAAGAAAAGGAAAGCAAACATTCTCCTGCTCCCTGTGAAATCAGATTGAAAATAAATTGAAACCCCGAGAGTGAAATATAAAAGGGGAAAAGAGAGATTCTGATGTTTGTAAAAATATTCTTTACACAGAGGGAGGTGTTATTGTTTAGCTGTCTAAGTTGGTCAATGTGAATATATGTGTCTCTGTGTGGGTTCGTTCTCTCTCTCTCTCTCTCTGTCGCTCTCTCTCTCTCTCCGTCAGTGGGAATTGATGTGTCTGGCTGTGGATTTCTATGTGTGTGTGTGTTTATCTGGACATGTCAGTCTGTCTGTGATTATTTGACTGTCTTTGTGTCTGTGTGTGGCTTTGTCTCTCTGTGTTTGTGTTTCAAATGCTGGATGTGAGTGTGGGAGTGGACACCGAAGGAGACTCTTTCATCCAATGGAGACATTATGGGTAAAACTGAGGAACAGAAAACGATCTAAAACTGGAGGAGGTTTTGTGTATAGACCCCCTGGTAGCAGTTCTGAGGTGTTAGATTGTATAACTTCACAAATTAGGCAAGTGTTTAACAAAGGCAAAGTCGTATTAATGGGGGATTTTAACTTACATGCAGATTGGGAGAGGTAGACTTGCACCTGTCAGAAACGTAGTGAATTTCTGGAATGTGTCTGGGATAATATCCAACAGCAATATGTCCTAGATGTAACAAGGGGACAGGCAATATTAGATTTAGTTATGAGTAACGAGCCAATTTTAATTAGTAGCCGAACTGGCGTGAATATTTATCAAATAGTGGTCACAACATGATCGAATTCAAGGCAGAGTTTGAAAGTGAAATGCATGAATCAGCTGCAAGAATTTTAGGCTTGGGTAAGACTGACGTTGCTGGGATGAGACAGAGACTGCCCACGGTCAACTGGGAAGATCTCTTAATGGGTCAAACAACTGAAGAACAGTGGAGAATATTGAAAGAAACATTTAACACAATACAGAGCGAGTATATACCCCTGAGAGGAAAAAGCTCCACTTCACAGATAAAATAACCATGAACAACCAAAGAGATTAGGGACAGTATAAAAGTAAAAGCAAAAGCTTACAAAAATGCAAAACACAGCACAGATCCGGCCGAATGGGATAGATACAAAGACCCGGAAAGGGTCACAAAATCACCTTATAAGAGTTATTAAAAGAGATTATGAAAAGAAACTTGCAAGGGACATCAGAATCAATAAGAAGAATTTTTTTAGTTACATAAAGAGAAAGCGGGTAGAAAAATGTAGGCACACTAAAAGCTGAAACTGTAGATATTGTCATTGATAATGGGGAAATGGCAGACATGTTGAACAACTACTTTGCCTCAGTATTTAAAGTTGAAATGGAGGATAACTTACCGGCAGACCCGAAAAATTAATAGCCGATAGGTGACAGGGACTTAATACAATTAACGTTAAGTAAAACATCAGTAACAAAGAAATTAATGCAATTAAACAGTGAGAAATCCCCAGAACCTGACCGTTTCCATCCGATGGTGTTAAAGGAAGTAGGGAGCACATTGTAGATGCCCTAACTATCGTCTTTCAGAGTACCCTAGATTCAGGAGTGGTCCCTCTGGGTTGCAAAGTTCCACATGGTCACTCCATTTTTGAAGAAGGGTGAAAGGGGGAACAAAGGAAATTCCAGACGAGTTAGCCTGACATCTGTGGTGGACAAATTGCTGGAGTCTATAATCAAGGATACAGTGACTGAACACCTGGAAAAATGTCAGTTAATTAGGGAAATCCAACATGGATTCATGACAGGAGGTCATGCCTAACAAATCTCATTGATTTTTTTTTTAAGAGGTGACTAAGGTATTGGACAGGTGAATGTCGTTGGATGTTATTTATATGAACTTCCAGAAGCCATTTGATAAAGTCCCACATAAGAGACTGTTAACTAAGGTAGAAGCCCAGGGAGTTGAGGGCACGTTATTGACATGGTTAGGAAGTTGGTTGAGTGGTAGGTGACAGAGAGTGGGGATAATGGGTAAGTACTCCGATTGGCAGGATGTGACAAGTGGTGTCCAGCAGGGATCTGAGTTGGGGCCTCAATTATTCACATTATTCATAAACGACTTGGATGATGACATAGTAAGTCATATATCCAAATTTGCTGTTGATGCAAAGCTAGGCGGCATTGTAAACAGTCTAAATGATAGCATAAAGCGACAAGGAGATATAGACAGACTAGGTGAATAGACAAACCTGCGTCAGTTGGATTTCAATGTGAGGTTCAATGTGAGCAAGTGTGAGGTTATCCATTTTGGACCAAAAAGGTACAGAGCAGGGTACTTTCTAAATGGGAAGAGGTTAAGTACAGTGGATGTCCAAAAAGACTTGGGGGTTCAGGTGCATAGATCTGTAAAATGCCACAAGCAAGTGCAGAAAATGATCAAAAAGGCTAATGGAATGCTGGCCTTTATATCTAGAGGATTGGACTTTAAAGACACGGAGGTTATGCTGCAGCTGTACAAAAACCTGATTAGACCCCACTTGGAATACTGTGAGCAATTCTGAGCACCACACCTTGGGAAGGATATATTGGCCTTGGAGGGATTGCAACGTAGGTTGACAAGAATGATACCTGGACTACAGGGGTTAAGTTACGAGGAGAGATTACACAAATTAGGCCTGTTCTCGCTCGAATTTAGAAGGCTAAGGGGTAATCTGATCGAAGTGTTCAAGATATTCACAGGAAAAGGCAGGCTAGATAAAGATAAACTAATTCCACTGTTGGAAGATTCCAAAACTAGGGGACATTGTCGAAAAATTAGGACCAGAACATTCAGGAGAGATGTTAGGAAGCACTTCTTCACGCAAAGAGTGGTACAGGTTTGGAACTCTCTCCCACAAACAGCAGTTGAAGCTAGAACAGTTGTTAGCTTTAAATCTGAGATAGATTTTTGTTAAGCAAAGATAATAAGGGATATGGGTCAAAGGCAGGTATATGGAGTTCGGCTGCGGATCAGCCATGATCTCACTGAATGGTGAGACAGGCTAGAGAGGCTGAATGGCCTACTCCTGTTCCTATCTTCCTATGTTCCTATAATCTCTTATTAAAGATATTTCATCTTAACAACTCCGATGAATATACAGAAATATCCTGCACAAAATATCAAGCAGTTGTATCATAATACTTGTCGGAATAAAAGTGCCTCTCTCAAACACTGCCTGTGTTAGGTTTGTATGGGCTGATGATGAAAGTTACGTGGGACAGTAAGCTGTGAGGAGGGCACAAAGAGACTGCAAAGGAAGATCGACAGATTAAGTGAGTGAGCAAGAAATTGGCAGCTGGAATATCAGGTGGAGAAATGTGAGGTTCTTCACTTCGGCAGGAAGAACAGAATCGTAGAACATTTTTCAAATGGTGAGAAATTGTTAAATGTTGGTGTTCAGGAAGGATATACTTGTCTTCGAGGCGAGGAGAGAGAGTGACAGAGAAATAGGGTGACGAAGATGGCGAGTATTAAATGTCCCAAAGATACTATGCAGTGTGCATTATAAATTAAAATCTGACACCAAACACACATAAGGAGAGATTAAGGCTGATGACCAAAAGCTTGGTCAAAAAGGTTTTTTTTTAAGGAATGTCTTTAAGCAGGTATGAGAGGTAGAGAGGCAGAGAGGGTGAGAAAAGGAATTCCCGAGTGTGAACAGGCAGTGGCATTAATTCCTGATTATTGGCAAAGATTTGGAAGGAAATGGTATTAATATTTATGGAGCCGAGACAGTTGATGTGGATAAGGTGCAAATCAGCCATGACCTGAGTGAATGGGTGGGACATGCTCGGGGGGCTGAATGGCCTCCTTCTGTCTTCCTAAGGGTTTTATTAATATCGCTGACAATGCAATGTTGGTTTTCTGTTTGAAAGGAGCTGATAAGGTCGGAGTTCTCTCTGGTCTCCACTAAACCCTCCCGCCAGCCTTGGAACGACTCATTGATTCATGTCTAAGGGTCCTGGTTTATATTTGCTGAGCCTTCCAGTCTCACTCACTTTCTCTTCTATATTTGACTGTCCATCACCCCTACTGTACCTCCACTTTATATCCTATCCACCTGCCAAATTAGCTTAACCACCCCCCACCCCCAAACAGCATTAGCAAACCTCCCAGCAAGGATGTTGGTCCCATTGCGGTTCAGCTGCAACCCATCCACCTTGTACAGGTCCCACCTTTGCCAGAAACAGACCCAGTTGTCCAGGAAACTAACGCCCTCCCTCCTGAAATGCATTCATTTGCTCTACCCTCTTATTGCTCCACTCACTAGCACGTGGCACTGGGAGTAATCCAGAGATTAGTAAATTTGAGGTCCTGCTTTTTAATTTGCTACCTAGCACCCGAAATAATTGTTGCATCACCTCATCCCTCTTTCTACTTATGTCGCTGGTACCAATGTGTACCACAACCTCTGAATGTTGACCCTCCCCCTTCAGAATGTCTTGCAACCGTTCCGTGAGCTACTTGGCCCCAGCACCAGGCAAGCAACATATCATCCTGGAGTCACTAATGCGGACACATAAACGCCTGTCTGTACCCCTTACGATAGAATCCCCTATCACAATAGTTCCCCCACTCTTTTTCATACGCTGCTGTGCAGCTGAGCCACCCGTGGTGCCACTGACCTGTCTCTTGCTGCGTTCCCCTGAGAAACTATCTCCTCAATAGTTTCAAAAGTGGAACATCTGTTAGATATGGAGATGGACCAAGGGGACACCTGCACTATCAGCATAGTTCTTCTACTCTGGATGTGGGGGTCAGCCATTCCCTTTCTACATGAGCAGTCTTTACCTGCAGTGTGACCACTTCCCTGTACGTGCTATACACGATGATATCAATCTCGTAGATGCTCCACAGTGTTCCCAACCGCCGCTCAAGATCCGAAACGCGGATTTCGAGTAGCTGCAGCTGGAGACACCTCCTGCACACGTGTTCGCCCTGGACACTGTAAGTGTCCCTAACTTCCCATGTCGCTCACGAGCAGCACTCCTGGTTGTCGAGCTGCCCTGCCACAACCTACCCTTAATTTGTACCCTTAAATTACCCAACAATTAGATGATTTACACAAAGTAGCTTGGGTCCCTAAAAAAAAACTACATACTGTATTTAAAAAACTGTAGACCTTTCCCTTTACCTTTACTTTCCAACCCAGCTACTTGGTGTTATTCTCTAACAACTGTTACTCGCCAACTGTTGAGCATTGAAGAAACTTTATTATCCAATACAATATTTAAAATGTGTTTTATTTTGTTTCAAGAATCGACATTCCATTTGATTCCAGGCCTTGCCATGTTTTGTTTGTCTATTCATTTGATTCCTCCAATAATAATTATGTTGTCTTTGTCTCAGTTGTTGTTGTACTTCTGAATCCCAGTGGTCATACTCACATATTTTCTCTCCTATTTGCTTGCTATAAGTTAGGTTAAAATTGAAACTGGATTATCTTATAACTCAAATTACTTATTGCAAGTTGCAACAAAATAGTTGCCTATTTAAAGATAAACGCACCACGACTGATTTTACCCCACCTCAACACATTTATTTTATAGATGGTTGTTTAATTATGAATCCCAGGAAAAGTTACAAATCATGTTATCATTCACAACGTACTAAATTGACTCAATCCTTCCTTAATGAGTCCACTGATTAATTATTATGAGGATTAAGTAGCGTTCGTCATTTTAAAACATAATTCCAAGAACCTCCAATTCCCCACACGACAAAATCTGGGTCTTCCTTAATCTCATTGTGTTGTTGACCACTCTTTCTATTCTCTGGCTCATGAGTGGTGTGATCTGCACAAATTTGCATCTTCTTACCTTCTAAAATATCATAACCCGAAGTGACTACTGATGATGAAGTATGTTATTATCTGTTAAAACTTCATTGACAATCCTCAGATTGAAGACTGTCACCCGACCTGCTGATCACCTCACTCGATGACAATCATTATCCTTTCACATGAGTGCTGTTTATTCCTAAACTATTATCAAGTAAGTACATACAATTAAAACAACAGATTATGCATGCGGGGTTGACTGTTGATAGGAAACGCACCGAATCATACTGATTTTTTTTTTCGTCTAAGATTTCCAAATTCAAATAATGGTGTCGTCAGTTGATAACATCTTTCATTTATGCATCTTAAAAAAAAGGTTTTCCTCAATACTCAGCAACCACCTCGACAGTATTCCCATTAACGTTTTGCAAAATTACGTATGTTTATATCCGTTTAAACTAAGGTAGATTTCCTTTAGAGTGCTTGGAATAGCAACTCATATTAATTTATTTATTATTGATTCAAATGTCATAAACAATTATTTCCATCTTTCGTGGTTTCAGATGAATTTATCAGAGACACTAATGTCTACAGTTGTTATGCAAGCTGGCTACAAATAATTACAAAGACTTTCTCCAGAAAGATAACAAAAATAAACAAATGTATGAATGAATTAATGCCAATTCCTGACTTTTTAAAAAAAGAAGGCCAAGTCTTCAGATCAAAATATTAACATGCTGTCATAAATGATGCAGAATTCTCAAGCTGCTGGAGTTGATCAATCTCTGTGACCGTATGGTCCACTTATTTAGAGAAACAAAGAACACAAGGTCCATTCGGCTTGGAGCCAGATAAGTTCCTTCTGCCCAGATATATGTGTTAATTCAGAAACAGTAATTATCACAAAATCCTGGGTGGATGCAAAATTGGCTTTGTGGCAGGAAACAAAGGGTAGTTGTTGATGGGTGTCTTAATGACAGGAGGGCTATTTCCAGTGGTATTCCGGGGGGCTCAGTACTTGGTCCCATGCTTTTTGTGGTATATTTTAATGATTTGGATGTAAATGTAGGGGGCATGAACAAGAAGTTTGCAGACCAGACGAAGATTGGCTGTTTTGTAGATAGCAAGGAGGATAGCTGTAGGCTGCAGGAAGATATTGATGGTCTGCTCATATGGGCACAAAAGTGGCAAATGGAAATCCAGGCAGAGAAATGTCAGGTGATGCATTCTGGGAGGTCAAACAAGGCAAAGGAGTACACGATAAATGATAAACTAATGAGAAGTGTAGAGGGAGTGAGGGGCATTGGAGTCAATGTCCACAGATCCCTGAAAGTCGCAGGACAGGTCGACAAGGTGGTTCAGAAGGCATATGGAATCCTTTCCTTTATTAGCTGTGGCATAGAATATGAGAGCAGGGAGGTTATGCTGGAACTGTATAACTCATTGGTTTGGCCACAACTTGAGTACTGTGTGCAGTTCTGGTCACTCCATTACAGAAAGGATGCAATTGCACTGGAGAGGGTACAGAGGAGATTTACGAGGATGTTGCCAGGACCGGAAAAATGCAAGTAGGAGGAAATATTAGATTGGCTGGGGTAACTCTCCTTGGAACAGAGAAGTCTGAGGGGAGATCAGATTGCAATGTACAAAATCCTAAGGAGCCTGGATAGAATGGAGATGAAAAATCTATTCGCCTTACCGGAGAGGTCAGTGCCGAGGTGGTATATCTTTAAACTGATTGATAGAAAAGTAGAGGGGAGATGAGGAAATAAAAATTCACCCAGAGAGTTGTAGTGATCTGGACCACACTGCCTGAAAGGGTAGTTGAGGCAGAACTCTCAACTCATTGAAAAGGAGTCTGGATATGCACGTCAGCTCCGAATATCTGCAGGGCTCAGAACCAATTGTTGGAAGGTGGGATTGGAATAGGTGGATCCTTTTTCGGCTGGCACAGACACGATGGGTCAAAGTGGCCTCTTTCTGTGCATTAAACATTTTATGTTTCGATGATTCTATGGTTCTTGGAAGCTTAAAATACTAAATTATTCCTCTTTGCTGCTGATATTCGTTCTCTGTTTTTGAACAATCTTTTTCCTCGTAATTCAAATGACATCTTATTCACAGGTCTTGCTGTTCTATGTCCAGTTGTTCCCCTCATGGATTCCCAATCTTGAATGAAAAAAGTTGGTCAGACTAACAAGAGCAAGATTCCACTCAACTTCACAACCAGTCATTTCGTTTTAGCCTTTTTCAAGGTCTGGCCCCAAGTTGCACCATTGTATGTTTTGGGGTTTTGAGGCTTAAGCACTTTTATCTAAAAATTCTCAGTTCTGAATTTTCAATTTATTACAATGGGGTCCTCAGTTGTGCCTGACCTAACAAGTTACAAATAACGGCTACTTATGAATCCAGTATAATTTATTAAGCAAGATGTTATGAAGACTTAACAAAAAAGCACTGGAGACAACATGGAAGTTTTTTATCCTACAAGGCCAGAATTCCTTGAATGTTGCCAGCACAGGCGATCCCTTTGTTCTCCTGTCTCTGAATTGACATTACGTTGAACTGTGTTTCCGAACAATTACACCACAGACACCGTTGTAAACCGTACAAGCAAAGACACTGAGTTTCCATCTTTTGGGCTTCCGATTCCTTATTATGATATTCTTTGAATTAACTCTTCCATTAGTTTAACATGAGGTTCATCTGCTGTCACCGCACCTCTGTAATTAGAGTGGAGTTCACTAAAAGCATGTCCATCTCTTATTTCCTAGGCTCTGAGAGTTAACATTTCATTGCGTGAACAAATAACACATCCTTGTACAAAAAGAAGCAGTTATACAAGCAATATTTCATTTTCATATATGCAATGTCAACTACCATCAACAATTCAACTCAACATTCCCAGGGTGCCAAAGCAATTAAGAATAAATGTTTCTAGTGGAATATCAGAAAAGCAACGTTGTTTTAAAATAGAAATGTTTTCTTCTGCAGATGTATTTAATTGATCAAGTCAGTTCGCATACTTATTAAACTGCATGATTCTTGTTTAATGATAGGTGTCATATCCAGTTCAAGCTTCTTTCACATCAGTTCCTTTTGGCAGAGCAATCACTCTCCTCCCGACTCCTTTACGAAGGTCATCTCTTTCCCTTCGCTCATTGCTCGTTATCTTTTTTGATTTCCGCTAGTTAACTTCTGATCCTCCTGCTCTCGACTCCCTCTTGCCGTCGCTAACAGCTCTCGTGTTTGTATTTACTCCTGCAGGCCATTTTCTTCTGGACTTCCAGCGGTCACCTCTTGTCCATTAACCACTGGATATTTAAGATGGTCTCAGTTGCTTTGTTTATTAATTAATTTAATAATTGATGTAACTGCATATTTCATGGTGCTCTTTAACTGCTCTCTGAACTCAGACTGAGTGGCCACATAAATAAATGTGTTTGCACAGCAACTGAAATTCCGCAGCATATATGCAACATCTTCAAAGGTATAATTAGAAACATCATCGAAGTAATAAACAGCACCAAAAATATATAAAATATACAGCAGCCACAGAAATATAAAACTGCCAGATATGGTGAAGAGTAAAATCATGGACTTTCTTCTTCTCTCCATTTCAGAGTCACTGTGATTATCTTTCTTGCTCTGACCCCTCAGTCTCGGACGAACACGACTGGTCGCAAAATGTGTCTTATCGTCAGAGCGTTCAGCAACATAATTAAAATGAATGGCAATAATGGTGCTAAAACCTTTTCAAACATTCTAAATCCAATCCATCACGGGTCAGTAAAATAACTTGCCTTATTAGAGCAGCCCCATTGTACACTGTCGATTACCCATTTAAGGTAAGATCTAAAGTAGGTGGGAATATTTTTTAGTAAGAGCAGTATGCTAGTTATTGATAGAACCAGAGCTGCAGTTTTCCTGGTGCAATATTTTGTTTTCAGCTTCTGACAACAAATGGCGACAAATCGATCAAATGTGAAAGCGATGGTGAACCAGACGGAACAGTCAACGACTGCACGGGTCAGGACATAACGAGAGAGAAACACAAAGGTGAGGTCCAGGAAATTTAATGGGAAATAATGATCATTGATTTTCCGGAGTATGATCTCAGCGATAATGACCAGTAGATCCGCCGTTGTCATGGCCACCAGGTAGCGGGTGGTGCAGCTGGAGAGTCCGCAATTTCCCTTGGACAGGATCAGAATTGACACTAAATTAGCTGTAAAGGAGAGAAGGGAAAAGTGGCTGTAAATTACTGAAAACCATTCTCCGCTTCTCAACCCAGGCAGGAAGGATTTTAGCACCAAAGATCGTGTGGGTTGGGATCGGGTGAGATCGGGTCCATGACCTCAACCTGCATCCAACCTCAGCACTTCGAGATTTAACAAATCCTGGAAGGGGAGGAACAACACCCCGCTCACCGGACGCTGGCCAACTAGTTAAATTTGGCAATGAGGAGCAAAAAAACGGGTGGATTGTAGAACTGCATCCGGTCTCCAACCACTCGCAGTGTCTGAACTCATCCAGGACTCGAATCTCTCCCTGGGGACGAAGGAATTCCTCCCAAACTCGAACCAGTACCTCGGATTGGAGGCACTCATCCGTCTTGGACCACTCCCTCTAATGTATAAATGAGTTCAATTGAAAAGGGAATTTACTGAGTCACTGCAAATGTGATCACAGCACAGGCTTTATTTTCTGCAGGAATATCACTAAAACAATAGTGTTCTAATAACGTATTATAGCGGTGGTTATTGAATACATAAATAATGTGTATTATTCTGGGCTACACATTATAACAAATATCCAGGGTAACCAGCAGGTTCACATATTCTTCACAATAGTAAGACCATCACAGAGAGATTATAATTATCGGGATATGTCGTGGCTCTGTTCTGTTGTTAAGAGAAGGCTGCGTGTTGAACTAATAGAGGCCTTTAAAACTGTATAGTGGTTCGAGAGGGATAACGTGAAACTGCTAGTTCCACCTTTTCTGGTGACCAGTTCTGCAATTCCTCAAAATAAGACTGTTGATCAATAAATGTATGATGGAATTCAAGAGAAATCTAATTACTCGGAGTGCTGAGAACGTGGAATTGAGACCTTTTGGAGTAGTTGAAATGGAAAAACAATATATGCAGAAGCGAGGTTCGTGCATGAGGGAGACAGGATTGGAAGGATATACAGATGAGCTGAAATGAAGAGAGGCTCGTGCAGAGCAGGAAGAAACTTCTAATCCCGTTGTACCGAATGCCCAGTTTCTGTGCTGTAAAATCTGTAACTTGTCTATTAACAAGTCATAGTCATCAGTTTTGTTTCGTAATATTGAAGAGGATTATTTATTATTGCAGTGCACTCATGACCAAACGCTTCTCAGGACCGCGCTCGGGAAGGAAATTAATCTGCACCTGATAGTGCTGTCAACAACTCTACTTAGTGTAAGAGTAAATTGGGGTCACACATTGAATACAATGACAGATACTCCAGGAAATACATGGTCCCTAATTCTACGTTGTCCACCCCAGTTAGTCAGCCACAATCAGTGCAATTCTGGAGTGTCAGAGACTCCCAGTTTTCCATGATCGCTGAGGTCAGGTGTTCCAGTCCAGTTAGTTCACACACATTGTACAATTCTACGTTAACAGATAATTGCAGTAACCCTTCCCCTCTGAGATTTTTCTGCTTTGAGCTGTGATTCTGCAGAACATAACATTCCACAGAATCCAATAACTTTACAATGTAGAATGCCTTGAACTAGAAACATTTGAGACAACAGATTAAAACTGCACATATAATTCAAGAAATTAATGCAATTATCTGATTGAATGTGTGTCTGTGGAACTGTAATTATTCGATTATATGTAATATTATTATTCCCATGGTAATGAAAAAAGCCAGCTCTAACACAGATTTACAAAACTTCATTGAGTATCGATACTTACCAGGAACGTCAATTATAGCAAGGATCACAGAGAATATGTTCCTCACCCAATGAATTGGTCGGTGCATTTTCTGATTGGAGTGATCGGTCAGTTCATGCTGCAGGTAATATCTCTGAAATACATTCTGAGGTGACACATTCCCAGTGTATTAACTTTATATCCTCCCGGATCAATATGGGGGTACTGAGGTATGCAAAATTGTTCAAACAGTTTTTTTCTTAATCTTTGAACAAACAGATTACGACAAACAGATTAATTCCCTGTTGATGGAACATATTTTCCACTAAAATTGAATTGGACCAATCTCCACCCCCAAGACTGGACAAATCTGATCACAATAAGCAACGAATCATAACTGGAAGCTGTGTTAAACAGAAATCAAGGAAGTCCTACAAAAATCACGAGTCGCATCTGTAGATCTCATGTTGTTTTTGTGATGGCCTTCACTCTGCATGACAATTCAGAAATTAAATTGCTAACGTCAGAGAAGCCTTTAAGGGATGTTCGTCTCTACTTTGGACGCCTCTTATCTGTGCAATTCCGTTCAACAATTAATATATTCAAACAAAAAGGAACGTATAATGGTTGCAACACATCAGTGGGCCATTTCATCCGCCTTGACCATGTCAGCTCTCTGCACGGGCAGCTCAGCTAATCTCACTCCCACACCTCCTCATCACTGACCTGCATTGTTTTTCTCTTCAGTTGTTTATTCAATTCGCTTCTGACTAAACCTGGCTTCACCACATTCTCAAGCAGTTCATTTCATGTCCCAAGCACGTGCTGTGTAAAAATACGTTTCCCTCATGTCGCTATTGATTCTTTCGCCAATCCCTTAATCCTGTGTCAGTTGGTTTTCGCTGGTCTGCCAATGAGAGCAATTTAAACCGTGCATGGCTTGGAACAACTCTATCAAACTTTCCTTCAATTTCCTCTTTCAGGTGAACAACCCCGATTCTCGAATCTGTCGGCAGAAAACATCTGTCACCCCTAGAATTTTCTCTCGAATATTCTCTACACCCGCTCCAAAGCCTACACATTGTTCCTCAAAGTGTGGTGCCGAGAACTGGATACAATGGCAGGACTGTCAATACCGTTCTATCCTTCACACAGTCCGAGCTACTCCGTTTCCCTTTTCACCCTCTTTATCCAATACATCGATAATTGTTTTTGTGTCAAACCCTTCTTTCACATCGAGATCGAAAATTTAATCAAACTTATTCTCACTGTCCAGTCCAACTGCTTTCAACACATCATCCTCCTCCATCTCCACCATGTCCACCTAAAATCATGAACTAAACATCTTTGTTCACACTTCTGTCATGGCCAAGATTTGATTTGCTTGCCCGCAGCTCCTTTCTATGCAGGTGCAAGAGATGCAACAGATTTCCTTTCACCTTTGGTAATAAGGTCATTAGAAATAGAAGTTGGATTAGTCCATTCAGCCCATAGATCATGTTCTGCATTCAATATCATAATGGCTGATCTGACCATGGCCGTATTTCCAATTTCCCGCCAGACAACATTCAGTCTTCACTCCCTCGTGAATGAAAAGTCAGTCTAAACCAGCCTTGAATATATTCAAGGACCCGGGCTCCAATTATTTCTGGGTAAGTGAATTCTAAATCCGATGGAACTTTCAAGAGAAGACATTCCTCCTCATCGCCATTTTAATTGGGAGACCGCTTATTCATAAACGGTGGAGAATGTGCTGAGCTCAGGGCCAGGCAGGGCACCAATGTACCACACATCTGGGCTTAGACTGACGTATCAAGGTGAAGGCTGTTCCTTCTTGTTCCTTGGATGTGGGCATTGCTGGCGAGGCTGGGATTCGCTATCCATTTTTTGTTTCCCTTGGGAACAAGGTGGAGAGCTATCTACTTGAAACGCTGGATTCCATCTGCTTTAGGTACACCTGCAGTGCAATTAGAAAGGAAGTTCCAGGATTTTGACCCAACAATAATGAAGAAATGGTGATGTCGTTCCAACTCAGGATGTCTATGGTATGGAGGGAAGTTTCAGGTGTTCATGTTTCCATGCGTCTGCCGCCCTTATCCTTTTAGGTGTTAGCGGTCTCATGCTTGAAAGGAGCTGTCGAAATATATTTAGCAACTTCCTGCAGTGTGATGTTATATATGGTGCACACGGCAGCCACTGTGTGCTGGTGGTGGAAGGAGTTAAGTGTTAGTATGGTGCATCGGATGCACATCAAGCAAGCCCGTTTTCTTGGATCTTGCTGAGGCGCTTGAGTTTTGTTGTCAGCGGCACAGATTCAGGAAAGTGGAGTGTATTCCATTAATCCTAACTTATGCCTTGAAGATTGCGGATGTAAAAGTAAGTGAGTTATTTGTTGCATAAATCCCGGCGTCTGATCTCTGGAGCAACAATATTTATTTGGCTGGCCCAGTTAAATATCTGATCAAAGGTAACGCCTGTGATATTAATAATGTGGTAATTGGGGACTGACCACAATGATTCTCTCTTGTTGGACAAGGCCATTTCATGGCAAATGTGTGATGCGAATTTTAGTTGCCTTTTATCAGCCCAAATCTGATGCAAACAATACAATGCGTTGTTTTTTGTGGGAGTGAAATAAGACAGTTTCAGTTTGTCCGCCATTCATCCAGAGTAAATTGCTTCTCAACTTGGCCTCAATCTTTGACCGAATAATTGAAAGATGCAAATCAAAGGGTAGTTGGGGGAATTATAAACTGCCGTTGGTCTATTTGTTGAACCAAGCCACGAGCTTCACGATTGGCTTTGATAATTTCGAAAAGATTCATTGTAATGATCAGGAGAACATGGAAAATGCTCAGTATTGTGTCATATATGGACAAGAGGAGGGGTCATTGGATCTGATACAGGCTCTTCAATTCCCCATCAATGCTTAGTTACATGTTTCAAAGGGGAGGTCACAATATGGATAGTTATGATGTTGTGTATCGAACCTTGGGGTATTCAAGGCTTAATCTTGGGAGATAGATGAACCATCTCTTCCCACTACATGGAGGGACATCGTAGTAACAGGGGGGAATGCAGAATGGGTGTGCGGGGGTTCGGGCTAATGGGAGGGCCAACCTTGTCTTCTTGTTGATGGAACTGTAGCTCGAGTGTCCAGTTGGTAGGCGATGGAAGAAGCTGTTAGCAGCACAGCTCTTACTCAGAGTTCTGGAAGTGATTGACAACAGATTGCAGAGTACGACGGAAAGTAAGCAATACAATTCCGGCCCCAGTATATCATTGTATCTTCTGGGTTACCTAAACACAGCAGCAAGAAACCTCTAACCCCGAGGACGATGTCAGTTCACTGTAAAGGCAAAGCTGCCACAGATTTCACATTCATAACAAAAACCAAAGACGTGGATTCACTGGTGAATCAGATTCAAACCTTGGTCAGTACAAATATCTTCCTATTTAGATAATTTCGTTTCTTTTCTCGAGAAGGTCTATTTTCCCTCGTAATTTTACATGTTGTTCCCAAATGTTTATGTGATTTTATGTTCGATTTCGCACATTATCATGATGGATCAGTTCTACACTTACTAACTTGATATTCAACACACCCCACAAAAATCCTCAAGGCAAATCTGCCAACAAAAGCATTGCCCCGTCCTTCTGCCTCTCCCTCAAATGAATTACAATTATTGCACATTTTTACTTTGCGGTGAGTCGTTTCCATATTGGTTTTAATTACCCTGAGGGAGGGACTCATAGCCTAATAGAATATTTAATTCACCTGCCCTGCACGGCCTGAAGTCAGGCAAATCCCACGCCCTGACAGAGATCAACAAAGGAACATGAAACATGCCAATTACAAGATCTGATCCTGGAAAGGCACAAAATGCAGGACCATTATGTTAATTTGGTAAACATGCATCTGTCAAAGGATAAAGCAGGAGACAGTCTTACTTCCACATAGGTTTATTCACAATAATACATACAACATAAGTGCATTCGACATTTACCTTCTCCAGACCAGCTCCCCGATACTCCTCCCCGGGTCGAAACTGGTTATTCCAAATGTACCCTGATCTTTCCACAATTAGTATCAGCTGCTCTTAATCACAATTAGAGCATGAAGCAATACATACTCAATCGGCAAATAATTTGCAACATTGGTTCATAAGCAGCATTTTGTTATCAGTCTATCAATGTGTCCATTGTACATTATTATTTTTCTTGTGATTCCTCTTCGAATATACAGGCCAAATGTGAGCATTACAGCTCCTGTTTGAAGACCAGAACTGCTTTTCACGTGTCCTGTATTGCATGAATGCCCAAACTCTGGACTGTTCATTCAAAACTCACCCTGAAATCTAACGCGATGGCACTCACTCAAACAGCGACATACAACACACACTTAAGGAAAATACAGTTGAAAAGAATAGTGCACTTTTACAGCTTATCAAAATAATAGTTCATAATTCACATGGCTCGTTCTCGAAACGCCTTCACTCCTGAAGAGTAGCTTAGCTTCGTTCAACAGCCAGAGTCACGTGCTGAAGTAGCTTTCAGGATTGTCTTGAAGGGATAGAATTTCTGCAGGCCACAAACTTGGTTGCTTGTAGTCTCGTTACCACGAGGTCAGTTTGCAGTACCAGTGGATTCGAAATAGAACAGGCTTGGAGACCTTACCACGCTACAGTCTCCAATTATTTAGGCTTAGATTTTCTGCCCTTTTTGCTGTTGCTGTTACTTAAAGAATAAAAAGAAGCCAACATGGTTAGCTTATCATGTGCATTACCACATTTCGCTTTCCCAAGCATGGTGTTGGGATTAGTGTGATTATTCATTATCTGGCGTATTGCTTGATTATGGTCTTTGTTTCAGAAAGACCCCTTCAGTTCAGGATTGCCTCTTGGATTGTCTCAGGGTACGGGAGTTGCCACTTCTTAGTCTGGAATGTATCATTTTGTCCTTGTGAGATAGTAAGGCTGTTTAGAAATTCACTGCTCAGGTCAGATGACTATTGGTGGCCATTGTTTGCGGCTCGTATTGTCCATTTTAAAAGAAAAGTCACTTACAAAATGCTACACACTCAGTGAAATTCTATGTTAAAAGATATGAATTTGACATGGCTCTACTGGGCATGGCAATAATATTAAAGTAATTGTGTCAAATGACATTAGTGCTAAATATCTTGAAAAAATATAAGGCACAAATCCCATTGCACAGGTTCTCCAATTTAAGCAGGCTCCAGCAGTTACAGAACAGCTGACCAGTATCACTCGACTTGTGATGGTTCCTCTCCTCCTTTACGGATGCACTTTTCCAACATACCTTCCACTGCAATGAGGAAAGAAATGGGTGAACCCAGACCGAAAAGGGTGGGGTGGCAAAACACCGGTGACATGCAGCGAAATGGTCGCCGACCACAACCATGACAACTTACATTAAGAAAGCGCTACACACAATCAAAGAGACATCTCGGAAGATGTAATAGAGCAGGTTAAAACAGTGTGACATCCAGAGTGAGTGGAAAAGTATAGAGAGTGTGAGATTGATGAGCACGTGATGAAAGATATCGACTTCCATACGGGTTTTGAAGACAAAGAGAGAGTTGAAATGATGGAGTGCTGGAATTTCCGATGTCCTGGGTACAGTTTTTTTTGGGGTAAAACCTGCTGACAGTGCAGCAGAAACTGTGGTGCAGAACAAATACTGTTCGAATACAGATAACAAGGGAGGAGTGGAGAAAGTTCACAGCAATTTATAGCTTGGAAGATTGTTGTGATTGACAGGGTGTCATTTGCAACAGGATTGATATGTTAGTCCACGATTCTTCAAATTATTTAAGTGCAGCAATGAGGACAAGTGGAACTGGGTGCAACGCTGCTGGACATGGATTGGGGTCTTATTCCTGGTCAGGATTTGAGTTGTGGCATTTGGGATACCTGTTGTTTAGGCTGTGCTCCTGATTTGGTCGTGGGTAGACAAAAACTGGAGTCGGAGCCAGGGATAGTTGGATTGGTCATGCGACCCTGTCTTACTGGAAGTTGGGGTAACTTGCGCTGGCTGCTGTTTGATTGGCTCCTGACTTTGTGATCAGATTTCCTCCCTGGTTACCATTGATGAGCTCCAGTGAACTTGGGCAGCAGATGCTTCTAACAGTGGACACAGTGAGTGTGATTCCTCCATATAAATAGAAGAAAAAATAGGAGCGTAGAATGTGGGAGGTCGGCCATAAGTGTGTTTGAACGTTCAAAACAGGAGCTGATAAATACACGGATGAGCTTTCAGCAGCATTTGAGGTAAAACGGGGGCAGCGGAATGTGTCATTGTGATGGCACAAGCTTGTGGTTGTCAGCTCTTCTCGAGGTTACTGTGTGACCAAGGTTGCGAAAAAAGGGTTCAGTCATCGACTACTTCCAGGAAAAGGAATTCTGGCTCGAGAGTAAAGTTTGTAACAAGGAACATAGTTAATGGCTTCAGCCTTTCCAATCTTTAATTGAAGGACATTGCTGTTCACCCAGTACCAGATTTCTCACAAGCCATGTGACAATCCAGAGACAACTGAGAAAAGACAGATGTGAGGGTGAGGGAGAGTTTGGTGTCTTCAGCACCAATGGTGAATCTGACATTCTGTTTTGGGTGATATCACTGGAATATAGGGAGTTAGGTTGGAAGCTGAAAGGCAGGACGAGCAGAGTCGTATTCTCAGGATTGTTACTGGTGCCACGTGCTAGTGAGGCTGGAAACAGGGAGCGACTGCAGCTGAACACGTGGCTACAGAACTGGTGCAGGAGGGAGGGATTCAGATATGTAGATCATTGGGCTACCTTCTGGGAAGGTGGGAGCTCGACAAGAAGGACGGGTCGCATCTGAACTGGAGCGGCACCAATATCCTGGGCGCGAGGTTTGCTAGAGCTCTTCGGGAGGGTTTAAACTAGTTTGGCAGGAGGATGGGAACCGGAGCTACGGATCAGTGGATGGGGTAACTTTTGAACAGGCAGATACCGAGTGCAGAGAGATGGCGAGGACGTTTAGACAGTTGACAGGGCAAAGTTGCAGCCAGTATGATGGGTTGAAGTGTGTCTATTTTAACGCAAGAAGCGTCAGGAATAAGGGCGATGAACTTCGATCAGTACTTGGAGCTACGATGTTGTGGCCATTACGGAGACGTGGATGTCACAGGGGCAGGAATGGATGTTGGATGTTCCGGGGTTTAGATGTTTCAAAAGGAATAGGGAGGGAGGTAAAAGCGGTGGGGGAGTGGCATTGCTAATCAGGGATAGTATCACAGCTGCAGAAAGGGAGGTCGTCGAGGAGGGTTTGTCCACTGAGTCATTATGGGTGGAAGTCAGAAACAGGAAAGGAGCTGTCACTTTGTTGGGAGTTTTCTATAGATCCCCCAATAGCATCAGAGACATGGAGGAACAGATTGAGAGGCAGATTTTGGAATGGTGCAGAAGTAACAGGGTTGTTGTCATGGGTGATTTCAACTTCCCTAATATTGATTGGAACCTCCTTAGTGCAAATAGTTTGGATGGAGCAGTTTTTGTCAGGTGTGTCCACGAAGGTTTCCTGACTCAATATGTAGATTGGCAGACTAGAGGGGAGACTATGTTCGACTTGGTGCTTCGCAACGAACCAGGCCAGGTGGCAGACCTCTCGGAGGGAGAGCATTTCGGTGATAGTGATCACAACTCCCTGACCTTTACTATAGTCATGGAGAGGGACAGGAGCAGACGGGATGGGAAAATATATAATTGGGGAAGGGGGAATTGCAATGCTATTAGCGGGAACTGGGTAGCATAAATTGAGAACAGATGTTCTCAGGGAAATGCACGAAAGAAACGTGGAGGTTGTTTAGGGAGCACTTGCTGCGACTGCTGGATAGATTTGTCCTGATGAGGCAAGGAAAGGATGGCAGGGAGAAGGAACCTTGGATGACAACAGATGTGGAACAGCCAGTCAAGAGGATGAAAGAAGCTTACTTAAGGTTGAAGAAGCAAGGATCAGACAGGGCTCGAGAGGGTTACAAGGTAGCCAGAAAGGAACTGAAGAATGGACTTCGGAGAGCTCGAAGGGGACATGAAAAAGTCTTGGCGGGCAGGATTAAGGAAAATCCCAAGGCGTTCTACACTTATGTGAGGAACAAGAGGATGGCCAGAGTGCGGGTAGGGCTGATCTGGGATAGTGGAGGAAACTTGTGCCTGGAGTCGGAGGAGGTAGGGGAGGCCCTAAATGAATACTTTGCTTCAGTATTCACTGTTGAGAGGCACCTGGTCGTTTGTGAGGACAGCGTGGAACAGGCTGATATGCTCGAACAGGTTGAGGTTAAGAGGGAGGATGTGCTGGAAATTGTGAATGATATGAGGACAGATAAGTCCCCGGGGCCAGACGGGGTAAACCCAAGGATATTACGGGAAGCGAGCGAAAAGATTGCCGCGCCTTTGGCGATGATCTTTGCGTCTTCCCTGTCCACTGGAGTAGTGCCAGATAATTGGACGGCGGCAAATGTTGTTCCCTTGTTCAAGAAAGGGAATAGGGATAACCCTGGAAATTACAGACCAGTCAGTCTTACGTCGGTAGTGGGCAAATTATTGGAGAGGTTTCTGAGAGACAGCATTTATGATTATTTGGAAAAGCATGGTTTGATTAGAGACAGTCAGCATGACTTTGTAAGGGGCAGGACCTGCCTCACAAGCCTTATTGAATTCTTTGAAGATGTGACAACACACATTGATGAAGGTAGAGCAGTGGATGTGGTGTATATGCATTGTAGCAAAGCGTTTGATAAGGTTCCCCATGGTAGGCTCATTCAGAAAGTAAGGAGACATGGGATTCAGGGAAAGTTGGCTGTCTGGATACACAATTGGCTGGCCCATAGAAGTCAGAGGGTGGTAGTAGATGGAAAATATTCAGCATGGAGCTCGGTGACCAGTGGTGTTCCACAAGGATCTGTTCTGGGACCTCTGCTCTTTGTGATTTTTATAAATGACTTGGATGAGGAAGTGGAGGGCTGGGTTAGCAAGTTTGCCGATGACACGAAGGTTGCTGGAGTTGTGGATAGTGTGGAAGGCTGTTGTAGGTTGCAACGGGACATTGACAGGATGCGGAGCTGGGCTGAGAACTGGCAGATGGAGTTCAACCTGGAGAAGTGTGAAGTGATTCATTTTGGAAGGTCGAATTTAAATGCAGAATACAGGTTTAAAGACAGGATTCTCCGTAGTGTGGAGGAACAGAGGGATCTTGGGGTCCATGTCCATAGATCGCTCAAAGTTGCCACCCAAGTTGATAGGGTTGTTAAGAATGTGTATGGTGTGTTGGTTTTCATTAACAGGGGGATTGAGGTTAAGAGCTGCGAGGTTATGCAGCAGCTCTATAAGGCCCTGGTTCGACCACACTTGGAATATTGTGTTCAGTTCTGGTCGCCTCATTATAGGAAGGATGTGGAAGCTTTAGAGATGGTGCAGAGGAGATTTACCAGGATGCTGCCTGGACTGGAGGGCAAGTCTTATGAAGAAAGATTGAGGGAGCGAGGGCTTTTCTCATTGGAGCGAAGAAGGATGAGAGGTGACTTGATGGAGGGGTACAAGATGATGAAAGACGTAGATAGAGTGGATAGCCAGAGACATTTTCCCAGGGTGGAAAGGCCTATCACCAGGTGGCATAATTTTAAGGTGATTGCAGGAAGGTTTCGGGGAGATGTCAGAGGTAGGGGTTCTTTACACAGAGAGTGGTGGGTGCGTGGAATGCGCTGCCAGCGGTGATAGTAGAAGCAGATACATTAGGGCCATTTCAGCGACTCTTGGATAGGTACATGGATGATAGTAGAATGAAGGGTAGGTAGTTAGTTTGATCTTCGAGTAGGTTAAAGGTTCGGCACCACATCGTGGGCCGAAGGGCCTGTACTGTGTTGGACTGTTCTATGTTCCATGTTCTATGTAAATGAGAAATAGACCTTTCGAGATAAACAGAGGCACTGCTGCAGAAATTGGAATAGAATCCATTGATGTCGATATTCTGACGATGATTATTACGATAAGAATGGAAGCAGATGATTGCACTTCCAGACACGGGGACGATGGTGGAGAGATCTGGAGCATTGGCTGATCAACTCAGTCCATTCCTGCAGACAGGTCACGAACTCGAGGAGGAAAAGTAAATTTTTATTTCAGTCACACAGGATGCCATTTGTGATTTTGATAAGAGCTGATATGTACTGTGGCAGTGACGAATGTCTGATTGGAGGACTTCAATCATGGAATTCTGGAAAAGATAGCCACAAATTAAAGTGGCAACACGGAAAGGCAAGAGCTTGCGATGGAAACCGAGTTTGGAAATCGACTAAAGAAAAGGTTACAAAATAAAAACTAAATGTCCTGGAAATATGCAGCAGGTCTGGCTGCATTTGTGGAGAGAGCAACAGAGTTAACCTTTCAGGTCAGTGAGCTTTGATCAGAAATGGTAAAGGGTAAAAATGTGATAGGTCTTAAGTAAATAAAGCGGGGGTGGGGCAACAGAAAACAAAGTGGAAGGTGTTGATAGGCCAGAGGGTCACAGAGAATAACTGACAATGAGGTCATGGGGCAAAGTCAAAGAGACTGTGTTAACGGCGTGGTGAAAGACAACGCGTCAGTCCAGACAGTATGTTAAATGACTGAGTAATAAAAGCTCTAGCCGAAAGCAACAAACATGAATAAACACAGTGGGCAGGAATATGGTGAAAAAAATTGAATGATGAAACAAAGTAAGATAATTAAAGTAAACATGAAAGATAAAGTTAAAAATAAAAAAAATTGGGGGCCTGTCATGCTCTGAAATTATTGAACTCAGTCTTCAGCTCGCAAGGCTGCAGAGTGCCTAACTGGTGAATGGGATGCTGATGCTCGATCTTGTGTTGATGTTCACTGGAAGACTGCAGCAATCCGAGGACAGAGATGTGGGCTTAACAGCAGGGGTGTGTTGAAATGGCAAGTGACAGATGGATCAGGATCATGTTTTAAGACTGAGTGGAGGTGTTCAGAAAAGCGCTTACCTAATCTACGTTTGGTCTCCCAAATGTAGAGGAGACCACAATGTGAGCAGCGAATGCAGTATACTAATTTGAAAGATGTACAAGAAATGGCTGCTTCATCTGAAATGGGTGTTTCGGGCCTTGGATAGTGAAGCGAGAGGAGTAAAAAGGCAGGTATTACACATCCTGCGATTGCATGGGAAGGTGCCGTGGGAAGGGGACGAGGTGGCGAGGGTAATGCAGGAGTGGACCAGGGTGTTGCAGAGGGAACAATCCCCTCAGAAGGCTGACAGGGAGAGGAGATGTATTTGGTGGCGCATTACGCTGGATGTGGCGGAAATGGCGCAGGATAATCATATGCATGTGCAGGCTGGTGGGTGGAAAATGTGGAAAAGAAGATCCGTGTCGCAGTTCTGGGAGGGAGAGGAAGGGCTGAGGGTACAGTTACAGGAAATAGGCCGGACACGGTTGAGGGCCCTGTCACCCACAGTGGGGAGGAATCCTTGGTTGAGGAAAAAATAAACCATATTAGAGGCGCTGTCGTGCACAGTGAATCGTCAGAAGGTTGAACACAGCTTCCAGGGAAACCTGTGCATTGAATAGTCACAAGTTTAAACACATGGCCTGGGCGGAAGATGCACGGTTAATTATCACAAGATTAAAAACAGGGACCAGGGACTCCTACACAGTGATTGGACACATGTTTAAGCACAGGGCCCGGGGGGAACCTGCACAGTGAATAGTCACAAGCTTAAACACAGGCTCGGGGGATCCTGCACAGTGAATAGTCACAATTTAAACACATGGCCTGGACGGAAGATGCACGGTGAATGATAACAAGATTAAACACAGGGACCAGGGGCTCCTGCACAGTGAATGGTCACAAGTTTAAACACAGAGCCCGGGGGAACCTGCACAGTGAATAGTCACAAGTTTAGACCCAAGGCCCGGGGGTCCTGCACAGTGAATAGTCACAAGTTTAAAAACAGGGCCTGGGGGTCCTTCACAGTGAATGGTCACAAGTTTAAGCACAGGGTTGACGGGGTGTGGGGGGAGGGGTGGGGGTGGCGGGATCCTGCACAGTCAATAGTCACCAGATTAAAAACATGGCCTGACTTGCACAGTCAATAGTCAGAAGATTAAACACAGGGTCTGAGGGATCCTGCAAAGTGAATAGTCCCAAGTTTAAACACAGGGCCCCGGGGATCCTGCACAGTGAATAGTCACAGGTTTAAACACAGGGCCCAGGGGATCCTGCACAGTGAATAGTCACAAGTTTAAACACAGCGCCCGGGGATCCTGCATAGTGAATAGTCACAAGTTTAAACACAGGGCCCAGGGGATCCTGCACAGTGATTTGTCACAGGTTTAAACACAGGGCCCAGGGAATCCTGCACAGTGAATAGTCACAAGTCTAAACACAGGGCCCAGCGGATCCTGCACAGTGAATAGTCACAAGTTTAAACACAGGGCCCGGGGTATCCTGCACAGTTAATGGGTACAAGTTTAAACACATGGCCTGGGGGAAACCTGCACAGTGAATTGTCGCAAGATTAAATACACAGTCCGGGAGATCCTGCACAGTGATTCGTGTCAAGCTTAAACACATTGTTCGGGTGGATCCTGCACAGTGATAGGTGTCAAGGTTAAACACAGGGCCCCGGGGGGATCCTGCTGAGTGATTCGTAATAAATCGAAATAAATGCGGCACAGTGGCGCAGTGGTTAGCACCGCAGCCTCACAGCTCCAGGGACCCGGGTTCGATTCCGGGTACTGCCTGTGTGGAGTTTGCAAGTTCTCCCTGTGTTTGCGTGGGTTTCCTCCGGGTGCTCCGGTTTCCTCCCACAAGCCAAAAGACTTGCAGGTTGATAGGTAAATTGGCCATTATAAATTGTCACTAGTATAGGTAGGTGGTAGGGAAATATAGGGACAGGTGGGGATGTTTGGTAGGAATATGGGATTAGTGTAGGATTAGTATAAATGGGTGGTTGATGTTCGGCACAGACTCGGTGGGCCGAAGGGCCTGTTTCAGTGCTGTATCTCTAATCTAATCTAAAAAAAAAAATGGAAACACAGAGCCCGGGGAGAAACCGCAGAGTGAATAGTCACAGGTTTAAACACAGGGCCCGGGGGATCCTGCACAGTGATTCGTGTCAAGGTTAAACACAGGGCCCGGGGGGAAGCCGCACTGTGAATAGTCACATGATCAAACACAGGGCCTGCAGGGAGGCCGCACAGTAAGTAGTCACAAGATTAAACACAGGGCCCCGGGGGAAGCCGCAGTTTGAATCGTCACAAGATTAAACACAGGGCCCGGGGTAAGCCACACAGTGAATAGTCATAAGATTAAACACAGGGCCCGGGGGGAAGCTGCACAGTGAGTAGTCACAAGATTTAACACAGGGCCCAGGGGGAAGCCGCACAGTGAATAGTCAAATGATTAAACACAGGGCACGGGGGAAGCCGCACAGTGAATAGTCACAAGATTAAACACAGGGCCCGGGAGGAAGCCGCACAGTGAATAGTCACAAGATTAAACACAGGGCCCGGGGGGAAGCCGCACAGTGATTAAACACAGGGCCCGGGGGAAAGCAACAAAGTGAATAGTCACAAGATGAAACACAGGGCCCGGGGGGAAGCCGCAAGGTGAATAGTCACAAGATTAAACAGAGGGCCCGGGGGGAAGCCGCAAAGGTGAATAGTCAGAAGATTAAACACAGGGATCAGTGAGAAACCGCAAGGTGAATGGTCACAAGATTAAACACAGAGTTCGGGGGAAAGCCACAATGTGAATAGTCACAAGATTAAGCAAAGAGCCCAGGGTGTACCGGCACAGTTCTCTTACCATTCTCTCTCGTACATATAATGGTCACGAGTTGGACTCTAAGCCTGCTGGGAACTGCTGGAGCTTTCCAGTTATACCAACTGTGGAAGTGAACAGTTTGCTCACACAATGGTGTTAAATCTCCTTCTGTACTTTTCAAGGCATATGATGCCAAGAGGGCCACAACTACTGGAGTGCACTACTAGTGTTGCTTCCTTAGCTCAGAAGGCGAGTACAGAACGCCACAGCACTGAGGGAGGTGAGCTGTCCATGCCTCCGGGTGGGTGCTAGTTACCTCCCAAAGAAGCAGGTTGCTGACTTTTAAGAGCAAAGTATGTTGTATTAGCATTCAACACCCAACCACCACTTCTAATACACCGAACGTCTCTCTACCCCCAGCACAAGTACAGTGATCTAGGGGGAGACGTGTATGGAAGCCTTGGGGTAGCTGGGTACTGTTGGTATGCCTGTGATGTTGTAGACATGAACCCAAATGAGTTATCTCATATTGACCCCACATCCTACAGCTTGCAGATTACTCATCTTATACACAGGGTAAACACACCATGTGATGCAAGCTTCGCAGTACAGTAAGTAGTCATGTGTGGGCTTCAGATGCAAAATTAGCAGTCAATACCCACATAGTCGAATAGCCTGCAACCACTCAGTTCGAAGGCTCACATTTGAAGAATAGCTTCTTGGACAAGGTCGTGGGGCACTACTAACACCTGTCAAATTGGAATTCAGTGGAATTACAGGCTTCAACAGAAGATAAGTCCAGAACAGCCATTGCACAGCTTGTATTTACAAAAGCATGGGAAGGAGGGGGAGAGTGTGCTGGAAGTGTGAACAGCAAGGGAGCAGGCTCTGTGTTTATTTTTTTTTTCCTATTTCCTATGAAATGTCTTGCCATGTGATGAAAGAAAACTTTCCTTAGATGGTGTGACATACCACAGAAAACGCAATGCTGCCTTCTGTAATAAGCATATTTAGGCCGTTCAACAGTACTGCGAACAGCAACGTTATGTAACGTGCTATGCATCATTCAAACGGTCCCGTATCCTGACTCACAGCAATGCCCGTTCACGCATCAGCTCCTGCTCTCGCTGATCTACATTGTTTCCCAGTCAAGCTACTTCTAAAATTGTCGTCCTCGTTTACAAAACACACCGTGGAAGTCGCTGCACTCCTACTCTCTGTCAACTCCTCCTGTCCTACAATACTCACTTCCTCTGCAAAACCCTTGAGCTGCCAGAACTGTACCCCAAGCTAATATCCTTTCTACTTGTGTCGCCTCCTTCAGGAATACAGTCTCTCAATCTCTGTAACATCCTCCAGTGCAACGCACCTCCCTATTATTGAAACGTCTCCCAGCCCTGCAACCCTCCCTCTATCTGGGCGTCCTCTCGCGCTAACACCCTCTCTATCTCTGTCACATCCTCCAGCACTATAACCCCATCTCTGTAGCTTATTCCAGATCCGCAACTCTCCCTATCAATGTAACTGATTCCAGAATAACAACCCTCCCCATCTCCAGAATTTCCACCAGCAGCAAACCCTTCCGTATTTCTGCAAACTACTCCAGCCTCTATAACCATCCCGATTTCTGGAACATCCACCAGCTCCTAAACCGTTCCTAAATCTGTACCCTCATCCAGCCACACAACCATCCTTAGCTCTGTGTGCTCCACTAGCCCCTCCGATACTCTATATCTCTGTGACCTCTTCCAGCCTTACCAACATCCCTATCTCTGTAACTTCCTCTGGCCCCTGGAATTATCTGAGCTTTCTGCATTCCTCCAATGCTGGCTCTTCTGCACCAGCCTCCTCCTCCAACATTGGAGCCTATGCTTTCAGCTGACCAAGCCCTTAACTCTGGTATTCCCTTCCTAAACCACTTCACCTGTCTGATGTTCCTTTGAAGCTCCTTAAATCCTCAGTCTTTGGACACGCTGTTCTAAAAGCGGCTAATGTGATTTTGAGTCAAGATTTGCTTGCATGGTAATCACTCCTTAAAAGTGCCTTGGGACTTGCTTTTTTTGCTGCAATTTAGGCTGTTGCTGCTGATTGCAAGACTGAAGCGTGTTTTCTGGATGAGACGTTAAACAGACGTTCTGTCTCCCTTCTCAAGTGGACATGAACGATCCCAGGGCCACGACGATAAGAAGTGCAAGGGAAAGTTTTTCACGAGCCATGGGCCCAATATTTATTCCGCAACTAACAAAAATGTTTTCATATTTTCTGGTAATTATCCCATTGTTAGTTGTGGAATCTTGCTATGCAAACATTGGCTGTCACATGTCCTACATTACAACGATGACTAAACTTGGAAAATAGCAGTTAACTGACTGTGAAACATACAGTCTCCATACAATTTTAGTTTCTCCATCATAAAACAAATTTTGACATATTGGGAAGCTGCAATATTAATTCACAAGGATGATCACAAACTCAAGAGTTATGCCCTTCCAGAAAGGTTGAATAGGTTGCAGCTCTTTTTTTTCTGTTGGTTGACCTGGTTGATGTCTTGAAGTTTCTGAAAGGTTCGCTTGTGCAGTCGTTGACTCTTGTGGCAGACGCAAGGACGATATAAGATGTAATATATAATAATATAATACAAAAATTATAAGATTATTAAATCCTACAGGCAATTTTTTACCCATAGAGGGGTGAGAATGTTGTCACTCCCTACTACAGAGTGGTTGGGGCGAATAATATAGATGAATTTAGCGATGGTTAACACACATGGGAGAAAGAAATAGTAGGATGTTCTGATAGAGTAAGAAGAAGATGGGAGGGAGGAGACTTGTGAGGAGCATCAATATCCAGGGACCTGTTCGTTGAATGACCTGTTCCTGCACTGTAAATGTTATGTACTTCTATGTGAAACAATTTGGGATGCCCTGAGATTGTGAAAGGCACTCTACTTGAAATACATGTTTCTTCCGATGCCTCGAAAAAGGGATAGAATTCGGTTCTTCCTTCAGCCACCTCGGTCCTAAGCTCTGGAATTCCCTCTCTGAATCTCTCTGTCCTCTCTTTCTCTCCTCCTCTAATATCCACCTTAACACCTGTGTCTCTGACCAAGCTTCTGATCACCAGTCCCAATACCTCCCTGCTTGGCTCGATATGACTTTGCATAATCCCTTATTTGATGCACGTTGGGACGTTTTACTTCCATACAGATTCCATGTAACTGCAAGATAAATGGCAAAATAAGAAATAGGATCAGGAGGAGGTAATTGGTTCCTTGAGGCTGCTCTGTTACTCAGTACGATATGGCTGATTTTGTACCTCAACGCCACATTCCTGCAGTATCACAGTACCGTCGATTACTTTAGTAATCAAATCGTCCTCAGTTTTGACTATACTCAAAGAATGAACAGCTAGAGCTCTAAGTGGTAGAGAATTACAAAGATTCACCATCCTCTGCGAAGACATTTCTCCTCCTTTAATCATGAACCCTGCTTCTGAACTCTCCAGCCACACAAAACTGCCTCCCAACATATGGCCTCACAAATCCTCCAAGAACTGTATACATTACAATCAGATCACCTCTCATGTTTATAATCTACAGGGAATAATGCCCATTCTACTCAATATCTCCTCATGCCACACTGATCTCATCCTAATTGTTTGGCTTAGAGAAGACAGCAGTTACTATATCAGTAAGATTTCTGACGAGAAAAATATGATATAAGAACCCCTCGACCAATTTAAAGAATTACAAGGCAACATTTCAAGTTTGAATACTTTTATTATAATAACAAAGCTAAAATGAATCTCCATTAACTAAATGGTACTTTGTAAGCAGCTGATACCCTGATAAGTAGCTGATAAGTAGTCCTCGCTTTCTCCTTCCCTCCTATGTTCAATAGTAGGGTCACATCTGTTTATTTCCAGTCTGCAGGAAGCTTTCCAGAATCTCAAGAGTTTTGAAAGGTTACCATCAATGCATCTATGATATCTATAGCCAACTCCATCAGCACTGTTTGATGTATCTCATCTGGTCCAAGGAATTTATCAATATTCAACCAGTTAATTTTTCAAGTGCTAGCTCTTTATTAACACAAATTTCTTTCAGTTGCTAATTTTCGTAAGTCCATTGATTCCCTAGTATTTCTGGGAGATTTTCCAGATCTTCTTCTGTAAAGACAGAAACACAGTACTTCTTTCAGTTACTCCAACATTTCTTGATCTTCATTATAAGTTCTCCTGTCTCCGCCTGAAATGGTCCACGTTTCCCCTTGCTACTTTTTACCCTTTCACATATATAAAGAAGCATTTACAGTCCACCTTTATATTTCTCGCTAGCTTGCATTCTTATTCTCCTTCCCTTCCTGTTTCCGGTTCTTGATCATCCTCTGCTGGATTCTAAATTGCTCACAATCTTCCGGCCTGCAAATTTTTCTGCCGTACCTTATAACCGCTTCCTTTGACAGAATGCAAAGGTTAACGTCTTTGTTAGCCACTGTTAATTCATCTTTCCTGTTTGGTTTTAGTGTCTTAGGGTGAATGTATATTTATTGTAGTCCATATAATACTTCTTCAAATACTACCCATTGTCTGTTTACCATCAAATCTTTCAGTGACTTTTCCCAATCCACACCAGCCAACCAGCCCCTCATAATTTCATAGATTCATTTGTTCAGATAAAACCCCTAATTCCTGAATGAACTATATCACTTTCAAACTCAATGCAATATCCTATCATATTCTGGTCACGAATTTACAAAGACTCCTTTTCAGCGAGGTTACTAATTAGCCCTTTCTCACTACATCGTACTAAATGCTAAATAGCCAGATCCCTAGTTGGTGATTCGTCATTTTGCTGCAAAGATCCATCTCATATGCAATCCAGGAATAGATCCTCCATGGCGCTGGCGCTAATTAGGTTTACCTTGTCTATACGTAAACTGAAGACGCCATTATTGCTGTTTAACCCATGTTACATGCACATCTAATATCCTGAGTTATACCATACCCAACATTACCACTACTGTTTAGTTGCCTAAAAACGGCCCCTTGTTGTTTTTGCACTGAACCCAAATTGATTCGAAATCCTGATCGTTTGATTTGCAATCGTCTCTCACTGATGTACCCATCTCACGCCTTGTTAAGTGCGCTACCCGGCCTCCTTTACTTCTTTGACTATCCTTCTGAAATTAGGAATATTCTTGAATATTCAGTTCCCAGTCTTTCTAATGACTATTAAATCATACTCCTTTGGCTCTTTTTGTGCCTTCAAATCATTTGTTTTGTGGCGAATGCTGCGTATATTCAGATAAAGTGACCTTGCCTTGGTCTTTTTAACAATATTCCGCATTATGAGCCTATTTGATGCCTTCTTCCACTTTATGTGGCCTAAAATTCCGCTCACCACTTTTCTACTTCCTGTTAACATGTTTGCTTCCCTCCGACCTTCCCTTCCTGCCACACTCAGATGTTCCATTCCCTCAGCTTGCCCTCTTGACTTTTCCATTCTCTGTAAATTATCACATCTACCCTCACATGATTGCTTGCCCCAAGATTTAGTTTAAAGTCTTCTCTACCACCCTAGTTATATGACTCACCAGAACACTGGTCTCAGCAAGGTTCAGGTTAAGGCCATCCCAACGCTACAGCTCCCACTTTCCCCCATACTCATGCATCGAAACCCATTTCTCTCACATCATTCTTTGTGCCTCTCACTGAAGACTCTAATCTTATTTAACCTCTGCAAGTTTGCTCGTGCCTCAGGTAATAATATAGGCATTATTACCTTTGAGATTCTGCATTTTCAACTTGGCCCTTAGCTGCACGTAATCTCAATGCAGAATCTCCTTTCCAGTCAAATCAATGTCGCTGGTACCCACCTGGACCAACTGAATCCTCCCCCTCCCAATGCAAGTCCTTCTCCAGCACTGAGCAGATATCTCACACCCTGGTACTGAGCAGGCAACACTGCCTCTGGACTCCCGCTGCATGCTCATACATACTGTGGCACTCGCTCTCATCCATACAAGCTGAAACAACCTCAGACCTGTTGGACAGTTGCAAGGGCTCAGGCTCCTCTGTTTCTTCCCTCTTGATCCCTTACCTGTCTTACTGACAGTCATACCCTTCTGTTCCTGACAACTAACCAAATCAGAAGACGCTATCCTAAGAGGTGTGACTGCCTTCTGTCTCTCAGGGCAAGTATATAACGGGTTAGATACAGAGTAGAGCTCTCCCTGCACCATACTATCAGACACTTTTTGTCTTCTTCTCTCTCGCAATCATTTTATTTGTATTATTTGCTGCCAGAGGTACATTGCATGAAATTCCACCCTAGACTGGCTTTGCCAACTGCCTCCTCCCCAGCATTATGCCTCGACCATTATTTTTCCGACGTTTCCATGCTCGTGCGACTGCATATTGATTGCACAGGGTTTGCAATTTGATTATTCTTGGCTATCAATAAAACAGGCTTGATCTTTAACGCCACCTCCCATTACCATCGCTATCAGTATCAAGAAACAAAACCAGAATGAAAATTATTAATTTTTTAAAGACCTGATGATTTTTGTTTCCCTCGGGGTGGAGGTGTGTCAGATCGTTTTCATTCAAGCAAATATTCGGTAATCTTCAATTCCTGGAGATTCAAAGCCATTCCAGGACATCTCTTAGGGGATGGGGAGGAATATAGAAAGGGAGAGGGCTTATCCAGTTGTCATGGTCTTTGTGGGTACCAACGACATAGTGGACACGAAGAAAGATTTCCTTCCGTGGGCGTATGATCAGCTAGGGTTCAACTTAAAACGCACATCTACAAAGCTCTGGTTCGCCCCCAACTGGAGTCTTGCATGCAGTTCTGGTCACCACACTTTAGGAAGGATGTGAGATTCCTTGAGAGGGTGCAGAAGAGATTTACAGGAATGGTTCCAGGGATGGGGGATTCTCCTTGCATGATAAGGTTTGGAAAGCTGGTTTTGTTCTCCTGAGGGCAAAAGAGTTTGAGCGGAGATCAAATAGAGCTGTACAGGATTATGACAGGCTCAGATAAGTTAGACATGGAAAATTGGTTCCCATTGACTAATGATGAAAGTAGTAGGGGGAATAGAGATTGAAGGTTTTGCACAAGAGATGTAGGGGGATATGAGGATGAACCCTTTTTTTTAGGCAGTGCATGGTAATGCCCTGTAACTCATTGATCACAGTGGATTGGAAGCAGAGACAATCACATCTAAAGGAAATTGGATGGCCACTTGAAGGAACTACACTTGCAGGACTACGGAGATTGAGCGGGGGAATAGGACCACCTCGATTGCTCCTCAGAAAGCCGTCATGAACTCTATAGTCCGAATGTACTCCTGTGCTGCAGATGACTGAACTTAATGATTTCTGAATTACGTCTGAACCACGAGCAAATTGGCACAGGGTAAATAAGAGCTAAAGTTGTGGCTCAGTGATATTTATGACCCTAGTTCCCAGAACTTCAGGAGTGAGTGAAGGGTCAATGTTTAGCTTAGAGTCAGCTTTCACCAGACCTGATTTAGCATTACATTCCATTCCAGCCAGTTTGGAAATTGGCATTTGGAACGAGAGTTAGGTTGAGATTAGGGTTAGGATTACAGCTATGCTTACAGTTAGGGTCACTGCTAGGTTTATGTTTAGGGTAAGATTTTTGGATACAGATAAATTTAGAGTAAGATTTATCGTTAGGGTTGCATTTAGGTTTAGAGGTAGGGTCAAGGTTACAGCTAGGTCTCGGTTTAGGAAAGGAATTGATATTGGTGTTTTTCTTAGGGTAAGGTTTATGGTTACAGTTAGGGTTAGGATGAGTCCTAGGGTGAGGCTTAGGTTATGGTTCGAGTTGCAGTTATAGTTATGATAAGGGCCGGAGTTTGGTTTAGGTTTGCATTTTTGGTTAGGGTTGCAGTTAGAGTTAGGGTTAAGGTTACAGCTAATATTGGCATTAGGTATTGCTTTAAAGTTAGGCTTAGGGTTAAGGTTAAGTTTCGGTTTAGTGTAAAGGTTTGGACTTGAGATATATTATGCGTTAGGATTAAGAATACAGTTAGGGTTAGCATTTCAGTTGCAGCTATGTTTAGGTTTATATTTACCGTTAGCATTAGAATCAGTTTTCGGGTTAGTTGTACTGGTTGGGTGAATGTTTTGGATCCTGTTAAACCAAGGTGTGGTTTTAGAGTTACTGTTATGGTTACACTTAGTATGAGGACAAATTTATGGTTAGAGTAACAGTTAGCTTTAGGGTTGGAGCTGATGCAAGGATTGACACATGATTAGTATTGCTGTCGTTTGATTTAGTGTTAGGATGGATATTGGGCTACATATAGGGTTAACAATTGTGCCACAGATAGGGTTAGGGTTAGGTTGACAGTTAGTTTTTGGTTATGGTTACAATCACACCTTATAGGCAAAGCCCCAGTCACTGCATCCCCGGGTATGCTCTGTTCCACCGGCAGGACAGCCCCAGCAGAGTTGGCGGCACAGTGATGCACAATCGGGAGGGAGCTGCCTTGATGAGTCCTCAACATCGACGCCAGACCCCATGAAGTCTCAAGGCATCAGGTCAAACATGGGCAAAAATACCTCCTGCGCATTACCACCTACCGCCCTCCTGAACTGATGATTCAGTAATCCTCAATGTTGAACAGCACTGAGAGGAATCATTGAGTAGCAAGGGCGCAGAATGTACTCTGGGTGGGGGATTTCAATCTCCCTTACCAAGAGTGGCTCGGTAGCACCAGTACTGACTGAGCTGGCGTTGTCCCAAAGGACATAGTTGATAGAAAATGTTTGCAGCATGTGGTGAGCGAACCAACAAGAGCGAATATATACTTGACTTCATCATCACCAATTTTCCTGCTGCAGATGCATGGCAGAAATGGCAGGAGTGACCACCGCTCAGTCCTTATGAAGACAAAGTCCCATATTCACATTGAGGATACCCTCCATCGTGTTATGTGGCACTACCACCATGTAAAATGAGGTAGATATCGCACAGATCTGGCAATGCAAAGCTTGGCATCCAGGAGCTGCTGTGGGCCATCAGAAGCTGCAGGACTGTACTCAAGCACAATCTGTAACCTCATGGCCCGGCATTTCCCCACTCTACCATTACCATGAAGCCGGGAGACCAACCCTGGTTCAATGAAGAGTGCAGGAGTGCATGTCAGGAGTAGCACCAGGAATATCTCAAATTCAGGTGTCAACTTGCTGAAGCAGCAACACAGGACTACTTGCGTGCCAAACAGCGTAAGCAGCATTTGATAGATCGCGGAAGTGATCCCATAACCAATGGATAATATCTAAGGTCTGCATTCATGCCACATCCAGGTTTGAGTAGTGGTGGACAATTAAATAACTGACAGAAGGGGCCGGAGGCATCATCCATTTTGGCCTCCGCTTGAAGTCCCCAGCATCACAGAAACGAATCTTCAGCCAATTTGATTCACTCCACTTGATATCAAGAAATGACTGAAGAAAGGCTATGGGCCCTGACAGCATTCTGGCATAGTACTGAAGACCGGTCCTCCAGAAATTGCCAAGCACCTAGCCAAGCTGTTACAGTACTGCTACAGCATTAGCATTTAGCCGGCAATATGGACACTTTCCCAGGTATGTCACGTACACAAAAAGCAGGACAAGTCAAACCTGGCCAGTTACTGCCCTATCAGTCTACTCTCAATCATCAGTTAAGTGATGGAAGGTGTCATCGACAGTGCGATCAAGTGGCACTTGCTTAGCAATAACCTGCTCAATGACGCTTAGTTTGGGATCTGCCAGGGCCACTCAGCTCCTGACCTCATTACAGCCTTGGTTCCAATATGGACAAAAGAGCTGAACTCAGAAAGTGAGGTGAGTGATTGACCTTGACATCAAGGCAGCATTTGAACGAGTATGGCATCAAGGAGCCCTGTCAAGGCTGGCGTAAATGGGAATAAGGGGGAAAACTCTCCGCTGGTTAGAGTCATACCTAGTGCAAAGGAGGATGGTTGTGGTTGTTGAAGTTTAATCATCTCAGCTCCAGGATATCACTGCAGGGGTCCTCAGGGTAGTGACCTGAGCCTAACCATCTACAGCTGCTTCATCAATGAACTTCCTTTAATCATAAGGTCAGAAGTGACGAAGTTCATTGATGATTGCACAAAGCTCAGCACCATTCGCGACTCCTCAGATACTGAAGCTGTCCATGTAGAAATGCAGCAAGACTTGGACAATCTCCAGGCTTGGGCTTATAAGTTGCAAGTAACATTGACGCCACACAAGTGACATGCAATGACCATCTCCAACAAGAAAGAATCTAACCATCTCCCTCGACATTCAATGGTATCACGATCGCTGAGCCCCCCACTATCAACGTCCGGGGGGTTACCATTGACCAGAAACTGAACTGGAGCAGCTATACTGTGGCTACAAGAGCGGGTCGAAGGCTACAAATCCTGCAGCGAGTAACTCATCTCCTGACTCTGCAAAGCGTGTCAAGCAATTGCAAGGCACAATCCAGGAGTTTGATGGAATACGCTTCACTTGCTTGGATGGGTAGAGCTCCAACAACACGCAAGAAAGTCGGCACCATCCAGGTCCAAGCAGGACACTTGATTGGCACCCCATCTACAATCAATCACTCCTCCCATGACCGAATCAAAGTGGCAGTAGTGTGTATCATCTACAAGATGCGCTGCAGCAATGCCCCAAGGCTCCTTAGACAGCACCTTCCAAACCCGCAACCTTTACCATCTTGGACAAGGGCAGCAGATACTTGGAACACCACCACCTGCAACTTACCCTTCAAGACACACACCATCCTGACTTGGAACTATATCGCCGTTCCTTCACTATCGCTGGGTCAAAATCTTGGAACTCCGTTCCGAACAGCACTGTGGGTGTACCTACCACGCACGGACTGCCATGGTTCAAGAAGCCAGCTTCCCACCACTTTCGCAAACGAAATTAGTAATTGGCAATAAATGCTGGACTAGCCAGCGACGCCCACATTCCATGAATGAATAGGAAAAAAGTGCAACTGTTAGATGTAGTCTTAAAGTTAAGTTTAGAGATGGAGATTGTTAGACAGGGCAGTAACTGCTGTAAGAGAGGGACAACAGCAAATGGAGATGATGAGGGGAGATAGTAACTGTAGTGAGACAGGGACACCAGCAGATGGGGATGGTGAGAGCGGGCAGTAACTGCAGTGAAACGGGGAATTAGTGGTATGAGAAGAAGGGGTTACGATTCTTGGTGCACTGGCTTCAGTAATCAGGGAAGATGGAGATATTCCGTTGCGATGGGTTCACTGGAACCGAGGTGGAACCAGTGCCGGTGGCAAAAAATGTGGACAGGGCTTGAAAATAACAGAAGGTGCATGCGCGTTTGGGTAAAGGCAAATGTCGAAATTCAAATAGAGAGGTCAGGGTATCAGAGCAGGTTAGTGATGTGGGTAAATGCCAACAGAATGGGGTAAGAAGGGACGGAGAGTTTAGCAAAATATGTATATTGGCAAATACCGACATTGCAGACAATGGAGGTAAATAAATTAATTAAAGTTCCTTTATGTGAATGCATGAAGCATCCCTAATAATATAGATGAACTACTGTCACGAATAGAGGTATATTATCTAGATCAAATTGACTTTAGTGACATATGGTTACAATGAGATCAAGTTGGGAAACGAATATTCCAGGGTGAACAATATTTCGGAGAGACAGATGGAAAACCCAAGGAGGAGGAGTAGCCCTGATAGTAAAGGATGACATAAGGACATTAATAAGAAGGGATCTGGTCTCAGAAGATCATGATGCAGAATCAGTTTGGGTGCAAATTAGGAACAGCAGGAGTCAGAAAAAAACACTGGCAGCCATAGTTTACAAACAGTAGTTATATTCTTGTACAGAACATTAAATGGGAAATTATTGGAACGTGTAAAAAAGGTGATGTATGAATTGTGGGGGATCTTAATATGCATATAGGCTGGCACAGTGAAATTAGCAGCAATGGTGTAGAAGATGAGTTTGTACAATGTTTTCATGACAGTTTCTTGGAGAAATGCGTTGTAGAATAGATTGGGGAAAGATGTATATTAGATCTCGTATTGTGCAATGAACGGGTTAATACCTAATGTCATAGTAAAAGATCCACTGGGAAATAACGATCACAATACCATTTAATTTCATGTTCAGTTTGAAAGTGACACAATTCAATCAAAAACAAATTTAAACTGAAACAAAGCCAATATCGATGGGTGAGAGGAGAACTGGCCACGGGTAATTGGGTAAATGGACTGGAAGGTATGTATGGTGGTAAATGAACAGTGAGAAACATTTAAAGAAGCAATTCGAAGGCTTCAACAAAAGTGCATTCCGTTAAAAGAACAAAAACTCGTCAAGAGTGGCTCATCCTTGACTTACTCAGGAAGTTAAAAGGAGTATGAGATTAAAATAAGAGGATACCCTATTACAAAAATAGTAGCACGTCTGAGGATTAGGAGTTTTTTTACAAATCAGCAACGGACCATCAAAAAGTTGATAAAACAAGAAAAAAAATGAACGTGAGAGCAAAGCAGCCAGTAATATAAAACATATTGTAAGAGCTTTTATAAGTACATAAAAAGGAAGAGAGCAGCTAAAGTAGACGTTGTTCCCTTAGAGGCTGAGAAAGGAGCAATCCTCATGGAGAATGAGGAAAGGGCAGAGCCTTTGAACAAATATTTTGTATCTGTCTTCACAGTAGAGGACACAGGTTCCATACCAGAAATAGGCAGTAACCTAACGGCTAATAAGAGTGAGGAAATTAAGAAAGTTGATATCATCCGAGAAACATGGAGAAATTGGAGAAACTTGAGGTACTAAAATCTGACATGTCTCCGAGACCAGATGGCCTACACCCTAGTGTTCAAAAAGAGATAGCTGCAGAGATAAGGTATGCGCAGGCTATGATTTTCCAGAATTACTTAGATTCTGGAATGGTCCCGTCATATTGGAAGTTGGCACATGTTACACCGCTTTTCATGAATGAAGGTGAAGAGAAAACAGGGAAAACAGTCGTTGGGAAGATGCTAGAAACTATTGTTAAATAAACCTTATCATTGCACTTGGGAAAGCACAGTATGATTAGAAAAATGTCAGCATGGCAAAACTGAGGGGAAATCCTGTTTCGAAAAAAATCTGAGTTTTCAGAGGATGTAACTAATAGGGTAGATAAAGGGAAACCTGTTGATGTAGTATACCCGGATTTCCAAAAGTAATTCAATAAGGTGCCACACAAAAGATTAATAGGCAAGATACGGGCGCATGGTGTTGTGGGTAATATATTAGCGTAGATGGAGGACTAGTTAACAGACAGGAAGCAGAGAGTGGGAATAAATGGGGCATTTTCAAGTTGGCAGGCAGTGAATAGTGTTCTGCCGCAAGCATTAATGCTGTAGCCTCAGCTATTTACACTCCATATTAATGAGTTGGATGAAGAGACAGAGAACAATGTATCCAAGTTAGTTGATGATATAAAGATCGGTACAAGGTCAGCTGAGGGAAGGAGATAGAGAGCTAGAAAGAGATACGGACAAGATCAATGAGTGGGCAACAAGATGGCAAATGAAACATAATGTAGGGAAGTGTGAAGTTGTTCACTTTGTCGTAAAATAGAAAAGCAGATGTTTTTATTTTTATTTTTAAAGTGTGAAACTGGTAAGTGTTGATGATCCGAGAGGCATGAGGGCACTTCTAGAGGAAGCACACACAGTTAACATGCAGATGCAGTGCAGCAAGGTATTAAGAAGGCAAATGTCTTGTTGGCCTTAATTATAAGGGGATTGGAGTAAGTAATTTTGAAAACTTGCTAAAATTGTACAAGGCTTTGGGAAGACTGCACCTCGAATACTGCGTGCCGTTTTGGTCTCCACATTTGACAAGCGATATAGTTGCACTGGAGGCGTTCAGTGAAGATTTACTAAAATGGTTCCTGGGACGAGGGGGTTGCCCTATGATGCGAGGCTGAGTACATTGGACCTATATTCTCTGGAGTTTAGAAGCATGACAGGTGATCTAATTGAGAGAGACAAGATGCTGAAAGGGCTTGATAGGGTAAATGCTGAGAGATTGATCCACTGGTCGTGGAATCTAGAATGCGAGGGCAGTATCAGGATAAGGGGCCAATCATTGAGGGCAGAGATGTGGAGAAATTACCACCTACTGCACCTCCACTCTGTATCCCATCCACCTGCCAAATTACTTTAACCACCACCCAACAACACTAGCAAGCCTCCCAGCAAGGATGTTGGTCCCATTCCGGTTCAGGTGTAATATGTCCATCTTGGACAGGTCCCACCTTTGCCAGAAACAGACCCAGTGAACCAGGAAACTAAAGCCCTCCCTCTTGCAAAATCTCTTCAGCCACGCGTTAATCTGCTCTATCCTCCTATTCCTATGCTCACTAGCACGTGGCACTGGGAGTAATCCAGAGATTAGAACGTTTGAGGTCCTGCTTTTCAATCTGCTACCTAGCACCCTAAATACTTGTTGCGGGATCTCATTCCTCTTTCTACCTATGCCGTTGGTACCAATGTGTACAACAACCTCCGGCTGTTCACACTCCCCCTTCAGAATGTCCTGCAGCCGTTCCTTGATGTCCTTGCTGCTCGCATCAGGCAGGCACATACCATCCTGGAGTCACGTTTGCGGCCACATTAACGTCTGTCTGTACCCGTTACGATAGAATCCCCTTTCACTATAGCTCTCCCACTCCTTTTCCTCTCCTCCTGTGCAGCTGAGCCAGCCGTGGTGCTACAGACTTAGCTGTTGCTGCGTTCCCCTGAGAAGCTATCTCCCCCAACAGTATCCAAAGCTGAACATCTGTTAGATATGGAGATGGACCAAGGGGACTCCTGCACTACCTGCCTAGTTGCTCTACTCTGTCTGGCAGTCACCAATTCTCTTTGTGCATGAGCAGTCTTTAACTACAGTGTGACCACCTCCCTGTACGTGCTACCCACGATGATCTCAGCCTCACGGACGGTCCACAGCGTCCCCAGCCGCTGCTCCAGATCCGAAACGCGGATTTCGAGTAGCTTCAGCTGGAGAAACTTCCTGCACACGTGTTCGCCCTGGACAGTGGAAGTGTTCCTGACTTCCCACATTGCACAGGAGGAGCAATATAGATTGCCAAGCTGCCCTGCCACGACTTACCCTTAATTTATACCCTTAAATTACCCAACAATTAGATTATTTACACTAGGGACATTGATTCCCGCCAAAAATTACCTGTTATATTAAAAGAAAACTGTAGAACTTTCCCTTTACCTCTCGTTACCAACCCAGCTATTTGCATTAATTCTCTAACAACTGTTACTCACCAACTGATGAGCGTTGAAGAAACTTTATTATCCAATACAACACTTGAAATGCTTCTTTTTTTTCAAGAATCAACATTCCATTTGATTCCAGGCCTGACCATGTTTTGTTTGTCTATTCATTTGATTCCTCCAATAATCATTTCTTTGCCTTTGTCTCAGCTGTTGTTGCACTTCTAAATCTCAGCAGTCATCCTGAAATAATTTCTCCCCTATTTTCTTGATATCATTTAGGTTAAAACAGAAACTGGATTCTCTTATAACTCAAATGACTTATTGCAAGTTGCTACACAATAGTTGCCTATTTAAAGATAAATGTAGCTCAACTTATTTTACTGCATCTTCGCACATTTATATTGTAGATGAATGTTTAATTGTGAATCCAAGGAAAAGTTGCAAACTATTTACTAATCATATTATCATTCACAAAGTATGACATTGACTAATCCCTTTCTTAATGAGTCCACTTATTATTTATTATGAGGATTAAATAACGTTAGTCATTTTAAAACACCATTCCAAGAATCTCCAATTCCCCACAGGACAATATCTGCCTCCTCCTCAATCTCATTATTGTTGTTGACCACACTTTCTATTGTCAAGCTCATGAGTGGTGCGATCGGCACAAATTTTACATTTTCTTACCTTCTAAAATATCATAACCCCAAATGACTACTGATGATGATAAATGTTATTATCTGTTAAAACTTCATTGACACTCCTCAGATTAAAGACTGACACCCGATCTGCTGATCACCTCACTCGATGACAGTCACTATCCCTTCACAGGAGTGCTGTTAATTCCAAACTATTATCATGTATGTACATACGATGAAAACAACAGATTATGCACGCTGGCTTATTATTTTCCTCAGATACCCCTTTACTGTTGATAGGAAAAGCACCGAATTATGCTGATTTGTTTTTCATCTGTTTCCCAAATTCAAATAATGGTGTTGTCAGTTGATAATATCTTTCATTTATTTATCTTCAAAAAAAAATTTTCCTTCAAAACTCAGCAACCCCCTGGACGGTATTCCCTTGAACCTTTTTTGAAATTGACGGATGTTTATATCCCTTTAAACTCAGGTAGATTTCCTTTTGAGTGCTTGGAATATCGACTATATTAATGTATTTATTATTGATTTAAAAGTCATGAACATTTATTTCCATGTTTCGTGGTTTCAGATGAATTTATCGGAGACAGTAATGTCTGCAGTTGTTATGGAAGCTGACTGCAAATAATGACAAAGGCTTTCTCGAGAAAGATAACAAATAGAAACAAATGTAGGACTAAATTAATGCCAATTCCTGACTTTTTTAAAAAAAAAGCAAGCCTTCAGATCAAAATATTACCATGCTGTCATAAATGTTGCAAAAGTCTGAAGCTGCTGAAGTGGATTGATCTCTGTGATCAGACGGTCCACATATTTAGAGAAATAAAGAACACAAGGTCAATTCGGCTTGGAGCCAGATTACTTCATTTAGAGCTTTGGATCAGAAATTGGCTAGCTGAAAGAAGACAGAGGGTGGTGGTTGATTGCAAATGTTCATCCTGGAGTTTAGTTACTAGTGGTGTACCGCAAGGATCTGTTTTGGGGCCACTGCTGTTTGTCATTTTTATAAATGACCTGGAAGAGGGTGTAGAAGGGTGGGTTAGTAAATTTGCAGATGACACTAAGGTCGGTGGAGTTGTGGATAGTGCCGAAGGATGTTATAGGGTACAGAGGGGCATAGATAGGCTGCAGAGCTGGGCTGAGAGATGGCAAATGGTGTTTAATGCGGAAAAGTGTGAGGTGATTCACTTTGGAAGGAGTAACAGGAATGCAGAGTACAGGGCTAATGGGAAGATTCTTGGTAGTGTAGATGAACAGAGAGATCTTGGTGTCCAGGTGCATAAATCCCTGAAGGTTGCTACCCAGGTTAATAGGGCTGTTAAGACGGCATATGGTGTGTTAGCTTTTATTAGTGGGGGGATCGAGTTTCGGAGCCACGAGGTCATGCTGCAGCTGTACAAAACTCTGGTGAGACCGCACCTTGAGTATTGCATGCAGTTCTGGTCACCGCATTATAGGAAGGATGTGGAAGCTATGGAAAGGGTGCAGAGGAGATTTACTGGGATGTTGCCTGGTATGGAGGGAAGGTCTTACGAGGAAAGGCTGAGGGACTTGAGGTTGTTTTCGTTGGAGAGAAGGAGGAGGAGAGGTGACTTAATAGAGACATATAAGGTAATCAGAGGGTTAGATAGGGTGGATAGTGAGCGTCTTTTTCCTCGGATGGTGATGGCAAACACGAGGGGACATAGCTTCAAGTTGAGGGGTGATAGATATAGGACAGATGTGAGAGGTAGTTTCTTTACTCAGAGAGTAGTAAGGGCGTGGAACGCCCTGCCTGCAGCAGTAGTAGATTCGCCAACTTTAAGGGCATTTAAGTGGTCATTGGATAGACGTATGGATGAAAATGGAATAGTGTAGGTCAGATGGTTTCACAGGTCGGCGCAACATCGAGGGCCGAAGGGCCTGTACTGCGCTGTAATGTTCTAATTCTAATTCCGTCCAGAAATATGTGGTAATTCAGAAACAGTAATTAGAATTAGAATTAGAACATTACAGCGCAGTACAGGCCCTTCGGCCCTCGATGTTGCGCCGACCTGTGAAACCATCTGACCTACACTATTCCATTTTCATCCATATGTCGATCCAATGACCACTTAAATGCCCATAAGTAATTATCACAAAATCCGAGGTGGATACAAAATTGACCTTGTGGCAGGAAAGGAAGGGTAATTGTTGACGGGTGTCTTCATGACTGGAGGGCTATTTCTAGTGGTATTCCGTGGGGCTCAGCACTGGGGCCCTACTTTATATAGTATATCTTAACGATTTGGACGTAAATGTAGGGGGCATGATCAAGAAGTTTGCAGACCAGACGAAGATTGGCTGTTTGGTGGATAAGCTGTCGGAAGATATTTATGGTATGGTCAGATGAGCATACAAGTGACAAATGGAATTCCAACCAGAGAAATGCGAGGTGATGCTTTTTGGGAGGTGAAACTCGACAAAGGAGTACACGATAAATGAGAAAATACTGAGAAGTGCAGAGAAAGTGAGGGATCTTGGAGTCAAAGTCTACAGATCCCAGAAGGTAGCAGGACAGATCAATAATGTGGTTCAGAAGGCATATGGAATCCTTTCCTCTATTAGTTGTGGTATAGAATATAAGAACAGGGAGGTTATGCTGGAACTGCATAACTCTTTGATTGGGCCACAACTTGAGTACTGTGTGCAGTTCTGGTCACGTCATTACAGAAAGGATGTAATTGCACTGGAGAGGGTAGAGAGGATATTTACGAGGATGTTGCCAGAACTGGAAAAATTCAGGTCGGAGGAAAAATTGGATAGGCTGTGGTTATTCACTTTGGAACAGTAAAGGCTGAGTGGATATTTGAATGAAATGTACAAAATCAGTAGGAGCCTGAATCGAGTGCAGGTGAGCGATCTATTCGTCTTAGCAGGGAGGTCAGTGACGAGGGGGCATTAGATTACTAGAAAAATAAAGGGGAGATGAGGAAAAACATTTTTCACCCAGAGGTTGGTACAGATCTGGAACTCACTGCATGAAAGGGTAATTGAGGCAGAAACTTTCAACTCATTGAAAAGGCGTCTGGATATGTACCTCAGCTACCATAATCTGCAGGTCGAAGAACCAAATGCTGGAAAGTGGGATTGGAATAGATGGATCATTTTTCGGCTGGCACAGACACGCAGACACGATGGGTCAATATGGCCTCTTTCTGTGCCTTAAACATTCTCTGTTTCTATGATTCGATGGTTCTTGCAAGCTTAAAATGCTAAATTATTCCTCTTTTCTGCTGATATTCGTTCTATGTTTTTGACCAATCTTTTACCTCGTAATTCAAATGGCGTCTTACTCCTTGGTCTTGCTGATCTATGTCTGGTTGTTCCTCTTATGGATTCCCTTCCTTGAATGAATAAAGCTGGTCAGACGAATCAGAGCAAGATTCCACTCAAATTCACAACCAGTCATTTCGTTTTAGCCCTTTTCAACGTATGGCCCCAAATTGCACCTTTGTATGATTTGGGGTTTTGAGGCTTAAAACACTTTTATTTAAAAATTCTCAGTTCTGAATTTTCAATTTATTACACTGGGGTCTTCAGTTGTGCCTGACCTAACAAGTTACAAATAATGGCTACTTATGAATCCAGTATAATTTATGAAACAAGATGTTATAAATACTTAACAAAAAAAGCACTGAAGACAACATGGAAGTTTCTTATCCTTCAAGGCCAGGATTTCTTGAATGTTGTCAGCACAGGCGGTCCCTTTGTTCTCCTGTCTCTGAATTGACATTACGTTGAACTGTGTTTTTGAATAATTACACCAAAGACACCATTGTAAACAGTGCGAGCAAAGACTCTGAGTTTCCAACTTTTGGGATTCCGATTCCTTATTATGAAATCCTTTGAATTACCTCTTCCATGAATTTAACGTGAGTTTCATCTGCTGTCACTGCACCTCTGTAAATAGAGTGGTGTATGCTAAAAGCATGTCCATCTCTTATTTCCTAGGCTCCTAGAGTTAACATTTCATTGTGTGAACAAATATTTCATACTTGTAGATACAAAGCTGTTGTACAAGCAACGTTTCATCTTCTCATCAACAATGTCAACTATCATAAACAATTCACCTCAATATTTCCAGTGTGGCAAAGCAATTAATAATAAATGTGTCTAGTGAAATATCAGGAAAAATTATGCGTTTAAATATAAATGTTTTTTTCTGCAGATATATTTAATTGATCAAGTCAGTTAGCATACTTATTAAAACTACTTGGTTCCTCTTTAATGAAAGGTGTCATATCCAGTTCAAGCCTCTTTCACAGCAGTTTCTTTAGGGAGCGCAATCACTCTCCTTCTGACCCCTTTACAAAGGTCATCTCTTTCCCTTTGCTCACTGCTCGTTATCTTTTTTGATTTCTGCTAATTTACATCCGATCCTCTTGCTCTCGACCCCCTCTTCCCGTCACTGACAGCTCTATTGTTTGTCTTTACTCCAACAGGCCATTGTCTTCTGGACCTCCAGCGGTTACCTCTCGTCCATTAACCACTGGATGTTTAAGCTGGTCTCAGTTGTTTTGTTTATTAATTAATTTAATAATTGATGTAACTGCATATTTCACCGCGCTCTTTAACTGCTCTCTGAACTCGGTCTGAGTGACCACATAAATAAATGTGTTTGTACAGCAACTCAAATTCCGCATCATATATGCAAGCTTTCCAAAAATATAGTAAGAATCATCATCTAAGAAATCACCAATACGAAAAATATATAACATATACAGCAACCACAGAAATATGAAACTGCCAGATATACTGAAGAGTAAAATCATAGACTTCCTCCTTCTCTCCATTTCAGTGTCACTGTGATTAACTTTCTTGCTCTGACCCCTCAGTCTCTGACGAACTCGACTGGTCACTAAAATGTGTCTGAACGTCAGAACGTTCAGCAACAGAATTAACATGAAAGGCAATAATGGTGTTAAAGCTTTTTCAAACATTGCAAATCCAATCCATCGAGGGTCAGTAAAATAGCTTGGCTTATTCGAGCAGCGCCATTCTACATTGTCAATTACCCGTCTTGGTTTATATCTAAAGTAGGTGGGAATATTTTTTAGACAAAGCAGAATGCTGGTTGTTGATAGAACAACAGTGGCAGTTTTCCTGGTGCAATATTTTGATTTCAGCTTCTGGCAACAAATGGCGACAAAACGATCAAATGTGAAAGCGATGGTGAACCAGACGGAACAGTGGATGGCTGCACGGATCAGGAAATAACAAGAGCGACACACAGAGGTGAGGTCCAGGAAATTTAATGGGAAATAAAGATTATTGATTCTCCGGAGTATGATCTCAGTGATAATAACCAGTAGATCTGCCATTGACATGGCCACCAGGTAGCGGGTGGTGCAGCTGGAGAGTCCGCAATTTCCCTTGGACAGGATCACAATTGACACTAAATTAACTGTAAATGAGAAAAGGGAAAAGTGGTTGTAAATTACTGAAAAATATTCTCCGCTTCTCAACCCAGGAAGGATTTCAGCACCACAACCGTGTGGATTGGGACCAGGTCCATGACCCCAACCTTCCTCCAACCTCAGCACTTCCAGAGTTAACAAATCCTGGACGGGTAGTTCCGGCACCCCGCTCACCTAACGCTGGCCAGCAAGTTAAACATCGCAATGAGGAGCTAAAAAAGGGTAGATTGGAGACCTGCACCCAGTCTCCAACCACTGCCACTGTAGGAACCCATCCTGGACTCGAATCACTCCCTGGGGTCGAAGAAATTCCTCCCTGACTCGAACCAGTCCCTCGGATTGGAGGCACACATACGTCTTGGACCACTCCCTCTGATGTATAAATGAGTTATATTGAAAAGGGAATTTACTGAGTCAATGCAAATGTGATCACAGCATGGGCTTTCATCTCTACAGGAATATCATTAAAAGAAAAGTTTTATAATAACCTATTATAAAGATGGTTATTGAACACAGAAATAATGTGTACTCTTCTGGACTACACATGATGAACAATATCCAGGGTAACCAGCAGCTGCACGTATTCTTCACAAACATAATACCATAACTGAGAGATTATAGTTATTCGGATATGCTGTGGCTCTATTCTGCCGTTAAGAGAATGATGCGTGTTGAACTAATAGAGGGCTTCAAAATTATATAGGGGTTAGAGAGGGAAAACGTAGATCTGATATTTCCACCTTTGCTGGTGGCCAGTTTTGCATTTCCTCAAAATAAGACGGTCATCAATAAATCACGATGGAATTCAAGAGAGACCTGTATACTCTGAGTGCTGAGAACATGGAATTTAGACCTCTTGGAGTAGTTGTAATGGAAGCAAAAATGAAGAAGCGATGTTAATACATGAGAGAGACAGGACTGGAAGGATATGCTGATAGCATTAGATGAGCTGTAATGTCTTCAGACAGAGCATGAAGACAGTTGTGATCTGGTTGTGCCGAATGCCCAGTTTCTGTGCTGTAGAATCGGTAACATGTTTATTAACAAGTCATAGCCATCAGTGTTTCTCGTAATATTGAAGAGGATTATTTATTATTGCAGTCACTCATGACCAAAGGCTTCTCAGGGCCGTGCTCGGGAAAGATATTAATCAGCACCTGATAGTGCTGTCAACAACTCTACTTAGAGAAAGAGTAAGATGGGGACCCGCATTGAATGTAATGACAGATACTCCAGGAAATACATGGTCCCTAGTGTTGAGTGGTCCACATCATTTAGTCAGCCACAATCAGTGCTATTCTGTAGTTACAGAGACTCCCAGTTCTACATGATAGCTGAGGTCAGGTGCTCCACTCCAGTTAGTGCACACACACACTATAGTTCTACATTAACAGATAACTGCTGTAATCCTTCCCCTCTGAGATTTTCCTGCTTTGAGCTGTGATTCTACAGAATACAACATTCCACACAATTCAATCACTTTACAATGCATAGTGCCTTGAGCTAGAAACAATTGAGACAACAGATTAAAACTGCACAGATAATTCAGGAAAATTATGCAATTAAATTATTGAATGTGTGTCTGTGTAACTGTAACCGTTCGATCTCATGTAATATTATTATTCCCATGGTAAGGGAAGAAACCAGCTCATACGCAGATTTACAAAACTTCATTGGTTATACATCCTTACCAGGAACACCAATTATAGCAAGGATCACATAGAATATGTTCCGCACCCATTGCATTGGTCGGTGCATTTTCTGCTTGGAGTGATAGGTCTGTTCATGCTGCAGGTAATATCTTTGAAGTACATTCTGAGCTGACACATTCCCAGTGCATTAACTTTATAGCCTCCCGTATCGCCAATGGAATACTGAGGTTGCAACATTGTTCAAACAGTTTTTCTTAATCTTGAACAAACAGATGACGACAGTTGGGTTAATTCCCTCTTAATGGAATGTATTTTCCACGAAAATTGAATTGGACCCATCCCCACCCCCAAGACTGGACAAATCTGATCACAATGAGCAAATAATCATAACTGGAAAATGTGTTAAACAGAAATCAAGGAAGTCCTACATAAATCTTGAGCCCTATCTTTAGATCTCATGTTGTTTTAGTGATTGCCTTCACTCTGCATGACTGTTCAGAAATTAAGTTCCTAACGTCAGGGAATCCTCGAAGGGATGTTCGTCTCTCCTTTGGATGCTCTCTTTATCTGTGGAATTCCGTTCAATAATTCATATATTCAAACAAAAAGGAACATAGAATGGTTGCAACACAGCACTTGACCATTTAGTCTGTCTTGACCGTGTCTGCTCTCTGCACAGGCAGCTCAACTAATCACACTCCCAGATCTGCTCATCACTGACCTGCATTGTTATTCTCTTCAGTTGTTTATTCAATTCGCTTCTGATTGAATCTGTCTTCACCATACTCTCAGGCAGTTCATTTCATATCCTAAACACGTGCTGTGTAGAAATAAGTTTCCCTCATGTCGCCATGAATTCTATTGCCAATCCGTTCAACCTGTGTCCTTTGGTTTTCGGCACTTCTGCCAATGAGAACGGTTTCTCTGTGTCTACTCCGTTTAAACCGCCATGGTTTGGAAAAACTCTATCAAGCTTTCTCTCAATTTCCTCTTGAAGGAGAACAACCCCGATTTTCTAATCTATCGGCATAAAATATCTGTTAGCCCTGGGATTTTCTCTTTGAACATTTTCTACACCCGCTGTGAAGACTGCACATTGTTCCTCAAAGTTCGGTACCTGGAACTGGACACAATGGTAGGAATGTCAATATCGTTCCGTCCCTCACACAGTCCAAGCTCCTCTGTTTCCCTTTTCAATCTCTTTATCTGATACATCGATGATTGTTTTTGATTCAAACCCTTCTTTCACATCGAGTTTGAAACTTTAATCATAATGGAATTTAAATCTGTACCTCTTTCGCCTGAAAACGGTCCACCTGTGACAGTTCACTTCTCTTCCACGAATTCCCTCTCTCATTTTAAGTGGACGGATACTGCATAAATATTTACTATAATCCGCCAACTTCCATAGTTATCTTGACCACACTTCCTCCAACTCCACTTTGCATAAATAATAGCTTCCATTCTCTCAGTTTCCTCATCCTTCTGTTTATCCCAACGATGCTATCTTCCATACCAGAGCTTCTGTAGTCTCTTCATTTCACATTAACCGTGCATTCCTCACATTAATTTTGCAGAGGACTCTGCTGTATCTGTTCCATCACCCGAGTTACTGTCCTCACCGCTTCCCGACCTTCTGGAACCATGATATTAATTCACTTATTCTCACTTTCCATTCCAACTTCCTCCACCTTCAACACATCATCCTCCTCCATTTCCACCATGTCCAACTAAAATCGCGAACAAATTATCTGTATTCACTCTTCAATCACACCCAAGATGTGGTATGCTTGCCCGCAGCTCCTTCTTATGCAAGTGCAAGAGATGCAACAGTTTACCTTTCACCTATGATGATACAGTCTTTAGGAATAAAAGTGGGAGTAGGCCATTCAGCCCATAGATGGTGTTCTGCATTCAATACCATAATGGCTGACCTGACCATGGCTGTAATTCCAATTTCCCACCAGAAAACAGTAAATCTTCACTCCCTCGCAAATGAAAAGTCAGTCTAAACCAGCCTTGAATATATTCAAAGACCCAGACTCCACTGACTTCTGGGTAAATGAATTCCAAATGCGATGGAACTTTCAAGAGAAGCAATTCCTCCTCATCACGATTTTAATTGGGAGACCGCTTATTCATAAATGGTGGAGAATGTGCTGAGCTCAGGGCCGGGCAGGGCACCAATGTACCACACCGGTACATTAGACTGAGTTAGCAAGGTGAAGAGTGTTCCTTCTTGCTCCTTGGATGTGGGTATTGCTGGCGAGGCTGGGATTTGTTATCCATTTTTTGTTTTCCTTGGAAACGAGGTGGGGAGCCGCTTTCTTGAAACACTGGACTCCATCAGCTTTAGGTACACCCGCAGTGCTATTAAAAAGGAAGTTACAGGATTTTGACCCATAATGAAGAAAATGAAGACAATGAAGAAATGGCGATGTCGTTCCGACTCAGGATGTCTGTGGCATGGAAGGAACCTTCAGGTGTTCATGTTTCCATGCATCTGCCTCCTTTATCCTTTTAGGTGTTAGAGGTCTCATGCTTGAAAGGAGCTGTCAAATACATTTTAGTAACTTCCTGCGGTGTGATATTGTATATGGTACACACAGCAGCCACTGTGTGCTGGTGGTGGAAGCAGTTAAGTGTTAGTATGGTGCATCAGATGTACATCAAGCAAACCCATTTGCTTGGATCTTGCTGAGGCGCTTGAGTGTTTTTGGTGGTGGCACAGATCCAGGAAAGTGGAGTGCATTCCATTATTCCTGACTTATGCCTTGTAGATTGCGATGTAAATGTCAGTGGAGGAGTTATTTGCTGCATAAATCCCAGCGTCTGATCTTCTCTTGGAGCAACAACATTTATTTGTCTGGCCCAGTTATGATCAATGGTAACGCCTATGATATTGATAATGTGGTAACTGGGGAGTGACCACGATGATGAAAATCAAGGGGTGGTGGTTATATTCTCTCTTGTTGGACATGGCCATTTCCTGGAAAATGTGTGATGCTATTTTTAGCTTCCTTTTATCAGCACAAGCCGGATGCAAACAATGCAAAAAATGTGATGTGCTTTTGCGTGAGTGAAGGAAGAAAGGTTCAATTTGTCCACCATTCAACCAGAGTAGACTTCATCTCATCCTGGCCTCAGTGTTCGACCGAATAATTGCAAGAGGCAAATTATAGGGTAGATGGAGGAAGTATAAACTGTCGTTGATTTATTTGTTGAAACAAGCAAGAGCTTCTTGATTGGCTTTGATAATTTCGAATAGATACATTGTAATAATCAGGTGGGCGGCACAGTGGTGCAGTGGTTAGCACCGCAGCCTCACAGCTCCAGCGACCCGGGTTCAATCCTGGGTACTGTCTGTGTGGAGTTTGCAATTTCTACCTGTGTCTGCGTGGATTTCCTCCGGATGCTCTGGTTTCCTCCCCCATGCCAATGACTTGCAGGTTGATCGGTAACTTGGCCATTCGCAATTGCCCCCAGTATAGGTAGGTGGTAGGGAAGTATAGGGACAGGTGGGGATGTGGCAGGGATATGCAATTCGAGTAGGATTAGTATAAATGGGTGGTTGATGGTCGGCACAGACTCGGTGGGCCGAAGGGCCTGTTTCAGTGCTGTATCTCTAAACTAAGCTAAAACTAAACTAAAAACGAGGACAATTCGCAGGGTTGTATCATATATGGACAGGCGGAGGGGTCATTGGATCTGATACAAGCTCTTTTATTCCCCGTTAGTGCTTCGTTACATGTTGTCAAGGGGAGTACACATTATGGAGAGTTATGCTGCTATCCATCGAACCATTGGGCTTGCAAACCTTACTTTGGGTTATTAGATGGACCGTCTCTTCCCACTACATGGCGGGACGTCGTAGTAACAGGGGGAAATGCGGTGGTGCAGGGTCGGGGTAATGGGAGGCCTTTCGTTACCTTCTTGTATATGGATCTGTAGCTTGAGGGTCCAGTTGGGAGGTGATGGAGGAAGATGTTAACAGCACAGCTCTGGCTCAGAGTTCTGAATGTGATTGACAACAGGTTGAAGGTGTTCCACGGAAAGTAAGTAATACAACTCCAGCCCGAGGAATTCATTGTATCTTCTGGGTTAGCTAAACACAGGAACAAGAAACCTTTAATCCCGAGGTCTATTCCAGTTGTCCATAAAGGCAAAGCTGCCACAGATTTCACATTCATGTCAAGCAGGAATCAAACACTCGGACTCTCTGGTAAATCAGATTCAATTCTTTGTAAATACAAACATTTGCCTGTTTCAACAATTTCGTTTCCATTCTTGGGAAGATCTATTTCTCCCTGACATCCTAATTTTACATTTTGTTCCCAAATATTTACGTGATTGCATGTTCCATTTCTCACAATATCAGGATGGATCAGTTCTACACTTACTAACTTGACATTCAACAAACCCCCAAAAATCTACAAGGCAAATCTACCAACAAAAGCATGTCCACCTCCTTCTGCCTCTCCTTCACATAAATTGCAATTATTGCAGATTTTTACTTTGTGGTGAAGAAGTTCCGTGTTGGTTTGAATTACCCTGAGGGCGTGACTGACAGCCTCATAGAATATTTCGTTCACCTGCCCTGCACAGGCCTGAAACCAGGTAAATCCCACGCCCTGAAAGAAATCAACGAAGGAGCATAAAACATCCCAATTACAAGATCAGATCCTGGAAAGGCGCAAAATGCAGGACCATTCTGTTAATTTGGTAAACATGCATCTGCCAAAGGACAAAGCAGGAGTCGGTCTTTCTTCCACATAGCTTTATTCACAGTGCTCCATGTGGACTCTGCTCTTTCCACAATTAGTATCAGCTGCTCTTAATCACAGTTAGAGCATACTCAATTGACAAATCATTTGCAACATTGGCTCATTCGCAGCATTTTGTTCGCAGTCCATCAATGTGTCCATTGTACATTATTATTTTTCTTGTGATTCCTGTTCGAATATACAAGCCACATGTGAGCGTTTCAGCTCCGTTTGAAGAACAGAACTGCTCTTCACATGTCCCGCATTGCATGAATGCACAACCTCTGAATTGTTGATTCAACTCTCACCCCGACATCTAATGCTGCGGCACTCACTCACATAGCGACACACAGAAACACACTTAAGGAAAGTACAGTTGAAAAGAATAGTGAACTTTTACAGCTTAGAAGCAAACTAATACTTCATAATTCACATGGCTCATTCTCGAAAAGACATGTTGCAGACCTTATGAAAAATACATCTTCACTCCTGAAGTGTAGCTTCGCTAATTTCAACAGCCAGATTCAGGTGCTGAAGTGGCTTTAAAGATTCTATTAAAGGGATAGAATTTCTGCAGGCCACAAACTTGGTTGCTTGTCGTCTCGTTACCACGTGGTCAGTTTACAGTACTTGTGGACTCGAAATGGAACAGGCTTGGAATCCTCACCATGTTACAGTCTCCAATTATTAAGGCATATATTTTGCTGCCCTTTCTGCTGCCCTTTCTGCTGTTGCTGTCGTGTCTTTCTTCAGACAGCACTTAAAGAATAAAAAGAAACCAATATGGCTACCTTACTATGTGCATTATCACATTTCCCTTTCCCAAACATGATGTTGGAATTAGGCATATTATTTATTATCTGGCTTATTGCTTGATTACGGTCTTTGTTTCAGAAAGACCCATTCAGTTCAGGATTGCCTTTTGGATTCTCTCAGGATACGTGGAGGCGCCACTTCTTAATCTGGGATGTATCATATTGTCCTTGCGAGACAGTATGTCTGTTTAAAAATTCACTGATCAGGTCAGATGACCTTTGGTGGCCATCATTTGCGGCTCGTATGGTCCACTTTAAAAGAAAGGTCAGTTACAAAATGCTACACACTCAGTGAAATTCTATTTTAAAAGATATGAATTTGACATGGCTCTACTGGGCATGGCAATAATATTAAAGTAATTGTGTCAAATGATATTAGTGCTAAAATATATTGAAAAAAAGAGACACAAATCCCATTGCACAGATCCTCCAATCTAAGCAGGCTCCTGCAGTTATAGGACAGCTCACCAGTATCACTCGACTTGTGATGGTTCCTCTCCTCCTTTACGTATGCACGTTGCAGCATGCATTCCACTGCAATGAGGAAATAAGTGGGTGAACCCAGACCGTACAGTATGGGGTGGTGGTGACCTGCAGCGAAATGGTCGCCGACCACAACCATTACAATTTACATTAACAAGGTGCTACACACATCCAAAAAGAAATCTCAGAAGACAGAATAGAGCAGGTTAAAACAGCGTGACATCAAGAGGAAGTGGAAAAATAGAGAGAGTGCGAGATTGTTGAGCACGTAGTGAGAGATATCGACTTCCAGGCGAGTTTTGAAGACAAGAAGAGAGTTGAAATGATGGTGTGCTGGAGTTTCCGATGCCCTGGGTACAGTTTATTGGGAAACACTTGGTTACGGCGCAGCAGAAACAGTGATGCATAACAAATACTGTTCGACAACAGATGACAAGGGAGGAGTGGAATAAGTTCACAAGGATTTATATCTTGGCAGATTGTTGTGATTGACAGGGTGTCATCTACAATAGGATTGATATGGTCGTTCACTATTCTTCAAATTATTTCAGTGGAGCAATGAGGACAAGGGGAATTTGGTGGAAAGGTACGGGACAGGGATTGGGGTCTTATTCCTGGTCAGGATTTGAGCTGTGGCATTCAGGATACCTGTTGTTTATGCTGTGCTCCTGATTTGGTCGTGGATAGACAAAAAATGGAGTCGGAGACAGGGCTGGTGGGATTGACCAGGAGCAGAGCCTGGTCATGTGACCCTGACTTACTGGAAGTAGGGACAACTTGTGCTGGCTGCTGTTTGATTGGCTCCTGGCTTTGTGATCAGATTTCCTCCCTGGTTAGCATTCATGAGCTTTAGTGAACGTGGGCAGCAGCTGGTTCTGACAGCGGACACAGTGAGTATGATTCCTCCAAATAAATAGAGGAAACAATACGAGTGTAGAATGTGAGAGGTCGGCCAGGAGTGTGTTTGAACATTCAAATCTGGAGCTGGCAAAGACACTGATAAGTTTTCAGCAGCATTTGAGGTGAAACGGGGGACGAGGAATGGGTCATTGAGATGGCGCAGGCTTGTGGTTGTAAGCTCATCCCGAAGTCAACCAAATGACCAAGGTTGCAAAAAATATGGTTGCAAAAAATACGGATGTCTGCACATTGAATATGCACACGTTTAAAAACAAGGCCGAGGGGAATCTGCACAGTGAAAAGTTATCAGTTTAAAGAGACGGTCTCGGGACCAACGCCCACAGTGAATAGACACATTTTTAAAACAGGGACTGGAACAACCTGCAGAGTGAATTGCCACAAGTTTAAACACTGGGCACCATGGGGGAAATCTGCACAATGAATAGTCAGAAGTTTGAAAACAGGGCCTCGGGGAATCTGAACACAATAGACACAAGCTTAAGCAGAGGGCTCAGGAGCAACGTCCACAATAAATAGACACATGTTTAAAACAGGGCCAGGGGGATCCTGCACCATGAATGGTCACAAGTTTAAACACAGGGCCCTGGGAATCCTGCACAATGAATAGTCACATGTTTAAACACAGGGCCCGGGGGATCCTGCACAGTGAATAGTCACAAGTTTAAACACAGGGTCCGGGGGGAATCTGCACAGTGAATGATCACAAGTTGAAACACAGGGTCCGGGGGATCCTGCTCAGTGAAAAGTCACAAGTTTAAACACAGGGCCCAGGGAGAACCTGCAAGGTGAATAGTCGCATGATTGAACACAGGTCCAAGGGGATACGGCATTGGAAATATTCACAAGTTGAAACACAGGGCCCGGGAAGAACGTGCACGGTGAATTTCACAAGTTTAAACACCGGGCCTGGGGAATCCTGCACAGTAAATAGTCACAAGTTTAAACACAGGTCCCAGGGGATACTGCACAGTAAATAGTCACAAGTTTAAACACAGGTCCCAGGGGATACTGCACAGTAAATAGTCACAAGTTTAAACACAGGTCCCAGGGGATACTGCACAGTAAATAGTCACAAGTTTACACACAGGGCACGGGGGATCTTGCACAGTGAATAGACACAATTTTAAACAGAGGGCCTGGGGGGATCCTGCTCAGTGATTTGTGTCAAGTTTAAACACAGGGACCGGGAGAACCAGCAGGATGAATAGTCACATGTTTGAACACAGGTCCCGAGGGGAATCTGCACAGTCAATAGTCACAAGTTTAAACACAGGGCCCGAGGGGATCCTGCCCAGTGATTCGTGTCAAATTTAAACAGAGCGCCGGGAGATCCTGCTCAGTGATTCGTGTAAAGTTTAAACACAGGGCCCGGGGGATGCCGCTCAGTGGTTCGTGTAAATTTTAAACACAGGACCCGGGGGGAACCTGCACAGTGATTCAAGTCAAGTTTAACAGAGCGCTCGGGGGATCCTGCTCAGTGATTCGTGTAAAGTTTAAACACAGGGCCCGGTGTGATCCCGTATAGTGATTCGTGTCAAGTTTAAACACAGGGCCCGGGGATTTCCTGCAAAGTGAATAGCCACAAGATTAAACACAGGGCCCTGGGGAAGCTGCACAATTCATAGTCACAAATTTGAACACAGGGCCGGGGGGATCTTGCACAGTCAGTCATGTCAAGTTTAAACACAGGGCCTGGAGGAATCCTGCATAGTGAATAGTCACAAGATTAAACACAGGGCGAGGGGGAATGCGGCACAGTGAATAGTCACAAGATTAAACACAGGGCGAGGGGGAATGCTGCACAGTGAATACTCACAAGTTTCAACACAGGGTGCGGGGTGAAGCCGCACAGTGAATAGTCACAAGATTAAACACAGGGCCCTGGGGAAGCTGCACAATTCATAGTCACAAATGTAAACACAGGGCCGGGGGGATCTTGCACAGTCAGTCATGTCAAGTTTAAACACAGGGCCCGGAGGAATCCTGCACAGTGAATAGTCACAAGATTAAATACAGGGCGAGGGGGAATGCTGCACAGTGAATACTCACAAGATTAAACACAGGGCGAGGGGGAATGCTGCAGAGTGAATACTCACAAGATTAAACACAGGGCCCGGGGGAAGCTGCTCAGTGAATACTCACAAGATTAAACACAGGGCGAGCGGGCATGCTGCACAGTGAATACTCACAAGATTAAACACAGGGCACGGGGGAACGCTGCACAGTGAATCTTCTTCTTATTTGGCCTCCTTGTCTCGAGAGAAAATGGGTAAGCGCCTGGAGATGGTCAGTGGTGTGTGCAGCATCGCCTGGAGTGGCTATAAAGGCCAATTCTGGAGTGACAGACTCTTCCACAGGTGCTACAGATAAAATTGGCTGTCGGGGCTGTTACACAGTTGGCTCTCTCCTTGCGCTTCTGTCTTTTTTCCTGACAACTGCTAAGTCTCTTCGACTCGCCACGCTTTAGCCTCGCCTTTATGGCTGCCCGCCAGCTCTGGCGATCGCTGGCAACTGACTGCCACGACTTGTGATCAATGTCACAGGACTTCATGTTAGAAAAGCACTTTTCTAATATTTGTCAGTTCCGAAGAAGGGTCACTGACCCGAAACGTTAACTCTGCTTCTCTTTCCACAGATGCTGCCAGACCTGCTGAGTGAATCCAGCATTTCTTGTTTTTGCTTCAGATTTCCAGCATCCGCAGTATTTTGCTTATCACAGGACTTCATGTCGCGTTTGCAGATGTCTTTAAAGCGGAGCCATGGACGGCCGGTGGGTCTGGTACCAGTGACGATCTCGCTGCAAAATGTGTCCTTGGGGATCCTGCCACCTTCCATGCGGCTCACATGGCCAAGCCATCTCAAGCGCCGCTGGCTTAGTAGGGGGTATATGGTGGGGATGTTGGCCGCCTCGAGGACTTCTGTGTTGGAGAGATGCTCCTGCCATCTAATGCCAAGGGTTCTCCGGAGTTAGCGCAGATGGAATGAATTGACACGTCGCTCTTGGATGACATACGTTGTCCAGGCCTCGCTGCCACAGAGCAAGGTACTGAGGACACAGGCTTGATACATTTGGACTTTTGTGTTCTGTGTCAGTGCGCCATTTTCCCACACTCTCTTGGCCAGTCTGGACAGAGCAGAGGAAGCCTTTCCCATGCGCTTGTTTAATTCTGCATCGAGAGGCAGGTAGGTGAACTCTTGAACTACTTCCAGAGTGTGGTCGCCGACATTGATAGATGGGGCATTTCTGATGTCCTGTCCCATGATGTTCGTTTTCTTGAGGCTGATGGTTCGGCCAAATTCATTGCAGGCAGCCTCAAACCTGTCGATGAGTCTCTGCTGGCACTCTTCATTGTGAGATGTTAATGCAGCATCTTCAGCAAAGAGGAGTTCCCAAATGAGGAGTTTCTGTACTTTTGTCTTCGCTCTTAGACGGGCAACGTTGAATAACCTGCCACCTGATCGTGTGCGGAGGAAAATTCCTTCTTCTGAGAACTTGAATGCATGTGGGAGCAGCAGGGAGAAGAAGATCCCAAACAGTGTAGGTGCGGGAACACAGCCCTGTTTCACGGCACTCAGGATTGGAAAGGGGTCTGATGAGGTGCCGCTATGCTGAATTGTGCCTTTCCTATTGTCAAGGAATGAAGTGATGATACTCAGCTGCTTTGGTGGGCATCCAATCTTTTCTAGTAGTCTGAAGAGACCACTTCTGCTGACGAGGTCAAAAGCTTTGGTGAGATCAATGAAAGCAATGTAGAGGGGCATCTGTTGTTCATGGCATTTCTCCTGTAGCTGGCGAAGGGAGAACAGCATGTCAATGGTGGATCTCTCTGCTCGAAAGCCATACTGTGCCTCAGGATAGACACGCTCAGCCAGCTTCTGGAGCATGTTTAAAGCGACTCGAGCGAAGACTTTCCGCACTATACTGAGCAGGGAGATTCCACGGTAGTTGTTGCATTCACCCTTGTTCTTATAGAGGGTGATGATATTGGCATCGCGCATGTCCTGTGGTACTGCTGCCTCATCCCAGCACAGGCAAAGCAGTTCGTAGAGCACTGCAAGTATAGCAGGCTTGGCACTCTTGATTATTTCAGGCTTAGTGCCGTCCTTCCCAGGGGCTTTTCCACTGGCTAGAGAATCAATGGCATCACTGAGTTCCGATTGTGTTGGCTGTACGTCCAGCTCATCCATGACTGGCAAAGTCAGGGCTGCATTGAGGGCGGTCTCAGTGACAGCATTTTCCCTGGAGTACAGTTCCACGTAGTGTTCCACCCACTGTTCAATTTGCATGCGTTGGTCAGTGATTGTGTCCCCTGATTTAGATTTGAGGGGGGCAATCTTCTTGACGGTTTGCCCAAAAGCTCTCTTAATGCCATTTGATATTCCTTGTGTCAGAGGCCAGCTGAATATGACTGCATAGGTGTTGCCAGTAGTCATTTGCGCAGCGCCTGGCTGTTCTTTGTGCAGCGCTTCTGGCAGCGTTAATGCTATGGATGTTACCTCGCTGGGGGCTTTCTTGTAGTTCATCAGTGCAATGTGCTTAGCGGCTATGACAGGTTCCAGCTCTTCAATGTGAGATTGAAACCAGTCTGCATTCCGCTTCACACAGTTGCCATAGGTGGTCATTGCTGAATCATAGATGGCGTCTCTGATGTGGGCCCAATGGTACCTGCATCCCCTGTGGGAGTGCTGTGGAGGGAATTTTCAAGTGAATTTAGAAACTTGTGTAACAGCTGTGGATGTGAAATTCTGCTAGTGGTGATGCGTGGGTAGCCCTTCTGCTTGGAGTGATGCAGCTTCTTTGGTTTGAGTATATCCTTGTTGCACACCAGGGAGTGGTCTGTGTCGCAGTCCGCACTTTGGAAGCTGCGTGTGATTTGAACACTGTTTAAAGAGGCTCGCCTTCTGACGATGAGGTCCAGCTGGTGCCAACGACGTGGTCTTGGGTGCCTCCAAGGAACCTGGTGACAGGGTTCAGTGTGAAGGAATGAGTTGGTGATGCAGAGGTTATGATAGGTACACAACTCAAGCAGTCTCTGCCCATTCTCATTCATCCTTCCAATGCCATTTCGCCCAAGGCAGGAAGGCCATGAGTCATGGTGGGTCCCAACCATGGCATTAAAGTTCCCCAGCAGGAATAGGTGTCCGGTGTTGGGTATGCTACTAATGATATTATGGAGTTCAGTGCATTACTCTCCAGCAGATTGTGATTTTTGTGATTGGTCGGCTTACTGAAATACCTGTATCCACCAGCAGAGGGCGGCCATTATTAGAATTGAAAACAGATAATGCTGCATACACTTAACAGGTCAGGTATCATCTGTGGAGAGAGACATAGAACTAGCTATGCACGTTAATGCGATTTCTTCAGAAATACATAACATTGGAGATAAACTACTTTTAGCAAATACAGAACCAGGGAAAAGGGGGTATGGAGAGAATGAAATAGTTAAGGCTTGTGTTAAGATGGAGGCATGTGTGATTAAATGAACCCCACCCTCATTAATCTCTCTTATCTATGCCCCTGTGATCTACAGCACTTCAATCTCTCAACCCTGACATTGTCATTCAACCTACTGAGAATGGAATCGCTGCTGTTATTTGTTGAAAAGACCAATACCTTGGGAAGCCAAAACACTAACTCTCTGACATATCATCCCACCTCCCTCTGGATCATGACCCCACCACCGAACATCATGTCATCCTTTCCCATATTATCATTGAACCTATCTCCTCTTGAGATCTTCACCTCACAGCCTGCAACCGCACTGTCTACCAACCTCACACAGCCCCCTCTAAATCTTTCCGAACATCAACTAACAAGGCTACCTCAATAGACTTAACATTTCAACCTGTTCCTTTCCGATGGATCTTAATTCTTCCTATCACAACACTACTTTCTCCGCTTTTCTTCTTCTGTTGCCATCCACGATTTTAGCTATTATGGTTTCCTGTTCAGAACAGTCTCCATTTCGCCATTGGCAACCAGTCCAACACTGTAAACAGGACAGTTAGACTCCTACAGCTCCACAGGGCGGCACAGTGGCGCATTGGTTAGCAAAGCTCCAGCGACCTGGGTTCAATTCTGGATACTGCCTGTGTGGAGTTTGCAAGTTCTCCCTGTGTCTGCGTGGGTTTCCTCCGGGTGTTCCGGTTACCTCCCACAGCCATAAGACTTGCAGGCTGATCGGTAAATTGGCCATTATAAATTGTCCCTAGTATCGGTAGGTGGTAGGGAAATATAGGGACAGGTGAGGATGTGGTAGAAATATGGGATTAGTGTAGGATTAGTATAAATGGGTGGTTAATGGTCGGCACAGACTCGGTGGTCCGAAGGGCCTGTTTCAGTCCTGTATCTCTAAATCAAAAAAAACACTCTATATTTACATCTCTCACCAAGATGTCCATTCCCTGTAAACTTCTCTCTCTCTCCAGAACATGTAATTCTGCTAAACCTCTATCTCTCACCAGGACAATCAATCCTTTTAAAACTCAATCCATTCAAGAAATTCGGGTCCCGACAACTCAATCCCTAATCAGGATGGCCAGTCCCTCAACACTTACATCTCTTACCAGGATGTTCAAACCATCTACAGCTTAACCCATTCAAAATATTCAGGTTTCTACTTTCCCATCGCACACCGGGATGTCCAGTCGCTTTACAGTTCATCTTTCACCAGGATATGTCTTCCACCTACACCTGGACCTCTTACCAGGACGTGCAGCCTCTCTGCTTCGCTATCTCTCGCCACGCCATCCATTCATTTGACACCTTTATCTCCCACCAGCCCATGGCATCTTGTTTAGCTACACTGATGACTGTTTCAGTGTCCTTTCCTGACCTCGTTCTCAACTGAAAGGAATTAAATTTGCTTCGATCTGCCAACCCTACCGTCCCTTTACACGACCCATCTCCAATTCGATTCCTCGAATTCCTATCGCCATAACTGAGGACAGGTAGGTAGCTCACAATGTCTATTTATAGCCACCAACTTAGTGACCTCCCTTGATATGCTCCCCGAACTCCCACATCCTGCTTCGTGCCAGGTCAATAATTTGTTCTCCAGGCATCTACGTCTCTGTTAAATCAGTACCAACGATGCCACCTTCCACGTCATTGTTTCCGAATTGGCTTCTGTCTTTGTTCAACTGAAGGGTTCCCTTCTTTAGTCACATAACCTGCAATTCCACCCTCATCCCTCCTCGCCACCACCAGAGCCATGATCCGGTTCGCCTTGTCCTCACTTGCCACAGCAACACCGACACATTCAACAGTTTTCTGCAATTTCGACCATCAAATGCAAAATTCCCTCCCCTCCCCTTTAAACAATCCAAAGGCACTACTCCCTCTGTGAAGCTCTAGTTTAATCCTCTGTCAATCCCAGAATCACTCCTGTTCCCATATAAACATCTCATGCAACTGTCGAATGATGCCACATACTTTTCTCTCCTCCCTTTTCACAGAGAGTCTCCCAAACATTCCTTCTTGATGAAACAGGTATATAATTGTACTTCTTCCAACTGAGTTACATGGTATTCGTTACTCACAGTACAGTCTGCTTTGCAGAGACCAAACTGAGGATAGATAGGTAGATTGGTTGAGGCGACAATGAACACGTCAACTTTCTATTGGCACTTTTCAGCCTGAAAAGCGCTCCTGTGTTTTTGAATAGCGGGTATTATAATGGATGCGCAAGGTGAATTGCAGGAGGTGTGGGTTCATGCTCGGTGTGGGGATCCCTTATCGACACATAACAGGAGCAGTTACCCTGGGATCAACCTTCCTCTTTCCGACCACAGTGGGGGATGACAAGAGCACTCCTCCTCTTTGACAGATATTTCATATTTCCATCCTACTGTCCTGTGTCAGCAGCCAGACCTGGAGACCACACTGAGGGATGGCTCTGTCGAGCCAGTCACTGCACTGTCATCGTGCAGGCCGAATTGGAGACCACACCGAGAGCTGACCATGTGGTGCCTGGCATTACACGGTGATACAGCGAGTAACAAGAGATGTCTGAGAACTAATGATTACCCACACTCCTTCCTCTCATCCCTGCACCCAGTGATCCACGAACATCATTCTTCTCTTATATTTAGCTCAGATCTCCACTGTACTTGGACAGAGAAATTCCTTCACATGCTGTGATGGCCCTAAAGATATTAACAAAACAATCTTCACAAATTGACATGGATAAACATTTGACTAATATTATGTTAACAAATTGCACTCAAATGAATATTCATTCATGTGCCACCCAACAGTGTTTCCTTGAAGGCTTTGTGTTTTTTAATTCTAGAGCTGCCCCTTTGACTTTAGCGTGGTGGACGCTTGCTGCAGTTGTAAAAATGGCACTGCAGATACTTACAATCTGCATTTTCGGCAGTGCGACCGAGAGTGGCGACTGAATGCAGGTTGGTGCATCTCGACTAACTTGGTGGTGCCTGCATGGGCATCGAACGAGGGTCTGTCAAGGGCGTAGATGCACTTCCCTCTTGAAAGAGGACACCGTCTGCATCTCCCATAGCACCAGTCTGCACCCATGGGGCTGAACATTATCTCTCACTGATCAGCATGACAGAAAACTTAAGGACATCAGTGATCCGACCAAAGCTCCTCTCCATTCGAACCACTAAATCTGTCAATGCTGCCTCTCTATTTTTCGAGGCTGGAAGGGATTGTAGAAATCAATGCCCCAACAGCAGCAGGTTAGGCTTTAATCAAATCTGGCCTGTGTGGGTTGGTGCATGTTTGTGTGTGTGTGTGTGTGTGTGTGTGTGTGTGTGTGTGTGTGTGTGTGTGTGTGTGTGTGTGTGAACATAGAACATTACAGCGCAGTACAGGCCATCCGGCCCTCGATGTTGCGCCGACCTGTGAAACCATCTGACCTACACTATAGAACATAGAACATTACAGCGCAGTACAGGCCCTATGTGTTGGTATATCTGTCTGGCTCATTGCCTGAGTTCTGATCGGTGTGTGTGTGTGCGTGTTTGTGTGTGAGTCTGTCTCTGTTTGTTTCTGTGTGCTTGCAGATCTGTCTGGCTCAGAGCCTGGGTTCTGATTGGTGCGATTGTGTGTGTGTGTGTGTGTGTGTGTGCGCGTGTGCGCGCGTGTCTGTGTGTGTGTGTTGTTTGCATCTGTCTATCTCTGTTTACATATGTATATTTGTATATCTGTCTGGCTCATAGCTGGGGGTCTGTTCGGTGTGTGTCTCTCTCTCTGTGTCTATGTGTATCTGTTTCCATATCTGTCTGGCTCAGTGCCTATGGTCTGATTGGTGTGTGTATGGTGAGTATTTGTCTGTCTGTCTATGTTTGTGTGTGTGTGTGTGTGCATGTGTGTGTGTGTGTGTGTGTGTATGCGTGAGTGTGTATGCGTGCGTGTGTCTGTTTGTATATCTGTCTGGCTCAGTGCCTGAGGTCTGATCGGTGTGCATCTGTGGGCGTGTGGTGTGTGTCTGTGCTTGTATATCAGTCTAGCTCAGTGCATGGGGTCTGATCAGTGTGTGTGTGTGTGTGTGTCTGTCTCTGTTTGTGCCTAAGTGTTTGTCTAACTGTCTGCCTCAGTTCCGGGGCTCTGATTGGTGTGTGTCTGTGGGTGTGTAGTGTCTTTCTCTCTTTGTGTGCATTTATTTGTATATCGCTCCTGCTCAGTGCCTGGGGTCTGATCAGTGCTTGTGTCTGTTTGTGTGTGTGTATGTATACCTGTCTGGCTCAGTGCTTGTGGTCTGATCGGGGTGTGTATGTTTGTGTCTTTCTCTGTTTGTGTCTAAGTGTTTGGATAACTGTCTGCCTCAGTGCTGCGGGTCTGATTGTTGTGTGTCTGTGGGTGTGTGGTGTCTGTCTCAGTTTGTGTACATTTAGTTGTATATCGCTCCAGCTCAGTGCCTGGAGTCTGATCAGTGCTTGTGTGTGTTTGCTTGTATGTGTTTGTGTGTGCGTGTGTGCATGTGTACACCTGTCTGGCTCAGTACTTGTGGTCTGATCGATGTGTGCATGTGCGTGTGTGTGTGTGTGTTAGTGTATGTGTGTGTATGCTGTGTGTTTGTGTCTGTCTGTTTCTCTTTGTGAGTGTGTGTTTGTATATCGCTCTAGCTCAGTGACTGGAGTCTGATCAGTGAATGAGTGTGTGTGTATATCTATCTGGCTCAGCGCTTGTGGTGTGATCGGTGTGTGTATGTGTGTAGGAGCAGGAGTAGGCCATTCGGCCCTTCGAGCCTGCTCCGCCATTCAATATGAACTTGGCTGATCACCTAATTCAGTAACCTGTTCCCGCGTTTGCCCCATATGCTTTGAACCCCTTAAACCCAAGAGCTCTATCTAATTCCTTCTTGAAAACCTACTGCTTTCTGTGGTAGCGAATTCCACAGCCTCACCACTCTCTGGGTGAAGAAATTTCTCCTCCTTTCAGTCCTGAAAGGTTAACCCCGTATACTTAGACGATGACCCCTGGTTCTGGACTCCCCCACCATCGGGAACATCATTCCTATATCTACCTTGTCAAGCGCTGTTAGAATTTTATTGGTTTCTATGAAATTCCCCCTCAATCTTCTGAACTCCAGCGAATATAATCTTAACCCACTCAATCTCTCCTCATACGTCAGTCCCGCCATCCCAGGAATCAATCTGGTAAACTTTCGCTGCACTCCCTCGATAGCAAGAACATTCTTCCTCAGAAAGGAAGACCAAACCAGCACACAATATTCCAGGTGTGGTGTCACCAAGCCCCTGTATAATTGCAGCAAGACATCCCTGCTCCTGTACTGGAATCCTCTCGCTATGAAGGCCAACATACAATTTGCAGTTTTTATCACCTGTTGGACCTGCATGCTTGCCTTCAGCGACTGATGTACGAGAACACACAGGACTCATTTCATAATCCCCTCTCTCAGTTTATAGCCATTCAGATAATAATCTGCCTTCCTGTTTTTGCTGCCAAAGTGGAAAACCTCACATTTATCCACATTATACTGCATCCACCATGCATTTGCCCACTCAATCAACTCTCACCCAGTTTTGTGTTATCTGAAAATTTGGAGATATTACATTTAGTTCCCTCATCTAAATCATAAATATATATTGTGAATAGCTGGGATCCTCGTACCGATCCCTGAGGTACCCCACTAGTCACTGCCTGCCACTCGGAAAAAGACCCATTTATCCCTACTCCTTTTTTGCTGTCTGCCAACCAATTTTCTACCCATCGCAATACAATACCCCCAATCACATGCGCTTTAATTTTACTTGCTAATCTTTTATGTGGGACTTTTTCAAATGTCTTCTGAAAGTCCAAATAAACCACATACACTGGCTCCCCCTCATCATCTCTACTAGTTACATCCTTGGAGAATTCTAGTAGATTTGTCAAGCATGATTTCCCTTTCGTAAATCCATGCTGACTCTGGCCGATTCTACCACTGTTCTCCAAGTGCTCTGCTATAAAATCTTCAATAATGGAATCTAGAATTTTCCCCACTACCGATGTCAGGCTGACTGGTCTATAATACCCTGCTTTCTCTAGACCTCCCTTTTTCAATAGTGGAGTTCCATTAGCTAGCCTCCAATCTGTAGGAACTGCTCCCAAATCTACAGAATCTTGGAAGGTGACCTCCAATGCATCCACCATGTCTAGGCACTTCCTTAAGTACTCTGGGATTCAGACCATCAGGCCCTGGGAATGTATCAGCCTTCAATCCCACCAATTTCCCAACACCATTTCTCTACTAATACCGATTTCCTTCAGTTCCCATCTTCCACTAAGCCCTGCGTTCCCTAACATTTCTGGTACGATATTAGTGTCCTCCTTTGTGAAGACAGAACCAAAGTATACATTTAGTTCGTCAGCCATTTCTTTGTTCCCCATCATAGATTACCTGTTTCTGACTGTAAGGGACCTCCATTTGTCTTCACTAATCCTTTTATCTTCACATACCTATAGAAACCTTTACAGTCAGTTTTTATGTTCCCCACAAGCTTGCTCTCGTACTCTATTTTCACCTTCTTAATCAATCCCTTGATCCTCCTTTGCTGAATTCTAAACTGCTCCCAATCCTAAGGTTTGTTGTTTTTTTTCCAGCGAATATATCTGCATCTTCCGTGGATCTAATGCTTTCTCTAATTTCCCTTGCAAGCCATTGATTGGCTACCTTTCCCGTTTTACTTTTGCACCAGACAGAAATAAACAATTGTTGCAGTCCATCCATGCGCACTTTGAATGTTTGCCTTTGCCTTTCCACCATCATCCCTTTACGTAACGTTTCCCAATCCATCACAGCCAACTCACACCTCATACCTTCATAGCTTCCTTTACTAAGATTCAGGGCCCTCGTCTCAGAGTCAACTATGTCACTCCCCATCTTGATGTAGAATTCCATCATATTATGGTCGTTCTTCCCCATGGGGTCTCGCACAACCAGATTGTCAATTATTCCTCTGTCATTACACAATACCTAGTCTAGGATGGCCTCTTCTCCAGTTGGTTCCTCAACGTATTGGTCCAGAAAACCATTCCGTATATACTCCAAGAATTCCTCCTCTACGGTATTGTGACAAATTTGATTTGCCCACTCGATAGGCTGATTAAAGACACCAGAAAATACAAATGTTCCTGTATTGCATGCGTCTCTAATTTCCTGTTTAATGCCAATCCGAACATCACCACTACAGTTTGGGGATCCATATGCAACCCCCACTATCCTTTTCTGCTCCTTAGATTTTCTCAGCTCTTCCCATACACATT